>NC_069501.1:884876439-885588939 GCF_027579735.1 Bombina bombina | reverse complement strand
AAACTCAACTGAGACTTTCACATCATTAATATAGTGTGAAAAAGCATCAACTTGTGCTATGTTCAAAATATAATGTCTGTATTGCATTTTTTTCTGATTTAAAACTATCTTCACACTTTTTTTTTGTATATTGTACACATGCAAATCACTCAAGTCTGAAGTTCAGTAAATTTATGTCAACTCTCATGAACCCCATTTTCCAATAATAAAATCTGCAAAACATTTGTCAAGCACATACTGAGGTTACAACATGAGGTTATGGATTAAACATTTTAGTATAACAGAACTATGAAAAATATATATATTTTGGGAAAAGGAAAAGCTCTCTCTATACAAATGGGTGCAAATGGAAAAACTGTGCCAGATATATCTATTTAATATTCAGAGAGAGTGTACTGGAGAAATACCAGCCTTTAAATGCAGGCACTTGGGTTTTTAGTGCTCAGTCTACAAAACAAAATTATAACTGAATCTAAAAAATATGCTGTTTTGTCTGATCTATTGTTCAATATTTGCTAATAAATGGTTTATAATGAAAGAAATACAATGCAATTGAAAAATCAGCAGCAAATAAGTGTAAACAGCTTGTGTTGAGAATTTCTTATTAATGGATCAAATACGAAAACATTTTCTTTGTTGTCTATAATATTCAACAGAACATCTTAACAAAATATCTCTTCTATGTTTTAGTTGCTAGGGTCCATAGGATAGCACAGGGGCTGTATAAGCTTTTGTTTCGTCATAGATTAAAGGGATATGAAACCCAAAAAAAATTATTTCATGATTTAGGAAGAGCATGCAATTTTGAACAACTTTCTCATTTACTTCTATTATCTAATTCTTTTTATTCTCTTAGTATGCTTTGCTGAAAAGCATATTTAGATAAGCTCAGTAGCTGCTGATTGGTGGCTGCACATAGATAGCTCGTGTGATTGGCTCACCCATATTCTTTGCTATTTCTTCAACAAATTATATCTAAAAAACAAAGCAAATTAGATAATAGAAGTAAACTGGAATGTTGTTTAAAATTGTATTCACTAACTAAATCATAAAAGATTTTTTTTGGTTTAGTGTCCCTTTAAAGTAACAGTTATATCTTGCATATGAGGGGGCAGCAATAAGATTCTAATTAAACTGATATTGAAACTTGCAAGAACAAGCATATATGTGCACAATTAAACACAGATTCTAATGTATCATTTAAATCTTGCTTCAGTGAACCCAGATAATAATATGTTTAACCGAAACAAATGGTGATTGGCTGGGTTATGTGACTGCCAAGTCTGATTGGCTGACTGGCTGAGGGGGAGCTGCAAGGGACTTTACTATTTAATTCTAACGTTCGGGGTTAGTATAGCATAGTAGAAAATAATTTTATTCAAGAAAACTGCAATGTTTTGGGGCTTTTTTATATACATATTTGCCAGTTTACGGGCACACAATAAATTAGTACTCCACTTGTAATCTTTCCCTAAATAAATAAATAAATAATTTGATGTAAATGTAATCAATTAGATTAAATCTGCTGTGTTTGATTCAGTTAGAAGTAAAACATATTCAGTAATCATACTGAATCACTCTCAAATGATTTAACTTTAAATGCAATCATTAAAAAGAAAAACCAAGTCTCTAGTATGACATTTGTGTAATTATGAGTGCAGCTATGCTACATGATTCAACTGACAGTTATGTAGAATTCTTAGTAACAAAAGGAGACATTTTCATTAAAATTTATAGCTCCTTTAAAAAATATCCTAGTGCAAATTATTAATAGGTATCAAATTTGACAAACAATATTACACTGAACTAAAGCTAAGCAGCTATATGTCCAGAGGATCGAGATTTACTTCAGTGTGTATCCTAATCCTTATTACAGTAAAATGGATATTAAGTGAGCCTTGGCATATATAAAACTATCTTAAAGGGACAGTATACACTCATTTTCATATAACTGCATGTAATAGACACCACTATAAAGAATAAGATGCACAGATACTTATATAAAAATCCAGTATAAAACTGTTTAAAAACTTACTTAGAAGCTTTCAGTTTATCTCTGTTGAAAAGGTAGCTGGAAAGCCCACTGCAAGTGGGAAATAAGACACTCCCCCCCTCCCCCTTCTTTTGCATATGAAAAGACCCTTTACACAAATAGGAGCAAGCTGGAGAAGGTAGCTGACAGTATTCACATAAAACTTTGGGGCCTGGTTAGGAGTCTGAAAATCAGAGCAATGTTATTTAAAAATAAGCAAAACTAAACATTTTTATTAAAAAAAAACTTCAAGGGGTATATAAATCATCTACAAAACATTTATGCAAAGAAAAAATGAGTGTATAATGTCCCTTTAAGAACAAAAGTATCTCTATGGTTTTACAGAAGTCAGAAAAGACAAACAGCTTGCACTGAGTGGTTCTTATCTGACACCTGTGTTTACGTCTATGTTGACTAATCTTTAACCAATAAGAGGCTTTTGTGAATGGTTATGTGTTTGCAAATGATAACGTGTTTGCCCTCCACTTCCTCTTATGTATTTTATTGTCTTGAGGCATGCAGGCACTGTCTCTTTAAAAAAAAAAAAAAAACAACTAGACTTTATAATTACACTAAAAGTAGATGTAGGATTGTTTAACTTCATGTGAGTTAATCATTAGCTTGAACCTGCATTAACAATACACCTTTGGACAGTAGTAGGCTTCATATAAATTTGAACAAATTTTAAATTCCGCAATGATTATTTCAAGTATCTACTGGTGAATAATGGTCACTTCAATAAAGACCATGAGGCTATTTCCTGTTATTCTATATTAAGTCATATAATTTGGAAAAAAATCATAAAAAAAAAAATTATCCTGTTCAATGAAACATATTTTTCATGAATATGAATTACTGTTTGGCCAGACAGACTGTTGGGAGACACTATCTTTTATAGTTTTTTTTTATAATGCAAGTATAACTTTTATGCTATTGGAAAGTTGTTTTATGGTTTATATATTTTTATATAAAACATTTCTTAACTATTCATGCACTGTAATTTAAAATCTAGTTTCTTTTTTTTGTAAGATAGCTGCATTTATAGTTATATGTAATTTGTTTACTATACATTTTTATAATTATCGTCTTTTTATGTAAAATACAGTATTTGTTCCATGTCTCTAACAAGGCTAAAGTGCTGTCAGTTTTTCTTATATTTTTCATGACAGTGTTTTCTTTTTTTTATCACTTCTATAATATCTGTTTCAAAGAGCTTGCACCTATGTTATTGAACTTGTAAACTGGAATGTGCCTACATGATCGTAAGTTCAATAATGTAGGCACAAACACTTTTAAACGTACAGTAATGACCGTGCTTGGACTTAGCGTGCATGCAGGCACGTCCCCTATAAAATCCTGGTCACAAAGGTGCAATCTCTTTAAAAGGTCTCCCAGGCAAATACACTGTTCAATGGAGCAGGCTGAGACTCATGCTTTTAAAGTTTCAGTACAGGTACAATACAGTATAAGAAGTCCTTTCATTAGAAACCAGTAGACGTCATCTTGTTTTAAGATCATGTCAAAATTAAAAAAGCCCTTTAACAAAAAATATAAATCAATATTGTAAAAAAAAAAGTGACCACCATGACAACATACAATATACATGCAGAAGATTTAGCAGTGGTCCGGATGTAAATGGATTGCAATAGATTCCTATAAAAGTCACAATTGTGCAATACCATCTTGAAAACTCATTTATGAAGACGCCAGTACTGTTTGTGACAAACTGTCATAGCAGGCACTTGGCTAAAAGAGTGATTTCTGTTCCTGCTACTGTTAGGCATACTGTACCTTTAAGGAGGCCTAGAAGATCAATTGGGCCCTTAATTGCAGTCAGGGATGTCACTAGGGTTGGTGTCACCCAGTGCGGTAAGTTATGGTGTCACCCCCCCAGAAAGCAGACACACACAAACACAAATACACAGACACACACACATACAAACACTCAGACACACTTAAAAACGCACTGAGATGCACACACAAACACTCGGAAAAACACTCAGACACACGCACAAAAACACTCAGATACACGCACAAAAACACTCTGACAAACACACAAAAACACTCAGGCACACACAAACACTTAGACACACACACAAAAACACAGACACACACACACAAAAACACTCAGGCACACACACAGAAACACTCAGACACACACACACACACATACAAAATATGTAAACTGCACTGCATTAATATTAAAGCTCATGCCTAGAGATGCACCCTGGCTCAGCAGAGCATCAAATGAAAGATAAACAGAGCACTCTAAAAATAAATCACTAAAGAAAAGGTTTAGGCACGCAAACTATGAAAATTCTGCCCCGGGCTGTGTACCTACCGCTTCTTATGGTCAAGCACCTCTGCTCTCTGCCCACCCCCAGACCCCCGCCTGCCCTCCCCTCCTACCTCTTCAGTGTGAACTTAGTGTACCGTAACAGTTCCAGTTTGGTGGGCATCATACGTGGCTCCTTCACTTTATAGACAGTGTCAGACAGTTATGCGGTCAGGTGCCAGGCATCCCCCTCACGATTTCCCGGTTCCCGTTTAGAGAGACAGCACAGCAGTGAGTGACTCCACTGCTCCACATGCCACTGAGCAGTGAGCACAGATAGGCAGGCAGGTTTAGGCTAGCAGAGCAACTTTGCAAGCCCCATGGCACGCCCACAACATTCATAGTGAAATTAGTCAGTGGAGGAGCAAAGTGCAAACAAGCAAAAGCAGCCGGGAAAACTATTTGTGGAAATTGCAGCTCTGGCTCAAGGGGCAAAAAAATGAAGTGTCTACAACTTCCCCAGTCCCACTAATGTTCACAAATGCTGGCCCCTCAAATAAAAAAATATATGCATCTCTACATTATATTTCTTTGAATTTCAATAAAATGTAAAAACCCCTGGAGGGTGTCACACGGGTGCGGCCCACACACCCCTAGTGACGCCACTGATTGCAGTAGACTATATTAGCTCTATGTTTTTGTAGCATGTGGTTGCTTGTGTATTGAGTTACTACCTCTTACCCTAGCAGTTTATTATTTCTGGTTTGACTTCTACTGTCCCTGACTATGCATCTGTTTAACCCTTTTGTTTGGACCGACTTGGTTTAAGACTTTAGCTTGTTTGTGGACACTGCATTTGTTTAATGTTTTTGCGCTGCTTTTCTCTATAAGGCCTTGACCCGGACTGCCTAACTTAGATTTCCTTTTCCCTAGATTCCTTTGCTATCAGGAGATTTGCATTAGTAACTTATGCAAGTTTATATTCATCTGGATATTTGAATTTACAAACTTAGTTACTTTCTAGTAGTTAATTGCTGTTCATTTTGTAGGAGCTGATTAAAGTACTTGAGAGAGTTCAGCTACTAAGTTTAGTTTCATTGTTCTCTTACCCCTGGCATCTGTTGAAACACTGTGTTAACATTCAGTGCATCAGTAAGGGCTTATGACGATCTGAGCCTCTCAGCCATTGATTTCAGCTTGTTACATTTGAAACACCAATATACCTGACACTGAGAAGATGCATGTTCGGACAAAAAAGTGGCTTGCTCTTTGTTACATAATACACAAGCCATAAAATGGAATCAGCAGAGATTCTATTCAATTATTTACAAGGGGGTTTAGGCCTGTGGAAGATAATATTGCTACATTTTATTTCTTGTCTGGGGATACAGGGTGGAATGAGGTTGCTTTGGTTGATTAGTTTAGAATTGTACAGTACATCTGAGGAATTCAAGGACAAATGAGCAAATATTGGCATTCCTAAATCTGGGTGATTTGATGAGACTGGTTATACAAAATGACCATAAATTTAGGGAAAGGACAAGAGAGAAAGGAGTAACATAATAATATAGTACAGCGGTCACCAACCAGTGGTTCGTGGACGACTGGTGGTCTACGAGAAGATGTTGGTGGTCCTTGACACCATCAAGCAGGAATTAATCTCCTCTGATGGTGTCACCCCCGCTGTGCCGCAACTCCCTACGGTGCCTGGCTGGACATCAGTGAAAACTGACGTAGGCGTTAAATTACAATCTCCCTCTGCACGTTGCGTAGTACTGCGCAACTTGCGTACTAGATTGTATTTTTAACTCCTCCCGCCCGGCGCGCTGCTCAGAGGAAGATGCTTCCATTCTAAAGCCAGAAGAGGTTGGTATAGTCTTGGCTTGAAATAGTGGAATTAAAGTATGTAAAAAAAAAAAATCTCTCTTATATTTAATTTATTTCCTTCACTTTACCTGTCTATTTGTAGTTGTTTTTCTAATTCCTTCACATGGACTTACATTACTGTTTGTCTTCCTCCCCCTCCATCTTTTTTTTTTTTTTAATTAAATATTATTATTTTTTTTATTCAAATAATTTTCCGCGCACAAAGCCATTTAATAATTTTTCCACGTACAAAGCCACCTAAATTCCACTAATTGCCATCCAGTTGATCAGCCATATCACGCCAGTATTAGTAATTGCCAGTAACATCAGTCGTGGTTAGCTCACATACAAATTGAGAGCTTTCTGATATAAACTTAATTTATGACTCCAATGTCTGTCCATAATGATAAGTAGTTTTGAATAATTCCTAACTGGGGAGGTAACTTGGAAGACTTGTGGTCCTTTTAAACATATTTCTTTTTTTCCGACTTTCTGCATCTCTGTTTCCAGCACTAAAGTTGGCACTCACACTTCATCTGTCATTTGGAAGTATGCTCTCAGTTCTGTCATTCAGTTAGTTAATTCCAAAAAATAATTCTTAAAAATGTGTAAATATATACATAATGTAAACTTAGCTATGGTTATACTAGTTATGTACAGTATGTGTATGTGTATATATATATATATATATATATATATATATATATACATAGATACACATTATTAAGGTTTGTACCTTTTTTAAAAAAAATCATGTTAGTGGTCCACGGGATTCAAAATTGTGAGTTTAGTGGTCCCTGAGGTCTGAAAGCTTGGTGACTCCTGATATAGTAGATGAGGTTGAAAAAAGACAGAAGTCCATTAAGTTCAACCTATATAAATCTTAACTTATCAGCAATAAAAACTCCAGTTTATCTTACATTAATCCTATTAAAAAGGTGACCCATTTAACACCAGCAATAATATCCCTGAATTCTGTTTCTAGCCAGAAATGTATCTAAACCATTTTTAAATGTATCTAAGGTATTGGCATTTACTACCTCCTTAGGTAAGGAGTTCCACAATTTCATTGCTCTTACAGTAAAAAAACATATACGCAGCTGAAGTTTAAATCTCCATTCCTCCATGAACAATTTTCTTGGAATAAACAGAGCTTCCACCATATCTAGAGAAAACAGACCCAATTTGGCTATCCTCTCCTCATAGCTTAAATTATCCATTAACCTTATTAGTTTTGTGACCCTTCCCTGAACTTTTTCTAAGTCTGCAATGTCTTTTTTTAAAACTTGGTCCCCAGAACTGTACTCAATGCCTATTTTAATACATGCTAGTATCTTATTAGCCTTAGAAGCAACTGCCCTGCATTGTGCACCCATATTTAGCTTGTTATCTATAAGTACTCCAAAATCCCTATCCTCCTTTGTTTTGCTAAGTCTAGTCCTATTTAAATAATAGGTTGCCGACTTATTTCTACTTTCAAGAACATTAAATTGTCCAGTATTAAATCTCATTTTCCATTTACCTGCCCATTCTTTTAATTGTGCAATTCCCCTTGTAAAGCAATATCTTCCTGCACTGACCTGATGACCTTACACACTTTGTATCATTTGCAAAAATAGAGATGTTTCTATTTAATACTTGTCTCTAAGTCATTAATAAAAATATTAAAAAGAACAGGGCCCGGTACTGATTCCTGAGGGTCTTCACTAATTACCTTTGTCGAATCTAAGTATGTTCCGTTTACAACTACTCGTTTCTCCCTGTCTTTTATGCAGTTATTTATCTATTAGCTAACATTTTCAACTATTCCCAGTTCCTTAATTTTGTACATTATTCTCTCATGTGGCACTATATCAAACTTTGCAAAATCCAAGTATATCACATCAACCAATTTCCCTTTATCTATATTTTTACTTACCTCTTCGTAGAATATAATTCGATTAGTTTGAAATGATCTAATTCTCATAAAACCATGCTGATTTGAACTCATAATTTTGCTTACACGAATATACACATCAATATAATCCCTTATAATCCCTTCAAGTATCTTCCCCACTATTGATGTCAGACTAACTGGTCTATAGCTTCATGGATCAGCTCTGTTTCCCTTTTTAAAAAGAGGCACCACATCAGCTTTATTTAAGAAAACATCCTTTAAGGATTTTTCTGTTTCAAGTGAGCCTAAGTCTAAGGTTGAATCTTCCTTTAAAGGCACAGTAAAATCAAAATTAAACTTTCATGATTCAGACATGTGATTTTTAACAACTTTCCATTTTACTTCTTTTATCAAATTTGCTTTGTTCTCTTGATATCCTTTCTTAAAAGTAAAGATGGGTAGGCTGATAGAAGCTCAGAAGTGTGCGTGTGTCTTTAGTAGTCTATGGCAGCAGTGTTTGTACAGCAGGCATATCCAAAGTCCGGCCCGCGGGCCAATTGCGGCACACGTTCCGGACTGATAAGGCCCCACAGATAAGTTGCCCAAATATAGATCTTACGGCCCCCCAGTGAGTCCTCGAGCGCCACTCAGGACTCCTGGGATCTCTCGCCGCGGGACTTGACGTCATCAGCCGACACAGGGAGAAGGAAAGCACAAATCTTGCGAGATCTTGGACGTCGCAAGATGTGGGCTTTCCTTCTCCCTGCGCCTCCACACACAGCCACAAGGGCGACCATTAAGGGCTATTGAAGAAGAAAAAAAACTTCTGCCTACCAAACACCTTGACAAGGAGCAGTAACTGCACAGACAACACACTGACAGGCAGGCAGGGATAACTGGATAAGAGCCGGTTTCAAGAGATTTGAACATTGGCTAAGAAAATGCTGAGCTTGTTTGGCTCAACATCTTTGTGTGAGAAGACATTCTCTGTTATGAACTTTAACAAGAACCGCGTGAGGACAAGACTAAGTGACTCTTACCTGAGTGACATTTTGCACATCAAAACCACGGTCATTTGAACCAGACCTAGTCTATGTGCTGCAGTCCAGATCTCAGTTTCACCCTTCACATTAGTGCAGGCAAGTTTTATTTTCAATTGAGATGAATACATTGTAAAATATCAGTTAGTGTCAGTTGGTCTAAATCAGTTATAAATATATTTGAACACATGTATACTTGGTGTTATGTTGCTGTTCACATTTTTTTAACTTAAAAGTTGACAGAAAACCTTTATTAGTTTGTGTAATGTACTTTACAATGTTCCTGACATATTTCAGCTTCCTGTTTCTTATTTATATTAAAGGCAGAGTGATTTAACACCTGTTTAGATTTGTCATCCAAGTCACAAAATGAATAGTATGCCGTTTTCAATAAACTTTGCATAAAATAGTTAATTTGCATTTAATTTAAATGGTTTAAAAAATGTCAGGCAAAATGGTCGGCCCTCGCACATGTTCACTTCATCAAATCTGGCACTCTTCGAAAAAAGTTTGGACACCCCTGTTGTACAGTATCTATGTATAACTGCTATAATATGTTGCAAACATTGCTGCCTAATGGCTAAACACACGTGTATGCTACTGAACTCACATAGGATAACCATTTATCAAAGGATACTAAGGCAAAATTGATAACATAAGTACATTTCAAAGCTGTTTAAAATGTAATTCTCTATCCAGTCCATTCACATTTAATTTTGACTTTACTGTTGCTTTAATTTTGATTTGACTGTCTCTTTAAAGGGACATAAAACCCAAAAATTTTCTTCCATGATTCTGATAGAACATACAATTTTAAACAACTTTCCAATTTACTTCTGTTATCAAATTTTCTTCATGTTCTTGTTATCCTTTGTTGAAAAACTGGTATGTAAGCTCATGAGTGTGCACGTGTCTACCGCACTATATGGCAGCAGTTTTGCAACAATGTTATACATTAGCAGGAGCACTAGATGGCAGCAATATTTCCTGTCATTTAGTGCTTCATGCATGTGCACGCTACCTATGTATCCCTTCAACAAAGAATAACAGGAGAACAAAGCAAATTTGATAATAGACGTAAATTAGAAACTTTTTTTAAATTCTGTATCTGAATATTGAAAGAATTTTTTGGGGTTTAATGTAATGTCCCTTAACCCCTTAGTGACCAGAGCACTTTTCCATTTTCTGTCCGTTTGGGACCAAGGCTATTTTTACATTTCTGCGGTGTTTGTGTTTAGCTGAAATTTTCCTCTTACTCATTTACTGTACCCACACATATTATATACCATTTTTCTCGACATTAAATGGACTTCCTAAAGATACCATTATTTTCATCATATCTTATCATTTACTATAAAAAAAATTATAAAATATGAGGAAAAATGGAAAAAAACACACTTTTTCTAACTTTGAACCTGTTACATATCTACAACCACCAAAAAACACCCATGCTAAATAGTTTCTAAATTTTGTCCTGAGTTTAGAAATACCCAATGTTTACATCTTCTTTGCTTTTTTTGTAACTTATAGGGCCATAAATACAAGTAGCACTTTGCTATTTTCAAACCATTTTTTTTTTCAAAATTAACGCTAGTTACATTCGAACACTAATATCTGTCAGGAATCTCTGAATATCCATTGACATGTATATATTTTTTTTTAGAAGACATCCCAAAGTATTGATCTAGGTCCATTTTGGTATATTTCATGCCACCATTTCACCGCCAAATGCGATCAAATACAAAAAATCGTTCACTTTTTCACAAATTTTTTTCACAAACTTTCAGTTTCTCACTGAAATTATTTACAAACTGCTTGTGCAATTATGGCATAAATGGTTGTAAATTATTCTCTGGGATTCCCTTTGTTCAGAAATAGCAGACATATATGGCTTTGGCATTGCTTTTTGGTAATTAGAAGGCCGCTAAATGCCACTGCGCACCACACGTGTATTATGCCCAGCAGTGAAGGGGTTAATTAGGGAGCATGTAAGGAGCTTTTTGGGGTATTTTTAGCTTTAGTGTAGTGTAGTAGACAACCCCAAGTATTGATCTAGGCCCATTTTGGAATATTTCATGCCACCATTTCACCGCCAAATGCGATCAAATTTAAAAAAAAACGTTACATTTTTCACAATTTTAGGTTTCTCACTGAAATCATTTACAAACAGCTTGTGCAATTATGGCACAAATGGTTGTAAATGCTTCTCTGGGATCCCCTTTGTTCAGAAATAGCAGACATATATGACTTTGGCGTTGCTTTTTGGTAATTAGAATGCTGCTAAATGGCGCTGCGCATCACACGTGTATTATGGCTAGCAGTGAAGGGGTTAATTAGGTAGCTTGTAGGGAGCTTGCAGGGTTAATTTTAGCTTTAGTGTAGAGATCAGCCTCCCACCTGAAACATCAGACCCCCTGATCCCTCCCAAACATCTCTCTTCCCTCCCCTACCCCACAAATGTCTCCGCCATCTTAAGTACTGGCAGAAACTCTGCCAGTACTAAAATAAAAGGAAAATTTGGGCTTTTTTGTGCATTTTTTTAGCATATTTACATATGCTTCTGTGTAGGATCCCCCTTAGCCCCCAACCTCACTGATCCCCCACCAAACACCTCTCTAACCCTCCCCCTCTGACTTAATGTGCGCCATCTTGGGTACTGGCAGCTGTCTGCCAGTACCCATTTTAGTGAAAAATATGCTTTTTTATTAAAAAAATGTCCCTTTTCTGTAGTGTAGCTTCCCCCCCCAAGACCAACCCCCCACCCCTTCCAGATCCCTTAGATGCTTTTTAAAAAAAAGTTTATTTCATTTTTTTTTACACTTTTCTTTGCGCGCCCCCGTGCGCGCCCCCGAAGGCTCCGCCCCCTATCCCACCCCCTCCACCTTACACAGCTCATCGATGGCCGCCCACCCGCCTCCCAAGTCGGCTCCCACCCACCAACGATACCAGCCATCGATGTCCGGTGCAGAGAGGGCCACAGAGTGGCTCTCTCTGCATCGGATGGCCAGAAAGTGTTATTGCAGGATGCCTCGATATCGAGGCATCACTGCAATAACCGGAAAGCAGCTGGAAGCGAGCAGGATCGCTTCCAGCTGCTTTCCAGACTGAGGACGTGCAGGGTACGTCCTTGGCCGTTAACTGACATCCTTTAGAGGACGTACCCTGCACGTCCTCGGTCGTTAAGGGGTTAATATTAAAGCAATTCTGTCAAAAGCAATGAGATAAAGGGGCAGTCTGCAGAGGCTTAGATACAAGGTAGTCACAGAGGTATAAAGTATATTAATATAACTGTGTTGGTTATGCAAAACTCGGGAATGGGTAATTAAGGCATTATCTATATTTTTAAACAATAAAAATGTTCAAGTAGACTGTCCCGTTATGTCTATAGTTTCAGAGTGTGAGCCCATTCAGATAGGGTTAATTAAGGGATCCTTTTCTGAGGAACAGTAACGCCGTTTTTGGTTAAAGCTCTGTTTCTATTGTGGTAATACAATTGCATACAGAAAGAGAAGTGCTCTACCAGGAATGAACAAGAGCTCAGTGGCTTCTATTCTAGTTATATGGCGAGTTAAAACCTAGGAGCAGCCTCTTTTAGCCCAATTGTGCTTTTCACAAAGGAGAACTTTGCCCAAATCAGTCTGATAGCACCTAATAAGGTCAGCCCAGCCCCAAAATACTAGACAATCCTCCTCTGAACAAGGAACATGGCAACCCCAGGTGATCGTTCAGGCCTTCTGTGGGCCTCGTTAGTGAAGTGAAACCATATCCCTCTAAGCACATTGGGCAAAGAGTCCATGTCTGTTTTCCCCTATCACCCTTAGGGAGACTTTCCCAGGGTCATAATACAAATGCATACAGAGCGCAAAGTGCTCTACCAAGAACAAGCAACAGCTCAGTGGCTTGTTCTATGGTGAGTTACCACTGTGCTTTTCACAGAGGAAAACTTTCCTAAAATATATCAGTCTGATCCCACCTAGTAAGGTCAGTCCAGCCCCAAAATACCAGGCAATCCGCTGACCACAGAGGTAAGGGCGTTAAGTGGAACCACATATGGGTACTTTGAATATTTGCCTTTCGGTCTTTGTAATGCACCTGGGACATTTCAACATTTTTTGAATGACATTTTAGAGATATTCTTGATACTTTCTTGGTTATATATCTTAATGATATTTTGATATTTCCTCAGTTCTCTTAAGAACATGAGGTTCATGTAAAAAAGGTTATGGGGGAGATTTACCGGATCGCCGGAAACTGTAGTTAAGAAGCAGCGGTCGTAAGATCACTGCTCCTTAACTCGTTCGCCCCCTTTTAGGTGGCGTACTGCAATCATCCCGATCAGGATGATTGACACCCCCTGCTAGTGGCTGATTGGCCGCGAATATGCAGGGAGCGGCATTGCACAAGCATTTCACCAGAAATGCTTGTGCAATGTTAAATGCCGACAGCATATCATGTCCGTCCGACATTTGGTAAATCGGCCTCTATGTCTCATTCGCGTAAAAATCAGCTTTATGCCAAACTTGAGAAATGTCTTTATTATTTTACTTCTGTGAATTTTCTCCAGGTTATATTGAGATGCACCCTAAAAAGGTTCAAGCTATTACTGATTGGCCTGTTGCCACTAATGTGAAATTTGTGCAAAGATTTATTGTTTTCTAATTTTTATTGTAAATTTATCAAAGAATTTTCAGCCATTTGTGCCCCTATAACTAATTGACTAGGTCTAAGTCATAATTTCATTGGTCTGTTGAAGCCCAGCAATTTTTTGCTTTGGCTCCTATTTTAGCCCAGCCAGATTTGTCTAAAGAATTCTTTATGGGGGTCTCAGAGGAGAGGTGAAAAAGAGGTGCTTCATCCAGTGGGCTTTTTATCTAGGAAACTGTCTCTTGCCAAACAAAACTATGATATAGAGGGCAGGGAGCTGTTGGTAATTAAAGATTCCCTAGAGAAATGGAGGCATTTGCTGAAGGGGGCATTACATCTGGTGACTGTTTACTCTGACCATAGAAATCTTGCCTATTTGAGATTTGCAAAATGTATAAAGCCCAAACAAGCTCATTGGGCTTTGTTTTTTGCAAGGTTTTATTTATTTTTTACATTTCTGGCTGGCTTAAGAAATTGCAAGGCAGATGCCTCCTTCATTTAGGCCAGTGGCTGTTTGCCTTGCATTGCCACCTTCTTTCAAAATGTACTCTGTATTTCATATGTCTCTTCTGAAACCTTTCAGGGAATCCTCACTTGATCAGCACAGGACTTCCCCCTCCTCCAGCTGTGGTTAAAACCAAAACAATTTGGCATTTTGATCACCCGAGACACTCAACAGCCAATTCAGGCGGAATGCCAAAAGCCATTTCAGAAATAAATAGTTGATAGATTACTATCAACCCCAAAGTACATTTCTCATTTAAGTTATAATATCAAAAGCATAGTACATGACTTAATGTTGCATAGGTATTGTTTTAAAAGCACATGTATCTTCTTTGTGGCATCAATAAGTGATACAGAGTTGCTTATAATTGAACCATTACTATAGTCAATATAGTTTAAAGTATTTTAGTTTACGTTTGCCAGATTGTTCAATGTTGGACATTATTTTCAGTTGTATGTAACTTTGGATTGCGTGAACAATTTTCTTTGAAATTTGGCAATTTTGTTTGGAACCATCAGTGACTGGAAATATTGAAAATTATAAATCGAATTACTATTTTGAGAGTTTTTGAAAATAAGCCAATTGCACAAATATTTTTTTTATAGAATCTAACATGAAGATAGATTCTATTTTTTAGTAGATGTTGGTGATAAAAGGAGCAGTGGTTGCTGACTGCTCCTTTTATTTAGGTTTAAAGTATCGTATTTTCATATATTTCAAGCAATCTTAGTAGACGCAAAAATCCTAAAGAATTATGAAGAAACACACAGTGGCAGCTTTTGAGAATTGTGGGAGATGTCCCAGATATTTGTCTTTATGGTGCTATAACCTGGAAAGCAGTGAATACCTGCAGGCTGCAGTAGTTTCTTTTAGTTCTGTAACAGAGAAAGCATGAAAAACAGCTAAACATTTCCCATCAAAGAAAACATAAATATTAACCAGCCACCACTGTAAAAAAATCTGAAGACTATAATACATGTTTATGTTTGTATAAGTGTTCCTGCAGCAAACAATCACTTCATAAGTATTTGGGTGAATTTAAACTTTGCCATCCCTTGTAGATAAAGAGAGAAACATAACATTATCTATAAAATATTTATTGAACATAAGATAAATACATAAAAAACTTCAATATATAACACATATTGGGCAAGATTACAAGTGGCACATTTTTTTTTTTACAACTGTGAAAACTCCGCTAGAGTTAAGCTTTTTGTAATAGTTGGGTTGTGTTCGTATTACAAGCTTCAAAAAAACTTATTTTGTGCTAGCGGCAACCCAAATAGTGCAAAAAACCTAACTTAATTTTCCACGTGCCGTGCATGTATTCCCCCATGGAAATCAAAGGAGAAAACAAAGTGGGAAAAAAACACCTGAGATCGTGCAAACTCCATCGCATTTTTGCATACCCCATTGAAGTCAATGGAGAAAAAAAATGGTTGAAAAAAAACTAACAATCATCACGCAAACAACAAAGCAGGAGCAGGCGGGGGAGGAAACAGGAGCGGGTGGGACCGCTGCACTGCAGAAAAAAAAAATGTTGAAAATGGCAGGGAAGAGGAAGGAGGGAGAGAGATGGGATCCAAGTGGATGTGGATTTTGGCCGTGTACACGGACTTTAGGACTGGTATAGATATAATACAATATCATATTTTAATAAATGACTATTTTTAGAGTTTCTATGCTTTTTAATTTTTGATTACAAACTTAAAATAAATATTGCTACATATATCTGATTGGTGTTTTTGCACAATATATATCTATACCTTTATATAGATGATTATACTGTATATAGGTAAAGATAAATATATATATATATATATATATATATATATAGGAATATTTTTTGAAAAATACATAGCACATATTCTGCTATGTTTAGAACATTGGAATGTGAAATATTTACACTAAATACATAGTATCTTTATTTAATATGAATATTGCATAAATATGATTTTAGATGTTTTCATCTACTTGCGAAGGGATCAAATGCACTTGTATATATGTCTATATATATGTACTTACTTTATGTCTGTAAATACATATATACACATATAAATACATAAATATATTTAGACATGTATATGTACGTATCTCTATGTTAAAGCCCTTTGCCTGCCTTTTTTTCCTAACACCTGAGGCCTCATACCTTTGAGCCCTTATAACTTTTTTGTGCAATTTTATAAAAATAATTTTTATAAGTTTTATTAACTGTACTTTTAAATGTATTTTTGATGTGTTTTGTGACACTTTTTTGTTTTGCGAAACAGTTAACCAGAGCTCTAAGGACACAGTTATCATTCTAGCATAAATTGCGATCATGCTCAAGCAATCGCGTTTATTTTCAAGTTGTAAAATTAGCGGTAAACCCGACGCCCACAAACACCCGCGATAAACTCCTTCTTGCTCGTGCGTAACTGTCAACACACCACTCATAATTTGAACCTAAATAATCTCACTAGATATGAGAGCTTTAGATCATCAGACTCTAAGAATCTATGTCCAATCTGTCTTGAAAATTGAAACTAATAGGCGAGAATTAGCCTTACAGCCATCTGATAAGATGAGGTTTGAGGCTTTGGGTTTTGTGTACTTCCTTTTTTAAATAGATATCTTTGTTATGGAGCCAAGATCAAGTATGAGAAAACTTAATCAAAGTATGAATGAAGGAAAAGTGTATCTCATGTCTACCAACAAGTGCGGATGGTGGTAAATTTCTAAGGTTATAGCCATATTTGGTTTACAGAATCTAGTGGCTGGAATCTGGTAGACAGGTAATTTCCTGAGACCCAGGATTCAGGGATACATTCAGGATCTTTTATGATTTAATTGGTACAATGATCACTATAATCCATAATAGATGTTATGCTTCTTTATACCAATGCAGATGTATTTGCGCTGAGGTTAAGTAGAGCTTCTAGCCATTATTTAGTTGGCAACTATGGCTGAGCACTGGCATCACTAAAAGGAGGCCTCATCTGTATAATGGTTTGTCTCCTCTTGTGATGCCCAACTGTGAATCTTATTCCATGATTTGAGGATGAGCCTGTGATGCTGTGCACTATGAAAGTACTGTGATAAAACGACAGGAGGGAAAATGTAAGTAATTTTAGCATTAAAGGTACAGTCTAGTCAAAAATAAACTTTAATGATTCAACTAGGGCATGTAATTTTAAACAAATTTCCAATTTACTTTTATCAATTTTGCTTTGTTCTCTTGGTATTCTTAGTTGAAACCTAAACATAGGTAGGCTAATCTGCTAATTTCTTAGCCCTGAAGGTCGCCTCTTATAGTTAGTTTATGTGTGCTATATAGTTAAAATTGTGCTCACACCAGTAGAGTTACCTAGGAGACAGCACTGATTGGCTAAAAAAGCAAGTCTGTCAAAAGAACTGAAATAAGGGGGCAGTCTGCAAAGGCTTAGATACAAGGTAACCACAGAGGTAAAAAGTATATTAATATAACTGTGTTGGTTATGCAAAACTGGGGAATGGGTAATAAAGGGATTATCTATCTTTTTAAACAATACAAATTCTGGTGTAGACTGTCCCTTTGTTATCATCTATTTAGATTAGGGATTTAGGATGTAAGAAATTGAAACATTTTCTTCAACCCCAAAGGTTTTTTTTTTTAAGAAATGCAAACATTTTCAATAGACATAGACACTTTGGGGCATATTTATCAAGCTCTGTATACCGCTGCTCCATAACCTGTCCGCCTGCTCTGATGCGGTGGATAGAAATCGCCAGAAATCAACCCTATTGAATACAATAGGGCTGATTGACACCCCCTGCTAGCGGCCGATTGGCTGCGAATCTGCTGGTGCAATGATAAATGCTGAGAGCGTATGCTGTCGGCATTTATCGATGTGCGGTGGATATGATACGCTACATTGTATCATGTTCATCCGCACTATCATAAATAGACCCCACTGTGACTTTTTTTTAAATCTGTCCCTATGGTCTACAGCAGGTAAACCTAGTATTGCTGTACCAATTTCTATACTAAAACTGTAGACTTATTTCTTTAGTTTAGTCAAAATTAAACTTTCAGATAGGGCATGCAATTGTAAACAACTTTCCGATTAACTTTTATCATCACATTTACTTTGTTCTCATGGTATTCTTTGTTGGAAGATAAACCTAGGTAGGCTTATAGGCTAATTTTTAAGCACTTGAAGGCCGCCTCTTATCTCAGTGCTTTTTGACAATTGTTTACAGCTAGACAGTGTTAGTTCATGTGTGCCATATAGATAACATTGTGCTCGCTCCCATGGAGTTGTTTATGAGTCAGCACTAACTGGCTAAAATGAAAGTCTGTCAAAAGAACTGAAATAAGGGGACAATCTGCAGAGGCTTAGATACAATATAATCACAGGGGTAAAAAGTATATTAATATAACCGTCTTGGTTATGCAAAACTGGGGAATGGGTAATAAAGGGATTATCTATGTTTTTAAACAATACATTTTTGGAGTAGACTGTCCCTTTAAATAACATATGTTTTTAATGTCCCTTTAAGACCAGTGTGTGTTTGAACAATATCTATGCTTTAACAATACACCTTAACTTATAGTTTTGGTGCAAATGCTAGGACTCATATTTTATTACACATAAATATACATATATCTCATGTTAAAAAATCTTAGCAAAAAGATATATTTTATGTTATGTAAAATAACTCAAAATGTACCTTCATTTACAGATTTACTCTGGCTGAGAAACTGTCTCTCTAAATAACAGTAGTAGTATTAATAACCCACTGTCTCATGTTTCAGGCTTGCACTGGAGTCAGTAAGTAATACTTGATTTTACAGATATGTCGTATGACTGAATGATTCTGGTGACAGCACTAATAGACATTGGCTAAAAGCCAAAAGTATGTTGATTACAAATGTCATCTGTGCTCTTGTTTCTTTTCAATGTCACAGTTTTAAAATGATCATTTTCATAGAAAAGGAAACTAGATTATTACTTTTTTTATTAGAGGTTGCGGAATATACAGGGGAAACAATAGTTCTCTACAGATGATAAACTGTGTCTTGGGCTTTCAGTTATTTCAGGCAACTTCTCTTTTAAAAAGATTATTTATCAAACAAAATACACCTACGGTAATCAGAATATCATTCACAAAAGAAAAATTGTCTCATATAATGCAGGACAGCTTATTTGGATTTTTCCAAACACGGGCCCAGAATCCAACCTTGCCAATAAGAATTCCCCCCCACCGGAAAAAATAACCTACTATTCAAAACAGTTTTTAACTAATTTTCAGCAAAGGAAGTAATGGGATCCTTCTGTCCCAATTTGCCTTCCCTGTTTTGTTTATAGTATTCTTGAATCTTTTGGCACATTACAAAATAATGAAAATAAAAATATATACATTGTTTCTTTTGTCTAGCATAGACTACATCCTCTTCAATTGTCTGAGCAGTAATGATGGGAGTTTAAGAAGGTTTTTGTACAATTTTTTAATATGGAAGATAGTAAGCAATAGAATAAATTATTTAAAAATTATTGCAATTTAAATGAAATATTCAAGAATAAACTTTGCATTTAAAGATGGGATCAATACAAACAAACAAAATGAAAATGATACAAAACACACATCTATATTTTCCCAACAGTATATTGACCCTACAGAGAAATAGTATGACCAATTGACCATCTGTTATCCCTAGTAGCTCCCAGTTATTATGTCCCTCATTTTTGCCTCCACAAATCTTGTTTAAGATATGCCTTTAAGAAGTCATTTTGGATGTTTAGCCTAGAACAGATTGTACGTTTATACATTTATTAACTGTTAACAAAATGTGATGGACAAATATATGCTATCCAGTCCTGTCCACTTATGCAATAGATAGATACAACAATTCATAAACCACATACTCATATGTTCCTACATAATATCCACTAGTAGAGAGCACTGAATTTCCTTCCATAGTGCAAGATCAGTGAACGATTAAAGGGACATTGTAGGCAAAGCTAATATTAGTAGTGTTAAAATTATGCATTAAAGTGCCATAGGTGATTTGGAAAACTATATTGATGGAAATAGTGAACAAAAATAAGCACAATGGTTCTTTTCCACTATTGGCTATTTAGTAGCCAATATAACCATGTTTATGTCAATCAGTAGCAATACACAGCTGCTGATTGTATTGTATTCTAAAGAGCAGTCCCAGGTCATATATGTAAAACAAAGCATGACCAGCATGGTTAAAAGGTTAAGTATTATTCCCCATCATTCCACATCACCAGTAACATATCAGAGCTTTGAGTATGCTAAGGCCCTGTATCCTTCTTAGTATCATACCTCCAAACATTTCCCAGATCCAATGCAGGAGTTGGAGGCTTACGGTGTGATAGGGAGTCCCCTGGGCAGATTTCCAATTGTTCCGGGGGTGGAGTTAAGTGCAGAAACAAAGTCATGGATAGTAGAAATGTGGGGTAAGTTGTGAGGTAGGAATGCTCAGGATGGTCTGGGGACTTGGCTAGGCAGTTCCTGGTTTCTTTTCCAGAAATTGGAATATTTAGGCAGAGAGAACTGTGGGATGAAAAACAGGGTACAGCTCCCAAACCCAGAGAATATTGCAATATGTGAGAGAGTTCGGAGCTCTGTGGTATGACACTGTCAGAGGATAGAACACTACTTTAGTTTTCTGTATACATGCATCTCTGTTCACAAGAACCTGAAAAAAAATGTGTTCAGAGCTGTATGGATTATAAGAGTTAAAGCTATCTCACCCAAATAGGATACATTAACGATAAATTCCCTTGTTCACAGTGCTGCATTTATGTACAGTGGTTGCTGATGTATGCACTAGAATGTCATAAAACTCTAGAACATAAAAATACAAAATATTAGCATATACATGAAAGGCTACTAAGATAATTGTTTAAAATTGGAACTTGATTGTATAACATTTATATAGAACTCTCTCTCTCTCTCACTCATTCCTTCCAAATCCCCCCCTCCCCCTTGTGGCTATAATGGCTGCAACTCTTCTAGGAAGGCTTTTCACAACATTTTGGAGTGTATCTTTGGAATTATGTGCCCATTCAGCCAAAAGAGCATTTGTAAGGTCAGGCAATTATGTTGGACAAGAGGGTCTGGCTTTGTATCCTGTAACATTAAGATGACCCTTAATTTGAATAATGGTGATTTGCCCAAACCTTGAAAAAGAGCCCAAGACTATTATACCGCTTAAAACAAGCTTTACAGTAGGCACACAAAATAAAATGTTTTGGGTTTTTAGAGCCCTTTAAGCCAGGGTCAGCTCCGGGGGGGGGGGGGCAATGCCCACCCAAATGGAATGCTGTGCCCCCTCAAAAAAATAATTTTGTTATTGTATAAATAAGTGTGTCATAATTCTGGAAAGGTGGTAACCCTAGTTATGATACCAGTTACACCAAGTGGGTAATCACACAGCATATTGTGTGTCTATTACTTTCTCAGTGGAATGATGTTGACCTTTTACAAGCAACACACAGAAACTGTTCCCTGCACAATGTGTGCAAACCAGACTCTTACAGGGAGACTGTATAAAATAAATATCTTACATGCAATGCGCCTTCACCTAGGGTAGCTATGACACCAGCCCTGAACTGTAAACATTCTCAAAAAACTTTGCAAACCAGTCACTCAATGGGAACAGTTCACAAATGATACCAGCAACCACTCAGCAAATTGTGTACATATCAATCATGGTGTGGGTGTTCCCATTATTGTGTGTATATAGCAGTCACACGCAGTAGGTGTTTCCAGCATAGCGTGTCTATCTATAACAGTCACACACAGTTGGTTGTTTCCTTATACAATGCCAACCCTTTGTCCAGCCCATATGTGTGTCGTGCTCAAGTTACAGTTCAATGCCTGCACTTGGCCAGCAAAACAAGCAGTAGGGGAAAGAGCCCTTCTCATCCGACGTCAGCAGCACACTAACTAAGGGAATGCTTCCACTTTACATAAACTAAGGGAATGCTTTAAGTGCTCAAGAGAGCACAAAACTAGTCAGGGTATTTTGCTTGCCTTGCCTTGTACCACGATTTTAATGGTTTTCCAATAAAGATTTTTTCTTTTATTCAGCTGTGCGGCTGTATTTTCTTTTGAACTTTATTCTATTTTTGCGGCTATCCTGGCCATTTTACAGCCTGCACCCCGGCAGCTTGGTTGCTTTGGATTAATCCACCTCCGCTCTCAGTTATAGCACCTCATTGGATCTGCAGCGGCGTGGATGGTGTGTTTCCATAAAATAATTGCCCTTACTTTAAATTTCTTAAATTGCTGTGCCAACACCTGGTTTTGACTTGAAATAATCTTCTGTTTACTTCAAACACTCAAGATTCCAAAGGAAGCATATCATGAATGGCAAACAACCAAACAATATTTGTAGAAACATTTAGGGCCAGACTCCTAGTGGCACACTAATGCTAGTGTAGTACGCAATGAGCAGTATTGCTGGACCGCTCTAATATTAGCGTGCATGTTAATATTACAAGTCAATGGTAATCAGATTTACCAGAGAAAATGTTGCATGTCCGACATTGCTTTAGCACACCCACTACTTTCAATGGATATTGTGACCTCGCTAAATAGCGCTGATATTACAGTTTTGGGTTGCACTTGAGCAAAAGCCTAAAAAGCACTAGAAGGATTAGTATGAACTGAGACCTGAAGTAAAGTATAAAGGTTAAAAAAACAAATTCACAAAACACATCTAAAAAATATTAAAATAAAGTATTACACTCAACTATAAGCATTTTTAAAAATATAACATTTATATTGATAAATTTGTTTTAATAGGGTTAAAGGGGGTATGGCATATGGCAAGGTATTGACTGGGAAGGGCTCCTTTTTAAATATATATATATATATATATATATATATATATATACACACACACACGTGTGTGTATGTGTGTATATAAACATGTGTATATGTGTGTATACACACACACACACATTTATATATATATATATATATATATATATATATATATACATACATATACACACCCACATATATATATATATATATATATATATATATAGACACACATATATACAGTGTATATATCTATATATGTACAGTATATATACACTCCACACTCATATGTATTTACCTCCCACCAGGTTCACTGGCGGAGTAGAGATTGCTTCAGCCTGTAAAGTGAAGAGTGTTATGACTGTCTGATGGAAGTATTGGAAGGATGCCAGTAAGCAGTGGTGAACTTTTTGGATATTGTTGTATATGAGGACACGTTATGGACACACAATAATTGGACACAGAATCACATTTGTTTTAGGACATTTATTTATTTCTTTGGTCACTCGGATTGTTCAATAACTTGGACACTTATTATCTATCACTGTACAGTCTGACTATTTTTGACAATAGCACCCCCCATTGGACATCAGCATTGGCTAGCATAAGTGGATTACATGTTGGATATTTTTATTTTATAGCCTATATTTACACTATATATAGAGATCATTTTACATGATACAGGGATTTTCTTATATATATTTCTCATATATTTCTGGATATATATTTTCAAATTTTTTAACACATTTTTTAACCTCTATCACATTTTTTGTTTTAACATTTTTGTTTTTGTTTTAACATCATTTGTTTTTACTTCACTGAATTGAATTGAATTGAAATTCTATTTTTTTCATCAATTTTAAAACCTTTATTATATTTTTTCATATTTGCTCATATCATTTTCCTTTGTTATAATTTTCCTTTGTTACAGTAAATTATATCTATGCATTACTTGTTTGACACTGTTTATATTTGTGGTATCTAAATGGATTAGTTTGCCCCATCTGGTGCATTTTCCGTATTGTACAATGTTTATTTGTACTATATATCGACCATCACCTTTCTGGACCTTTGTAGGTTATTTTTTATATGACCTCATTTTGGATCGCCTTCTTTTATATATTTTTTTTTATAAGAGTTTTTAATAAATACATTTTTTAAGTCATTGGATTGTATTATCTCTAAGTGGTTTAATATACCATCTGCATTATATTTTTAAGTAATTGGTCATTTTAGCGGTATTCCCCACTCCCACTCTAGATAGTTTGACTGTGTATTCTATCTCATTTGTCTAGCACTTTAAACTTACCCTGCTACGTATACTTAAGCCATTTGGCACTCCTATACCGTATCTTTCCTTAATCTTAAAGGGACAGGAAACCCCAAATTTTCTTTCATGATTTGGATAGAACATACAATTTTAAACAACCTTTGAATTTACTTCCATTATCAAATTTGCTTTGTTCTCTTGTTATCCTTTGCTGAAGGAACAGCATTGCACTACTGGCAGCAAGACGAACACATCTGGGGGTCGATCCGATATAGATCGTAGTTTGCGACGCAAGCGAGGGAACCCGCGTCGCCCGCAGTTTCAGCTCGCAACTCGAGCTATCCCATATATGTCGCCGTCAGATGCTAACGTGCCGTAAGTCTGACAAACCAGCGATGTCCAGAAATCTGCGCAAGTACAAATTTCTGGCATCGCCAGTGACTTGCGGCACGTTAGAAACTGCCGGCGCCTACAAAACCTGACTAAAGTCTAAATCACCCGCACTGTCTAACACGCCTCCGTAACATAGCCCGACACGTCTAACACGCCTCCCTAACATAGCCCGACACGTCTAACCCTCTATCCGCTATCCCCCCTCACTAGCCTAACAATAAAATATTAACCCCTAAACCGCCGCTCCCGGAGCCCGCCGCTACCTAATAAAGTTATTAACCCCTAAACCGCCGCCAGCTATATTAAATCTATAACCCCCTAAAGTGAGCCCCTAACACCGCCGCCATCTACCTTACCTACCCCCTAAAGTGAGCCCCTACCCCGCCGCTATCTATTTTAAAATTATTAACCCCTAATCTAATCCCCCTACCCCACCGTCATCTATATTAAATTATTTAACCCCTAAAATACTAAACTATCCCTACCACTAAACCTAAGTCTAACCCTACAAATAGCCCTGAAAAGGGCTTTTTGCGTGGCATTGCCCCAAAGTAACAGCTCTTTTGCCAGCCCTTAAAAGGGCTTTTGGCGGGGCTTTGTCACAAAGTAAACTGCTCTTTTGCCTACAATCTACATCCCCCTACACCGCGGCCACCTATAATAAATGTATTAACCCCTAATCTAATCCCCCTACACCGCCGCCAGCTATATTAACTATATTAACCCTAATTATATTAGGGTTAATATAGTTATTATATTATATATATTAACTATATTAACCCTAATTATATTAGGGTTAATATAGTTAATATAGTTACTATAGTATTTATATAAACTATATTAACTCTATCTAACCCTAACACCCCTAACTAAATTCTTATTAAATAAATCTAATTCATATTATAAACTAAAATATTCCTATTTAAATCTAAATACTTACCTATAAAATAAACCCTAAGATAGCTACAATGTAATTAATAATTACATTATAGCTATGTTAGGGTTTATATTTATTTTACAGGTAAATTGTTAATTATTTTAACTAGGTATAATAGCTATTAAATAGATATTACCTATTTAATAGCTACCTAGTAAAAATAATTACCCAATTACCTGTAAAATAAATCCTAACCTAAGTTACAAATACACCTACACTATCAATAAATTAAAGAAACTACAAATATCTATCTAAAAATACAATTAAATAAACTAAACTAAATTACAAAAAAAAAACAAACACTAAATTACAAAAAATAAAAAAAGATTACAAGATTTTTAAGCTAATTACACCTATTCTAAGCCCCCTAATAAAATAATAAAGCCCCCCAAAATAAAAAAATTCCCTACCCTATTCTAAATTAAAAAAAGTTCAAAGCTCTTTTACCTTACCAGCCCTTAAAAGGGCCTTTTGTGGGGGCATGCCCCAAAGAAAACTGCTCTTTTGCCTGCAAAAAAAAAACACAATACCACCCCCCAACATTACAACCCACCACCCACATACCCCTAATCTAACCCAAACCCCCCTTAAATAAACCTAACACTAACCCCCTGAAGATCTCCCTACCTTGTCTTCACCACACCGGGCCGAACTCCTCATCCAATCCGGGCGATGTGTTCCAGCAAGCGGCAGTGAAGTCTTCTTCCATCCGGGCGATGTGTTCCAGCAAGCGGCAGAGAGTCTTCTTCCATCGGCGATGTCTTCAAGCAAATCGGCATCTTCAATCTTCTTCCTTCGCTCCTCCGCCGTGGAGCATCCTTCTGGCACGACGACTTCCCGACGAATGAGGTTCCTTTAAATGAGGTAATCCAAGATGGCGTCCGTCGAATTCTGATTGGCTGATAGGATTCTATCAGCCAATCGGAATTAAGGTAGAAAAATCTGATTGGCTGATTGAATCAGCCAATCAGATTCAAGTTCAATCCGATTGGCTGATTGGTATTGTGTTTTTTTTTGCAGGCAAAAGAGCAGTTTTCTTTGGGGCATGCCCCCACAAAAGGCCCTTTTAAGGGCTGGTAAGGTAAAATAGCTTTGAACTTTTTTTAATTTAGAATAGCGTAGGGAATTTTTTTTATTTTGGCGGGCTTTATTATTTTATTAGGGGGCTTAGAATAGGTGTAATTAGCTTAAAAATCTTGTAATCTTTTTTTTATTTTTTGTAATTTAGTGTTTGTTTTTTTTTGTAATTTAGTTTAGTTTATTTAATTGTATTTTTAGATAGATATTTGTAGTTTCTTTAATTTATTGATAGTGTAGGTGTATTTGTAACTTAGGTTAGGATTTATTTTACAGGTAATTGGGTAATTATTTTAACAAGGTAGCTATTAAATAGTTAATAACTATTTAATAGCTATTATACCTAGTTAAAATAATTAACAATTTACCTGTAAAATAAATATAAACCCGAACATAGCTATAATGTAATTATTAATTATATTGTAGCTATCTTAGGGTTTATTTTATAAGTAAGTATTTAGATTTAAATAGGAATATTTTAGTTTATAATATGAATTAGATTTATTTAATAAGAATTTAGTTAGGGGTGTTAGGGTTAGATAGAGTTAATATAGTTAATATAAATACTATAGTAACTATATTAACTATATTAACCCTAATATAATTAGGGTTAATATAGTTAATATATATAATGTAATAACTATATTAACTATAATATACTTAGGGTTAATATAGATAATATAGCTGGCGGCGGGGTAGGTAGATTAAATTAGGGGTTAATAATTTTAATATAGATGGCGGCGGTGTAAGGGGTTCACATTAGGGGATAGATCAGTTAGATGGTGGCGGTTTTAGGGGCTCACAGTAGGGGGTTAGTTTATGTAGATGGCGACGGTTTAGGGGTTAAATACTTTATTATGGATTGCGGCGGGGGATCGCGGTTGACAGGGAGATAGACATTGCGCATGCGTTAGGTGTTAGGTTTATTTTAGCAGATCGCGGTTGACAGGGAGATAGACATTGTGCATGCGTTAGGTGTTAGATATATTTTAGCAGCCAGTTTAGGGAGTTACGGGGCTCCAATAGTCAGCGTAAGGCTTCTTACGGCTGCTTTTTGTGGCGAGGTGAAAATGGAGTAAGATTTCTCCATTTTCGCCACGTAAGTCCTTACGCTGTATATTGGATACCAAACTGCGCGGGTTTGGTATATCTGCCTATGGCCCAAAAAACTACGGGCGACGGCAGAAATATACGTGCGTAACTTCTAGGTTACACCGTATATAGGATACCAAACCCGCGCAAATATTGGCGTCGCCAGCTTTTGTGGGCGACGATTTTTATCGGATCGACCCCCTAGTCAGCCAATCCCAAAAGACAATTGTGTGCAGGGACCAATTAGCAGCAGCTCCCACTAGTTTAGGATATGTGCATATTCTTTTTCAACAAGGGATACCAAGAGAACAAAGCACATTTGAAAATAGAAGTTAATTTAAAAGTGTCTTAAAATTACATGCTCTATCACAATCATGTGAGTTTAATTTTGACTTTCTTATCCCTTTAAATATAACATAATATTCATTGTGCTTTCTACAAATGTTTTTAAAAGATCATTAAAATATATTTATCTTTGTAACTCTGTGGCTAGAAAAATTATGATTCTGTACTATACATCAGTGAATGCTGTTTTACATAGAGTATTACAGGAAGACAGTGCTCACTATTTTATTTGTCTGTTATTTATTTACTGGTATTCTTTTCCAGTCAGATTTCACATTTTATTGTGAAACATATAATACACTGAATAATGATGTCATGTTCTTCTACAATGAAATGATACCAATAGATCAAAATTATACATGCTGACATTTAATCATACAGATGTCTGCATTAGCAGCAAGATAGTAGTCCGGCTGACGAAATGACTTTATTTTTTACTGCTGCTTGCACTGACAAATCTTTTGAGAAGAAAATGATGTTCTATTTCATTGCATGATATTTTTTCTTCCAAATAATGTCATGTAAATGCCACTTCCTTTGTCTTCTGTCTGTTGAAAAAAAAAAAAAATGCTTGCAACAAAATACAATTTCCAAATGAATGAATGTAAAGTCTGGGAAGCGCTGCTTACTTACTGGCATTTCAACAATAGTGTCGCCATTTCTTTTCTAGTGTCCTGATATCAAATAGAACTGCAGCAAAGAGCCCTTTGACAAAGCCACAACTGCAAAACGCGTCAGTGGCGTCTCTGCTTTTTTCTTTTGAAAAGCAATGCTCACTCCTTAATATATTTGGTATTAAAAGGTAATAAGAGGTAATATTATTTACTCTGTATTAAGAGGTAACAGTTGATTGAATCGTATTTCTTGCAAATTTTGGCCATCTTAAATGCACCCAGCTTGGTGGTACATCTATAATACAATATGGGAATCCTTTGGAAATAATCACCTAGATTATGAGTTATGCGCGCTATAAGAAAATTAACGAATGCAACAAAAGTTGCGTTATTTAACCCTCTATAGCACAGCCATTACAAGTTTTAAAACAGCCGACTTGTGTGTGCGATATGGTGCTTTTAAGCTCCATACCGCACAAAATTCAAGCGCTGTTTTGACGTGCTCATGCACGCTTTCCCCATGGACATCAATGGGTAGAGCGAGTCAGAAAAACGTCTAACACCTGCGATCGCGGAAAGAAAAGCTCCATAACACAGCCCATTGCTGTATATGGGGAAAAAATACTAACGTTTAAACACCCTAACATAAACCCCACGTCTAAACATCCCTAATCTGCTGCCCCCGACATCGCTGGCACCTACACAATGTTATTAACCCCTAATCTGCCACACCCGATATCGCCGCCACCTAAATAAAACTATTAACCCCTAATATGCCGCTCCAGATATCGCCGCACTATACTAAAGTTATTAACCCCTATTCCCCTGCACCCCAACATCGCCCACACTATAATAAATCTATTAACCCCTATTCTGCCGCTCCCCGACATCGCCGCAACTAAATAAAGCTATTAACCCCTAAACCTCTTGCCTCCCACATCACTACCACTAAATAAACCTATTAACCCCTAAACCGCCAGCCCCCCACATTGCAACAACCTAAATTAAACTATATTAACCCCTAAACCTAAGCCTAACCCTAACCCTAAACCTAACCGTAACCCTAACCCTAATGTAACCCTAACTTTAACATAATTAAAATATACAATACACAACGATTGGAAGTTCACAGTGATGGGGTAAACTGCAATACCCCTATCTATATCCAATAACACATAATTCACCAGCACTGCAAGTCTTTAAATGAATGTAAATCTTTATTATAGACCCATTAAAAAAAGCGACGTTTCGGGGTTAACCCCTTAGTCATGCTCTCACATAGGATTTTAGCAGCTCTAATTCCTATTGGCTGATTCAAAATTTTCAGCCAATAGGAATGCAAGGGACGCCATTTTGAAACGGCTCCCTTGCATTGAAGATTCAGTGTACGGCGGCGACTGTATGAAGAGGATGCTCCGCACCGGATGTCTTCAGGATGGACCCGCTCTGTGCCGCCGGGATCAAGATAGAAGATGCCGTCTGGATATAGATAGAAGAGGCCGTCTGGATGAAGATCGTTCAAGCGGAACTTCAAAAACTGTAAGTGGATCGTCGGGGGTTAGTGTTAGGGTTTTTTTAAGGTTTTTTTTGTGTGGCTTTTTTTTTTAGATTAGGGTTTGGGCAGCAAAAGAGCTAAATGCCTTTTTAAGAGCAATGCCTATACAAATGCCCTTTTCAGGGCAATGGGTAGATTAGGTTTTTTAGAATTAGTTTTTTTTTATTTTGGGGGGGTTGGTTGGGTGGTGGGTTTTACTGTTGGGGGGTCTTTGTATTTTTTTTCAGGGAAAAGAGCTGATATCTTTGGGGCAATGTCCCACAAAAGGCTCTTTTAAGGGCTATAGGTAGTTTATTGTAGGCTAGGGGTTTTTGTTTATTTTGGGTGGGCTTTTTTATTTTTATACGGCTATGAGATTAGGTGTAATTCTTTTTTTATTTTTTATCATTTTGTTTGTTATTTTTCGTAATTTAGTATTTTTTATTTTTTGTAATTAGATAGTTTGTAATTTTTATGGCAGTGTTAGGATTTTTTTAACGTGTAGTTTAGTTTTATTAAATTGGTAGTTAGTTTAATTTTAGGTTAATAATTATATTAGTTTAATTGTTAGTTTAAACTTAGTTCTTTTAATTTGACAGATAAGTTTTAATTTAAGATAGGGAAATTGTAATTTTAATATAAAGTTAGGGGGTGTTAGGGTTACGCTAGGGTTAGGGTTATGGTTAGGTTTAGGGGTTACTAGTTCAATTTAGTTTATTGCGATGTGGGGGCTTTCAGTTTAGGGGTTAATAGTTTACTTTAGTATATTTTGTTGTGGGGGGCTTGCGGTTTAGGGGTTAATAGGTTTAGTTTAGTGGTGGCGGTGTAGGGCTTAATAACTTTAGTACGGGGGGGCAATGTGGGCGGAGGGCAGATTAGGGGTTAATAATATTTAAATAGGCCTAGATTTGGAGTTTGGCGGTAGCCGTGAAAACCAGCGTTAGAGGCTCCTAACGCTGGTTTTAGGCTACCGCCGCTATTTGGAGTTATTCAAAAAAGGGTCTAACGCTCACTTTTCAGCCGCGACTTTTCCATACCGCAGATCCCCTTACGTCATTTGCGTATCCTATCTTTTCAATGGGATCTTTCTAACTCCGGTATTTAGAGTCGTGTCTGAAGTGAGCGTTAGAAATCTAACGACAAAACTCCAGCCGCAGAAAAAAGTCAGTAGTTAAGAGCTTTCTGGGCTAACGCCGGTTCATAAAGCTCTTAACTACTGTGCTCTAAAGTACACTAACACCCATAAACTACCTATGTACCCCTAAACCGAGGTCCCCCCACATCGCCGCCACTCGATTAAATTTTTTTAACCCTTAATCTGCCGACCGCCACCTACGTTATACTTATGTACCCCTAATCTGCTGCCCCTAACACCGCCGACCCCTATATTATATTTATTAACCCCTAACCTGCCCCCCACAACGTCGCAGCCAGCTACCTACAATAATTAACCCCTAATCTGCCGACCGCAAAGAGCCGCCACCTACATTATATCTATGTACCCCTAATCTGCTGCCCCTAACACCGCCGACCCCTATATTATATTTATTAACCCTTAATCTGCCCCCTCAACGTCGCCTCCACCTGCCTACACTTATTAACCCCTAATCTGCCGAGTGGACCGCACTGCTACTATAATAAAGTTATAAACCCCTAATCCGCCTCACTAACCCTATAATAAATAGTATTAACCCCTAATCTGCCCTCCCTAACATCGCCGACACCTATCTTCAATTATTAACCCCTAATATGCCGACTGGAGCTCACCGCTATTCTAATAAATGTATTAACCCCTAAAGCTAAGTCTAACCCTAACACTAACAACCCCCTAAGTTAAATATAATTTTAATCTAACGAAATTAATTAACTCTTATTAAATAAATCATTCCTATTTAAAGCTAAATACTTACCTGTAAAATAAACCCTAATATAGCTACAATATAAATTATAATTATATTATAGCTATTTTAGGATTAATATTTATTTTACAGGTAACTTTGTATTTATTTTAACCAGGTACAATAGCTATTAAATAGTTAAGAACTATTTAATAGCTAAAATAGTTAAAATAATTACAAATTTACCTGTAAAATAAATCCTAACCTAAGTTACAATTAAACCTAACACTACACTATCAATAAATTAATGAAATAAAATACCTATAATTATCTACAATTAAACCTAACACTACACTATCAATAAATAAATTAAATACAATTCCTACAAATAAATACAATGAAATAAACTAACTAAAGTACAAAAAATAAAAAAGAACTAAGTTAGAAAAAATAAAAAAATATTTACAAACATTAGAAATATATTACAACAATTTTAAACTAATTACACCTACTCTAAGCCCCCCAATAAAATAACAAAGCCCCCCAAAATAAAAAAATGCCCTACCCTATTCTAAATTACTAAAGTTCAAAGCTCTTTTACCTTACCAGCCCTGAACAGGGCCCTTTGCGGGGCATGCCCCTAGAAGTTCAGCTCTTTTGCCTGTAAAAAAAAACATACAATACCCCCCCCAACATTACAACCCACCACCCACATACCCCTAATCTAACCCAAACCCCCCTTAAATAAACCTAACACTAAGCCCCTGAAGATCTCCCTACCTTGAGTCGTCTTCACCCAGCCGAGCCAAATTCTTCAGCCAAGTGGAGCAAGAAGAGGTCCTCCATCCGGTAGAAGTCTTCATCCAAGCGGGGCAGAAGAGGTCTTCCATCCGATTGAAGTCTTCATCCAAGAGGCATCTTCTATCGTCATCCATCCGGAGCGGAGCAGCAGCATCCTGAAGACCTCCGACGCGGAACATCCATCCTGGCCGACGACTGAACGACGAATGACGGTTCCTTTAAATGACGTCATCCAAGATGGCGTCCCTCGAATTCCGATTGGCTGATAGGATTCTATCAGCCAATCAGAATTAAGGTAGGAATATTCTGATTGGCTGATGGAATCAGCCAATCAGAATCAAGTTCAATCCGATTGGCTGATCCAATCAGCCAATCAGATTGAGCTCGCATTCTATTGGCTGATCGGAACAGGGGGGGCAATGTGGGCGGTGGGCAGATTAGGGGTTAATAATATTTAAATAGGCCTAGATTTGGAGTTTGGCGGTAGCCGTGAAAACCAGCGTTAGAGGCTCCTAACGCTGGTTTTAGGCTACCGCCGCTATTTGGAGTCATTCAAAAAAGGGTCTAACGCTCACTTTTCAGCCGCGACTTTTCCATACCGCAGATCCCCTTACGTCATTTGCGTATCCTATCTTTTCAATGGGATCTTTCTAACTCCGGTATTTAGAGTTGTGTCTGAAGTGAGCGTTAGAAATCTAACGACAAAACTCCAGCCGCAGAAAAAAGTCAGTAGTTAAGAGCTTTCTGGGCTAACGCCGGTTCATAAAGCTCTTAACTACTGTGCTCTAAAGTACACTAACACCCATAAACTACCAATGTACCCCTAAACCGAGGTCCCCCCACATCGCCGCCACTCGATTAAATTTTTTTAACCCCTAATCTGCCGACCGCCACCTACGTTATACTTATGTACCCCTAATCTGCTGCCCCTAACACCGCCGACCCCTATATTATATTTATTAACCCCTAACCTGCCCCCCACAACGTCGCAGCCAGCTACCTACAATAATTAACCCCTAATCTGCCGACCGCAAAGAGCCGCCAGCTACATTATATCTATGTACCCCTAATCTGCTGCCCCTAACACCGCCGACCCCTATATTATATTTATTAACCCTTAATCTGCCCCCCTCAACGTCGCCTCCACCTGCCTACACTTATTAACCCCTAATCTGCCGAGTGGACCGCACTGCTACTATAATAAAGTTATTAACCCCTAATCCGCCTCACTAACCCTATAATAAATAGTATTAACCCCTAATCTGCCCTCCCTAACATCGCCGACACCTAACTTCAATTATTAACCCCTAATATGCCGACTGGAGCTCACCGCTATTCTAATAAATGTATTAACCCCTAAAGCTAAGTCTAACCCTAACACTAACACCCCCCTAAATTAAATATAATTTTAATCTAACGAAATTAATTAACTCTTATTAAATAAATTATTCCTATTTAAAGCTAAATACTTACCTGTAAAATAAACCCTAATATAGCTACAATATAAATTATAATTATATTATAGCTATTTTAGGATTAATATTTATTTTACAGGTAACTTTGTATTTATTTTAACCAGGTACAATAGCTATTAAATAGTTAAGAACTATTTAATAGCTAAAATAGTTAAAATAATTACAAATTTACCTATAAAATAAATGCTAACCTAAGTTACAATTAAACCTAACACTACACTATCAATAAATTAATTAAATAAAATACCTATAATTATCTACAATTAAACCTAACACTACACTATCAATAAATAAATTAAATACAATTCCTACAAATAAATACAATGAAATAAACTAACTAAAGTACAAAAAATAAAAAAGAACTAAGTTACAAAAAATAAAAAAATATTTACAAACATTAGAAATATATTACAACAATTTTAAACTAATTACACCTACTCTAAGCCCCCCAATAAAATAACAAAGCCCCCCAAAATAAAAAAATGCCCATACCCTATTCTAAATTACTAAAGTTCAAAGCTCTTTTACCTTACCGGCCTTGAACAGGGCCCTTTGTGGGGCATGCCCCAAGAAGTTCAGCTCTTTTGCCTGTAAAAAAAAACATACAATACCCCCCCAACATTACAACCCACCGCCCACATACCCCTAATCTAACCCAAACCCCCCTTAAATAAACCTAACACTAAGCCCCTGAAGATCTCCCTACCTTGAGTCGTCTTCACCCAGCCGAGCCAAATTCTTCATCCAAGCGGAGCAAGAAGAGGTCCTCCATCCGGTAGAAGTCTTCATCCAAGCGGGGCAGAAGAGGTCTTCCAGCCGATTGAAGTCTTCATCCAAGAGGCATCTTCTATCGTCATCCATCCGGAGCGGAACGGCAGCATCCTGAAGACCTCCGACGCGGAACATCCATCCTGGCCGACGACTGAACGACGAATGACGGTTCCTTTAAATGACGTCATCCAAGATGGCGTCCCTCGAATTCCGATTGGCTGATAGGATTCTATCAGCCAATCGGAATTAAGGTAGGAATATTCTGATTGGCTGATGGAATCAGCCAATCAGAATCAAGTTCAATCCGATTGGCTGATCCAATCAGCCAATCAGATTGAGCTCGCATTCTATTGGCTGATCGGAACAGCTAATAGAATGTGAGCTCAATCTGATTGGCTGATTGGATCAGCCAATCGGATTGAACTTGATTCTGATTGGCTGATTCCATCAGCCAATCAGAATATTCCTACCTATCTTGGATGACGTCATTTAAAGGAACCGTCATTCGTCATTCAGTCGTCGGCCAGGATGGATGTTCTGCGTCGGAGGTCTTCAGGATGCTGCCGCTCCGCTCCGGATGGATGACGATAGAAGATGCCTCTTGGATGAAGACTTCAATCGGCTGGAAGACCTCTTCTGCTCCGCTTGGATGAAGACTTTTACCGGATGGAGGACCTCTTCTTGCTCCGCTTGGATTAAGAATTTGGCTCGGCTGGGTGAAAATGACTCAAGGTAGGGAGATCTTCAGGGGCTTAGTGTTAGGTTTATTTAAGGGGGGTTTGGGTTAGATTAGGGGTATGTGGGTGGTGGGTTGTAATGTTGGGGGGGGTATTGTATGTTTTTTTTTACAGGCAAAAGAGGTGAACTTCTTGGGGCATGCCCCGCAAAGGGCCCTGTTCAGGGCTGGTAAGGTAAAAGAGCTTTGAACTTTAGTAATTTAGAATAGGGTAGGGCATTTTTTTATTTTGGGGGCTTTGTTATTTTATTAGGGGGCTTAGAGTAGGTGTAATTAGTTTAAAATTGTTGTAATATATTTCTAATGTTTGTAAATATTTTTTTATTTTTTGTAACTTAGTTCTTTTTTATTTTTTGTACTTTAGTTAGTTTATTTCATTGTATTTATTTGTAGGAATTGTATTTAATTTATTTATTGATAGTGTAGTGTTAGGTTTAATTGTAGATAATTATAGGTATTTTATTTAATTAATTTATTGATAGTGTAGTGTTAGGTTTAATTGTAACTTAGGTTAGGATTTATTTTACAGGTAAATTTGTAATTATTTGAACTATTTTAGCTATTAAATAGTTCTTAACTATTTAATAGCTATTGTGCCTGGTTAAAATAAATACAAAGTTACCTGTAAAATAAATATTAATCCTAAAATAGCTATAATATAATTATAATATATTGTAGCTATATTAGGATTTATTTTACAGATAAGTATTTAGCTTTAAATAGGAATAATTTATTTAATAAGAGTTAATTAATTTCGTAAGATTAAAATTATATTTAACTTAGGGGGGTATTAGTGTTAGGGTTAGACTTACCTTTAGGGGTTAATACATTTATTAGAATAGCGGCGAGATTAGGTCGGCAGATTAGGGGTTAATAATTAAAGTTAGGTGTCGGCAATGTTAGGGAGGGCAGATTAGGGGTTAATACTATTTATTATAGGGTTAGTGAGGCGGATTAGGGGTTAATAAGTGTAGGCAGGTGGAGGCGACGTTGTGGGGGGCAGATTAGGGGTTAATAAATATAATATAGGGGTCGGCGGTGTTAGGGGCAGCAGATTAGGGGTACATAGGGATAATGTAAGTAGCGACGGTTTACGGAGCGGCAGATTAGGGGTTAATAATAATATGCAGGGGTCAGCGATAGCGGGGGCGGCAGATTAGGGGTTAATAAGTGTAAGGCTAGGGGTGTTTAGACTCAGGGTACATGTTAGAGTGTTAGGTGCAGACGTAGGAAGTGTTTCCCCATAGCAAACAATGGGGCTGCGTTAGGAGCTGAACGCAGCTTTTTTGCAGGTGTTAGGTTTTTTTTCAGCTCAAACAGCCCCATTGTTTCCTATGGGGGAATCGTGCACGAGCACGTTTTTGAGGCTGGCCGCGTCCGTAAGCAACTCTGGTATCGAGAGTTGCAGTGGCGTTAAATATGCTCTACGCTCCTTTTTTGGAGCCTAACGCAGCCATTCTGTGGACTCTCAATACCAGAGTTATTTTAAAGGTGCGGCCAGAAAAAAGCCAGCGTTAGATACGCGGGTCGTTACCGACAAAACTCTAAATCTAGCAGATAGTGTTTGCGATGCGGGAGGGCAGCGGTTTAGGGGTTAATAATTATTTTTAGTGGTGGCGATGTCAGGAGCGGCAGATTAGGGGTTAATAAATGTATTCTACAAAATACGAAAAAAACTTTTACGGTAATTTTTTTGGAACACCAGAACTATTTTTGAAATGCATATGCTGTCGGCATTCAGCGATGTCTGGCGGACATGATAAATCAGCCCCTATGTGTGTGTTGCACATATGCATAGATGTGTGGAGACATGGGGGCGGAGACAGGAAGTACTATGGTATATGCTAAGTGAAACAAGAAGGCAGACAGCATGTCTCACCAGGAGTTGTAATAATAAACAGTTTCTTCCAAAGTTACCTGGTAATCCATCATTGTGTATGCAAGATCTACATGGTGTCAGAACTGAGAACACTGAGAAATTATGGCTCAAAATCTATGCGGCATAGAACCACTTATCTTTGATACTGCCATTGCTAACAATTGGCTGAAATTCAAAAGAGCATGGGAAGTGTACAGCAAAGCTGGACTTTCAGACACATCAAAAAAGTTACAAGCTTACACTTTTCTCAATTTTGCTGGTGCAGACGCTCTAGATAAATGAGTCATTTTTTTCAAGAGGGTGAGGACAAAGAGGATCCTGAAGTATTAATCAAGAAATTTGATGAGATCTGCTTACTGGAACGCAACGTAATAATAGACAGACATGCATTTAAACCTTATGAGAATTCAGTCCTATGTAGCCACATTGCGACTGCTGGCTAAAAAATGTGACTTTGGTGCACTAACAGATGAACTAATACGTGACAGGATTGTCTGTGGCATCCACAATGACGCAGTTCATGCTCAGTTACTAAGGGAAAAATACTTGACAGTGGAATCAGCCATCAGAATATGTATGTTGTTTGAGCATTCTGAAAGGGCCACTAAGGAACTTAAAAGAGAGGCAGAAGTGTTTGTAGTGCAGCAGAACAAGAGGAAAAACAGCAACTGCGGTGGTGAGCACTCTACTGAGCGGAACAATTACCCGGCTTTTAACAAAAGGTGTAACTCATGCAACAAATGGCATAATTTTACAAAGTGTTGTAGATCCAAGCCTCAAAATAGTGGTGTGTGGATGGCACCATTAAGTGGAACTAAAAAAACAAAATATGCATAGAATTAATGAAATGGTAAGTGACGATCACCAAACTTGTTTCCATTGTGAAAGTGAGAACTTAATTGCAAATAAAGGAGAAATATTCACCTCCTTCTCAACAACCTGTAACAAGCAGGTCAAGTGGAAGATTGACACCGGTGCAAAATGAAATGTCATGTCCCTATCCACATTACACAGTATTAACCCCAACGCTCCAATTGACCAGTCAAATAAAGTGAACCTGATAGCTTATGGCGGTCAAACAATTCAGACACTCTGCACTGCTATGTTGGTTCTTTCAGGGGACAAGTTGTTATTCCACATAGTGGATAGAAATTTTAGAAGTCTGTTAGGCTTACCAGACAGCATGCGCTTAAATCTCATCCAACTAAGTCTAGAGGTACATGCTGTATAACAACAGGCTCCAGAGATGACTGATTATAAGGACTTATTTCGTACTGACACTATTGCTAAGCTTCCAGTCATGTATCAAATGCACCTAGATGAATCAGTGCATCCAACTGTGTGTGCCCCCAAAGAATTCCACTGGCTATGAAAGACACAGTTGCTCAAGAGTTGGAAAGGATGACTAGACTGGGCATAATTTCACCGGCGGAGGAGGCTACCTCTTGGGTGTCTGCCTTGGCTGCAGTAGTCAAAAAGGATGGCACTGTCCATGCATGCATTGATCCTGTACACCTAAATAAAACTCTCCTGAGGCCTCATCACCCATTAAAGACTATTGAGCAAGTGATTGCTGATATGCCACAGGCAAAGGTTTTAAGAATTTTTGATGCAAAGCGTGGATTCTGGCAAATACCTCTGGATGAGGAATCATCATTACTCACAAAATTTATGACCCCATTTGGGAGATACAAATTCTTATGGATGCCAAATGGGATTTCAACTGGAAGAGAAGTCTTTCAGAGATGCATGGAACAGCTCTTTGCTGGACAACCATGTGAAATAGTTTTGGATGTAATCTTGATTTGGGGCTCCTCCATGGAGGAACATGACAATCGGCTTCAGTGTGTACTAGACCTGTGTCAGAGCCATCAATATTCAACTAAACCCTACTAAATGCTGCTTCAGGGTCTCAGAGGTGCCATATGTTGGACACCTTGTCACAGATAAAGGTGTTAAGCCTGACCCAGAAAAAACCAAAGCCATCCATCAAATGCCATCCCCAGAGGACAAACATGGATTGCAAAGGTTTCTTGGTATGACCAGTTATCTCTCAAAGTTCATTTATAGCTACAGTGAGATTACGTCTCCCCTCCGTCAGCTTCTGTGCCAAGATACTGATTGGTGTTGAACTGAAAAACATGCTACTGCTATGGAAACACTTAAAGCACATTTGACTAGTCCACCTGTCCTACAGTATTTTGATGTGCACAAGCCGGTGATATTAACTGCTGACACTTCACAGCATGGTCTTGGTGCAGTCTGTCTTCAAGATGACAGACCTGTGGCATTTGCATCTAGAGCCCTCACTGAGACTGAAGCCTGCTATGCACAAATTGAGAAAGAATTATTGGGACTAGTATTTTTCCTGTGTAAAATTCCATGATTATATCTATGGCCACCCAGTTACTGTGGAGATGGATCATCAGCCACTCATAACCATACTAACAAAACCCCTGCACACAGCATCTGCCCGCATCCAGTGAATGATGCTTAAACTTCAGCGCTACCACCTGAATGTGATCTATAAACAAGGCTGTGAACTGTATGTTGCAGATGCTCTTTCACGTGCACACACCACCCCCCACCGCTGATAACACTAATACTATTGAGGATTATGATGTGTTGGTTCTGGATGGGGTGCTGTCATCCAGAAGGCTTGAGGAACTTAAGCAAAACACACGGGCAGATGCCACCTGTCAGCACCTCATGGACATCATTCTCAATGGGTGGCCTGGCTCATTCATGGAAGTCCCACATGATATCCGACCATTTTACTCTGTGAGGGATGAATTGACAGTGGATTATGGATTAATTATGCGTGGTCAGATATATGTAATCCCTCACTCTCTCCAGAAATGCCACCTGACACAACTCCATCAAGGTCACCCTGGCATTCAGTCCACTAAGAGAAGGGCTTGTGAAACCATGTTCTGGCCTACTTTGTACAGTGACATTGAAAGAGAAGTTTCCAGATGTGCCCCATGGAATGCTCTAAGACAGCCCCAGATGAGAGAACCCTTACAACTTCACCAAATACCTGACAGACCATGGTCCATCACAGTGGCTGACATATTTGAGTGGGCAGGCAAAAATTACCTGGTCTTGGTAGATTCGTATTCTGGTTGGTGGGAGTTTGATGTTCTTCTGCACCTTTCCAGCAACACAGTGATCAGGACATTAAAGCGGATATTCCCTACAAATGGGATTCCCCATCAACTGATGACTGACAATGCAACCTAATTTTCCAGTAGAGAATTCAAGAACTTTGCTCACCAGTGGGATTTTCAGCATGTCACTAGCAGTCCCCATTACCCTAGATCCAATGGTCTATCAGAGCATGGGGTCAGGTCGGCTAAACATCTCCTAGAGAAATGTGCATGTGATGGTTCTGACATTTATGCAGCCCTACTAAACCTGCGCAACACACCCAGGAATGGCAAGCCCTCTCCAGCACAATTACTGTCACGACGCACCAGGACTCTGATCCCCTTGGTCTCATCCCAGCTTCTGCCGAAAGTTGAGACCGATGATTAGGCTGCCTTATTTACACTCAGACAAAAGGGAAAGATAAGCCATGAAAAATCTGCCAGACGCCTTTCTCCTCTGGAGTCTGGGCAGGTGGTAAGGATGGAGACTACTCATAGGTTTGACAAACTGGCTACAGTTCATGGAAATGCCCGCCAACCTAACAGCTATGTTGTCCACTCTGATGGTAATACCTATGTAAGGAACTGCCACCACCTTCTACAGGTACCCGAGTCATATTGCCCTACCACTGCCTTGTCTGTGCCCATGATCATTTCAGAACCCCAAACTCAGCCATCTGCTGTGGTGCCAGGTGACACTTACGAAAATAGATGTAACACACAACTACTACAGAATCCTGACAGTGTCAGGCTAGAGATTGCAGATGAACATTCCCCACAGGTTGTTACTCGATCAGGAAGAGTATGCAAATCCAATCTAAAGTTCAATGACTTCATCACATAATGATTCTACACAGCATTTTGTGGTTTTTTTGCATGTTGTTACAGTTCATTACTATGTTTCACTCCTTGTTTGGTTTCATATTTTTTCTTCTATATATGTATATGTGTTCTTTAAAAGGGGAAAGATGCAGAATATGTGTGTGTTGCACATATGCATAGATGTGTGGGGACATGAGGGCGTAGACAGGAAGTACTAAGTTATATGCTAAGTGAAACAAGAAGGCAGGCAGCATGTCTCACCAGGAGTTGTAATAATAAACAGTTTCTTACAAAGTTACCTGGCAATCCATCATTGTGTATGCAAGATCTACAGGATCCATTTTCCAAAAGTGTGTCATTTTTAATTTCAGAAAAAAGTTTATGAATATATGAAGGCCAATTTGTAATAGCAGCTCAATGTAACGTTTAGCTTAGATATAAACTAGCTGTGCATGCACATGCCATTCCACTGTCTCTATAAAGACAAAAAGCCAGAACTATGGGGCCGATTTATGAAGATGCGGGCGGACATGATCAATGCCGACAGAATACACTGTCGACATTTATCATTGCAGAAGCATTTTGTGTGAAATGCTTGTGCAATGCCGCCCCCTGCAGATCCATGCCTAATCTGCTGCTAGCAGTGGGTGTCAATCATACCGATCATATTCGATCGAGATGATTGCTGTCCGCCACCTCAGAGGTGGCGGATGAGTTAAGGAGCAGCGATCTTAAGACCGCTGCTTTTTAACTGCGGAAACAGCTGCATAAATCAGCCCCTTTGAATGAGTATGACAGTGTGTCACATGAAATTAGTCAAATTATGGGTCTAACTCATACTATACTGCTGCTTTATGTAAGACAGCTTTTATACTCTCGAAAATAAAGTTTTGGACTTTTATAGATATCCCGGCATCCTAATTGATGCATTATGAAACTGTTGTCATATGACTTTAAAGGTACATGAAACCCAAAAATGTTTTTTCATGATTCAGATAGAGAATACAATTTTAAACAACTTTCTAATTTACTTCTATTATCTAATCTGTTTCATTCTCTTGGTATCATTTGTTGAAGGAGCAGCAATGCACTACTAGTTTCTACTATAGAAACAAGATAGTAGGTAAAGTAGTGCTAATGGTAAGTACCTATAGGTGCCAAATATTTTTAGAATCAACAAGCACCTGTTAGGGGGGCAATATAGCACTAAGGAGACTCATAGATAAAGGAGTTACAAAGTCTGTAACAAAAAAGAGTGCTTTACCCCTACAATTATTTAGGAAAAATTCTCCCTGAATAATACAGGAACGATTTTTAACCATTCATACTTTATCTTTATTGGTTTAACTGTTCAATCATACACGTTTAAAAACACTTAAACTCTCTAGATATCAATATATAGCATAGATGAGTGAATAATACCTCTGAGAATCATGTATCTATATGTGAAACATTATACTGTACTTGCAGGCAGATACAAGCAATATCTTTTGTCGCTGGCTATTAATAAATTCAGAAATAATGCTGTAACAAGAGGATCTGTTAATATGTGGGATGTCAGATTGCAAGATTAAAGCTATCTAGCTAATACTCTATCTGTAATTATAAAGTCCTTGCTTGCACAGTCAACTATTAGCATAGCTGTTCAGTGTAATAGATTGTCTGCTTAAAATCTCTAGATATTAATATTTAGTATAGGTGTGTGAATAATACCTCTGAGAATCATGTATTTAGATATAAAAAATTGTACTTGGTTTGTATAATATCAAGCAGTTAGATACAAACAATATCTTTTGTAGCCGGCTATTAATAAATTAAAAAATAATGCTGTAACAAGAGGACCTGTTAATATGTGGAATGTCAGGTTATGAGATTAAAGCTATCTAGCTAATACTCTATCTGTAATTATAAAGTCCTTGCTTGCACAGTTAACTTTAGCATAGCTGCTCAATGTAATAGATTCTGTCTGCTTGAACTCTCTCAATATTAATATATAGCATAGGTATGTGAATAATACCTCTGAGAGTCATGTATCTAAATATGAAACATTGTACTTTGTTTTTATAATATCAAGCAGTTAGATACAAACAATATCTTTTGTAGCCGGCTATTAATAAATTAAAAAAATAATGCTGTAACAAGAGGACCTGTTAATATGTGGAATGTCAGGTTATGAGATTAAAGCTATCTAGCTAATACTCTATCTGTAATTATAAAGTCCTTGCTTGCACAGTTAACTTTAGCATAGCTGCTCAATGTAATAGATTCTGTCTGCTTGAACTCTCTCGATCAATATATAGCATAGGTATGTGAATAATACCTCTGAGAGTCATGTATCTAAATATGAAACATTGTACTTGGTTTGTATAATATCAAGCAGTTAAATGCAAACAATATTTTTTGCAGCCAGCTATTAATAAATTCAGAAATAATTCTGTAACAAGAGGACCTTTTAATATGTGGGATGTCAGATTGTGAGATTAAAGCGAATAAGCTAACACTCTATCTGTAATTATAAAGTCCTTGCTTGCACAGTTATCTTTTGCACAGCTATTTAGTGTAATAGATTCTGTCTGCTTAAGCCCCTTCTATAGCGGGGGCTAGATTAACGTTTAACTAACATAGCATGTCTGATCTCAGAATATAACACACATTTACAAGCTATTGGCAATCAACAGTTATCATAGAGTAAGTGGTTAAAAAATTAGAGTAGGAACTCTCTGAAGCCAGACCCCTAATTTTTCCACTTGTTTCACTCACACTTCCTCAGAGGGGTTACACACTGGCTGTTTGGTAAATCTATTTACTGGTTCATAAATCACACCTTGTGTTTGGGATTGGATGATCATGAGGCATTATCTTGATTCTGATTGGTAGGATTGCATGTCAGTCATTTTTAGGCATCCAATAGGGATACATTTTTCATTTGAAGCCTTATGCTATACTCTGTTACATGTTGCGAACTTATGCATGTTGGTTGCGATAATATATGTTACTTTGCGAACTTATGCATGTGGGTTACTATGATATATGTTACTTTATCAGGAAGTTCTTTATGTTACTGCTGAAGAATAAGTTCTAAATTTTCTTATTGTACATACTTTCACTTGTTGTGTGTATTTTATATTATACCACAGAGATATTGTTTGATAATAGGACCATATGCAGGGTTTTCAATCTGTTTATTACAGGTTGGTATATGCAATGAGGGTATTGAATACATCAGTAACATGACAATAATGACAGATGTTTTAAAGACAGAAGTAAAATTACGCAGAACACTGTGTATACCATTTCTGACATATTTTAAAGGGATACTAACCCCCAATTTTTTCTTTCATGATTCAGATAAAACATGCAATTTTAATCAACTTTCTAATTTACTCCTATTATCAATTTTTCTTTGTTCTCATGTTATCTAGATTTGAAAAAGCAGTAATGAAAGGTTAGGAGCCGGCCCATTTTTAGTTCAGCACCTGGGTAGAGCTTGCTAATTGGTTTGCTACATTTAGCCACAAATCAGCAAGTGCTACCCAGGTGCTGAACAAAACATGGGCTGGCTCTAAAGCTTACAGTATTGCTTTTTCAAATCAAGATAGCATGAGAACAAAGAAAAATTGATAATAGGAGTAAATTAGAAAGTTGCTTAAAATCTCATGCTCTATCTGAATCACGAAAGAAAAAAAAAAAATTGGATTTAGTATCCCTTTAATAGAGTATCATAGGGTTGTGGTGTCTAATAAAGTTAGTATTTCTTTAGGGTTAAGTGGGTTGTTTATACATTTCTAGGGCAAAAGATACCAGTGCTGTTTTCAAGAGGAAAGTAGTTTAATTTAGTTCACATTAGTATGTGTACAGTGTAGATTTTAAGGGTGCAGGAATAAATGTTTCCAAATATTATGTGAAAGTAAGTTTCTATGAATTTTTTACTTAAAAGTGTGTTATATTAAAAGAGTGGTTGTTTGCACATATAGTTGAAGAGGTAGGTCACATAAATAAAAATGTAATAATAAAGTGAAGTGGATGTGAAGTATATATACAGTTAGTGCAGAATTATTAGGCAAATGAGTATTTTGACCACATCATCCTCTTTATGCATGTTGTCTTACTCCAAGCTGTATAGGCTCGAAAGCCTACTACCAATTAAGCATATTAGGTGATGTGCATCTCTGTAATGAGAAGGGGTGTGGTCTAATGACATCAACACCCTATATCAGGTGTGCATAATTATTAGGCAACTTACTTTCCTTTGGCAAAATGGGTCAAAAGAAGGACTTGACAGGCTCAGAAAAGTCAAAAATAGTGAGATATCTTGCAGAGGGATGCAGCACTCTTAAAATTGCAAAGCTTCTGAAGCGTGATCATCGAACAATCAAGCGTTTCATTCAAAATAGTCAACAGGGTGGCAAGAAGCGTGTGGAAAAACCAAGGCACAAAATAACTGCCCATGAACTGAGAAAAGTCAAGCGTGCAGCTGCTAAGATGCCACTTGCCACCAGTTTGGCCATATTTCAGAGCTGCAACATCACTGGAGTGCCCAAAAGCACAAGGTGTGCAATACTCAGAGACATGGCCAAGGTAAGAAAGGCTGAAAGACGACCACCACTGAACAAGACACACAAGCTGAAACGTCAAGACTGGGCCAAGAAATATCTCAAGACTGATTTTTCTAAGGTTTTATGGACTGATGAAATGAGAGTGAGTCTTGATGGGCCAGATGGATGGGCCCGTGGCTGGATTGGTAAAGGGCAGAGAGCTCCAGTCCGACTCAGACGCCAGCAAGGTGGAGGTGGAGTACTGGTTTGGGCTGGTATCATCAAAGATGAGCTTGTGGGGCCTTTTCGGGTTGAGGATGGAGTCAAGCTCAACTCCCAGTCCTACTGCCAGTTTCTGGAAGACACCTTCTTCAAGCAGTGGTACAGGAAGAAGTCTGCATCCTTCAAGAAAAACATGATTTTCATGCAGGACAATGCTCCATCACACGCGTCCAAGTACTCCACAGCGTGGCTGGCAAGAAAGGGTATAAAAGAAGAAAATCTAATGACATGGCCTCCTTGTTCATCTGATCTGAACCCCATTGAGAACCTGTGGTCCATCATCAAATGTGAGATTTACAAGGAGGGAAAACAGTACACCTCTCTGAACAGTGTCTGGGAGGCTGTGGTTGCTGCTGCACGCAATGTTGATGGTGAACAGATCAAAACACTGACAGAATCCATGGATGGCAGGCTTTTGAGTGTCCTTGCAAAGAAAGGTGGCTATATTGGTCACTGATTTGTTTTTGTTTTGTTTTTGAATGTCAGAAATGTATATTTGTGAATGTTGAGATGTTATATTGGTTTCACTGGTAAAAATAAATAATTGAAATGGGTATATATTTGTTTTTTGTTAAGTTGCCTAATAATTATGCACAGTAATAGTCACCTGCACACACAGATATCCCCCTAAAATAGCTATAACTAAAAACAAACTAAAAACTACTTCCAAAACTATTCAGCTTTGATATTAATTAGTTTTTTGGGTTCATTGAGAACATGGTTGTTGTTCAATAATAAAATTAATCCTCAAAAATACAACTTGCCTAATAATTCTGCACTCCCTGTGTAAAAAAACAACTTACTCCTAGATTTAGAGTTCTGCGTTAGCCGTCAAAACCAGCGTTAGGGGGTCCTAACTCTGGTTTTGGCCACCTGCTGGTATTTAGAGTCAGTCAGGAAAGGGTCTAACGCTCACTTTCCAGCCGTGATTTTTCCATACCGCAGATCCCCTTACGCCAATTGCGTATCCTATCTTTTCAATGGGATCTTTCTAACGCCGGTATTTAGAGTCTTGGCTGAAGTGAGCCAGACTCCAGCCGCAGAGAAAAGCCAGGAGTTAAGAGCTTTCTGGGCTAACGCCGGTTCATAAAGCTCTTAACTACTGTGCTCTAAAGTACACTAACACCCATAAACTACCAATGTACCCCTAAACCGAGGCCCCCCCACATCGCCGCCACTCTAATAAAATGTTTTAACCCCTAATCTGCTGACCGCACACCGCTGCAACCTACATTATCCCTATGTACTCCTAATCTGCTGCCCCTAACATCGCCGACCCCTACATAATATTTATTACCCCCTATTTTGCCCCCCTCAATGTCGCCACTACCTACCTACAATTATTAACCCCTAATCTGCCGACCGGACCTCACCGCTACTCTAATAAATGTATTAACCCCTAAAGCTAAGTCTAACCCTAACCCTAACACCCCCCTAAGTTAAATATAATTTAAATATAACGAAATAAAATAAATCTTATTAAATAAATTAATCCTATTTAAAGCTAAATACTAATACCTGTAAAATAAACCCTAATATAGCTACAATATAAATAATAATTATATTGTAGCTATTTTAGGATTAATATTTATTTTACAGTCAACTTTGTATTTATTTTAACCAGGTACAATAGCTATTAAATAGTTAATAACTATTTAATAGCTACCTATTTAAAATAATTACAAAATTACCTATAAAATAAATCCTAACCTAAGTTACAATTAAACCTAACACTACACTATCAATAAATTAATTAAATAAACTATCTACAATTATCTACAACTAAATCAACTAAACTAAATTACAAAAAAAAACAAACACTAAATTACAAAAAAAACAAACACTAACTTACAAAAAATAAAAAAAGATTACAAGAATTTTAAACTAATTACACCTACTCTAAGCCCCCTAAAAAAATAACAAAGCCCCCCAAAATAAAAAAATGCCCTACCCTATTCTAAAATAAAAATTTTACAGCTCTTTTACCTTACCAGCCCTTAAAAGGGCCTTTTGCAGGGCATGCCCCAAAGAATTCTGCTCTTTTGCCTGTAAAAAAACATACAATACCCCCCCAACATTACAACCCACCACCCACATACCCCTAATCTAACCCAAACCCCCCTTAAAAAACCTAACACTAAGCCCCTGAAGATCTTCCTACCTTGTCTTCACCACGCCGGGTATCACCGATCCGTCCAGAAGAGGGTCCGAAGTCTTCCTCCTATCCGGCAAGAAGAGGTCCAGAAGAGGCTCCGAAGTCTTCATCCATCTTGAAGCAGCCGACACGGATCCATCCTCTTCTAACAACGTCCTAAGTCCGAATGAAGGTTCCTTTAAATAACGTCCCTCGAATTCCGATTGGCTGATAGGATTCTATCAGCCAATCGGAATTAAGGTAAGAAAAATCTGGATCAGCCAATCGGATTGAACTTGAATCTGATTGGCTGATTCAATCAGCCAATCAGATTTTTCCTACCTTAATTCCGATTGGCTGATAGAATCCTATCAGCCAATCGGAATTCGAGGGACGCCATCTTGGATGATGTAATTTAAAGGAACCTTCATTCGGACTTAGGACGTCATTAGAAGAGGATCGATCCGCGTCAGCTGCTTCAAGATGGTCCCGCTCTGCGCCGGATGGAAGAAGATAGAAGATGCCGCTTGGATGAAGATGTTTGCCGGTCCGGATCTCCTCTTCTTGCCAGATAGGATGAAGACTTCGGAGCCTCTTCTGGACCTCTTCTTGCCGGATAGGAGGAAGACTTCGGACCCTCTTCTTGACGGATCGGTGATACCCAGCGTGGTGAAGACAAGGTAGGAAGATCTTCAGGGGCTTAGTGTTAGGTTTTTTAAGGGGGTTTGGGTTAGATTAGGGGTATGTGGGTGGTGGGTTGTAATGTTGGGGGGGTATTGTATGTTTTTTTACAGGCAAAAGAGCAGAATTACCTGTAGGTGTAGGTGACGGTGGGCTCCGTGAGCGGCGGTTTAGGGGTTAAAAACTTTATTTAGTTGTGGCGGGGTCCGTGAGCGGCGGTTTAGGGGTTAATACATTTATTAGAGTTGCGGTGGGCTCTGGGAGCGGCGGTATAGGGGGTAAAGAGTATAGTATAGTGTGGGTGTTTAGTGACAGGGTACCAAGAAAGCTGGGAAAAAGCCGAAGAGCAGCGAGATCTATGACTGTTAGTTAACAACATTCCGCTGCTCATCGCACCAAGTACTTGGTGCGCAGCTTTTTTGTTAATTTTGGAGAACGTATTCAGGTCCGCGGCAGCGATGTTAGGCGATCTTAGGCGAGCGTATTGGTGCCGTCGAATGCAAGTAAGTTCACGACTTGATAAATAGATGCCTAAGAATGTCATAATGACTACCAAACTATAATAAAAATATAAAAAAGAAACCTGGCTTTTTCTTTCCCTCCCCCTTTAACCCTCTTCCCTCCTCGACTTCCCCCCTTGTTCATTCCTTGTTCCCTTTTTTCCACTCCCCCCTCCCCCTATTTTTAGGGTAGGGCTGTGTTTCGACCCTGGGAGTCGGTATGGAACCATATGGGTGCAGTGTTTTGTTTTATTAGTCTCCTTCTTTATGTAACCATCTACTAGCTTGGTGCATATACACGGTGGTGGGTCCTGATGTATAGCATTAATTTTTTGTAATGGCCTTGAGTGGTATGTATGCCACCTTCAAATGTTGCGGAGGCTTTCTGTAAGTCCCTGTGATTGACACATAGCTTTATAAATATGTGGAATGGGTTATGTGGTGTGACTCTCTACGATTAACGGTGTTGTTTTGCTCCACGTGTGTTAGTGAGGGAGGGTAGTGAGGGAGGGGTGACTGGTAACCAGTTAGTTTGGAGATTCATTCACATACATCCTTACATCCACACTTATGAGGATCTTCTCTCAGTTTAGTCCGATAATGGAGTAAGCTTATGTGCTGCCTTTTTGTTTGTATATTAGACAATGTGTTCTCGTTCTTTGTAAGCATGTCTGATGGTGATTGGCTCAGGAGGTGGGGGCGTCGCTCTCTCCACCCTTGTATGGGGGTGGATTATATGTCAGCTGTGGACAAGATGTGATGTTTGTTAGTGATTGCGGTTTAGCGAGATACACGTTATACATGGCAGGTAACCATTCCTTTTGGAGATTTATTTGCATACATTTTTACATCCACACTTATTAGGATCTTGTCCTCAGTTTAGTCCGTTAAAGGAGTATTATTGGGTGATGCCTTTCTTGTTTATTAGACAATGTGTTTTCGGTTGTTGTGGGCGTGTCTTGTGCCACCCGCGATGGTGATTTGCTTAAGTGGTGGGTGCATCATTCTCTCCGCCCCTATATGGGGGCGGATTACATGTCAGCTGTGGACAGGTTTGATGTATTGTGGTAATCGTGGGTTAGCGAGGTATACGTTATGTATGTCAATATCACTGTTCAGTGAGGGAGCAATAACAGCTATGTCCAAGGTATATTATCGCATCTGTTTACTATTGGGTGTATTAGCACCTTTTTGATGTAGTAGGGGTGTGTCACAGTTATATCATGGTTTGGTTGAGTGGTGCGTTGTCTGTGATTGGATGACGTTGTTCCATTGGAGCGGTCGGTTATTTCTGCTTTTCGTGAAAAAGATACCTCTTATATGCAACAGATCAGTGAGGTTCTCTGCCATGTGGATATGGATAGGGACCCTGATGATGTTGATATGTTTTTATCTTCTTTGTAGGTTTCTTTTTTATATTTTTATTATAGTTTGGTAGTCATTATGACATGCTTAGTGTTTAAACCAATGGGTGTTTGGCTTTTAGGGTGTGTGCACTGAATGGGGCATTGATTGGCTTTTCAATAAGTGGGAGGGTGTGTGGGGCCTATATAAGGCTGTTTTTTTCACTTTAACATTGTCAGAGAAAGGGACTGTGTTTGGTCCGAAACGTCACAGCATGCAATAAAGATTTTTTGATGTCTTGGCTATCTGAAAACCAGTGAGTGCTTATTCCTGCATAATCTACTTTTCTATAAGAGAACCCTGGCAGCTGGCGTGAGATAGTGGGAGTGCACACACATTTTGTTACTTTATATATATATATATATGTGATGTTTTTGTTTGTAAAATGTATATCTATACATATATATATATATATATATATACAGCAATAGCTATGTGCAGAATGTGAAATATTTAAATACACAGTATAACACTTTAGTAAAATGAATATTGCATAAATATGCTTTAAAATGTTTTCATCTACTTGAGTGCAAAGGGCTCCAATGCACATATATATATATATATTTTTTATATATATATATATATTTGTATAAACATTTATTTATGTGTTTATATGTGTATATATGTCTGTAAATACATATATACATACATACACTGTACATCTCAATGTTAAAGCCCTTTGCCTGCTTTTTGTTTCTAACACCCGGGACCTCATATATTTGAGCCCTTATAAGTTTTTTGTGCAATATTTGTTTTAATATTTTTTATCGGATAGTGTTATTATGAGTATAACTGTACTTTGAAATGTGTTTTAGATGTGTTTTGTGACACTTTTTTGTCTCGCGTAACAGTTAACCAGAGCTCTGAGGTTGCGGTAATCATTCTAGCACAAATTGCGATTGCGCTTGCATTTACTTTTAACTTGTAATATGAGCTCTTCTTCAGATGCACACAAACAGACGCGATAAACACAATATATGCATTAACATTTTGTACACTGAAGCTGAGTAATTTATTTTGTTTCCATTTGTTTTCCTTTATAATTAATCTACTCTTATAGTAGTTAAGTATAAATCATACTATAGATAGACCTGTGGTGGGACCAAAAATGTGACAGCTTAACAATCAACGCCAAATATTTGAGTTTACCAAATAACGGAGGAAGCAGTTTAGTTACTAATAAACCATTCTCTCATAAAACAAGCATCACACAGAGTCATTTCATTGAACTGGAGACAGTTAAAGGCCACTCACAAATGCAACTCCCACACTGTTTGTGCATTTCACAACATTCCCTAATGATTAATGGGCAGCCTGTAGAGGTTGTGCTGTCCTGTGACTCTGCTGAGACACTGAGCTAGGCTTCCTATCAGCTAAAGCACAATAAATTGCCTCTCCAGATTATTGCTAGGAAATGACTCATCCTTGGGAAACATAACAGGATTTGTACTCTCTTCTTTCAGTCTAAAGCAGTGATCATGTTGTCCTAGAGACTGCAGTGGATGTCACTGCTTGGCACCAGCAAAAGATATAAAAAGCCAGCTATGTGGGTGTGCTACCTTTAACCATTTAATTGACGGAATAACAAATGAATATTTTTAAAGAGATTTATGTTTGGTCATAATTTGTGTTTTTTATTCTCTGAGCAATACACTCTATGAATTAAATACATTAAGCTGAAATTATTCTATTCTCTTAAAAAACATTTCTTAAGAGGCACATATACAATTGTGTGAATTATTCAACAGTTGGTGTTTATACTTATGTGATTTTTTTTTAGTTCCTATATATTCATAGTACAGGTAGCCCTCAGTTTACGCCGGGGTTAGGTTCCAGAAGGAATGGTTGTAAATCGAAACCGTTGTAAACTGAAACCCAGTTTATAATGTAAGTCAATGAGAAGTAAGTGAGTTAGGTTCCAGGCCCCTCTCCAAATTGTCATAAGTAACACCTAATACATTATTTTTAAAGCTTTGAAATGAAGACTTTAAATGCTAAACAGCATTATAAACCTAATAAAATAATCACACAACAAAGAATATATAATTAAACTAAGTTAAATGAACAAAAACATTTGCTAAACAGCATTATAAACCTAATAAAATAATCACACAACACAGACTTCACTTGCATTTTTCTGCAAACAGTTCTTTCTATGCATTCCAATCTGGACTGATTTATAGACAGGAAGGTCTTGTTCCTTTAAAATCTGATCGATAGCTCAGGTCTGGTTAAACTGATTGATTTCAGCTTGCTTGGCTTTGCTGGAACACAAGCGGACAGCTTTACCTACTGGCTATTTTAATAAATGCACTGCTTCTCAATGCTTTTCAATAGCAGTGACATGACTGGAAAAAAAGGTTGTTATTCTGAAACGGTGTAAATTGAACCGTTGTAAAACGAGGGCTACCTGTATATATCTGTAACATGGTCCCACTTTAAAAATGGTTCTTCTTCATATATTATTATTATTATTATTATTATTATTATTATTATTAATAATAATAATAATAATAATAATGACACAGTGTAATCAAAGTGCATTGTTATAATATTGCAGTATGTTTCTCTCTTTTATGGGTTTTGAATTGCAGTCAATTTACCTACAAGGAAGATCCCTAGAGACCCACAAAACCAATTTGGACATACTTGGTGGCACATTGCATTGTGTACGCTAATTATATTTCTTTTTTGTTACTGTGTCATCACAAAAGCAATAGATCTACATTATACACAGTTTTATGTCCTGGGAAACTGGGACTGGAGACATGATTTTTTTAATGGTTTTATTCTGTTGGCTGATTTGAATTTGGATTTGAGAATCAGCCAATAGGAATGCAAGGGTACCCCTATATAAGGGGGTACCTTGCATTCAAAAATTAGTGTGTGGCGGGAGACTTCATGAAGAGGACATCGTAGACCTAAGATCAAAGATGGCAAGAAAAGAAGACACCTTGAGGCCCATTTATCAAGCTCCAGATGGAGCTTGAGGGCCCGTGTTTCTGGCGAGCCTTCAGACTCACCAGAAACACAAGTTATGGAGCAGCGGTCTAAAGACTGCTGCTCCATAACCCTGTCCACCTGCTCTGATGAGGCGGACAGGAATCGCCACAATTCAACCTGATCAAGTACAATTGGGTTGTTTGACACCCCCAGCTGGCGGCTGATTGGCCGCGAGTTTGCAGGGGGCGGCGTTGCACCAGCAGCTCACAAGAGCTGCTGGTGCAATGCTGAATACGGAGAGCATATTGCTCTCTGCATTCAGCGATGTCTGTCGGACCTGATCCACACTGTCGGATCAGGTCCGACAGACATTTGGTAAATCGGCCTCCTTGGATGGAAGATGGATGAAGACTTCTTCAGTGGAGCAACGGCAGAAGATGGATGAAGATGGACCACGGCAACCAGGATGAAATAGAAGAGAACTGCCGCCTCCAAAAAGATGTGCCCCACCATGCAGAGGACCCCCGCAGCTGGCAAACACATAGGAGCAGGAGTCAAATTGAAGAGTAAAAACTTTTTTTTCCCTTTTACGTTTCTTTTATTATAGAATTTTTTTAAGAATAGGGCTTTAATTTTTTTTTAAATGCCAAAAAGAGCTTAAATCACTTTACGGCAATGGCCTACCAAATGCCCTTTTCAGGGCAACTTTTTTTTTTTTTTAAAAGAATAGGTTTTTATTTTTTGGGGGTAGCAAAAGAGCTGTAATTACTTTAGGTGACTGCCATACCAAATGCACTTCTAAGGTCAATAAACAAACAAATGCCCTTTTCATGACAATCTTTTTTTAGGATATGGTTATTTTTTAGTTTAGGGGGTTTATTTTAGATTAGGTTTTTTTTTGGCAAGGGTGGGGGGTTTACTTTTATTGTAGATTGGGGTTGTAGTTATTTTAGGGTGTTTTTTTTTTTAAAGGGGGCCTTAGCTTTAGTATAGGCATAACTGTGTTTTTTATTTTTGGTAGTGTTTTTTTTCTGTAATGTTAGTTTTTTTATTTTGTGAAAATTAAGCGTTTGTTATTTTTTCGTAACTTAGGGGGGAGTTAGCTTAGAGGTGGGGGTTTCTTTGGACTGAGACTCTTTTTTCTAGAGAGATATTGGCAACTGTATGTGGAGATGATTTTGACATATGAATTGTTGAAAAGTGCTAAACCAGTTAATCATGCAGCCTCCAATCATTACATGCACCCTATGATGCAGGATAGAGGCATCTCCAGGAAATATATATGGGGGACACAGGGTTCCACAGTCAGAAGTAGAGAGGCCACTAATAATTGCCAATGATCCACTTTAAATAATATAAAATACACTAAGAGCTGTGAGTTTTACATAGAATGTGTACCCTCTATTGTTTGTAGGGAAATTCTGTATGTCTGTATGTACATGTCTGTATGTAAAGTGGCAACTTCCTTGTTTGTGTTTCAGTATATTTGGTTGAAAGCAAGCAGGTATGGCTGAAGGTTAAGGACCCAGGTGAAAAGAGGCTGTGACGTGGCAAATGCTGTAATTATTTGTTTTATGCTTAGAATCTTACTGTATGCTTCCAAGTGAGGTGCATTTATGAAGCTGCATGAGCGAGTCTACAGCCACATATTTATAAAACGGAAACTGCTTCTTTTGCCTCTCTGCCACCTCAGAAGTTGCAAGATTAATCACCCTGACACTTGCTTGTTAAGGGTGATTGACATGCCCTGCTCTTGCGCAATTAGTTGCACAGGAACAGGGGTGGCATTTCACAAGTAACCTCTTGTGCAGTGCAAAAATGTTGTCTTGCTATGCAGCATCGCAAATGGAGGTTGCAGGTGGGCAGTTTCCCTTCTAGTGAACCTGTCTGCCTGCAATGATAATACATTTTGCCCAGAGAGTACATGTTGTGTGATGTTATAATCACTAAGGGCCAGATTACAAGTAGTGTGCAAACACCACCAAAAGTAAACTTTTAACACAAGTGAGTTAGCACGCATATTATAAGTTGAATTCGAAAACTGAGACGTAATAACTTCAGGACTTTGGATAAAGCAACCAAGCTAACTGATTCTCTGCATAGACTTTAATGAAGAGAGTAAACTGGAAAAAGCTAACACTTATCGCTCACGCGCTACCCTGACAGAAGTTAAACCCACAGCGTTAACCCAAAGGTAGCTATGAATATTTTACATTCCAATGTTCTTCACATAAAAGAAAATGTTCTATTTATTTTTGAATATATATATATATATATATATTGTGGGTAAAGTTAGATATTGGGTCATCCTAGCATTACCTGGGCAATGCTAGGATTAACCAAGAAGCTGTGGGTAAAGCCCGATGTAAGATCATAAATCCCCTCAGACTGATCGAGTCACTGCATCAAACATATATAGGATGCACTGCAATTCCCCCATCTTCACTATCTTTTTTGCCTCTGCCTGGGGGGTTCAAGCGAAGCCCCCCTTGTAAACCTCATTCCCCAAGGTTCACTTGGGGTGAATGCCAGAGGAACGGTGGGGCAAAAATAAAAAATAAAATAGTGTAGATGGGGAAAATACAGTACATCAGGCTTTACCCACAGCCACTTGGGTAATACTAGCATTACCCAGGTAATCCTAGGATTCCCAGATTTCTGACTTTACCCATAACACACACACATATATATATATATATATATATATATATATATATATATATATATATATATATATATATATATATATATATATATATAATGTATTTTTTGTAAAGTATATATCTATACATGAATATATACAGTATATAGTTATATGTATATATATAGACCTCAAAATAACAAGAGTATTGCATTGAGCAATGATACATTTTTATTGGACTAACTATACATTTATAAGTTGACAAGCTTTCGGAAGAGTTTCTTCCTTTATCAAGTCTAAAGCAATACTGACCAATTCAATAGAATGTACAGATTATATCTTAAAACACAGAATAGCTAAGAAGACAGTGCAGGGAGAGGAGGAGGTGTCGTAAAAATCATGAGGGGTCTTAGGTAACAACAAGCAGACAGTGTCAAGTGTAGGAGAACAGACAGGGGAAATATATAGCTTTACATAGAGCATAAACTGACATAAAGTTATATATCAACATTGAATCAATATCTATAAAGATGTGAAATTGTATATACAGGGGGATTACAAAAGTAAAAAAAAGACCCCCTGCACTGTCTTCTTAGCTATTCTGTGTTTCAAGATAAAATCTGTAAATGCCATTGAATTGGTCAGTATTGCTTTAGACTTGATAAAGGAAGGAACTCTTCCGAAAGCTTCTCAACTTATAAATGTATAGTTAGTCCAATAAAAAAGTATCATTGCTCAATGCAATACTCTTGTTATTTTGATATCTAAATCTCTGGACTAACACAACTACTCTAATCAACGTATATATAGACCTATATAGGAGTATCTATTTAAAAATACACAGAACAGTTTCCCCTATGTGAAGAACATTGGAATGCAAAATATTTATAGTACATACACAGTAAAATACATTATTATGCATGTATATACTTTGGAAAGGGTGTCAAAGTGTATATACATATGTATATATGTACTGTATATACATATATACACATATAGGGGCCGATTTATCATCGGTCTATTTGACATGATCCACTCAGTGTAAACGCTGTCAGCATTTATCATTGCACAAGCATGCTTGTGCAATGTTGCCCCCTGCAGATTCGAGTGTTTAAATCAGCCCGATCGTATGAGATCGGGCAAATTGATGTCCGCAGCCTCAGAGCAGGTGGACCAGTTATGGAGCAGCAGTCTTAAGACTGCTGCTTCATAACTGCTGATTCCGGCGAGTCTGAAGACTTGCGCGGAAAAAGGGACATCAGGGGCCATTCGGTCCTTGATAAATCGGTCCCATAGACATAAATACACATGTATAAACAAATATACATATGTATATACATACATACACATGTGAATGTATGTATATATATATATATATATATATATATATATATATATATATATACAATGTAACTCTTTCCATTCAAATACCTTGTCATATACCATATACCTTTTACCCATATAACTTTTTTCTTTTAATATTTATATGGGTTCTTTTTCTTACATATTGTATATATGAGTGTAACACTTTATTGTAGTACATTTTTGTTGTGTTTAAATTGATGGTAAATTCTAGCTATTCAAGAACACTAGGATTTACCATCACTTAAAGTAAAGTTGACCTTCATTCATCAGTTTAAAAAAAATTGCTGAATAGGTACCTTTATTTTGCCACAGCTTCAGCGATAACATAAGTGCATCCGAAGTTGGCACAGCTCAGTTTTTTCAATGAGGTAACATTTCCATCTCTTAGCCAATAGCTGTGCTTTCCATTTGGCATTATGCAGTAGGCAAGCACAGCTATTGGCTAAGAAGTGGAAACATAACCTCATTGAAAAACTGAGCTGTGCAATGGGCGACCGGAGGCCCTTAGGTTAGTGCTGAAGCTGTGGTGAAAAAAAGGTACCTGTTCATCAGTTATTTTTAAATTGATGAATAAATGTCGCCTTTATTTTTAGTGATGGTAAATCCTAGCGTTTTTAAAACACTTTAATGGAACTTTTTTTTAGCCCTAACCCTTTATCTGCGGTCTTCAGTTGCACTAACCAGACGAGTGCAAATTTAGGCCTAGATTTAGAGTTGGGCGGTAGCCGTCAAAACCAGCGTTAGAGGGTCCTAACGCTGGTTTTTACCACCCGCTGGTATTTGGAGTCAGTCAGGAAAGGGTCTAATGCTCACTTTGCAGCCGCGACTTCTCCATACCGCAGATCCCCCTACGCCATTTACGTATCCTATCTTTTCAATGGGATCTTTCTAACGCCGGTATTTAGAGTCGTGGCTGAAGTGAGCGTTAGAAATCTAACGACAAAACTCCAGCCGCAGAAAAAAGTCAGTAGTTAAGAGCTTTCTGGGCTAACGCCGGTTCATAAAGCTCTTAACTACTGTGCTCTAAAGTACACTAACACCCATAAACTACCTATACACCCCTAAACCGAGGTCCCCCCACATCTCACCGCTACTCTAATAATTGTATTAACCCCTAAAGCTAAGTCTAACCCTAACACTAACACCCCCCTAAATTAAATATAATTTAAATCTAACAAAATAAATTAACTCTTATTAAATAACTTATTCCTATTTAAAGCTAAATACTTACCTGTAAAATAAACCCTAATATAGCTACAATATAAATTATAATTATATTGTAGCTATTTTAGGATTAATATTTATTTTACAGGCAACTTTGTAATTATATTAACCAGGTACAATAGCTATTAAATAGTTAATAACTATTTAATAGTTACCTAGTTAAAATAATTACAAAATTACCTGTAAAATAAATCCTAACCTAAGTTACAATTAAACCTAACACTACACTATCAATAAATAAATTAACTAAACTACCTACAATTATCTACAATTAAACCTAACACTACACTATCAATAAATTAATTAAATACAATACCTACAAATAAATACAATTAAATAAACTAACTAAAGTACAAAAAATAAAAAAGAACTAAGTTACAAAAAATAAAAAAATATTTACAAACATTAGAAAAATATTACAACAATTTTAAACTAATTACACCTACTCTAAGCCCCCTAATAAAATAACAAAGCCCCCCAAAATAAAAAAATGCCCTACCCTATTCTAAATTAAAAAAGTTCAAAGCTCTTTTACCTTACCAGCCCTGAAAATGGCCCTTTGCGGGGCATGCCCCAAAGAATTCAGCTCTTTTGCCTGTAAAAAAAACACATACAATACCCCCCCCAACATTACAACCCACCACCCACATACCCCTAATCTAACCCAAACCCCCCTTAAATAAACCTAACACTAAGCCCCTGAAGATCTTCCTACCTTATCTTCACCTCGCCGGGTATCACACCGATCCGTCCTGGCTCCGATGTCTTGATCCAAGCCCAAGCGGGGGGCTGAAGATGTCCATGATCCGGCTGAAGTCTTCATCCAAGCGGGAGCTGAAGAGGTCCATGATCTGACTGAAGTCTTCTATCAACGGCATCTTCAATCTTCTTTCTTCCGGATCCATGTTCATCCCGCCGACGTGGAACATCCATCTTCACGACGACTTCCCGACGAATGACGGTTCCTTTAAGGGACGTCATCCAAGATGGCGTCCCTCGAATTCCGATTGGCTGATAGGATTCTATCAGCCAATTGGAATTAAGGTAGGGAAATTCTGATTGGCTGATGGAATCAGCCAATCAGAATCAAGTTCAATCCGATTGGCTGATCCGATCAGCCAATCAGATTGAGCTCGCATTCTATTGGCTGTTCCGATCAGCCAATAGAATGTGAGCTCAATCTGATTGGCTGATCGGATCAGCCAATCGGATTGAACTTGATTCTGATTGGCTGATTCCATCAGCCAATCAGAATTTTTCTACCTTAATTCCGATTGGCTGATAGATTCCTATCAGCCAATCGGAATTCGAGGGACGCCATCTTGGATGACGTCCCTTAAAGGAACCGTCATTCGTCGGGAAGTCGTCGGTGAAGATGGATATTCCGTGTCGGTGGGATGAACATGGATCTGGAAGAAAGAAGATTGAAGATGCCGTTGATAGAAGACTTCAGTCGGATCATGGACCTCTTCAGCTCCCGCTTGGATGAAGACTTCAGCCGGATCATGGACATCTTCAGCCCCCCGCTTGGGCTTGGATCAAGACATCGGAGCCAAGACGGATCGGTGTGATACCCGGCGAGGTGAAGATAAGGTAGGAAGATCTTCAGGGGCTTAGTGTTAGGTTTATTTAAGGGGGGTTTGGGTTAGATTAGGGGTATGTGGGTGGTGGGTTGTAATGTTGGGGGGGGGTATTGTATGTGTTTTTTTTACAGGCAAAAGAGCTGAATTCTTTGCGGCATGCCCCCGCAAAGGGTCCTTTTCAGGGCTGGTAAGGTAAAAGAGCTTTGAACTTTTTTAATTTAGAAAAGGGTAGGGCATTTTTTTATTTTGGGGGGCTTTGTTATTTTATTAGGGGGCTTAGAGTAGGTGTAATTAGTTTAAAATTGTTGTAATATTTTTCTAATGTTTGTAAATATTTTTTTTATTTTTTGTAACTTAGTTCTTTTTTATTTTTTGTACTTTAGTTAATTTATTTAATTGTATTTATTTGTAGGTATTGTATTTAATTAATTTATTGATAGTGTAGTGTTAGGTTTAATTGTAGATAATTGTAGGTAGTTTAGTTAATTTATTTATTGCTAGTGTAGTGTTAGGTTTAATTGTAACTTAGGTTAGGATTTATTTTACAGGTAATTTTGTAATTATTTTAATTATTTTAGCTATTAAATAGTTATTAACTATTTAATAGCTATTGTACCTGGTTAAAATAAATACAAAGTTGCCTGTAAAATAAATATAAATCCTAAAATAGCTACAATATAATTATAATTTATATTGTAGCTATATTAGGATTTATTTTACAGGTAAGTATTTAGCTTTAAATAGGAATAAGTTATTTAATAAGAGTTAATTTATTTCGTTAGATTTAAATTATATTTAACTTAGGGGGGTGTTAGTGTTAGGGTTAGACTTAGCTTTAGGGGTTAATACATTTATTAGAGTAGCGGTGAGCTCCGGTCGGCAGATTAGGGGTTAATTATTGCAGGTAGCTGGCGGCGACGTTGTGGGGGGCATATTAGGGGTTAATAAATATAATATAGGGGTCGGCAGTGTTAGGGGCAGCAGATTAGGGGTACATAGGTATAATGTATGTTGCGGCGGTGTACGGAGCGGCAGATTAGGGGTTAATAATAATATGCAGGTGTCAGCGATAGCGGGGGCGGCAGATTAGGGGTTAATAAATATAACATAGTGGTCGGCGATGTTAGGGGCAGCAGATTAGGGGTACATAGGGATAACGTAGCTGGCGGCGGTGTACGGAGCGGCAGATTAGGGGTTAATAATAATATGCAGGGGTCAGCGATAGCGGGGGCGGCAGATTAGGGGTTAATAAGTGTAAGGTTAGTGGTGTTTAGACTCGGGGTTCATGTTAGGGTGTTAGGTGCAGACTTAGGAAGTGTTTCCCCATAGGAAACAATGTAGCTGCGTTAGGAGCTGAAAGCTGCTTTTTTGCAGGTGTTAGGTTTTTTTTCAGCTCAAACAGCCCCATTGTTTCCTATGGGGGAATCGTGCACGAGCACGTTTTTGAAGCTGGCCGCGTCCGTAAGCACCACTGGTATCGAGAGTTGCAGTGGCGGTAAATATGCTCTACGCTCCATTTTTGGAGCCTAACGCAGCCCTTCTGTGAACTCTAAATACCAGCGGTATTTAAAAGGTGCGGGAGAAAAAAAGCATGCGTAGCTAACGCACCCCTTTGGCCGCAGAACTCTAAATCTAGCCGTTAGTTTGCGCTTGTGCAGTTGCTCTTACTTTCAACTTGTAATACGCATGCAAGTTAACAATAGCACACCACTTGTAATCTAGCCCTAAGTCGGGTAGTATTTTTGATACTTACCTTCTCTTGTATTCTATCTTAGAAGCACTGTGAATCCTTCCTTGCGGAAAGAATACTGTATATAACAGAGACTTTACTTTTTACTTTTCCTACACTATCAGAAAAAAAGGGTATGGTTGGGGTCCGTTTGTGAACATTTAGGGTACAACTGTTGTGGTTGTACCCTCAATAGATCATAACTACACCTTAAAGTGAAGGTAAACTTTGATGAATGAAAGCCCATTTTTTAAAAATACTATTAAAAACAGGGGCACTTTCATTCATCAAAGTTTACAAAGCAGCAGTTTTGATTAAAAACTTACCTTTGTTCTTTTCATAGCCAGAGCAGCTTCCCCCACCCAGAGATCCTCGCTTCACATGTCATCAATGACTAATCCAGCTTCCTCCAATCACGGCTTTCCCCCCAGGATAGTCATTGCCTGAGGCAATGCCGTGATTGGAGGAAGCTGGATTAGTCATTGATGACGTGTGAAGAGAGGATCTCCAGGTGGGGGAAGCTGTTCTGGCTGTGAAAAAACAAAGGTAAGTTTTTAATTAAAACGGCTGCTTTGTAAACATTGATGAATGAAAATGCCCCTGTTTTTAATAATAATTTTAAAAAAATGGTCTTTCATTCATCAAAGTTTACCTTCACTTTAAGGAACTAATATGTACCATTTAGTGGTAAATAAGGTACAAATATGTTTCCAACTGTCGAAGGGTCCATGTCTGTACCATTAAATCGCCCCAAAAAGGTACAATCACTTGTGTGACTAAAAGGTTGAGGGGGATTGGTGGTTCAAGGCTGCCAAACCCTGCAAGTCCATATCATTTGTAAACCTCAATTATTCGTATTTGCATAACTGGCAGTCACCCAAAATGAATGCAACATACATGTTGTACAGCAAAATAATTATGTTAAAAAAAATACTTAATAACCCATATATTTAATGATACTGTGTTGCTGGTTCTAAATAGCAAACAAGCATTTAACATTTTAATGTTTTTATTTAGAGCATCAAGATGTTAACTCTTAAAAATAAAGCAAATGTATTAACTAAAATTAAAAAAAAAAATGTTGTTTTAAACTCTATAAAATAAACAAGAGCTGTTTAACCCCTTAACGACACACGTCGTACAGGGTACGTCTTACACAAACTGGTCTTTAAAGACCAGCGACGTACCCTGTACGCTGTTAGGGGTTTAAAGCGACTGGAAGCGATCCTGATCGCTAACAAGCGATTTCAAGGTATTGCCGTGATGCCTCGATATTGAGGCATCACTGAAATACCTTTTTTGGCCACACTGTGGCCCTCTCTGCACCGGCCATCGATGGTGTTGATCATTGGTGGGTGGGAGCTGGCTCAGTCATAGCAGGAAGGCGGGTGGGCGGCACATCGTTGGCCGGACTTCCGGACCAGAGAGCGCAAATGATCAGGAGCGCGCGGGGTGTGCGCATGTGTGCTCCATTTAGTGAGGTGGTGGGAGGGAGGGAGGTAGAGGTGTATTCAGGGAGGTGGAGGGAGAAAGAGGGTTGGAAATAAATTCTAAAGGGATCTGGGAGGGTAAGGGGTTGGGGCAGCTACACTACAGAAAATTAAGGGTTTCAACAAATGGGCGATTTGTTTTGAGCAAACTGGGTACTGACAGACAGCTGTCAGTACCCAAGATGATGGAGAATAGGTAGGGTGGGAGGGTTAGAGAGCTGTATGGGGGAATCAGGGAGGTTGGGGGCTAAGGGGGGATCCATAACTGCTGAATTTAATATATATAAAAAATAATAATAAAAAAAATAATAATTTTATTTTAGTACTGGCAGATTTTCTGCCAGTACTTAAGATGGCGGTGACAATTGTGAGGTGGGGAGGGAAGAGAGCTGTTTGAGGGGGGTCAGGGAGGGATCAGGGGTGGGATGTGTCAGGTGGGTGGCTGATCTGTACACTAAAGCTAAAATTAACCCTACAAGCTACCTACAATCTACCTAATTAACCCCTTCACTGCTGGGCATAATACAAGTGTGGTTTGCAGCGACATTTAGCTGCCTTCTAATTATCAAAAAGCAACGCCAAAGCCATATATTTTTTTTTATTTGATGAAATGGTGGCATTAAAAATATAACAAAATGGGCCTATATCAATACTTTGAGTTGTCTACTACTCTAAGCTAAAGTTAAAATTAACCCTACAAGCTACTTAATTAACTCCTTCACTGCTGAGCATAATACAAGTGTGGTGTGAAGTGGCATTTAGCGGCCTTCTAATTACCAAAAAGCAATGCCAAAGCCATATATGTGCTATTTTTGAAGAAAGGGGATCACAGAGAAGCATTTATAACCATACAAAGTGCTACTTGTATTTATTGCCCTATAACTTGCAAAAAAGGCAAAGAACATGTAAACATTAGGTATTTCTAAACTCAGGACAAAATTTAGAAACTATTTAGCATGGTTGTTTTTTGTGGTTGTAGATGTGTAACAGATTTTGGGGGTCAAAACTAGAAAAAGTGTGTTTTTTTTCATTTTTTCATCATATTTTATATTTTTGTATAATAAATTATGATATGATGAAAATAATAGTGTCTTTTAAAAGTCCATTTAATGGCGAGAAAAACGGTATATAATATGTGTGGGTACAGTAAATGAGTAAGAGGAAAATTACAGCTAAACACAAACACAGCAGAAATGTAAAAATAGCCCTGGTCCTTAAGGGTAAGACAATCGAAAAATGGCCTTGTCCTTAAGGGGTTAAGAACCAGTTTTTTAAAAAATAAAATTGTAACCATTCCCCAGTCACATACATGGACATTGTGTAACACGCCATAGCGACATCTGTTGATTGAAAGTTCCTTGACATGTGTAACACAGCTCCATCTATTGGTAGAAGGTTCATCATCAAAATGTGTACTGGGGAAATAGACTAATTTGCATATATTTTGCATGGAGTGACAATTCAATGTATGGTTGTAAGTTTTATTGTTTATCCCACCCCCAAATCCCCCTTCTTTTCGTTAGAGTTATATTTTATTATAATGTTGTTTTCTATATGTTTTCTATATATTTATGTTTTATGTGGCATGTCACCCTAAATTAAATGGGGTGTTTTTAGAGTCTAGTACAGAGTGATATAAAACATGTTAAATAGCTCTTTTTGGAACTGGTTGTTTAGCCTGGTTCTTTCAGGTGGTTCGGTAGCAGTCTTTGGATTTGCTATATGGCTACAGTATCCACTATCCACTATCCAAACTTTTTTAAAACTTCAGTGTGGCTATTGTAATACTGTCTGAAAAAGTACACATTAAATGAATGCATATTTGAAGGTTATATAATAAATTTAATGGAACAGCATTTGTAATATGCTGTGTTGAGTACACATTTGCCATCATGAGGTGCAAAGGGCTTGTCACTGGGGCAGTACCCTTAAAAGGCCAGATTTGCACCATTTGTCTAGAGTACAATATGGTACCATAGCACTAAGGTCCAATTTAGTCACCAAAGGTACATATTTGCGTTTGAAAGGTACAATCTGCAAGGGTACCAATTTGTACTTCCCCAGTGACAAGTTGTTGTACCCCTAAAGGTACATTTTTTGCACATTTTTTCTGACAGTGTCCATGCTAATTTTGAGGTTAATTTCTCAAACTCTTTACTATAAAATATTAATATTTCTTTTTATACAGTTCTTATCTTATTGCCAAATTGCAGGTCTATCTCCTTTTTCTTGGCAGCACACCAACAAATAATATTTGCACTAATCTAATTTTGGACATAAATTTAGATTCTCATTAATCTAAGTCTACATCCTGCACACAATTACAGAAAAATTCAGGAATTTATCAATAGAGGTTATGAAAACAGTAACAGCCAGAATGTTAAATGTGTCTCGATGAGCACAGTTTTGTACTTTACATTGTACTTTATGTCCTGAGTTAAATTATCAATTGTTTGTTTTCATTTTTTTTCAGTGGCAGTTGTTAGAGAAAGCTGAGATATTTTGCATATGTTTTAAACATATGTAGGAAAGCTGATGATTCATTTTACTTTAAAGTAAACATTTACAACATAAAGTAAAATAAATCATGCAAATTAATTGTGTTTATGGATGGAAAAAACGTGCTTCTGTCATTTTTTTCTTTGCTGCATTTAAAAGGGAATATTTTAAAATGATGTTTTTTGTTCCAAAAAGAATGTTACTGAGCTGGAAAATATATATTTTTTTATCTTTTGTGTTTCTGGAGTGTGTCACTTTCCACCAATTAATGGATATAAGCCTTTTTAGCTAGTCAACATTGTGTCCCAATGGATAAAGCTCTTAACATGAATTTACCTTTAAAAGGACAGTTTACACCAATTGTCATTTAACTGCATGTAATAGACACTACTATAAAGAATAATATGCACAGATACTGATATAAAAATCCAGTATAAAACCTTTTAAAAACTTTCTTAGAAGCTCCCAATTTAACACTTTTAATCAGATAAGCCTGGAACACCCACTGAAAGCGGCTGATAGCAGAACCTCCCCTCTCCCCTGCATATGAAAAGACCTATTACACAAACAGAAGCAGTCTAAAGTCTGTAGACATCAGTATACATCTAAAACTTTGGGACTTGGTAAGGAATTTGAAAATCAGCACGTTTTTTTAAAATAAACAAAACTATACATTTTTCCAAAAACACACCCAGATGGGCTATATAAATTGATCATCTACAAAATACATAGTACCCTCTCTCCCACACAGCATCCACTCACTCAGGCCCCACCTATCACCTCCACAACGCCCACTCAACTCAGTATCACTTACATTCCACGCACTAACTTACAATCATCATGCACACCATCAAATACTCATCTGACACCCTTCTCAGCCTGAGGAACACCGCCACACCCCTTACAACCATCTCCCAAACAATACTACGAAAAGAACAACTTCTAAAAACTAATTTGCAAACACCCAATCAAAACAGGACTGCACCACCTCCAACACAACACCTATCATGTACCCTGCTCAACTCCAGATCAGCAATCAAGCACAAACACGAAATCCACGACTTCATCACTCAACACAACACAGATTGTCTCTTCATCACTGCACAGAGCCGGACAAAAAGGAGGCGGCCTAGCAGTGATCTACAAATCACACCTCATCCTTACTAAACCAACCCTACAGAACACACTGCCATTCATGGAAACACTCACACTGCAACTCCAAACAACACCCCAAGACACCATCCACATACTACTATGCTACAGACCACCAGGACCAAAGACGCACTTCCTCACACCCTTTACTGAATTCATCTCCACACACACCTTGAAAACTAAAAACCTCCTGCTACTCGGGGACTTCAACCTCTGGGCCAACTCCTCCCAGGACCCCATTGCCACTGCCTGCATCAGCAAACTGAAAGCACTAGGTCTACAGCAACTGATTAGTGCTTTTACCCACATTTCTGGCCACACCCTCGACCTCATCTTCAAACAGAACATCGACATCAACACTCTGGACCACATACCTCTACCATGGACTGACCACCACACCATCAAATTCAAAATAACTACAAACATTCTTTGCCAAAAACAAGCACACTCAATAACAACACACTGGACAAGATCACAGAATAAGCTACACTCCTAACTCTTCAAAACCACACTGTCCAAGAAAATAGCGACACTAACACAAGACCTCACAACTGAAGACACACTCAACTCTCTTAACACAGCACTACTACAGACAGCAGACACAATGTGCACCAATCCGTAGAACATCCACCCGCAAAAACAATTCTGTCTGGTTCACTGACTCCCTTACATCTCTGAATCAAGAACAAAGAAGAGCGGAAGCAGCCTGGAGAAGGAACCCAACCACAAACAACCACACAAACTACAAATCACCCACTACTAAATACCACAAAGCCATTTCAACAGCAAAAAAAGAACACTTCTCCAACATAATCTCAAAAGCTATAAATCGCCCCCACGAGCTCTTCAAACTAGTTGCACAGACTATGAACCCCATCTGTCTTAAACCACCAGCAACAAAACACAAGAATTCTGAAATTAGCTATCTGACTTTTTTATTGACAAAATCACAAACATTCAAGAAGAAATTCAACAGAACATAGCAAGCAACTCCGCCCGGTCACCACAAGAAGGAAAAACAAAAACAAATTCTCCACAACCACCGAGATTCACCCTGGTTCCAATCACCATCGACACCATCAAAACCTTAATCAGAAGCCTCCGAGACAGCACATCACCAAACAACATTATTCCCACAAAACTTCCGACACCCACCATAACGCACCTCATAAACCAGTCATTCAAAGAAAGAATAGTGCCAATCTCCCTCAAACAATGTATAATCAAACCCCTCCTAAAGAAGTTCAATCTTGACCCCAAAAACGCAAACAACCACAGACCTGTCACAAGCCTCAACACCCTCTCCAAGATTATCAAGAAAGCAGTAGTACAACAGCTACAGCACCATCTGGACACCCATTAACTCCTGGATCCATTACAATCTGGTTTCTGCCCAGGCCACGGGACTGAAACAGCGCTCCCTAAGATCTGGGATGATGCCCTCGAAGCAGCAGATGAAGGAGAATCATGCCTCCTGGTGCTACTGGACCTAGACGCACCTTTCGACACAGTAGACCACAAGACCCTGCTCATTCGTCTCGCAGAAGTAGCTGGAGTCGCAGACTCGGACCTACCCTGGTTTGCATCCTTCCTAGAGAACCAATCCCAAATAGTGGAACTTGGTGCTTTCACCTCAGAAGCATGTAAAATCACATGTGGAATCCCTCATGGATCACCCCTGTCGCCCATGCTCTTCGATATCTACCTCCACCCACTCCTCAAAATCATTAGCAACCAGGACCTGTTCTATCACTCCTATGCCGATGACACTCAACTCTACCTGCGCATCACCAACAGGAAAGACCAATACCACGCCCTGGAAAATTGCCTCTCATTGATTGATGAGTGGATGACTGAGAGCTCCCTCAAACTTAATGAATCCAAAACAGAACTTCTCTTCCTCCACGCAAACCGGAACAAACACCCCAGCACAACGTCCAACCCACCCACTCTTCTCGGACAAACCATCACCCCCAGCGCCAAAGGCAAAAGCCTTGGAGTCATCTTTGACTCAGATATGTCAATGGATGCTCAAATAGGATCTGTAGTCAGCGGATCTTATCACCTTCTTCCCCTGCTAAGTCGACTAATCCCCTTCATCCCTGAAGGAGACACCGCAGTTGTAGTTGGAACAATCATCAATTTTCGACTTGACTACGCAAACTCCCTCTACTTAGGACTCCCCAAATATCAAATCTCATAGCTGCAAGTAGTCCAGAAAACAGCCACCGGACTGATAACTGGGAAAAAAAAACCTGGAAATTGATCACCCCATCCCTGAGGACACTCCATTGGCTACCCGTGAAGGATTGTGTTACATTTAAGACCCCCTGCCTCACCCACAAATGTACACAAGGAAAAGCCCCAAAATACCTCTGCAACAAAATTAAGCACTAAACCCCAGATTGCCCCCTCCGGTCAGCCAACCAAAACCTCCTCCACATACCCAAGACCCGCTACAAGTCAAAAGGCGAACGAAGATTCGCAGTCCAAGGACCCCGGCTATGGAATGCGCTACCCACGAACATCCGCTCAAAAGAAAACCATCTGGCCTTCAGGAAGAAGCTAAAAACTTTCCTTTTCTGAAGACTCAGGCTGCCACTAACTGAAAAGCGCGATGAGCGGTTTGCGGTGTAGCGCTATATAAGTTACTCATTAATTCAAAACATTTATGCAAAGAAAAATTTAGTGTACAATGTCTTTTTATCGTGATTCAGATAGAGCATGCAATTTTAAACAACTTTCTAATTTACTCCTATTATCAATTTTTCTTCGTTCTCTTGCTATCTTTATATGAAAAAGAAGGCATCTAAGCTTTTTTCTTGGTTCAGCACTCTGGACAGCAGTTTTTGATTGGTGGATGAATTTATCCACCAATCAGCAAGGACAACCTAGGTTGTTCACCAAAAATGGGCCGGCATCTAAACTTACATTCTTGCATTTCAAATAAAGATACCAAGAGAATAAAGAACATTTGATAATAGGAGTAAATTAGAAAGTTGCTTAAAATTGCATGCTCTATCTGAATCACAAAATAATTTTTTTGGGTACAGTGTCCCTTTAAAGCATTACATTGATTTTGAAACTTTCAGGATGTTAAACAATACATACATGGCATGCTAGACATAATGATGTATTCAAAGTAAAGGTTAGCCTTAGAATAATATGTATATATGTGTTTTTATTTTATTATATCAGTTGTTTAAATATTGAAAATGCATGTGTAAAGGTTTAGTTTCTGTAAAGTCATGGCTGCCGCCATGTTACTACTTATTATTTATTTATCTTTGTACGTGCAAACAACGGTATGTGTAAACCCTTTAAAGGGACATTATACACTAGATTTTTCTTTGCATACATTTTTTGTAGATGATCCATTTATATAGCCCATACAGTTTTTTTTTTTTTTAAATGGATAGTTTTGCTTATTTTTAAATAACATTGCTCTGATTTTTAGACTCCTAACCAAGCACCAAAGTTTTAGGAGAATACCGACGTATAGGAAGGGGGAGGGTGGAGTGTCTGCTATTCCCACTTGCAGTGGGTGTTACATTAACCTTTTAAGTAGAGCTAAACTGGAAGCTTCTATGTACGTTTTTAAAAGGTTTTATATCAGTTTCTGTGCATATTATTCTTTATAGAAGTGTCTATTACATGCAGTTAATTGAAAATTGGTGTATACTGTCCCTTTAAGAGGGCTTTAACATTGGGCTTTAACATTGAGATACATACATACACATCTCGAAAGTTATGTATATATATATATATATATATATATATATATATATACTCATATGTATTTATGTATTTATATGTGTAAATATGTATTTACCGTTAAGAAGATGAAAACATGAAAAAACATATTTATGAAATATTCATATTTAATAAAGTGTTATACTATGTATTTACTGTAAATATTTATATATATATACACACTCACAAAACACAGGAATGGACCGCACTCACAGACTGGACTGGGTACACATCCTATGCCACTGTATACTCCCCAGCCCTGAACACTGTCAGACATCTGCACAGTTCATATCAACCCAGGCAGTTAACCCCTGAGCAAGCTGGATCACAGGCCCACAGGGAACCATTACAAACATTATCAACACAACACACAGAAAACCTGGCACTCGCCAGCAGATACACAATAATGTTTAAAAGCAAAATTGGGGGAAGTCAGTTACATTTGGCGCCAAAGGATCAAGCCCAGGACCACGTCAAGGTCTCCCCCTTCCTGGGACCCTAACCAGCAGCCACACAATGCATACTTTCAAATAAACCAACTGGGAACCTCCCAGGGTGACACAGGCTTAGGACATGTACCCAGTCCAGTCTGAGAGTGTGGTCCATTCCTGTGTTTTGTATTTACAAAAGCCTGTGTCACCCTGGGAGGTTCCCAGTTGGTTTATTTGAAAGTATGCATTGTGTGGCTGCTGGTTAGGGTCCCAGGAAGGGGAGACCTTGACGTGGTCCTGGGCTTGATCCTTTAGCGCCAAATGTAACTGACTTCCCCCCGTTTTGCTTTCAAACATTACTGTGTATCTGCTGGCGAGTGCCAGGTTTGTATATATATATATATATATATATATATTTAGGTATAGATACCTGAATATGTTGTACCAAAATACCATCATATATATATATATGTATAGACATGTATTTATAAATAAATAGAACATATTCTGCTATGTAATAAAATATTCATATTTTTGTGTTGGGTTAGTGCAAATGAGAATATGCAGTCGTCTTTGCGTGAGAGTGGGGTGTTAGTTTTTTTCCACCTTTTTTTATCTCCATTGACTTCTATTGGGAATAAGTGAACGTGCACACGATATTTTAACTAACTGGATTTTTACACTCGTCGAGTTACCACTAGAGTGAAAAAAAGTTTATTTTAAATGATAATACAAGCACAACCCGACGAGCGCAAAATATCTTAATTGTAGCACAATTAACACTATGAGCTATTTTTAAAGTTGATCTGATCATAATCAGCTATTTTCAATGTTTATTGGTAACATTTTTTTATTATTGATTTTGTTAAAAATGTACATTATTAGCCAGTGAATAAATGATCAAAATAATTTGAGTTTCAGGTCCCAGACATTAAGGGCTAGATTACAAGTGGAGCGCTATTTAATGCTCCCACTCAAGCGTTAACTGTGCTAGACGTAAGCTTTTTGTGTGCATCGGGTTGCGCTCATATTATGAGTTGAAAGTAAACTGTTTTAACTTGTGTGCTAACCCGATGCACATAAAAAGCCAAACTATCACGCGCGCAATAACCTATTCCTCCATAGATGTCAATGGAGCAAAAAATAACACCCTACTCGTGCACAACCCTGATCCAATATTCTCAAGTGCACTAACCCGACATGAAAATATGAATATTTAGCATTCCAATGTTTTTCACATAGCAGAATATGTTATATTTATTCATGAATACATATTTCTACATATATCTGATGTTTTTTTGTTAAAATACATATTTATACCTATTTAAAAATTGATGACTATATATAGGTATAGATGTATACATATATATATATATATATATAACATATTCTGCTATGTGCAGAACATTGGAATGTGAAGTATTTACAGTAAATACACACAATACATTTTATTAAATATTAATATTGCATTAATATGTTTGTACATGTTTTTATCTACTTAACTGTAAAGGGCTCTAATGAACTTAAAAAAAGGTGCCGGTACTTGTCGAATATTGATTGATATATGCTCAGTAACTTTTAGAAAAACAAAGGGACAACATTATTTACAATGTCTGATGCATTTTGCAGACCCCTTTTGTGAAAAATAGAGTATTTACATGATGATTACAAATATTACCTGTTATGAGTTGGCAGAGGTGGGGGTACTCAGTACTGGTGAGTACCCCCACAAAAAAAGCCCTGTATATATGTATATAGAGTTCAAGGTGGAAACGGCACACTTCAATGAGACAACCACCTGGTGCACTGTTGTATAAACATACAGCAATCATACGTGATGAATCCAAACGGATGGTATCCGTGTTCCAAGATACTTCACAAAACAGGCACAACAGGAATTTTCAATCCGTTTAATATAACAAGAAAGAACCAAACGTTTCAGCCCTCACATGGGCTTTCTTCAATGGTAGCCAGAAGCCAGAACGGACATAGCAAACAGAACTAGCACCCACCTCTAAATACCCACCTCCCCACAATGTGAGCCTATCAGCAAGCCCAAGCGGCACACAACGCACGGCCAAGAAAACAGCAGGGAAAACAATGTAATGCTATGTCAATGACGGAGGTATACGAACTCCGCCTGCAAAGTGTGCAGCATTGCCGGTTGGCACGCGTAGGATGTGGGCGGGGCCACCTGCGGCACACTGATAAGATTAAAACATAAGTGTCACTCGTGATAAAAATGCATATAACTTATGCTATATATAAGCAAAGGGAACATAATTGCTAGGACACATCTAAATCAAACTTTATAGTACATGCCAGTGCGTACAACAATCTATACCCCAAGGTATCAAGGCAATAGCACACAGGCATCCAGGGCATACATGCCCATCATGTAATATTACGGGTGGCACCCCAACAGAGGGGTAAATGGGCACATCATAAGTACAAAAAGTGAACTAAAGCCATATTAGCAGTCAAGGCATTTTGTAAATGGGATGACTCCCCACAGACCCAGATTTGTTATCTGGTCTTGTGGCAACATCCAAAGTCAATATTCGTATTCAAACCTCGAGGGGTAACCGTGTCAAGTTTGAATATCCAACGGGCTTCCAACCGCAGGAGTATCAGTCCTCTGTCACCCCCCTAATTGGGCGAGGTACATGGTCAATCAGGAAAGCACGTAGGGAAGAAATAGAATGCCCAGCATTTAAGAAATGACATGCTACAGGCTGGTCAGACCATCCTTTTTCAAGTGCCTGATGGATAGCTGATTTATGGTTGGCAAATTGTTCCCTGAAGGATGTCGCCGTCTTTCCAATATAGTACATGGAGCAGGGACAGATGATGGCATAAATGACAAAGTCCGAGGTACATGTCAACCTGTGGTTGATCTTAAACCATTTGTTGGTGTGCGGGTGTTGAAAAGAATTCCCGTATTTAGACTATTGCATGTCACACAATTGCCACATCTGTAACATCCAGGCTTACCCTTGGGTAGCCAACCCTGTTTCTTATAGCAATGTACCGGATCATTTAGTACTAGTAAATAACATAGATTACTAGCTCTCCTATACACCATTCGCGGTGTGGGAGCATCCAAGAATGGGAAACTAGTGTCCTTAGACAACATCAGCCAATTTTTTTTTAATGGTAGTGTTCATCAACTCCGAACCAGGAGTGTAGGTGGTGAGAAAATTCAACCGATTCGGTATATCAACTGTGGGTTTCCTGGAAATTACTGTATCCTGTGTCCATTCACTTGCTTTCAAACGTTGTTGTTCAATGAGAGACAACGGATACCCCCTCTCGAGGAATCTTTGGGACATTTTGTCAAGCTGTAGTACTTTGCAAGAGTCGTCCGTATTGTTACAGAAACTGTGAGGAACTGACCCCATCTTTCTGAAATTTAGGGTGAAAGCTATTGTAATGAAGGGTAGAGATCCTATCAGTGTCTTTCTTAAATAGGGTAGTATGAAGTTTACACCCACCCCCAGCCACAACCTTAAAGATCTCTAGGTCAAGAAAGTGTATGCATTCAATGTGTTGTTCCATTTTGAACTTAATAGTAGAATCAAGCATATTGAGGTCATTAACCCATTCAAAAATAGTTTCAGGAGTGCTACCCCAAATCAAAAATACGTTGTACCGATGGTAGAATTTCAGGGGATATTGTTTAGAAAAAATATTATGCTTCTCATACATAGACATGTAGATGTTAGCATAGGATGATAGACATGTGCGATTCATTTCGGATCGATTCGGAAATTCAGAAAATTCGACAAATTCAGAGATTCAGATCGATTCGAATTTCCGAATTAAAATACTGCCTAATTTACTGAATAAATCAGAATTAGTTCGGATTTATTCAGTAAATTCGGATGGCCATGGATTACACTAGTATTGTACAGTATATTAGGTTATATCACTCTGCTATGGGTTACACCTAATATACAGTACATAATACTAGTCTAATACACAGCATATCCCACCTAACACATACTGAAATTCTGAATTTCCGAATTGAACCAAATCCAGCCGAATTTTTTCGAATCCAAATGAATCCGAAACGATCATTCAAATTTTTCCGAATTCTAATCGATCCAAAACGAAATTAGAAAAAATCCGAATCGATCCGAACCGAAACAAATTTTTCGATCATGCACATATCATTATTCGACCACATCACCGTTCCCATGATTTGAAGGTAGTAGCTCTCTTCAAAAAAACATTTTTACAGACAGAATTCCACTAAATGTAATAGGAATTCAATAGGAGGACCAGCATAGTGTATGTTATCTATAAAAGATTGTCTGATCATTTCTAACCCATGTGCATGGGGAATGACCGTATATAAACTCACCACGTCCATGGTCACCAGAATGTCAGTGGGGTTAATGTCCTCAATATTTCTCAATAAATTGATTAGCTCAAATGAATCTTTGAGATGTGCTTGTATATTTTGAACCACAGGTTGCAAGTAAAAGTCAACAAACTCAGCTAAGGGTTGTAGGAGTGACCCCCTTGCAGACACAATAGGTCTACCCGGAGGGTTTTCCACTGATTTATGGACTTTAGGCAGTAAGTACAAGATCGGGCATACAGGGTGGTCAACAGTCAGGTAGCCCAATACATCATCATCAATAACCCAAGCTTGAAAAGCCAGGTTAAGAAATTCATCAATTTGTTTCTTGTATATTCTGGTAGGGTTAGTATGTAATTTTCGGTAGGTAGTAATGTCATATAATTGTCTCAAGGTCTCATTTTTATATTGCAAGTAATCTAATACTACTGTGGCCCCTCCCTTGTCCGCTGGCCTAATCACTATGTCTCTGTCAGTGGACAAGGTCGTAATTGCCAGTCTCTCAGCTTTGCTGAGATTATCCCTATACCTGGGTAGAGTTTTATGTAACTCAGAGATAGTAGAGGTACAAATATGATGGTTTTTATAGATGAATGCATATTGGGGGGTTCAAAGGAGCTTATTGCTTTAAAGGGTTTATGTACATATTCCCCTTTATCCTTAAAAAAGTCTTTAAGTTTAAGTTGTCTTTGGAACCGACCCATATCAACACACAGGTCAAATAGGTCACACTTAGGGGTGAGCACAAAGGATAAACCTCTATTAAGTACCCTGAGTTCGTCAGTAGTTAGGGGGCGTGAACTCAAATTATATACTATTGTTTTGTCTTTTTTTTATTCTTTCTTTTTGCTGCCCCTCCCCCTCCTGAGGCGTCTGCTTCTGAGAAGATTGGATGATTACTCCACTAGATGTGGGGTTTTGTGTAGTGTGAGTGTCCCCGTCAGAGGAATCCCCACCACTACTGTCAACACTCGAAAAGTTAACCCTTCTTGTTTTGTTAAAGGGTTGTTTCCTACGTCCTACCCAAGGAGTTCACGCCCCCTAACTACTGATGAACTCAGGGTACTTAATAGAGGTTTATCCTTTGTGCCCACCCCTAAGTGTGACCTATTTGACCTGTGTGTTGATATGGGTTGGTTCCAAAGACAAATTAAACTTAAAGACTTTTTTAAGGATTAAGGGGAATATGTACATAAACGCTTTAAAGCAATAAGCTCCTTCGAACCCCCAATACGCATTCATCTATAAAAACTTTCCATCATATTTGTACCTCTACAATCTCTGAGTTACATAAAACTCTAAATTATCAAAGAGAACAAACCCAGCTGCATATAAAAACGTTCCTTTATTAATTTCTTGATAAAATTGGTGAAACACAGCAAAACAGTGAAAGGTGCTGAGGGCGCAGCACTGAACGGCTTACATGTTTCGGAAATGATCCGTAGTCATAGCCTACAGTGCTGTGCCCCACACCTGTTTAAAACAGATTCAAACAAATGTGATTCGCTAACAATAAAAACACGCCCTCAGTCTAGACCCTAACACACCTGTTAATTAATGTACATTGAATGTCCCTACGTGACCTATCCGTAAGTAGGTATACAACGTTATAGAAGATGCAGAGTGATTAAATGTCAAACACTATGTGTATAATTTTTATAGTTTATAGAGCCACCAAATCAGGTTACCAAAAAAGACTAAAACATTCATAAGCTACAAAAATAAATAAATAAATAAACTTGTCAAACTCAAAGTAAGCTACAGTGTGGAGGGCAATTGTCAACCCGGGAATATACTATAGAGAGTAGCACCATACTGCACTCATTAGATTAAAGGGGCAGTCTCATCAATGGCGGCACTCATAGTTAAAGGGGTAGACTCCTATAAACCAAACAATGAAGCTTAGTTCAAAGACCTATATATTAGTATAAAGAGGGCAAATTCTGGTACTGCTCTCTTAAAGGGGCAGTGTCCTACAAAATTAAATAAATGTATAATATGCTACTGAGAAGGGGGGGGGGGAAAATAAATCTAATTTAAGCTATATTTCCAACATATCCCATAAGAGATGGGATGACCTCGAGTTAAAACAATACACCCTGGTTCCTGAATGACATAAAGAAACCTAGGTTCAATTGATTATTAAGCTACCAGGTTTGATATAACTGACTATAATTCTAAGGGCAAGGAAATAGTGTAACCTTAAATTCTATTATAGCTTGATTTGGTGAGTAATCCTTGGGTAAGTAATATGTGTACCTTACAATTCATATCGAAAAAATGTTTATACCAAGGAAAAAGATACAAAATCCTTACTCAAAATCAAGCTCAAAATGAATGTTTAGATAAAGGTGTAATAATAACCTGTAAAGACTTAAAAAGTTCTGCCTGTGGGTAACAATAAATAGATAGTTTAACCATCTGGTTACATGGGTCTAATCAATAGTGTCTATATTTTGCAAAGGTAATAGTAATGTCCTAGACAGAATATATGTGGGATAGTGTCTGTAGGAAGGAATAAGACAAGCTTTGTAATAATGGCAATGATGAAACTACATAGGAGTGTAAGGAAGTTAGAATGTTATCAAGTGTGATGGGGTATTCGTAGGGGAAATATTCCTCTATGAATAATTATTGTTTAGTATAGTGTACTGAAACCCCATAACCCCTGAAAGTGATAATCACTCCCAGAGATTTAAGACATCATATCTGGAATTAAGTCCATATGGCACCCTGGTGCCCATTGTAAAAATCCAGAAAGCTTCGCGTCTGGCGAGAAGTGTTTCCACATCTCCACCTCTAGGAGGTCTGTTCACCTTTTCAATCGCACACCAGGTAAAACCCTGAAGATTGTTATCGTGAAAAACCCCAAAGTGTTGGACAATTGGAGTTGATGCCCTCTTTGTTTTGAATGAAGACAAATGTTCTCTTATCCTAGTATTCAGGTCACGGGAAGTGAGTCCTATATACTGGATTCTGCACAAGGTACACTCTATCAAGTAGACCACTGACTCCGTCTTACAGTTCATACAAGATCTGATCAGATATTGTTTTTTAGTCTTCTCACTCGTAAAATCCCTTGTGATGTTCACAAATTCACAGGGTTTACACTTTCGATGCCCACACTTGTACATGCCAGTATGTTGTAGCCATGAGCTTTGTTTGGACTTGTCAGACTTGAGCAGTGTAGGTGAAAGGATAGAGCCTAGCGTTGGGCTCTTTCTGTAAGCACATCTCAATCCAGTTTTCACAGTATCCACCAATTTGTCCTCTGCCAACAGCAATGGGAAATGTTTGCGAACAATGTCACATACCTGTGGATATTGGACACTATGTGTAGTAACAAACGTTACTCCCTGTCTGGCTTGTCTTGTGCGCTGTTTGGTACCCAAAAGTTTCTCCCTGGGAATGGTTAGAACCTGATCCCTGGCTTTTTTAATGGCCTTAGATGGATAATATCTATCCCTCAATCTCCTTTCCAGGGCCTTAGATTCATTAAGAAAATCCGTCTGTAGAGTACAATTTCTCTTGAGCCTGGTGTATTCACCTTTTGCTATAGCAAAGGGAACATGTTTCGGATGACAGCTTGTGCCCAAAAGTAGGGAGTTGCCCGAAATGGGCTTCCTGTAAATCGTAGATTTCACTGTGCCCATAGACGTGGCCTCCAATGTAAGGTCTAGATAGTTAATAAACCTGTCACTAAGTTCAAAAGTGAACTTGAGGCCAATCTCATTAGAGTTAAGATGATCAATGAATTTAGGGATGCTGGTTTGGTCACCAGTCCACACAAAAAGGAGGTCGTCAATGTACCTCCTATAAAAGGAGATACAATCTTTATAGGGATTACTATCCCCAAAGATGTGGTAAAACTCCCACCACCCAAGGAATAAATTGGCAAAGGACGGAGCAAATTTGGCTCCCATGGCGGTCCCACATCTTTGGAGATAGTAAACCTCCTCAAACTTAAAAAAATTGTGTGTAAGTAAGAAGGTGGTGACTCTTAAAATGTACTCAGTGAAAGTCTCACCATATTTGGACTCCTGTTCAAGAAAAAACGCTATAGCTTGTACTCCCACTTGATGCGGGATGCTAGAATATAGCGAAACAGCATCGACAGTAAGCCATTTGGACCCTTTCGTCCATTCAATCTTCTCAATCAAATTCAGAATATGTTTTGTGTCTTTCACATAAGAATGGAGAGACATTACAATTGGTTGAAGAATGGAATCTAACCATTCTGAGAGATTGCCTAAGAGGGAATCAATCCCACTCACGATAGGCCGCCCCTGGACGTTAATTAGGGTTTTGTGTGTTTTAGGTAAGTGGTGGAAATATGGAATCTTAGGGAAATCTACTAGCAAAAATTCTGAGGTAGTCCTGTCAAGGATACCCAGTTCAATACCATCATCAAGAAGCTGTTTGAGTTCCTCTTGGAACTCACAGGTAGGATCCTTACTTAAGACAAAATAATCCGTCTCTTTTCGTAATTGTCTCAGACCCTCCTGGATATAGTGCTCCCTGTCCATCACCACTACCATGCTGCCTTTGTCAGAGTTTTTAATGACAAGGGAGCTATTGTCTCTCAATGTCACCATCGCTTCTTTTTCAGAGAGAGATAGATTAAATGAGTGTTTGGGTTGATTATTTTTCAGAGTCAAGAGATCTCTCTCTATTCTATTATAGAAAGTTTCTATAACAGTGCCCCTGTTCTGGATTGGATAGAATTTGGATCTCTTTTTGAAAATAGGACCCCTGTTGGTTCCCTCTGTTGCTCCAGGTGTATCATACTGGAGCTGTTGTAGCGAGACCACATCACAAATGTGTTTAAAATCATGGTTCTCCAGACTAATATCGTTCACCTGGGTCGAGGTTTGTGTCTGAGTCAATGATACTTCATAATTGCCATCACTAGAAAAGTGCTTTCTCAATGTTAAATTCCTTACAAGTTTATTGACATCTAGAATTGTCCTAAAGAGGTCAAAATCATTAGATGGTGCAAAGTTAAGACCTTTGTTAAGTACTTTGTATTGGGCTTCACTAAGAATTTGTGTAGACAAATTAACAACATTCCCTACTATCCTTGTGTCATCTATTTGTAGCGAGTTTGTGGCCTGGGCTCCCTGAGTTTGTACCTGTCCTGTCCCTGATTGTAATGTGTGCCAGGTTGATTGGTCCGTCTCCCTCCCCCCTTGGGGACATCCCGTTCCTGGGGAAAAACCTGATTCATGGTATAGGGGTCAACCTGGTTTCGTGCATGCGTAACAGGGACTGTGTCCAGATAAACACCTTGTGTAGTATTAACTCCCTGGCCTGCAATACCATCCCTGTTACCTGTAGGCAAGATATCAATATGTGGGGCCTGTGTTAAAGTATAGACATTAGTCTGGGTGGTATTAGGCATAGTGGGTGTTGTATTACTGAGTGATTCTCCCTCACTAGATCCATCTGATTCACTCCCTGAGAATGTAACATTCTTGGTAGTGTTCCCTTTGTTATCATTATTCCTACTCCTACTCCTGTTTCGATTGCCTCTCCTCCTCCTTCCAAACCTGGGTTGGTTTGATCTAAAATTACCCCTGTTGGTTTTATTCCAAATATATACAGAGTTACTCGAATAATCAAATTTATCTCTAATAAACTTGGTATGCTTGGTTTCCATTATATTCGATCTACCCTTTGCTACCAACTCCCTAAGGGTTTTGTCAAATCTGGCAAAATCAGTGTTACTGCTCCTTCTATTCATTTCAACTTGCAAATCATCAATATCCTTTCTAATACTCTCCAGCAACTTATTTTTATATTGTATGAGCAAACTCATAAGTCTCATAGAGCAATCTGTGAGTACAGCATTCCAGGCTTCAACAAAATCTTTATCCTGAGTGTCCACTTCAAAGGTGGGAAATTTATATAGTCTCAGGCCTCTTGGTATCATACTTAAGCTCAGATACTTCTCCAATGTCCATATATCCCACTGGGTTTTGGACTCCTTTAATAATAAATTCTCCATTTGCTCAAATAGGGTACCTAAAGTGAGTACTCCTTTGTCTTCTGAGAAAATTAATTCACAGTCCGTGGAGGTAGTTGTACGTGCAGTCACTGACATCAATGAGTAAAAGGTGGGCTGTGTTTCTTCCATATTTATGCTGTGTGGTAGGAGACTAGAGGTTGCCGTGTTACATATAAGGGTGTTAGTATATTCCAGTGTATACCCAAAAGCAATAGCAGAAAGTCAAGAGAAACCCTTAATATTGTAACGGCAATCCTATATATGAAATGAAATGAAATCAAAAAAATGCAGTCCAGTATGTGTGAGGCCGTCAAAATGTACAGGCAATGCGAAGTCAAGGAATAATATGAAATCGGTATTTGGGAGACAGGTATTAAGGGTACTTAATAGAGGTTTATCCTTTGTGCCCACCCCTAAGTGTGACCTATTTGACCTGTGTGTTGATATGGGTTGGTTCCAAAGACAAATTAAACTTAAAGACTTTTTTAAGGATTAAGGGGAATATGTACATAAACGCTTTAAAGCAATAAGCTCCTTCGAACCCCCAATACGCATTCATCTATAAAAACTTTCCATCATATTTGTACCTCTACAATCTCTGAGTTACATAAAACTCTACCCAGGTATAGGGATAATCTCAGCAAAGCTGAGAGACTGGTGATTAAGACCCTGTTCACTGACAGAGACATAGTGATTAGACCAGCGGACAAAGGAGGGGCCACAGTAGTATTAGATTACTCGCAATATAAAAATGAGGCTGTGAGACAATTATATGACATTACTACCTACCGAAAATTACATACTAACCCTACCAGAATATACAAGAAAAAATTTACGAATTTCTTAACCTGGCTTTTCAAGCTGGGGTTATTGATGATGATTTATTGGGCTACTTGACTGTTGACCACCCTGTATGCTCAATCTTGTACTTACTGCCTAAAGTCCATAAATCAGTGGAAAACCCTCCGGGTAGACCTATTGTGTCTGCAAGGGGGTCACTCCTACAACCCTTAGCTGAGTTTGTTGACTTTTACTTGCAACCTGTGGTTCAAAATACACAAGCACATCTCAAAGATTCATTTGAGCTGATCAATTTATTGAGAAATATTGAGGACATTAACCCCACTGACATTCTGGTGACCATGGACGTGGTGAGTTTATATACGGTCATTCCCCACGCACATGGGTTAGAAATGATCAGACAATCTCTTATAGATAACATACACTATGCTGGTCCTCCTATTGAATTCCTATTACATTTCTGTAAAAAAAAAATTTTTCGTTTTGAAGAGAGCTACTACCTTAAAATCATGGGAACGGCGATGGGGTCGAATATGGCCCCATCCTATGCTAACATCTACATGTCTATGTATGAGAAGCATAATATTTTTTCTAAACAATATCCCCTGAAATTCTACCGTCGTTAAATAGACAACGTATTTTTGATTTGGGGTAGCACTCCTGAAACTCTTTTTGAATGTGTTAATGACCTCAATATGCTTGATTCTACCATTAAGTTCAAAATGGAACAACACATTGAATGCATACACTTTCTTGACCTAGAGATCTTTAAGGTTGTAGCTAGGGGTGGGTGTAAACTTCATACTACCCTATTTAAGAAAGACACTGATAGGAACTCTACTCTTCATTACAATAGCTTTCACCCTAAATTTCAGAAAGATGGGCTCGTTTCTTCACAGCTTCTGCGGGTGGTCCGTAACAATACGGACGACTCTCGTAAAGTACTACAGCTTGACGAAATGTCCCAAAGATTCCTTGAGAAGGGGTATCCGTTTTCTCTCATTGAACAACAACATTTGAAAGCAAGTGAATGGACACAGGATACAGTAATTTCCAGGAAACCCACAGTTGATATACCGAATCGGTTGAATTTTCTCACCACCTACACTCCTGGTTCGGATTTGATGAACACTACCATTAAAAAAAATTGGCTGATGTTGTCTAAGGACACTAGTCTTCCATTCTTGGATGCTCCCACACCGCGAATGGTGTATAGGAGAGCTAGTAATCTACGTGATTTACTAGTACTAAATGATCCGGTACATTGCTATAAGAAACAGGGTTGGCTACCCAAGGGTAAGCCTGGTTGTTACAGATGTGGCAATTGTGTGACATGCAATAGTCTAAATACTGGGAATTCTTTTCAACACCCGCACACCAACAAACGGTTTAAGATCAACCACAGGTTGACATGTATCTCAGACTTTGTCATTTATGCCATCATCTGTCCCTGCTCCATGTACTATATTGGAAAGATGGTGACATCCTTCAGGGAACAATTTGCCAACCATAAATCAGCTATCCGTCAGGCACTTGACAAAGGATGGTCTGACCAGCCTGTAGCACGTCATTTCATAAATGCTGGACATTCTATTTCTTCCCTACGTGCTATCCTGATTGACCATGTACCTCGCCTAATTAGGGGGGGTGACAGAGGACTGATACTCCTGAGGTTGGAAGCCCGCTGGATGTTCAAACTTGACACGGTTACCCCTCGAGGTTTGAATGCAAATATTGACTTTGGATGTTGCTACAAGACCAGATAACAAATCAGGGTCTATGGGGAGTCATCCCATTTACAAAATGCCTTGACTGCTAATATGGCTTTAGTTCACTTTTTGTACTTATGATGTGCCCATTTACCCCTTTGTTGGGGTGCCACCCGTAATATTACATGATGGGCATGTATGCCCTGGATGCCTGTGTGCTATTGCCTTGATACCTTGGGGTATAGATGGTTGTACGCACTGGCATGTACTATAAAGTTTGATTTAGATGTGTCCTAGCAATTATGTTCCCTTTGCTTATATATAGCATTAATTATATGCATTTTTAATCACGGGTGACACTTATGTTTTAATCTTATCAGTGTGCCGCAGGTGGTCCCGCCCACATCCTACACGTGCTATCACTATACATGGCTATGTGTTGTAATTTTTCAGCCAACCGGCAATGCTGTACACTTTGCGGGCGGAGTTCGTATACCTCCGTCATTGACGCCGCATTACGGCGCTTTCCCTGATGTTTTATTGGCCGTGCGTTGGGTGTGGGTGTGTGACGCTTGGGCTTGTTGATAGGCTCACATTGTGGGGAGGTGGGTATTTAGAGGTGGGTGCTGGTTTTGTTTGCTATGTCTGTTCTGGCTTCTGACTACCATTGAAGAAAGCCCATGCTGAAACGTTTGGTTCTTTCTTGTTATATTAAACGGATTGAAAATTCCTGTTGTGCCTGTTTTGTGAAGTATCTTGGAACACGGATACCATCCGTTTGGATTCATCACGTTTGATTGATATATATATATATATATATATATATATGGTAGCCGGTGGCCCAGCACTCCTTCCACATCAATGTTTCCAGTGCCTGGGTGCAATCCTCATGTAATATGTATAGAATACTAGTAGAGAAGGAGGGCACTCACAGGACTTCATACATAAGATAATTTTTATTGTAGTTGTAACATAAGTATAGTGTCGACGTTTCGGCCTTTTCTTAGGCCTTCTTCAAGACAAATTTCACAATCTTAGCTCGTGCGGAACACAGCGTCCGAGTGATACTCCTAGAATGACAGAATCATTAGTGACTAATGATTCTGTCATTCTAGGAGTATCACGCGGACGCTGTGTTCCGCACGAGCTAAGATTGTGAAATTTGTCTTGAAGAAGGCCTAAGAAAAGGCAGAAACGTCGACACTATACTTATGTTACAACTACAATAAAAGATTATCTTATGTATGAAGTCCTGTGAGTGCCCTCCTTCTCTACTAGTATTCTATATATATATATATATATATATATATATATATATACACAAATATTAAGACATGTATATGTATTGATCTCAAGTGTTTTGCAGACTTTTGTCTTTGAACCCTTATAACTGTTTTATGCAATATGTTTTTAAAATAATTTTTATTAGACAGTGTTAATATGAGTGTAAGTGTACTTTGTAATTTTTTCTTTTTTGCAAAACAGATCTCGAGAGCTCTGAGGTTGCGCTAACCCAATGCACGTTAATTTAATTTGTGCTCTAACGATCGCGTTTACTTTTAACTTGGAATATGAGTGGAAAACCCAACGTTCGCAAACAGCCAAGATAAACCACTTATTACTCGTTTCTAACTGTTAACACGCCACTCGTTATCTGGCCCTATGGGTGTGATCACAATATATAATTTGATAATTATCTGAAGCCCTTTTCAATGTTGATGATTTCACAATCAGCCATTTCCATTGTTTATCTACAGCAATTATTTATTGTTCGTTCAGTGAAAAATGGTCTAATACTTAACAAGAGTCAGTCCTGTATGCCTGATCACAAATTCTTGACACTGATTTATAAGGCTATTTTCTTTCACATTCCATAGCTAAAAGGACTTGATAAACAACACTTTTATTTTATTAACAAGTACCACAAGTACATTACATTACCCTGCCATACTGGATGATATTATAAAGTAACAACACCAAACAGATACAAATTCTACTTACACAATCAATTAACATTATAAATAAAAATAAGAACTTTTACACTAATAGCCAAATCCATAACCCAACAAACAAACATGTCCACTATACTCATAATGCCCCTGTTCAACAACCTCAGAGTGAGGTATACACATGTCTCTATGGTTTTGGCACACAACGGGTTAATTGCACACATGTCACCTATTAGCATTACTAAACAGTATTAAAAGGGATCAGTTAACATAAATGCCCTTCAACCTATGATTTAAATGGTAAACCCCTGTGATCTCCATTTTGTTTGTCATTAATCCTGTGTATTTGTTTTTTGACTTAAAAATTATGAGATCAACCATATGGGTAATTATTTTGTGTTGTTTTCGTGAGGTAACAAATCTGAGAGGTATTAACAGCAGAAGCATTTTAGATTATGAGCACTGGAAAAACACACTGAAAATACCGGCCAATGTTAGGAATACATTAACTACCAAAAACAAGACCAAGATTGTGATCAAGCCCTAAACGGAAAAACATTTGAACATCTCTATTGAATTTGACAAACCTGATATCAAAGGGCTTAGATTGCAAGACCTCCATCAATATAGATAGATAATGCTTTTTAAAACACAAGGAACTCAACTCCATATCGCCTATTTATAACAATATCACATCATGTCAAAACAACAAAGTCACTTTGTATACAAAGTAAACGGGGGGCGCTATACTACACACAATACTTTAAATAAAAGAAAAATTATTGTATCTGATCCAGAAGAAAAATCTAAGTCACCAGGGCAGCTCCTCTTCTTAAGGTGCAGGAAAACCAACATGTATCTACAAGGTAAAAACAAAAGGGCACCTCATAGTGTAGACTTTCACCCAGATTACAAGTAGTTTTGCGCTATAGAGGGTGCGAAACTAATGCAACAAAAGTTGCGTTATTTTACCCTCTATAGCGCTGCCATTACGAGTTTTGAAAAAGCCGCCTTGTGCATGCGATTTGGTTGCGATGAGCTCCATACCGCACAAAATACAAGCGCTGCTTTGACGTGCTCATGCACGCTTTCCCCATAGACATCAATGGGAAGAAAGTGATGTCTATGGGGAAAAAAAAGTTAAGTTTAAACATTCTAACATAAACCCCACGTCTAAACACCCCTAATCTTCCACCCCCAACATCGCTGACATCTACATAAATGTATTAACCCCTAATCTGCCGCCCCTGAAATAAATCTATTAACCCCTAATCTGTCGCTCCCGATATCGCCGCCACTATAATAAAGTTATTAACCCCTATTCTCCCACACCCCAACATCGCCCACAGTATAATAAAGATATTAACTCCTATTCCGCCACTCCTAGACATCGCCGCCACTAAATAAAGTTATTAACCCCTAAACCTCTGGCCTGCCACATCACTGCCACTAAATAAACCTATTAACCCCTGAACCGACAGCCCCCTACATCGCCAAAATCTAATTAAAAATATTAACCCCTAAACCTAACAACCCCCTAACTTTACATTAAAATTACAAGATCCCTATCTTAAAATAAATAAAAACTTACCTGGGAAATTAAAAAAAACCTAAGTTTAAACTATAAATTAAACTAACATTACTATACTAAAATTAAAATAACTATCAATAAATAAATTAAATTACTCATTAAAAAAAACCTAACACTACTAAAAAATTTAAATCTACAGTTACAAAACATTAAAAATACTAAATTACAAAAAATAAAAAAATACTAAAATACGAAAAATAACAAACAAAATTATCCGAAATAAAAACAATTACACCTAATTTAATAGCCCTATCAAAATTAAAAAGCCCCTCCAAAATTAAAAAAAAAAACCCTAGCCTACAATAAACTACCAATAGCCCTTAAAGGGACACTGTACCCAAATTTTTTCTTTTGTGATTCAGATAGAGCATGACATTTTAAGCAACTTTCTAATTTACTCCTATTATCAAATTTTCTTCATTCTCTTGGTATCTTTATTTGAACTGCAAGAATGTAAGTTTAGATGCCGGCCCATTTTTGGTGAACAACCTGGGTTGTCCTTGCTGATTGGTAGATAAATTCATCCACCAATAAAAAAAGTGCTGTCCAGAGTACTGAAACAAACCAAAAACTTAGATGCCTTCTTTTTCAAATAAAGATAGCAAGAGAACAAAGAAAAATTGCTAATAGGAGTAAATTAGAAAGTTGCTTAAAATTGCATGCTCTATCTGAATCACAAAATAAAAAAATTGGGTTCAGTCTCCCTTTAAAAGGGTCTTTTGTAGGGCATTGCCCTAAAGAAATCAGCTCTTTTCCTGAAAAAAATACAAAGACCCCCCAACAGTAAAACCCACCACCCAACCAACCCCCCAAAATAAAAAACCAAACTCTAAAATAAAACCTAAGCTACCCATTGCCCTGAAAAGGGCATTGGTATGGGCATTGCCCTTAAAAGGGCATTTTTGAAGTTCGGACATCCATCCTTATCCAGGTGGCGAGAAGTCTTTATTCAGGCGGCGAGGTCTTCATCCATCCAGATGGCGTCTTCTATCTTCATCCAGGTGGCATCTTCTATCTTTATCCCAGCGGCGCTAGCGGCTCCATCCTCAAGACATCCTACGTGGAGCATCCTCTACATACGGTCGCTGCCGTATACTGAATGTTCAATGCAATGGAGCCTTTTCAAAATGGCGTCCCTTGCATTCCTATTGGCTGATTTGATTTTTGAAATTCAAATCAGCCAATAGGATGAGAGCTACTTAAATTCTATTGGCTGATTTGAATAGCCAATATAATTTCAGTAGCTCTCATCCTATTGGCTCATTTGAACAGCCAATAGGATTTCAGTAGCTCCCATCCTATTGGCTGATTTGAATTTCAAAAATCAAATCAGCCAATAGGAATGAAAGGGACGCCATTTTGAAAAGGCTGCCCTGCATTGAAGATTCAATATACAGCGGCAACCGTATGAAGAGGATGCTCCGTGCCTGGATGAAGACTTCTCGCGGCCTGGATGAGGATGGATGTCTGGACTTCAAAAATTGTAATTGGATTGTCGGGGGTTAGTGTTAGGTTTTTTTAAACTTTTTTTGGGTGTTTGTTTTTTTTTAGATTAGGGTTTGGGCTTGTCTTAAAGGAGCTGAATGCCCTTTTAAGGGAAAGAAAAAGAGCTGAATGCCCTTTTAAGGGCAATGCACATAGAAATGACCATTTCAGGGCAATGGGTAGCTTAGGTTTTTTTTAGAGTTATGTTTTTTATTTTGGGGGGTTGGTTGGTTGGCTGGGTTTTACTGTTGAGGGGGTCTTTGTATTTTTTTCAGGAAAAAGCTGATTTCTTTAGGGCAATGCCCTACAAAAGGCGCTTTTAAGGGCTATGGGTAGTTTATTGTAGGCTGGGGGTGGGTTATTTTAGGGGGGCTTTTTTTAGTGCTATTAGATTAGGTGTAATTGTTTTTATTTTGGATAATTCCGTTTGTTATTTTTTGTAATTTAGTATTTTTTTATTTTTTGTAATTTAGTATTTTTTAATTTTTGTAATTGTAGATTTAATTTTTTTAGTAGGGTTAGGTTTTTTTTCCAAGATATTTTTTATTAAAAAGTTTTGTTTTTACATAAGTAGTCAAATAATCATGAAACATGAATATGAACATAAAATCAGTCAATATACACAACTGCATACAGATGCATATACAATATTAAATCGTGAACATAAGATCAGTATTACTTTGTACTGTATCCAAACTTTAAACGAGTACTATAAGTATGTCACATTATCAATGGGATTCGGAAATATATCCAATAGGGGCTTCTTCAGTCACGGGCTTTGGTGATGTTAAGCAAAAGTGCATATTACATATCAAGTGGTATTATTCTTAACATTGGGTAGTAAACAGTTAGACATACATGAAAAACTAAAATTAAATTCTACAGGATTTATTTTCCTCTGCTTACGAAGTAAGCTAAAAGGATTTAAGAAAGTGGGGAAGGGGTTCCTGGAAATGTTTAATAACGTAGCTCAGTAGGAATGTTGATGTTATCAGGGGGAAGAGGAAAAAAGGGGGTGGGAGGCGGAGCCGAAAGATAGAATTTTAAGGCTGGGTCAGCAAACAGTATATATAACATTGTAAGGAGAAATAAGCTATGCATGAAGTTGTAACCCCATAAGGTACTCAGTTAGATGTATCACCCCTCTAGGATTTTGTCACTACTAAACCAATATGGGTAAGGGATGTGTGAGTTGTATCTCCCCTCAGGGATTGCTGTCACCACTTGCAGGTGGACATGATTTGCTGTGGCGAATCATGTCCGCCCGACATCGCTAAATGCCGACAGCATATGGCATTTAACACTGCACAATCATTTCTGGTTAAATGCTTGTACAATGCCGCCCCCTGCACAGGGGGTGTCAATCATCACAGGGGGTGTCAGAGGTATCCAGAGGGCAGCCTGGTGCCCCTTTAATTGTAGACTGGGAAGTGGGTATTTGGCTGTGACCTGGGAGGCCAGTCAATTTGACACGTTTAAAAGAAACCCACACTTGCAAGTAGCTTCAGTAGCATTGTGGCCACAGTTTAAGACATCTGGTCTAGCATTCTCTGTGAAGAGCTGCGAGACATCAAAGTTGGGTTGCTCAATCTGCCCTTACACTGGTGAAGTACACTGTTCTTTTTTTAATAATACTGTCATGAAGACTAAGATTAAAAGCTCAATTAATTATATATATGGAAGCAATATACTACATTAAGAGGCTGGACTCCGGAAAACTGTAAAAGATTTATTACCTTTTTATCTGAGCTGGATGGTGTAATGTATAATTGTCCAATGTCTGTGGAAGAGAATAGGGTCTGACATAATTTTTTTTCTAGTTATCAAGTTTTGTATTGTGCACAAGCTTTTTATATATATATATATATATATATATATATATATATATATATATATATATATATATATATATATATATATAGATAGATAGATAGATAGATAGATAGATAGATAGATAGATAGATAGATAGATAGATAGATAGATAGATAGATAGATAGATAGATAAGTATATTTTGATAAAATTGTCTCAAAAGAATAAAGGGTTAAACAAGAGAGCTAAAATCCTCTTGATATTTGAATCTGGATATTGCTCACCAACCTATTGAGTCCTCAGAAAGTTGAAGCCCAAGTATCTAAAATACAGTCTATATAGATGTCAAGTATCCCACACTGCCAGACAAGTAATAGTCAAATTTCTAAACTTTCAGACAAAGCTGAAGATTATGAGGGCTTATACTGGCGGCATTTATCATTGTACCAGCATTTCTTGTGAACTGCTGGTGCAATGCTGCCCCCCTGCAGATTTGCGGCCAATTGTCCGCTAGCAGGGGGTGTCAATCAACCCGATCGTATTCGATTGGGTTGATTTCTGTCCGCGGCCTCAGAGCAGGGGGACAAGTTATGGAGCAGCAGTATTTAGATCGCTGCTTCATAACTGCTGTTTCCAGCGAGCCTGAAGTCTCGCACGGAAACAAGGGCATCAAGCTCCATACGGAGCTTGATAAATCAGCCCCTTGGTCTATACATTTGTACATGGCAATTCACAATATGCATAGTTTATGGTCTTTACTTTTGGACTTTAAGGGGCAGTCTACTTCAGAATTTTTATTGTTTATATTGTTTAAAAAGATAGATAATCCCTTTATTAACCATTCCCCAGTTTTGCATAACCAACACGGTTAAATTAATATAATTTTTACCTATGTGATTACCTTGTTTCTAAGCCTCTGCAGACTGCCCGTTTATATCAGTGCTATTTACTGACTTGCATTTTAGGCAATCAGTGCTGACTCATTCGTAACTCCACAGGAGTGAGCACATTGTTATCTATATGGTACAACTAGCACTGACACTGTGAAAAGCTAATAAAATGCACTTGGATAAAGGTGGCCTGCAGGAGCTTAAAGGGACACTGAACCCAATTTTTTTCTTTTGTGATTCAGATAGAGCATGCAATTTTAAGCAGCTTTCTAATTTACACCTATTATCAATTTTCTTCGTTCTCTTGCTTTCTTTATTTGAAAAAGAAGGTATCTAAGCTATTTTTTGTTTCAGAACCATGGAAAGCACTTGTTTATTGGTGGGTGAATTCATCCACCAATCAACAAGAACAACCCAGTTTGTTCACCAAAAATGGGCCGGCATCTAAACTTACATTCTTGCATTTCAAATAAAGATACCAAGAGAATGAAGATAATTTGATAATAGGAGTCAATTAGAAAGTTGCTTAAAATTGCATGCTCTATCTGAATCACAAAAGAAAAAAAATTGGATTCAGTGTCTCTTTAAAAACAGGCAGAGAACAGGGGAACTTCCGGGCAGAGGCCATGACAGGCTGCAAACTCATCAGCTCCTATAACTCTCTGCACAAAAATGAGTAAAATTCCTTTTCTATCACTCCTTTGCATGCATCCTTTGGACTTCGGATATAAAGGAATGGAAGTCTGTTCACACCATATCATTATCTTTGGTGTAGAGACAATACCCAGCGTGCCGGAAGGTTTTAAGGATTGCGGCCAACCATCTCATTAACCCCCAGGCGGGACATAAGTTTGTCTCCGTCGTTAAGAAGCAGTGTACTCCGCAAAACACTGCAAATTTTCCCCTCTACAAGGCGCAACATATTTACAGGAAATGTATTACTTATTATACCCTTGCTCACTGTGTTCCCTTAAATACCCGTAATGAGGATCTCCTCAAGCTTCTTGGGGGAGTTGCGCAGCTTGCTACAAAATCATCACGCCGCTCTAGAAAATGAGCTTGTTATGGCTCTGGGTCTTGGCAGTGCTAATTTACCGGCAGCTTGCAAGAAAGAAAGGGGGGAGGCTGACGCTTTGGGGCCCCGGCGTTTAGCCCCTTCCTCTAACATACCACCTGAGAGCGGACAGTCTGGATCTACGAGAGCAGCACCGCAGATTGCTTCAAAGCTGGGAGTAACAGCTGCTGTTTCACAAAACCCTGCTACCAAGCCTCAAGTTTGTGTCAGTGCTTTACTAGGATTACAAATAAAAAGAAACACAGGAAACAATAGGCAACTGCCTTCAACACAAAAGCAAGACTGCTCCGATGTGATTCCTCTATTGCAGGCTCCGCGCCCTCCTTTGATAAAACCGCATATGCTCCCTTCTAATGGAGATCACAGCTTGCCAACCGGGATATGGCCACACATGCATTACCGCGTTGTCTGGGACCCAGGAACCTTGCCCTTTCATGCTCGAGGAGGGACTTGAGAGCCGATAGGTATGGCAGTTACCCGATAAGGGAACATTAAGGTGCACTGCACTGATTTTGAGGCCAGGAACTAGATAACTTTGTAGCCCATTACTACCATAAACATTGTCTCCTTGCTCTCCACATGACGGTTGTTGGACCGCTTCACATGAACATTATGTTAATGTTAATGTTACTGCTTATATTGTTTGTTTGTAATTATATTACTTTTTATATAACTAAGCATAGACTGGTGCTAAACTTTGGTGCAGACTCTAGATGAACATAACGTATGAATCTGTTGCTGCATAATATTCTTTGTGTTCAAACATTGTGCATGTCTTTGAATTTTACTCTGAGGCTATAACCCCCTCTATATTATGATGTAAAACAGAATTCTTTCAATACAGGCTGGTCCTGTAAATATATCCCTTAATTACTTTTATTTTGAGTCATATGGGTGTTCACACGTTTAATACCCTGGCCAGGTTTGAAAGTTGAATACCCGTAGGAGGGAGTACTATATTATACTGCTTATGTTTTAGTATCAGTATTTCCATTTAGAACCCCAGCATAACTTAAACACCGTAGCATATCATTCAGTCACACTGATCTCTACAGTTTCAATATAGCCCCTTTTCTTATATATGTAATTGGGGGACCCCTCAGACTAGTAGTTGCACCATCTGATATCTGGATCTGAGTTAATGTCACTTGCCAATTGTTTTACAATAATATGCGCCATCTACTATATGTTTAATTGTCTCACAAGAATGTGCACCATTTTTATTTTATTATGTTTTTTCACACAGCGCCTTAGTGCAGCATAATATGGTAAGGAGGCAGTGTTAGGCAGCTCATCCTTCTGGCACTGCTACTTAGATATTTAGTTTTAATAGCTTTATGGCACAAGAAAAGACGCATTGATCTGGAGCAGGGATTTATAGTTGACTATTAAGAAATCGTAGCATAGCACATAGTCCTTGCAGCCTGTTTGTTTCCAAGTTAATCCCCCCTCCTCTACTCATACATTAACAGGGACCTTTAGAGCCATGCTTAAGTTTTATGATTATAGTAAGCATTCTCTTACCTTTAACAGTACTCCTTTCATTTTCCTTTCTTTTTATTTCTATATATATGTCAAAGGTTTATACCTTGATTGTTGTGCCTGTCTTATAGTTAGCAAATATCGCGATATAAAAATGCAAAATATGAGGTGAAACCAATGGGATCCATGAGCGGTCTCTACTATTCCAGATGGGCTTCTATAAAAATCATTATTCTCTTATGAATTGAGGTCCAAGAGTGGCCTCCTCTCTGGATAAAAGAAGTCTCTGATTATTATAGGCATTTATAAACTATGTCTTCTAATAACATAATAGATATTACCAACCTCAGGTTTTGTAGCTCATTATGTATGTTGTATAGATATACCTTGTTATTGCTCCTTGTTCTTAAGTAATTGTATAATGCATCATTGTCTTACTTGTATGCCAAAACTTTCCCTCAATAAAAATAACAATAAAAATTTGGAGTAGACTTTCCCATAATTTAATTTTCTCACTTATACATAAGCACATTTTTTTGTAAATTAATTAGTAAATTTGAGCACATTGACTAAAAGTGGTGAGCATTAAGACTAAGTTGAAAGCTTTTCTACCTGGGTCTGAATTTAACAAAATGATCACTTTATTATATATAGTTTGTTCATGATGAGATATTGGATACTGTATATATATATATATATATATATATATATATATATATATATATATATATATATATATATATATATATATATATATATATATATATATATATATATCAAGTAAATAAGATCCAGCACTCACGCATCAAACAACAGCCCATGGTGCTCTTATAAATAGTGATATATAGCAAAATGCCACTGTCCAGTTTTAATAGTTTAAGGGCTAGATTACAAGTGGTGTGCTAGAAGTAATCTTTTTGCGTATGTTGGACAACGCATGTATTACAAGTTACAAAATATATTTTGCTAGCAAGTGAAATCCGAGAGAGAGAGAGAGAGAGAGAGAGAGAGAGAGAGAAAGAGAGAGAGAGAGAGAGAGAGAGAGAGAGAGAGAGATTGTATGCAGTATATATATTGTTTTATTATTGGTGATAAACTTTTTGTGAAGTTGACTTGTGAACAGATTGTGATGATAGTATAGTGACTGAGTGTGAAAGTCCAGAACTGTAGAAGACTGACTGTGTCAAAAATTTAAAAATATGGCAGACTGTTTTATATAAGCATCATGGCATCAGGCATCTACACTTACACTTCATGCAGATATATTCATTATGGTGGAGATATATTTATTCATAGTGTTTTTACTTTGCAAAAGCAGGTGTTGGGCTCATGGACAGACTGTATATCACTTTCATTAATACACATTATGGTTGTATATCACTATATATGTATATCACTATCATTAAAATACATTATGGTTGTTATTTAGTGTATTGTTATACCTAGGTTACAATACTACTTAGGTTTGCAGACTCTTTATTAAAAACACTTTCAGCCTGTATTACATATCCACCGTATTGTTCCATTAAGTGATTTCAGAATGTAAAGTTGTATTTTATCCAAATGAAATAATACATTCTTTGCTGTTTAGTGCACTTATACTGAGTCTGCAGCATTATTTCTGGAAAGTTTCAAAATTTGTATGGGCTGGGCTGGAGGGGGCGTGACTGGGCTGGAGGGGATGTGGTTGGGCTGGAGGGGGCGTGGCTTGGTTGGAGGGGCGTGACTGGGCCGGTCTATACAAATTTCCAGGGCTGGTCTGATTTCCCAGTCCGGCCCTGGAACTAGCATACAGATACAAATATGTATATGCATTAGTAATAACATACAAATAGTATATTCGTCATAAAAAATACAATAATATACGAATGTCACAATCTGTAATATAGAATAAAGATAAAAAGACAAATAAAATAATAAAAGTACAAATAAAATAAAATAAACTGCAGATAAAACGAAAACCAGTTACAAATAGTACATAAAAGAAAAAGTCCAGTTACGAGTGGTGTATAAAAGAAAAAGTCCAAAGGTGCCAGGAATAAAGGGCCCCGTAGGGTATCTACTTACACTCCTTACCCCCAATCAATATGAGGGAAGTGTCGCACAGTGTAGGGAGAGTCTTTCCAGAGCACCCAGGAATGTAGATAGTTAGCAGTGAGTCCCGATATGATATTCGTTCAGAGGGCGATTTTCATGTTATATTTAAATGCTCACATAAAAGACCTCAATGACATATGAGGTAATCTAAAAACATGTGTACATATGCTCAGTATGTTGTCAATCCAACGTCGTAGCTTGCAAAATGTAACTCACCCAAAAGCTGAATATCAAATAGTAGCAGAGTTCTATAAAGTTCTGTGAACAAACGAGTATATCCTGACGTGTTTCGAAGGTGTTCTAAGTCATAACCTTCTTCCTCAGAGGATCTTACCGTCTGTCTAGAGCGGACTCCTTTTCAACCAGAGCGGCGACACGCCCCCTTCTTTGGTAAAAAGATGTAATTGGTCACTCTCTGCTCACGTGACCCAATGTGATAGGCTCATCTAGTCACATGGTAGTTCATTGAGTTGATTAGTTGAATATTTACTACCATAGTGACGAAGTATCAAGCCCAAACATAATACTGCAGTATATTCATTGACGCTGTCAAATCCTTTAGTTTGTAAGCTACTTCTAGTCCCACATTAGCAGCTTAACTTTCTTAGGCAATATATTAACTAAATAGGTTCATCTAGTCACATGGTAGTCCATTGAATTGATTGGTTGAATATTTACTACCATAGTGACGAAGTATCAAGCCCAAACATAAAACTGTGGTATATTCATTGACGCTATCAAATCCTTTAGTTTGTAAGATGCTTCTAGTCCCACATTAGCAGCTTAACTTTCTTAGGCAATATATTGACTAAAACGGGATGCAGGTTTGCGGAGCACAATTGTGCAGTGTATAATAACCAAATGAACCATAATGAAACAGATCAACTTATATGATTAGATGACTGTGAACAGTACGCTCATAATAGAAATAACTTAATAGAATATGGCTAAAAACATACGCCTAGATTTAGAGTTCTGCGTTAGGGTTAAAAAGCAGCGTTAAGGGGTCCTAACGCTGCTTTTTAACGCCCGCTGGTATTTAGAGTCAGGCAGGAAAGGGTCTAACGCTCACTTCCTTTCCACGACTCGAGGCTACCGCAGATCCCCTTTCATCAATTCCGTATCCTATCTTTTCAATGGGATTTGCCTAACGCCGGTATTACGAGTCTTGGAAGAAGTGAGCGGTAGAGCCTCTACCGACAAGACTCCAACCGCATAAAAAAGTCAGTATTTAAGAGTTTTATGGGCTAACGCGGGAACATAAAGCTCTTAACTACTGTGCTATAAAGTACACTAACACCCATAAACTACCTATGAACCCCTAAACCGAGGCCTCCCCACATCGCAAACCCTATAATAAAATTTTTTAACCCCTAATCTCCCGCTCCGGACACCGCCGCAACCTACATTATACCTATGAACCCCTAATCTGCTGCACCTAACATCGCTGACACCTATATTATATTTATTAACCCCTAATCTGCCCCCCCAACGTCGCCGCCACCTACCTACACTTATTAACCCCTAATCTGCTGACCGGACATCGCCGCCACTATAATAAATGTATTAACCCCTAAACCGCCGCACTCCCGCCTCGTAAAAACTATAATAAATTTTATTAACCCCTAATCTGCCCTCCCTAACATTGCCGCCACCTACCTACAATTATTAACCTCTTATCTGCCACCCCCAACATCGCAGCTACTATAATAAAGTTATTAACCCCTAAACCTAAGTCTAACCCTAACCCTAACACCCCCCTAACTTAAATATAATTTAAATTAAACTTAATAAATTTACTATCATTAAATAAATTAATCCTATTTAAAACTTAATGCTTACCTATAAAATAAACCCTAATATAGCTACAATATAACTAATAGTTACTTTGTAGCTATTTTAGGATTTATATTTATTTTACAGGCAACTTTGTATTTATTTTAACTAGGTACAATAGTTATTAAATAGTTAATAACTATTTAAAAGCTACCTAGTTAAAATAATTACAAAATTACCTGTAAAATAAATCCTAACCTAAGTTACAAATACACCTAACACTACACTATCAATAAATTAATTAAATAAATTACCTACAATTATCTAATCTAAAATACAATTAAATAAACTAAACTATAGTACAAAAACAAACACTAAATTACAAAAAATTAAAAAATTACAAGAAGTTTAAACTAATTACACCTAATCTAAGCCCCCTAATAAAATAAAAAAGCCCCCCAAAATAATAAAATGCCCTACCCTATCCTAAATTACAAAGTAATCAGCTCTTTTACCAGCCCTTAAAAGGGCTTTTTGCAGGGAATTGCCCCAAAGTAATCAGCTCTTTTACCTGTAAATAAAAATACAATACCCCCCCAACATTACAACCCACCACCCACATACCCCTACTCTAAAACCCACCCGATCCCCCCTTAAAAAAACTTAACACTACCCCCCCTGAAGATCACTCTACCTGGAGCCGTGTTCCCCCAGCCGGGCACCGATGGGCCAGAAGTGGACATCCGGAGCGGCAGAAGTCTTCATCTGATCAGGGCAGAAGAGGTCCTCCAAGCGGCAGATGTCTTCATCCAAGCGGCATCTTCAATCTTCAATCAACCGGAGCGGATCCATCTTGAATCCATCCGACACGGAGCCATCCTCTTCGTACAATGTCCTAAGGCCGAATGAAGGTTTCTTTAAATGACGTCATCCAAGATGGCGTCCCTCGAATTCCGATTGGCTGATAGGATTCTATCAGCCAATCGGGATTAAGGTAGGAAAAATCAGAACAGCCAATAGAATGCGAGGTCAATCCGATTGGCTGATTGGATCAGCCAATCGGATTGAACTTCAATCTGATTTTTCCTACCTTAATTATGTATGTAACTATTAGTTATATTGTAGCTATATTAGGGTTTAGGTAAGTATTACGTTTTAAATAGATTAATTTATTTAATGATAGTAAATTTATTTAGTTTAATTTAAATTATATTTAAGTTAGGGGGGTGTTAGGGTTAGGGTTAGACTTAGGTTTAGGGGTTAATAACTTTATTATAGTAGGGGCGGCAGATTAGAGGTTAATAATTGTAGGTAGGTGGCGGCAATGTTAGGGAGGGCAGATTAGGGGTTAATAAAATTTATTATAGTGTTTGCAAGGCGGGAGTGCGGAGGTTTAAGGGTTAATACATTTATTATAGTGGCAGCGATGTCCGGACGGCAGATTAGGGGTTAATAAGTGTAGGTAGGTGGCGGCAACGTTGGGGGGGGACAGATTAGGGGTTAATAAATATAATATAGGTGTTGCCAATGTTAGGGACAGCAGATTAGGGGTTCATAGGGATAATGTAGGTTGCGGCGGTGTCCGGAGCGGCAGATTAGGGCTTAATAATATAATGTAGGTGTCAGCGATAGCGGGGTCGGCAGATTAGGGTTTAATAAGTGTAAGGTTAGGGGTGTTTAGACTCAGGGTTCATGTTAGGGTGTTAGGTGTAGACTTAGAGAGTGTTTCCCCATAGGAAACAATGGGGCTGCGTTAGGAGCTGAACGCTGCTTTTATGCAGGTGTTTTTTTTTTCAGCCAGCTCAGCCCCATTGTTTCCTATGGGGATATCGTGCACGAGCATGTTTTTCCATCTTACCGCTACCATAAGCAACGCTGGTATTGAGGGTTGAAGTGGAGCTAAATTATGCTCAACGCTCCCTTTTCTGAGGCTAACGCAGCCATTCAGATAACTCTAAATACCAGCGTTGGCTTGAGGGTGCGCTGGAAAAAAAAGCCCCGTTAGCACCGCGGGTCTTTACCGACAAAACTCTAAATCTAGGCAATAAATAATATTAACTAAAGAAAAATATACATATTATAATATACCAAATGCATAACATTTCAAACCATTAAATTAAAAGCATACTACTAATATTTATAAAAAAAACAAGCTAAATGCTATTTGGTCCAACTAGTCCTCTTTAAATGAAATGTGTTTGCTTAAAAACAATAATTGTTGGTTTAAAGGACTATTGGAACATAGTAAAAAAGACTCATCTTGAAGACTTGTATACATGTAGATAATAAGCTACGAGAATCCTCATAGCTTGCACATTCTCAATGGCTTTGCTTAAAGGAGTGTTATTAGTTTTCTAAATATTAACCAGATTTTAAAAGATTTTATTAATAAAAAAATAATAAAAAAATAATCTGCATTGTACTGCATCAAAATTATCTGTTGTGCAAATTAATATATAAACCACATTATCTAATAATGGGTTATCCAATAATCCATTCGGATCTCGTATCTATTTCCAAAACTATTATTTATACTGACTTGTAAAATAGTTAAAGTGCAATGATATATTGAGTTACTAGTCTTTATCTCCTATTTAGAAGACTTGTAAAATAAATTTCATTTTATAAATGGATGCCACAAGACCAATAACAGAGCAAAACTGGAATAGGTGAATACCAATATTTTGAATTAACTGAATTAAATTAAATTAAAAAGGATACATATTAGACCAAAAATGCTGCAAGGTCTATATCCTTATTAAGGCCATTATGAACCAAGGAGCACAAGGTATAGATCAAAAATGTCTTTCTTTTGCATAGATGTAGTTCTCTACTTCCCCCTCTTTTATCATTTGGAATACACTCAATAATAGTGCTCTTCAAGCATATTGGATTTTGGTGATGTTTCTCTTTATAGTGGGCTGACAGATTATGCGTCCTCTCCCCTACATCTATATTGTTAATATGTTCCAGTAGTCTTTTTGTAGGGCCTAATGGTCCACCCTACATACTGGAGACCACACTCACATTGTAGAAGGTATACCACATATTCTGTCCGGCAGTTACACAGTATCTTAATTTTATATTGTTTCTTTGTAACCGTGGATATTACCTCTTTCGTTGGTTTATTATTGGAAAAATTATGTATGCATGCTGTGCAATTTCACCTATTGCACTTAAAAAAAACCTGTTGAAGCCTTATTTAGCCAGTTCGTCTCTGCTATGGACACATTTTTGAGTTGGCTAGGGGCAAGAATGTTTTTGAGGTTTTGTTTTTTTCTGAATACCACCTTTGGTTAATTTATTGTGATTTTGTTCAATAGGCTATCTTTCTTTAGGATATGCCAGCGTTTTTTTTTATTATTTTCTTAATTTCTGGTGCTCCCTCATTGTAGGTGGTAATACAATTTACTACATCTTGATTTTCCTCTGTTTTTTTGTGCTTTTTATGTTTACCTGTATTTAAGATTGTGGCTCTATCCAGACCTCTTACTTTATTAAGGGCTCTGCTAAAATTTTGTGAGTTGTATCCTCTAGCTTTAAATCTTCGATTCAAGCTTGCCACTTCTTTCTCAAAGTCATCTTTCTTTGAGCAGTTTCCCTTTAGGCATTGGAATTGCCCCATTGGTATGTTTTTCATCCAGTTTTTGTCATGCCCACTCGTTTATATATTAATTTGCACAACAGATAATTTTGATGCAGTACAATACAGATTAGTTTTTTATTATATTTTTATTTAAAAAAATCTTTTAAAATCTGGTTAATATTTGGAAAACTAATAACACTCCTTTAAGCAAAGCCATTTCGAATGTGCAAGCTATGAGGATTCTCTTAGCTTATTATCTACATGTATACCAGTCTTCTAGATGAGTCTTTTTTACTACGTTCCAATAGTCCTTTAAACCAAAAATTATTGTTTCTAAGCAAACACATTTCATTTAAAGAGGACTAGTTGGACCAAATAGCTTTAGCTTGGTTTTTATAAATATTAGTAGTATGCTTTTAATTTAAAGGTTTGAAATGTTATGCATTTGGTATGTTATAATATATGTATATTTTCTTTAGTTAATATTATTTATGTTTTTAGCCATGTTCTATTAAGTTATTTCTATTATGAGCGTACTGTTCACAGTCATCTAATCATATAAGTTGATCTGTTTCTTTATGGTTCATTTGGTTATTATACACTGCACAATTGTGCTCCGCAAACCTGCATCCCGTTTTAGTCAATATATTGCCTAAGAAAGTTAAGCTGCTAATGTGGGACTAGAAGCATCTTACAAACTAAAGGATTTGATAGCGTCAATGAATATACCACAGTTTTATGTTTGGGCTTGATACTTCGTCACTATGGTAGTAAATATTCAACCAATCAATTCAATGGACTACCATGTGACTAGATGAACCTATCACATTGGGTCACGTGAGCAGAGAGTGACCAATTACATCTTTTTACCAAAGAAGGGGGCGTGTCACCGCTCTGGTTGAAAAGGAGTCCGCTCTAGACAGACGGTAAGATCCTCTGAGGAAGAAGGTTATGACTTAGAACACCTTCGAAACGCATCAGGATATACTCGTTTGTTCACAGAACTTTATAGAACTCTGCTACTATTTGATATTCAGCTTTTGCGCGAGTTACATTTTGCAAGTTAGGACGTTGGATTGACAACATACTGAGCATATGTACACATGTTTTTAGATGACCTCATATGACATTGAGGTATTTTATGTGAGCATTTGAATATATAATAAATACATTTGTTTGATATTTATAAATGGTGTTGCACTATTATTGCTCTATCTTTGTTTTACATGAAAATCGCCCTCTGAGCGAATATTATAGCGGGGCTCACTACTAACGATCTACATTCCTGAGTGCTCTGGAAAGACTCTCCCTACACTGTGCGACACTTCCCTCATATTGATTGGGGGTAAGGAGTGTAAGTAGATACCCTACGGGACCCTTTATTCCTGGCACCTTTGGACTTTTTCTTTTATACACCACTCGTAACTGGACTTTTTCTTTTATGTACTATTTGTAACTGGTTTTCGTTTCATCTGCAGTTTATTTTTTATTTTTTTTGTACTTTTATTATTTTTAATGATCTTTTTATCTTTATTCTGTATTACAGATTGTGACATTCATATATTATTGTATTTTTTATGATGAATATACTATTTGTATGTTATTACTAATACATATACATATCTTTATTTAAGGATGGGCAAATGTTTTTAAAAATTTTAAATTTAAAACAAATTTTGATCCATTCGTTTGTTCGAATCGAATTTCGAATGTTTATATAACATTCTAACATTGTATTTTGGAATTTTCGTTTTCGAATTTTTCAATAAAATTCGAAAATATTCGTTCGAATAATAGAATGTTTAGCTATGTATTCATTCAATTTCGAAATGTAATATTCGAATTTGAATGTGACATTCGAATTTGAATGTGACATTCAAATTTGAAATAGTATTTCTAGTCTAATACTGTGTTTTAAATGTGATATTCGATTCAAATGTGATATGCGATTCGAATGTGACATTCAAATTCGGAATAGTATTTCTAGTCTAATACTGTACTGTGTTTAATAAATGTAATATTCGAATTTGAATGCTACATTCGAATTTGAAATAGTATTTCTAGTCTAATGCTGTGTTTTAAATGTAATATTCGATTTGAATGTGATATTCGATTCGAATGTGATATTTGATTCGAATGTGACATTCAAAATAGTGTTTCTAGTCTACAATTGTGTTTTATAAATGTAATATTCGAATTAGAATGTGATATTCAAATGTAACATTCGAATTCGAATGTGACATTAGAATTCGAATGTGACATTCGAAAACTGTAAATAACATTCGAAAATCAAATTTTTAAGAATATTCGTTCTTATCAACATTCTATTATGTAAATCGAATTTCTACAATAACATTCGTTCTAACATTCGAATTTGGATATAAACACATTCACCCATTCCTAATCTCTATCTGTATGCTAGTTTGTACACATAGAACTATTGTATTAATCTGTATGTTCTTGTGGTGAATTTCGTTCAAACTACACCATCAGCGTTTTTAACTAAATTTAACATTCAGCAGTAGAAATAGGGCAACTATATAACTGCTTGGATAGTAGATTTATAATATCTGACACCATACTTTATATTGACATTTGGGGATTTTATTGCACTACTCTATGTGTGAGGGTTGGTTGATTACACTGTATTAACACTATCCACATCTATATTAGAGGCTTCACCAGATATATACTTTTTATCTTATATATGAAATTGCTAAGTGCGCCTTTTTGATCTACCATTTTCTCTTGTTTTAGCATATATACTATATATATATATATATATATATATATATATATATATATATATATATATATATATATATATATATATATATATATATATATATATATAAGAAAAAAGGAAGATTCCAGGTGTCCAATAGTGAGTATAAAAAAAATCCAAGCTTTATTCAAACATAGTATAGGTTAAAAACCTCTGCAGCAGAGTATCCAGGTAAAACAGTAAACACAGCCTAACATGTTTCGACCAGTCTGGCCGTAATCATAGACATATCCCTCCCTCTTTGGAGGTGTGTATTTATAGGGCAACTCTCCTCCCCTATTAAAAGAGTATATTATAGTTTAACCATTGCACTACCAATATGGATATTCTTAAAAACTAATTAAACACTGTATATATATTTATATACTTACATTGACTATTATTCCTCAAAGATTATTGAGCAATGATTAACAAGAATATACATACAAACATTTTGTAGGATAAAATTATATAATTTTATCCATTACTCAATACTGCTGCTTAATGCAATTACTAAAAAATGCTCTCTATATATGTATTCAGCAGATACCCTGTGTGTATTTTATAGTTTGTATGCTTAAGTATGTATTCTTCATATGCTCTTTACTGATGTACGGATCAGACACCACTCTACCCTTTTATTAAGTGTATATATCAAAACCAAGCGGTCTATAGTACTACAAAACAGTGAATTTATCACAAAGATAATATACAGCTAGTTCATAAGGGCAAAAACGAATAAAATTGCATTTAGTTTAATACTACTGTGGTTAATAGTGTATCCCAGTAGTTAATCACATCAAATTGTGAATTAAACCCTCCTGGAACCCACGTTTTTAGCTTGTGGATCCAGTAGATTTCCTGTCTCTCCAGAATTTTCTGTTTACTTCCACCCCTTCGTGGCATATGTATTGCTTCAATTGCATTCCACCTAAAATTTTCCACATTCTTATTGTGTATCTGAATAAAGTGTCTTAAGAGAGCAGAACAATGTATGTCATTAGAGATATACCCTAGATGTTCCTTAATCCTAGTGCGTATGTCTCTAGTAGTTAATCCAACGTATTGTTGTTTATGCTCTGAGCACTCAACCAAATAGATTACAAATGTGGAAGAACATTTTACACAGCCTCTAGTGGTGAATGTTTCATCTGTTACATAGGATTGAACATTAACCCCTTGTTTTAGATAAGTACATGACTTGCAGCGGGATTTGCCACATTTATAGGTGCCCACAGCTTCCAGCCATGAGCTACGAGTTCCTTGGTCAGGCAACATGCTTGGCGATAGCAAATTGCAAATTGTCAAGTTCCTAGAATAGATGAAATCACAGCCATTTTCAATTGTTTGCTTTACAGTGTCATCCCCATACAATATAGGCATGTATTTTTTAATAATGTTGCAGACTGCTGAAAACTGATTTGAAAATGTTGTAACAAATTTAAGACCCTTACGTTCCGGTCTCTGTTTACTTTCTGTCCAAGGATGCCACCTATGTAGAGATTTTTTTAACCATGTTTCTATTATAGCCTCTATCTTCAAAGCGTGCCATCAGATCTTTAGATTCTCTATCAAAGTCTGAATCTAAGCTGCAATTCCTTCTAGCTCTAAGGAGCTGCCCCTTAACAATGCCTTCATACACATGTTGTGGATGGTTACTATGTGCATGTAAAATGCAATTACCTGCAATTTGTTTTCTATGCAGTGATGTATTTACTTTCTTAGCAACCTGGTCAGCAGTTAACAGAAGATCCAGAAACACAATCTCTGATGAATGACAACTGTGGGTGAATTCAATACCTTTTTCATTTGTGTTTAGGTATTCTACAAAAAGTTGTATTGTTGCTTCATACCAGTGCCAGACAAACAAAAGATCATCTGTAAAAACAAATGTAATCAATGAAGGGGTTCTCATCCGCAAAGATGTGGAACAGCTCCCACCAACCCATGAAAAGGTTGGCGTAAGAGGGCGCAAATTTGGCCCCATAGCTGTTCCACGCCTCTGCAGAAAGAAAACCCCCTCAAACATAAAATAATTGTGGCTCAAAAGTAACTCATCCACTTTAATCAAATAACACTTAAAAACCTCACTCAGGTCAGTGTAATTGTCAAGAAAGAATTTGATGGATTCAAGCCCTTTCTCATGTGGATTTGCTGAATACAAAGACACCACATCAATGGTCAACCAGTTGTAACCAGGTTGCCACTCAATTGTTTTAATTAGTCTCAATACATGTGTGGTGTCCCTAATATAACTAGGTAGTTTGTTAACAAGGGGTTGTAGATACGTGTCCAACCATTCTGATGTTGGTTCCAAAAGTGAGCCAATCCCTGCAACAATCGGGCGGCCCTTCACATTATCCAATCCTTTGTGTACCTTTGGAAGGTGGTGGAAAATAGGCAGAACAGGGTCTTTAACATACAGTCCAATGGCGCCTTTTTGAACCAAAATGCCTATTTCCACACCATCATCCAAAAGCGACATTAGTTCCCTCTAGAACTTTCCTGTAGGATTACAACTTATGGAAAGTACACTAGTGTGGCGCTTACCGTTCCTGCGGGGGTCAAGTTCTGTTCACTGAGCAGCGTTGCTTCGGCGTGTCTGTGTATCACATCTGTTCTGCTCCTCCATGCAGCCAGCAGTGTTGATTCCGGAAGTAGGGAGCCCAGCCGACATGCCTCTGTCAAGGGCGCAGTAGAAATCAAAGAATGCGAAAGTTTGTTACGGCTATAGGGCTGCAAACCTACTTAATCCACGAGTCAAAAATGGGGGACAGTACAAAAGAGTAATAAAAATAAAAAGGATTTATTCAAAAACACTTAAAAGCAAAGAAGAGCCGTAGCTCTAACAGAAGCTTACAAAAAAGGGGTAACAGTGCAGCACAGCAGACATGTTTCATGTGTCACAGCACACTTGTTCACTGCTATGTTATTGCTGCCACTGCTACTCCTATTTAAAGGAAACACACTCTCCAATTAAAAACAAAAAGTTAACCCCTTAATGTCATTTTAAATTTGGTGTGTACTGTGCTGTTGACAGACTGGGAGGGCACAATAAAGGGGACACTATTCACTTTAAATATTATCATGAAAATAAGAAAATAACCGTGAGGTTTAAAAAGTACCTAAACCTGGATGTTAAATACAAGATGTTTATTTATAACTAAAACATATATATGTAAAAGTTCCTTAGTTTTTCCTTTAATATTAAGAAGTTTTGAAAAAGAGGGGGGTTAAAGTTACATTGGCTATAGGTACTACTGTATATATATATATATATATATATATATATATATATATATATATATATATATATATATATATATATATATATATATATATATATATATATATATATATACTTATTATAAGGTTACTAATAGTGTAATCCCCTTTGCATAGCTATCCTGTATTGATGAAGGATATTCAGTTTTTTAAATACTTTATTATAAAATAAACATCTATCTATCTATATCCCTGATACTTGGTATTGGTTTTTGAATGGTATAGAAAAAAGAAAGTTAAACATTTAAAGATTATTAAATGAAAAAATTGACATCACTTTCTTTATTAATGCCATGTGGATGTCTAGTATTCAGTAGGAAAATCCATTGGGCTTCCTTATAGTCCAGCCTTTGGATTCTGTCACCACCCCTTTTGTGTGGTGGTACATAATCAATTGCCTGTATAGACATGAGGGCGACATTGCTTGAATGTTCAGATTTAAAGTGTCTTGCTACTGGGGTAAATATGTCTGGGTCTTCAATGTCCCTATTGTGTTCCTGGGCTCTGTCCCTAACAAGGCGTTTGGTTTTCCCGACATATTGTATGTTGCACCCCCTGCAGGTCAATAAGTAAATCACATGATTAGATTTACAATTTAAATTGTATCTGATGTTATATATGCGATTTGTTGCTGTGGAAGTAAAATTCACTCCTTCCACTACATGACTGCAGGTTTTGCACTTTTGTGCCCTGCATTTGAAAAAAACAAATCTTTGTGGGAGCCAAGTACGAGTGTTTACACTTGCTAGGTCAGAGGGTGCTATCATGTTGCCAATTGTCTTACTTTTTCTTGCCACATATCTGCACCCCTCCGCTGCTATATGTTCTATATTTGTATCTGTTGCAAGTATTGGTAAAGATTGTTTAATGATTTCACAAATTTTGTGATATTCCAAACTATAAGGAGTACTAAACACTAGTTTACTCTCCCTTTGTTTGTTTTGTTTGTTGAAACTTTGTTTGTTAGTTTTGTGTTTATACACCAAAGATTATCCCTAGGAATTTTTTCCACATCTTCCTTAGTTTTTTTCAACAGTGGTAGGGGATAGTTTCTTTGTAGGAGCCTGTCTTCTAATATTTGACATTGTTTTTCAAAGGTTTGTCTGTCTGAACAAAGTCTCTTGGTCCTAATATACTGTCCCTTGGGAATCGCTTTCTTAACATGTTGTGGATGACTAGATTTATAATTTAGTATAGTGTTACTATATACTGAGGTGTTAATAGTTTTTTGTACTGTGTCTACTGTAATGTCTACATCTAGGAACTCTATATGGTCAAGACTGAGCTGTGAAGTGAATTTGAGATTCATATTGTTATTATTAATGTTGCTAGCAAAGTCTTTTGCAAGTTCCATATCTCCATCCCACACCACCAGCAGGTTGTCAATATATCTGCCATAAAAAATTATATGATCCTTGTGAGGGTTGCTATCTCCATAGACGTCGGTGGCCTCCCACCACCCCAAATAGAGGTTAGCATAGGAGGGGGCAAACTTTGCCTCCATGGCCGTACCACGTCTCTGCAGATAGCAATGTCCCTCAAAAAGAAAATAATTGTGTGTTAAAAGAAATTCCACTGCATTTAAAAGAAAATAAACAATTTCTTTATTGTAATTAGAAAAATTATTCAAAAAATATGACAGTGCCTCTAACCCCTGGTGGTGTGGGATTGAAGTGTACAATGCAGTGACATCTATTGTCATTAGACAATACGTTTCTTTCCATGTCAAGTTATTCACATGTTGAAGGACATCCGTCGAGTCCTTGATATAGATCATCAAATTTCCAACCAAGGGTTGGAGATACGAGTCAACCAACTCAGACAGGGGTTCAAGTAATGAACCCACCCCTCAAATGATTGGTCGGCCTGGTGGCTCTTTACTGTCCTTGTGCAATTTTGGTAAAAAATAAAAAATTGGAGTGTAAGGTGTAGAAGGTAGTAATGTTTCAAAAAATGACTCTGTAAAAGCTCCTACTTGTTTACCCAGAGTTAGAATATCCTCTAGTTTGTCCCTAAATTTCTTAGTAGGGTTGAATGTTAATTTGGTGTAAACAGCTACCTCATTTAATTGTCTATAAGCTTCCTTAGTATAATAGTCACGATTCATTATCACTACGTTCCCTCCTTTATCAGATTCCTTGATCACTATCTGCTTGTTGTTTTTTTAAGGATTTAAGGGCTAGATTTTGTTCTTTAGTTAGATTATGCAGATATCTTTCTCTATTTTTGCTAGTTTTCTTTTTCTGTATTTTATCAGATAGTTGTTTTAATTTGTGTTCTACTGTGCGTTGGAACACATCAATGCCTTTGCTTCTGCTGTTAACGGGATAGAATTTGCTTTTAGTCATACTAGGCCTAAAATGAGGATTAGCTGTTGTCTGTTGTTCTGACATATCTGTATTAAGCATAGTGGTTAGATCAAGAACAGAACATTGTTCACCGAAAGGGAGGTTACGGGTGTCAATCAAATAATCAGTTTGATTTTCAGTTTGATCTGCCTCTGCTGTGGCTGTTTGTTCCTGCTCGGCACTGCCCCGACTAAAATGATTTTTTAAGGTGAGTTTTCTCACAAATTTATTAACGTCATGGACAGTGCCGAACAGGTCAAAGTGAGTCGTGGGTGCAAATCCTAATCCTAAACCCATAATCTCTATTTCAGTAGCTGTTAGATCATAATCAGACAGGTTTATTACATTTTTTATATGTATTTCCTTTGTTGGTGTCGTGTCTGATATCTGATTCCCCTTCCCTTTCTTCTGTCTACGTCTCCCCCTACTGCCCCTTCTAGTTTTTTTATTTTTGTTTTTGTCCCTAGGCGCTGCTCGTTTTTTGACACATTATCACTGTTATCTGTAGGTACATCTAGCACTGACACTGACTCTGTGATCATTAGTTCTTCATTGGAATTGTGTTCTGAGGTATCGATGTCGTACTCAGTTTCCGCAAATTGTACTTTTTTGCCTGTATAGAAGTATTTTCTATAAGAAAAAACTAAGGGGACGCGCTGTAGTGTTGATAGAAATTGTGTTGATGTGAATGAAATTCCTCTGGTATCGTGTGAGTTGAACCGTGACAGATAAGTATGTGAGAGTAGAGGTGTATATGTGTATATGATTGAGTGAAATCTTATTAATCAAAGGAGAATGTGTGACTTGTTACAAACCGTAAGACTTGAAACAATTGTGATACATAAGCAAAAAAATCATGAAACAATTGTGATACCTAAACAAAAAATCAGTTGGAAAATTGCAAAGAACTAAAGACTTGCAACAAAATATGTGAACAGTTGAATTTGATTAAACTCAAAAAACTGAAAAGTCCAATATGTGATAAGTGTTCAGAGATAAAAAGTCCAAATTCAATGTAAAGGATATATAAAGAACAAAAGTTCAAAGGATCAAAACAAATGGCTTGCTCCGCTTGAATCCAAGGTGTGATGAATCAGGAAATCTAGGAGGATAGAAAAACAAGGGGCGCCAACATAGTGTGAATCAGTTTGGAAAACTGGAAAACAGTAGTTATAATAAAATCTACTCACAAGTGGAGTGGCACCTAGAACCAACTGGGTGCATACAGGCAGGCTGACATTCAGGACCAGCAGTCAGTACGCTGGGGGTCTCACCCGGGAGACCTGTGGGTGGGTCAGATGAGGTAGATGGAGTCGGCTGTGTGTCGTCTGGTGAGCCGGACGACACACAGGAAACGGTCCTTTACGGACTGAGAAATGCGTAGCAATTAAATACTTGTTTTTAGACAGACCCGGTTTTCTGTGCCTTTTTAATATTACCACAGTTTGCAGTGGTTATACCCAGTTTGGTTTTTATCCCTTTGTTCCATACACTGATATTGGAAACTCGTTTGGAAACAAGGCTGATCGTGTGAGCAGCTACCCTTTTGGATAAACAACACAGCCCTTTGGACTTCCACAGTGGCGATCCGGCTCACCAGACGACACACAGCCGACTCCATCTACCTCATCTGACCCACCCACAGGTCTCCCGGGTGAGACCCCCAGCGTACTGACTGTTGGTCCTGAATGTCAGCCTGCCTGTATGCACCCAGTTGGTTCTAGGTGCCACTCCACTTGTGAGTAGATTTTATTATAACTACTGTTTTCCAGTTTTCCAAACTGATTCACAATATGTTGGCGCCCCTTTTTTTTTGCCTGTGCCTTTTTTTGGCTGAGTATCAGTTTTATTTTTGTGGAAACTGTAAGTAGGACGTTGACCTCTCACACCACTCTGCCATCTATAAACTTTATTAAACTCGTAGTCCCTCTTGTCCCTTGCCAGTTTTTGTTTCTTGAACTCCCATAAATCCTTTGTAAACTTTGCCATATTGGCTTCAAACTTATTATCATAGGATTTAAAGTCTTTATCATTTTGGAACTGTTGTAGATCTTTTTGTACTATTTTAATAAAGTCTATAGACTCCTTTCTTTGTTCTTTTTTGAACTCAATTAACAGTTCCATCAAAGCAAAGGAACATGCATCCAAAATTTGGTTCCATTTTCTAATAAAGTCCATATCATGTACTAGGAAGGAGGGGAATTTTCTTATTCCGATTCCCCTAGGAATTCTCTTTTGTCGTTTATATAAAAGAAAAGTTTTAATGTCCAAGTCCAGTTTGATGTCTTTTCTCCTTAATTCGTCCATTTGGAAGAATAGTCCATCTAAAGTGTTGTCATTTTCCAAAAGGATGTTATCTACATCTTCATCATAGGATTGCAGGGTTGCTTCTAGGTCCGTGAATACAAAACCCTCCTGTGTGTCTGTCATCATAGTACAGTAGTGTATTTTAGATCTTAAGGACAATAAGTGTCACACAAAGAATAAGCCTATTTACTTGATATTATAACATAATTCCGTTATGTAATAAGTGGTACTGTCACTTTAATGCATGTACTGCCCCCTGAGTAATAAAAGAAAAAGCTGCTTACTTCAGATGTCCTGTTGCACGCTCAGTCCAAAAAACGCTTATCCAGCTCAGTCTTCTGATGCGATCCTTACCCCCTCCGGCGTCTTGCAGCCACCACTAAACAACAGGGAAGACAAATGGAAAGTACACTAGTGTGGCGCTTACCGTTCCTGCGGGGGTCAAGTTCTGTTCACTGAGCAGCGTTGCTTCGGCGTGTCTCTGTATCACATCCATTCTGCTCCTCCGTGCAGCCAGCAGTGTTGATTCCGGAAGTAGGGAGCCCAGCCGACACGCCTCTGTCAAGGGCGCAGTAGAAATCAAAGAATGCGAAAGTTTGTTACGGCTATAGGGCTGCAAACCTACTTAATCCACGAGTCAAAAATGGGGGACAGTACAAAAGAGTAATAAAAGTAAAAAGGCTTTATTCAAAAACACTTCAAAGCAAAGAAGAACCGTAGCTCTAACAAAAGCTTACACTGACAAAAAAGGGGTAACAGTGCAGCACAGCAGACATGTTTCGTGTGTCACAGCACACTTGTTCACTGCTATGTTATTGCTGCCACTGCTACTCCTTAGTTTTACATATACATTAGGGTCACCTAATTGTCGTTGTGCCTCATATATATAAAGGCTTCGGTCCATGACAATGACATTACCCCCCTTGTCAGAATTTTTAATTACCAATGAGTTGTTTGACTGTAGTAACTTTATGGCTTCCCTTTCTTTGTAAGTAAGATTACATTTATTTTGGATAGTATCTCGTGAGAGTACTGTTAGATCTTCCAATACTCTCTTGTGAAATAGTTCCAATTGTTTACCCCTAGATTGACTGGGGTAAAAATTAGATTTAGTATTAATCATATGCCCTTTGGCACGCTCATATGGTGTATCCAACGTGTCAGTGTTATCTAATGCTCTTAGAGTTAACATACTGCGTGTGTCATCAAAATTTAAAGTATGCCTCTCTTCCAGACCATCCCTGGATTCACTGCTTAAAGATGACTTAGTTAATTCTCAGTAGTGTTTTTTAAGGGTAAGCTGACGTACAAATTTATTTACATCAAGGATGGTCTGGAAGAGATCAAAATTCCTGGTGGGACTGAAATTCAAACCTAGCCTCAACACTTTTCTTTCTGAATCACTGAGCACATAGAAGGAGATGTTAATTACATCCATCTTCTTTATTGTTTGAGAACAGTTATATTCCTTAACTGGTATTTGCCTCTCCCTCTCTGTGGTAGGGGTGGTTTCTGCCCGCCCCCTTTGGTTTGGATTGTGTCTATGTGAAAAGCCTGCTCATTAGTATTTTGCAATTTACCCTTGGCTGTCTGTTTGTTCGATAGAATAGGTTTAATTGAGCTTTTTTGTGTTTCCCCCCTTTACTTTCAGTCTGGCCCCTAAATTCTCTCTAGTAGACCTATTGGTGGTTAAAATAACCTGATCATTTACTACAACAGCAATTAAATGATTAGTAGCATCAGTGTCCCCCCTATCTGAATCTCCACTATCTTCATAGGAGCTAGAAAAAGCAGAGAGAAAGGCATCATCATCTATAGTTTCTGGCTCAGTATCTGAAAAAGTTACTCTATGTTTATCCTTAGATTTATTTAGTTTTTTGTTAATTTTAATCTGATTACCCTCAGTCAAGTTTGTCAACATTTTTAGATGTAACTGGTTGTTTTTATTAGTATAGACCTTCAACGATTCTTCCTTTTCCAAATAAAAACTTGACCACTCTGATAGTCATTTTTTGTCCCTCAAATACTTAGTGTGTTTAATTTGAATAATATGTGATTGTCAGGGACTTTTCCCTGTTGTGTTTGACATGTGCTGCTGGCAGCCATTTTACTCACCTCTCTTCCTGACTATGGTGCATTGTGGGGGATGCTGCTCATTTCCTGCACTTCCTTTTGTGCCTAGACTGGTGTGCATCATCCATGTGAGACAGGATGCAGTCTCAGAATTGTGATGTCATCACTTATTATTTAAAGGGCCTCTGTTCAGTATGCTTTGCCTTTGCGTTGTCTCAGACCTGTTTGTGAGAGTTCCTGTGTATTACCTGGCTGCTTGACGTCCTTCCTGGTTCCTGATCCCTGGCTTGTTCCTGACTCTGCTGTTTTCCTTGTTCCTGATTCCGGCCTGTCTGACTATTCACTTTGGCTCCTGACTCAGCCCGTCTGACTATCAGCTCTGGTTTTGACTCCTGGCTTGTTATTTGACTTGTGGACTTTTTATTATTTTTTGCTATTAATAAAGGTGTGATTATTTTTGCACTTCTCGTCTCAGTCTGATTCCTGGCACCCTGACATTACGAAAAGGCCATGAATCCTGATGGTGCTAATAATCCACCTTTACCTGCCATCATTTCCAGGATGGATGAACAGGATCACCACTTGGATCAATTTGCACTAGCCCTGTAAACCCTGCTGACTCGCACTGCACATTTGGATCAAAGTGTCCCGCAAGTTATGGCTGCTCCTGTTTCTGCTGCTGCACCTATGCCTACCAGGAGCATGTCCGGTTCTGCACCTCTACCTCAGCAATATGGAGGCGATCCTATTCAGTGCAGAGGGTATTTGAACCAGGTGGGCATTTACTTTGAGATATTACCTCAGGCGTTTCCCTCTGACAGAGCTAAGGTGGGATTTCTCATCTCGTTACTCTCTGACACAGCTCTTGCCTGGGCTAATCCCTTGTGGGAGACTAATTAACCTGTGATTTCAAATTACCCTGAATTTGTGGCCTCCTTTCGAAGGGTATTTGATGTTCCGAGTATGCTATTGAGTTCCGTACGCTTGCCGCAGAGGTAGGTTGGAACAATGAAGCCCTTGTTGCCGCCTTCTTTCATGGGCTTTCTGATGCGATTAAAGACGAAGTTGCTGCCAGAGATTTACCAGAGGATCTCGAGGCATTGGTGTCTTTTTTTATCCTAATTGACATTAGACTCAGAGAGAGGCCCTCTTTCAAGGAGCGCTTGCGGAAGCCTCCTGTTCTGTTGTCTCCTACATGTTCATTCCCACCTATGCCTCCCTCTCCTCCCATGCCTCCTGGTCCTGAGTCACCAGGTACTGCTGAGCCGATGCAGCTGGGATTCACGCGTCTCTCCGTGGTGGAGAGGGACTTTAGGAGGAGGGAGGGGCTCTGCCTCTATTGTGGGTTACAGGGTCACCTTTTGAAGTCTTGTCCTACACGGCCGGGAAACGCTCACACCTAAGGTCCTGTCAGGGGCAGACCATGGGTGGTTTATCCTCATCCCCGAAACCTTTGGTCACGGTTGTCCTTTCCTGTGTGGACTTCTCCATAGTCACTCAGGCTCTTGTTGACTCCGGTGCTGTGGGCTATTTCATTGACAGTGCTTTTGTATCAAAGCTCTCCATTCCTGTTTTGCCTTGGTCCGTTCCGCTTGCTATTGAGGCCATTGATGGCAGGCCCCTTCAGCCCGCACTCGTTACTCACAAAACTGCTCTGTTGTCCACAGCTGTTGGGGCTCTCCATTTTGAAACCCTCCAGTTCCAGGTGATAAACTCTCCACATTTTCTGGTTGTTCTGGGTTATCCCTGGCTCCAAAAGCACAATCCCAGTCTCGACTGGCGCTGGTCTGAAATTTTGTTGTGGTCCCCGCAATGTATTTCCACTTGTCTTCGGAAACCAGTTAAAGTCTTGTGCACTTCTTGACAAGGTGCATGCCGGTACGTTGTCTCCTCACCGGTCTTACGATTGTGCCATAGACCTGCAACCCGGAGCCATTCCTCCTCGGGGCCGGGTGTACCCTCTGTCTGTTGCAGAGAATTGTGCTATGGAGGAGTATGTTGCTGATGCTCTGTCGCGGGGATCATCCGCAAATCCTGCTCTCCTGCAGGGTCTGGCTTCTTCTTTGTGAAGAAAAAGGGTGGTGAGTTAAGACCATGTATCGATTATAGGGGTCTTAATCATCATACCATTAAGAATGCTTACCCTATTCCACTTATTATGGAACTCTCTGACCACCTCAAGGGAGCTACGGTCTTTACTAAACTTGATTTGAGAGGAGCGTACAATCTCGTTAGGATTAAGGAGGGCCACGAATGGAAAACAGCATTTAACACCAGGAGTGGGCATTATGAGTATCTTGTAATGCCCTTTGGCCTATGTAATGCTCCTGCTGTTTTTCAGGAATTTATTAATGATGTCCTACGAGATATGTTGCAACAGTGTGTTGTGGTGTACTTAGACAACATCCTCATAAGCTCACCCACACTTGAGGCTCATCGTTCTGATGTTACACGGGTTCTTCAGAGACCACGTGAGAACGGCCTGTTTTGTAAACTCGAGAAATGGGAGTTCCATCAGACTCAAGTAACCTTCCTAGGTTATGTTATCTCCGTTGCAGGGTTCTCCATGGATCCTCCTGACAAGTTATCTGCAGTTCTGCAGTGGCCTCGCCCAGTTGGTCTTCGGTCTATTCAACGTTTTTTGGGGTTCACCAATTACTATAGAAAGTTTATTAAAAACTTTTCTTCCTTGGTCAAACCTATCACAGACATGACCCGTAAAGAGAATGATCCACTCCATTGGTCACCTACTGCCATTAAGGCCTTTGATAGTCTTAAGACTGCCTTTGCTGCCGCTCCAGTTCTGGCTCATCCTAACCCTGTCCTGCTTTTCGTTCTTGAGGTCGATGCGTCTGAGACTGGAGTAGGTGCCCTCTTGTCTCAACGTCCTACGCCTGACGGTTCCTTGCATCCGTGTGGTTTCTTCTCTAAGAAATTGTCTCCAGCGGAGTACAATTATGAAATTGGTGACAGGTAATTACTGGTCATAATTTTGGCACTTAAGGAATGGAGGCATCTTCTCAAGGGTACTAGCGTGCCAGTGCTCATTCTTACTGACCACAAGAATTTAACTTATCTATCTGAAGCAAAACATTTGTCGCCCCGACAGGCCAAATGGGCGCTATTTTTGTCTCGGTTTAATTATGTGGTCTCCTACCTGCCTGGTAGTAAGATTGTTAGGGCTGATGCCCTCTCTCGACAATTTTCGCCTCTGTCCAAGGAGGAGTCTGTACCTACTCTTGTTATATCTAGACATGTGCACGGCTAAAAAATTTGTTTAGTTTTCGGTTCGGATCGATTCGGAATTTTCAAATTTCGGTTCGGATCGAATCGGATTCGGCAAAATCTGAATGAATTCGTTTTGGATTTATTCGGATTCAAATAAATTTGTTTCGGATTTATTTGGATCCGAATAAATTTGTTTCGGATTTATTCGGATTCGGCTGAATTCGGTTCTATTCGGTTCGGAAATTCGGTATGTTTTAGTACACTAACACCCATTTAGTACACTAAGTCACTAACACCCATAAACTACCTATGAACCACTAAACCGAGGCCCCCCCCACATCGCAAACCCTATAATAACATTATTTAACCCCTAATCTGCCGATCGGATATCGCCGCAACCTACATTATAACTATTAACCCCTAATCTGCTGTCCCTAACACCGCCGACCCCTACATTATAGTTATTAACCCCTAATCTGCCCCCCCAATGTCGCTGCAATCTAACTACAAGTATTAACCCCTAATCTACCGACCCGATATCGCCGCCGCCTACATTATAGCTATTAACCCCTAATCTGCTGTCCCTAACACCGCCGACCCCTACATTATAGTTATTAACCCCTAATCTGCTCCCCCCAACGTCGCCGCAATCTAACTACAAGTATTAACCCCTAATCTGCCGACCTGATATCGCCGCAACCTAAAATTATAGCTATTAACCCCTAATCTGCTGTCCCTAACATCGCCGACCACTATATTATAGTTATTAACCCCTAATCTGCCCCCCCCCAATGTCGCCGCAATCTAACTACAAGTATTAACCCCTAATCTGCCGACCGCAAATCGCTGCCACTATAATAAATGTATTAACCCCTAAACCGCCGCACTCCCGCCTCGCAAACACTATAATACATTTTATTAACCCCTAATCTGCCCTCCCTAACATCGCCGCCACCTACCTACAATTATTAACCCCTAATCTCCCGCCCCCAACGTCGCTGCTACTATAATAAGGTTATTAACCCCTAAACCTAAGTCTAACCCTAACACTAACACCCCCTAACTTAAATATAATTTAAATAAAACAAAATAAATTTACTATAGTTAAATAAATGAATCCTATTTAAAACTAAATACTTACCTGTAAAATAAACCCTAATATAGCTGCAATATAACTAATAGTTACATTGTAGCTATCTTAGCATTTATATTTATTTTACAGGCAACTTTGTATTTATTTTAACTAGGTACAATAGTTATTAAATAGTTAATAACTATTTAATAACTACCTAGCTAAAATAAATACAAATTTACCTGTAAAATAAATCCTAACCTAAGTTACAATTACACCTAACACTACACTATCATTAAATTAATTAAATAAATGAATCCTATTTAAAACTAAATACTTACCTGTAAAATAAACCCTAATATAGCTACAATATAACTAATAGTTACATTGTAGCTATTTTAGGATTTATATTTATTTTACAGGAAACTTTGTATTTATTTTTACTAGGTAAAATAGCTATTAAATAGATATTTACTGTTTAATAGCTACCTAGTTAAAATAATTACAAAATTACCTGTAAAATAAATCCTAACCTAAGTTACAATTAAACCTAACACTACACTATCATTAAATAAATTAAATAAATAACTACAAGTACCTACAATTAAATACAATGAAATAAACTAAACTAAAGTACAAAAAATAATAAAATATTACTAGAATTTTAAACTAATTACACCTAATCTAAGCCCCCTAATAAAATAACAAAGCCCCCAAAATAAAAAAAATGTCCTACCCTATACTAAATTACAAAAGTTAACAGCTCTATTACCTTACCAGCCCTTAAAAGGGCCTTTTGCAGGGGCATGCCCCAAAGAAAACAGCACTTTTGCCTGTAAAAAAAAATACAATTCCCCCCCCCCACATTACAACCCACCACCCACATACCCCTACTGTAACCCAAGCCCCCTTTAAATAAACCTAACACTACCCCCCTGAAGATCTCCCTACCTTGAGTAGTGTCCACCCAGCCAGGCCGAAGTCTTCATCCGATGGGGCAGAAGAGGACATCCAGACTGGCAGAAGTCTTCATCCAAGCGGGGCAAGAAGAGGTCTTCCATCCATCAGAAGTCTTGATCCAGGCGGCATCTTCTATGTTCATCCATCTGGAGCAGCAGCATCCTGAATACATCCGACGCGGAGCATCCTCTTCTTTCTTGATCCAACGACTAAATGACTGTACCTTTAAGTGACATCATCCAAGGTGGCGTCCCTTGAATTCCGATTGGCTGATAGGATTCTATCAGCCAATCGGAATTAAGGTAGGAAAATCTGATTGGCTGATTCAATCAGCCAATCAGATTCAAGTTCAATCCGATTGGCTGATTGAACTTGCATTCTATTGGCTGATCGGAACAGCCAATAGAATGCGAGCTCAATCTGATTGGCTGATTGGATCAGCCAATCGGATTGAACTTGAATCTGATTGGCTGATTGAATCAGCCAATCAGATTTTCCTACCTTAATTCCGATTGGCTGATAGAATCCTATCAGCCAATCGGAATTCAAGGGATGCCATCTTGGATGACGTCACTTAAAGGTACAGTCATTTAGTCGTCGGATCAAGAAAGAAGAGGATGCTCCACGTCGGATGTCTTCAGGATGCTGCCGCTCCGCTCCGGATGGATGAACAGAGAAGATGCCGCCTGGATCAAGACTTCTGATGGATGGAAGACCTCTTCTTGCCCCGCTTGGATGAAGACTTCTGCCAGTCTGGATGTCCTCTTCTGCCCCATCGGATGAAGACTTCGGCCCGAATGGGTGAACACGACTCAAGGTAGGGAGATCTTCAGGGGGGTAGTGTTAGGTTTATTTAAGGGGGGTTTGGGTTAGAGTAGGGGTATGTGGGTGGTGGGTTGTAATGTGGGGGGGGGGATTGTGGGGTTTTTTACAGGCAAAAGAGCTGTTTTCTTTGGGGCATGCCCCCGCAAAAGGCCCTTTTAAGGGCTGGTAAGGTAATAGAGCTGTTAACTTTTGTAATTTAGTATAGGGTAGGGCATTTTTTTTATTTTGGGGGGCTTTGTTATTTTATTAGGGGGGCTTAGATTAGGTGTAATTAGTTTAAAATTCTTGTAATATTTTTTTATTTTTTGTAATTTAGTGTTTGTTTTTTTTGTACTTTAGTTTAGTTTATTTCATTGTATTTAATTGTAGGTACTTGTAGTTAATTTATTTAATGTATTTAATGATAGTGTAGTGTTAGGTTTAATTGTAACTTAGGTTAGGATTTATTTTACAGGTAATTTTGTAATTATTTTAATTAGGTAGCTATTAATTAGTCAATAACTATTTAATAGCTATTGTACATAGTTAAAATAAATACAAAGTTGCCTGTAAAATAAATATAAATCCTAAAATAGCTACAATGTAACTATTAGTTATATTGCAGCTATATTAGGGTTTATTTTACAGGCAAGTATTTAGTTTTATATAGGATTCATTTATTTAATTAATTTAATGATAGTGTAGTGTTAGGTGTAATTGTAACTTAGGTTAGGATTTATTTTACAGGTAAATTTGTATTTATTTTAGCTAGGTAGTTATTAAATAGTTATTAACTATTTAATAACTATTGTACCTAGTTAAAATAAATACAAAGTTGCCTGTAAAATAAATATAAATCCTAAAATAGCTACAATGTAACTATTAGTTATATTGTAGCTATATTAATAGCTAGTAGGGGGCTTAGATTAGGTGTAATTAGTTTAAAATTATTGTAATATTTTATTATTTTTGGTAATTTAGAGTTTGTTTGTATTTTGGTACTTGTATGATGGATGGAAGACCTCTTCTTGCCCCGCTTGGATGAAGACTTCTGCCGGTCTGGATGTACTCTTCTGCCCCATCGGATGAAGACTTCGGCCCGGCTGGGTGAACACGACTCAAGGTAGGGAGATCTTCAGGGGGGTAGTGTTAGGTTTATTTAAGGGGGGTTTTTGGTTAGAGTAGGGGTATGTGGGTGGTGGGTTGTAATGTGGGGGGGTATTGTGTTTTTTTTTACAGGCAAAAGAGCTGTTTTCTTTGGGGCATGCCCCGCAAAAGGCCCTTTTAAAGGTTGGTAAGGTAATAGAGCTGTTAACTTTTGTAATTTAGTATAGGGTAGGGCATTTTTTTTATTTTGGGGGGCTTTGTTATTTTATTAGGGGGCTTAGATTAGGTGTAATTAGTTTAAAATTCTTGTAATATTTTTTTATTTTTTGTAATTTAGTGGGGGTTTTTTTGTAATTTAGTGTTTGTTTTTTTTGTACTTTGTTTATTTAATTGTAGATAATTGTAGGTACTTGTAGGTAATTTATTTAATGATAGTGTAGTGTTAGGTGTAATTGTAACTTAGGTTAGGATTTATTTTACAGGTAAATTTGTATTTATTTTAGCTAGGTAGCTATTAAATAGTAATTAACTATTTAATAACTATTGTACCTAGTTAAAATAAATACAAATTTGCCTGTAAAATAAATATAAATGCTTAAATAGCTACAATGTAACTATTAGTTATATTGCAGCTATATTAGGGTTTATTTTACAGGTAAGTATTTAGTTTTAAATAGGATTCATTTATTTAACTATAGTAAATTTATTTCGTTTTATTTAAATTATATTTAAGTTAGGGGGTGTTAGTGTTAGGGTTAGACTTAGGTTTAGGGGTTAATAGCTTTATTATAGTAGCGGCGACGTTGGGGGCGGGAGATTAGGGGTTAATAATTGTAGGTAGGTGGCGGCGATGTTAGGGAGGGCAGATTAGGGGTTAATAAAATGTATTATAGTGTTTGCGAGGCGGGAGTGCGGCGGTTTAGGGGTTAATACATTTATTATAGGGGCGGCGATTTGCGGTCGGCAGATTAGGGGTTAATACTTGTAGTTAGATTGCGGCGACGTTGGGGGGGGGCAGATTAGGGGTTAATAACTATAATGTAGGGGTCGGCAATGTTAGGTACAGCAGATTAGGGGTTAATAGCTATAATTTTAGCTTGCGGCGATATCAGGTCGGCAGATTAGGGGTTAATACTTGTAGTTAGATTGCGGCGACGTTGGGGGGGCAGATTAGGGGTTAATAACTATAATGTAGGGGTCAGCGATGTTAGGTACAGCAGATTAGGGGTTAATAGCTATAATGTAGGTGGCGGCGATATCGGGTCGGCAGATTAGGGGTTAATACTTGTAGTTAGATTGCGGCGACATTGGGGGGATCAGATTAGGGGTTAATAACTATAATGTAGGGGTCGGAGATGTTAGGGACAGCAGATTAGGGGTTCATAGCTATAATGTAGGTGGCGGCGATATTCAGTCGGCAGATTAGGGGTTAATAAAATAATGCAGGTGTCAGCGATAGCGGGGGCAGCAGATTAGGGGTTAATAAGTGTCAGATTAGGGGTGTTTAGAGACTCGGGGTACATGTTAGGGTGTTAGGTGCAGACTTCGTGTTTCCCCATAGGAAACAATGGGGCTGCGGTGTTAGGTTTTTTTTCAGCCGAAACTGCCCCATTGTTTCCTAGGGGGAATGCCGAATTTTACCGAGCTAATTCGGATTTATTCGTAGATACGGCAGCTATTTCGGATTCATTCGGTAGATTCGGAAGTATTTTAATTCGGAAATCCGAATCGATCCGAATCTCCGAATTTACAGAATTTTCCGAATTTCCGAATAAATCCGAAACGAACCGCACATGTCTAGTTATATCTCCTGACCATATTTTGGCTACCATACGTACTAATTTGACTTCTCCCTTGGGGGAGGAGATCCTGGCTGCACAAACCAATGCACCTCCTGAGAAACCTAGTGGTAAGTGTTTTGTTCCTGAGAATCTTCGAACTAAACTTTTGCACATTTACCACTATCCTAAAGCCCCAGGTCACCCAGGCAAGAACCAAATGATTTGGTCTGTCACTCGACAATTCTGGTGGCCAGGTCTTCATTCTGATGTTGCTGCATATGTTGCCTACTGCTCAGTTTGTGCACAGAATAAGACTCCTCGACGTCTTCCTATGGGTCTTCTTCAACCTATTGCTAATTGTGAGCGTCCTTGGACACATCTTTCCATGGACTTCATTGTCGAGCTCTCTGTTTCCAATGGCAATACTGTTATCCTTATGGTGGTTGACCGTTTTTCTAAAATGTCACATTGCATTCCCTTGTTGAAGCTGCCTACCGCTCAGGAGCTTGCTTCAATTTTTGCCCGGGAGGTCTTTCATTTACATGGGTTACCCAAGGAGATAGTGTCGGACTGGGGTAGCCAGTTTGTCTCCAAATTTTGGCGTTCCTTTTGTGCTCAAATGGGGATCCAGCTTTCCTTCTCCTCGGCATATCACCCTCAATCCAATGGGGCTGTGGAACAGTCTAATCAAGCTCTGGAACAGTTCCTCCATTGCTATGTCTCACATCACCACAATAATTGGTCTGAACTGTTACCTTGGGCAGAGTTTGCTCGTAATAGTGCTATTAATGCTTCCTCCAAGTTATCCCCGTTCATGGCGAATTATGGGTTTCAACCATCCTTGTTGCCTGATTCATTCATGTCTCAGGGTATTCCAGCTTTGGAGGAGCATCTCCGGCAACTCTGTTCCATGTGGGTGCAGATTCAGGATTGCCTTCATCGTTCTATGCAGCGCCAAAAGTTCCAGGCTGATCGTAGGTGTCTACCCGCACCTTCCTACCAGGTTGGTGAGAGAGTTTGGCTGTCATCCTGCAACTTGAACCTTTGTGTGCCTTACAATAAATTGGCTCCCCATTATGTTGGTCCTTTTCGAATACTCAGACGGGTTAATACTCCAATGGGTTAATCCTGTGGCCTACGCTCTTGACCTTCCTCCTGCTATGCGCATCTCCAATGTTTTTCATGTCCCTCTCTTGAAACCACTGGTTTGTAATCAGTTTACCACTGTGTTGCCTCGTCCCCATCCTATCTTTGTTGACAATCATGAGGAGTATGAGGTCAGCAGCATTATTGACTCTCGTATGTCCAGGGGCCATCTCTCGTATGTCCAGGGGCCATGTACAGTATTTGGTTCACTGGAGGGGCTACGGTCCGGAGGAGCGTTCTTGGGTTCCCTCCTCTGATGTTCATGCTCCTACCCTCCTCTGTGCCTTCTATGCCGGTTTCCCCAATAAGCCTTTTGTCCTCCCGCGTTAGAGGGGTCGTTGAGGGGAGGGTACTGTGAGGTTTTTTTTCCCTTTTGTGTTTGCCATGTGCTGCTGGCAGCCATTTTACTCACCTCTCTTCCTGACTATGGTGCATTGTGGGGGATGCTGCTCATTTCCTGCACTTCCTTTTATGGCCAGACTGGTGTGCATCATCCATGTGAGACAGGATGCAGTCTCAAAATTGTGATGTCATCACTTATAATTTAAAGGGCCTCTGTTCAGTATGCTTTGCCTTTGCATTGTCTCGGACCTGTTTGTGAGAGTTCCTGTGTATTACCTGGCTGCCTGACATCCTTCCTGGTTCCTGATCCCTGGCTTGTTCCTGACTCTGCTGTTTTCCTTGTTCCTGATTCCGGCTCGTCTGACTATTCGCTTTGGCTCCTGACTCGGCCCGTCTGACTACCAGCTCTGGTTTTGACTCCTGGCTTGTTATTTGACTTGTGGACTTTTTATTATTTTTGCTATTAATAAAGGTGTGATTATTTTTGCACTTCTCGTCTCAGTCTGATTCCTGGCACCCTGACAGTGATTTATTAGACTCAGTAGTGTCTTGTAAGGTTTTATCTAGGACTCCATACCTTCTACTTCCTTAAACTTATTAAGTTCTAGTTGTAGATCTTCTATTTGTTGTCTTACAGCTAGTAATTGTACAGTTTTATAATTAACAAGTAAGCCTGCTGTTGTGGAAGTGACGTCAGACGCCAATAGAGCTGGATACCTGCACAGTGGTTTAGATCGCTGACAGCTTGACACATGTGAGCATTGCCGGAATCACTACTGCTACTGGATTCTTCTAAAGGACAGTATCCATTTGATGTCCTGAGACCTGACACGGTTTGGGTGAGATCGCTCATAGAGCGTTATACGTATACAGCTTCCATTTTCCGGCGGACTTTGTTCCTCGAGTGCCGGAGCTGAATCTATATAGCAATAGTTTATGCATGAACACTGCTGACACGTTTGGAAACATATTGCTACATACCTGTGATTGCTGGGCATAGTTTGTCATCCTTGCCACTTTAATCACTGCATCTTATACTGTATGAACTGCTTAAAGTGCATGACCTGCTTTAATTGCTATATACCCGTGATTTCTTGGCATATTTTGTCATCTTTGCTACTGCCAGCTTACTAACCATTGCATCTGATACTGCATGAACTGCTAAAAGTGCATGAACTGCCTTAATTTTGTTCCTTCAGTGCTTGCATCCTATGCAAATATACCCATGGCTTTTCATATATAACCAGGGTTGTGCTTTTTGCTCTAAAATCTGACCTCCACCACTCCATTGCTGCTTGATAACTGGGGATGCCCAGTTTGTATGTTTGTATGTATGGTTGTTGCATCTTGGTTCTTGTATGCAGTGCAACTAAGGATTTGTTTGTCTTGCCTTTTTTTGTTCTCAATAAACCTTTCTTTATGCTCATTTATGCATTCATTATTTATTTATTAATATTAAGCGCGGAGTCTTATATTTGTATTCATATATATATATAGTCCCTTTCTCTGACTTCAGAGGAGGGACTGGTTTTGTGTCCCGAAAAGTCACACTAATAATAACATTTTGTACCACAGACGGCTGAAGACCAGTGAGTGCTTAATCCTTGAATCTATCTACTATTTTCTACAGCACCCTGGCGGTTGTGGACTGACGGTGAGAGAGAGTGCATACACAGTACATCGACTATCTATCTGTCTATCTATATATATATATACACAGTATCTCACAAAAGTGAGTACACCCCTCACATTTTTGTAAATATTTTATTATATCTTTTTATGTGAGAACACTGAAGAAATGACAGTTACACTCATAATCACTATATGATAAAAATTATTCCTATAAATAATAATACAAAAAAAAGTTATAAGGGCTCAAAGATATATGGTATATGACAAGGTGTTTGACTGTAAATGGTATATTATATATATATATATATATATATATATATATATATATATATATATATATATATATATATATATATATATATATATATATATATATACAGTATCTCACAAAAGTGAGTACACCCCTCACATTTTTGTAAATATTTTATTATGTCTTTTCATGTGACAACACTGAAGAAATGACACTTTGCTACAATGTAAAGTAGTAAGTGTACAGCCTGTATAACAGTGTAAATGTGCTGTCCCCTCAAAATAATTAAAAACACAGCCATTAATGTCTAAACCGTTGGCAACAAAAGTGAGTACACCCCTAAGTGGACATGTCCAAATTTGGCCCAAAGTGTCAATATTTTGTGTGGCCACCATTATTTTCCAGCATTGCCCTAACCCTCTTGGGCATGGAGTTCACCAGAGCTTCACAGATTGCCAGTCCTCTTCCACTCCTCCATGATGACATCACGGAGCTCGTGGATGTTAGAGACCTAGCGCTCCCCCACCTTCCGTTTGAGGATGCCCCACAGATGCTCAATAGGGTTTAGGTCTGGAGACATGCTTAACCAGTCCATCACCTTTACCCACAGCTTCTTTAGCAAGGCAGTGGTCGTCTTAGAGGTGTGTTTGGGGTTGTTATCATGTTGGAATACTGCCATGCGGCCCAGTCTCTGAAGGGAGGGGATCATGCTCTGCTTCAGTATGTCACAGTACATGTTGGCATTCATGGTTCACTCAATGAACTGTAGCTCCCCAGTGCCGGCAGCATTCATACAGGACCAGACCATGACACTCCTACCACCATGCTTGACTGTAGGCAAGACACACTTGTCTTTGTACTCCTCACCTGGTTGTCGCCACACACGCTTGACACCATCTGAACCAAATAAGTTTATCTTGGTCTCATCGGTCCACAGGATATGGTTCCAGTAATCCATGTCCTTAGTCTGCTTGTCTTCAGCAAACTGTTTGTGGGCTTTCTTGTGTATCATCTTTAGAAGAGGCTTCCTTCTGTGATGACAGCCTTGTAGACCAATTTGATGCAGTGCATGGTGTATGGTCTCAACACTAACAGGCTGACCCCCCACCCCTTCAACCTCTGCAGCAATGCTGACAGCACTCATATGTCTATTTCCCAAAAAAAACCTTTAGATATGACGCTGAGCACATGCACTCAACTTCTTTGGTCGACCATGGCGAGGCCTGTTCTAAATGGAACCTGTCCTGTGAAACTGCTGTATGGTCTTGCCCACCGTGCTGCAGCTCAGTTTCAGGGTCTTGGCAATCTTCTTATAGCCTAGGCCATCTTTAGGTAGAGCAACAATTCTTTTTATCAGTTCCTCAGAGCGTTCTTTGCCATGAGGTGCCATGTTGAACTTCCAGTGACCAGTATGAGAGAGTGTGAGAGCGATAACACCAAATTATACACACCTGCTCCCCATTCACACCTGAGACCTTGTAACACTAACGAGTCACATGACATCGGGGAGGAAAAATGGCTAATTTGGACATTTCCACTTAGGGGTGTACTCACTTTTGTTGCCAACGGTTTAGATATTAATGGCTGTGTTTTGAGTTATTTTGAGGGGACAGCAAATTTACACTGTTATGCAAGGCTGTAAACTCACTGCTTTACATTGTAGCAAAGTGTAATTTCTTCAGTGTTGTCACATGAAAAGACATAATAAAATATTTACAAAAATGTGAAGGGTGTACTCACTTTTGTGAGATACTGTATATATATATATATATATATATATATATATATAATATACCATTTACAGTCAAACACCTTGTCATATACCCTATATCTTTGAGCCCTTATAACTTTTTTTTGTATTATTATTTATAATATAATATAATATAATTTTTATCATATAGTGATTATGAGTATAACTGTAATGTTCCATGAATTTATGTTGTATTTAGTGCAACTTTTTTTTAAGACACTACCCTTTACACAAGCTTTTTAGTCCCGCTAAATAGTGATGTCTCGAATTGTTCGCCAGCGAAAAGTTCCCGGCGAACATAGCTTGTTCGCGTTCGCAACGGCGGGCGAACATATGCGATGTTCGATCTGCCCCCTATTCGTCATCATTGAGTAAACTTTGACCATGTATCTCACAGTCTGCAGACACATTCCAGCCAATCAGCAGCAGACCATCCCTCCCAGACCCTCCCAGCTCCTGGACAGCAGCCATTTTAGATTCATTCGGAAGCTGCTTTCTTAGTGAGAGGAGGGACAGTGTAGCTGCTGCTGATTTAATAGGGAAATTGATAGCTAGGCTAGTGTATTCAGTGTCCACTACAGTCCTGAAGGACTCATCTGATCTCTGCTGTAAGGACAGCACCCCAAAAAGCCCTTTTTAGGGCTAGAACATCAGTCTGTTTTTTTTTTCCTGTGTAATCTAATTGCAGTTGCCTGCCTGCCTGCCAGCGTGTGTGTCAGGCTCACAGCGTATACTGTGCCCACTTGCCCAGTGCTACCACTCATATCTGGTGTAACAGTAGTGTAAATTTAAAAAAAAAAAAAAATTTGACTATGAAACATCAGTCTGCTTGTGTAATCTAATTGCAGTTGCCTGCCTGCCAGCGTGTGTGCCAGGCCCACTTGCCCAGTGCCACCACTCATATCTGGTGTAACAGTAGTGTAAATTTAAAAAAAAAACTTTTTTGACTGTGAAACATCAGTCTGCTAGTGTAATCTAATTGCAGTTGCCTGCCTGCCAGCGTGTGTGCCAGGCTCACAGTGTATACTGTGCCCACTTGCCCAGTGCCACCACTCATATCTGGTGTAACAGTAGTGTAAATTTAAAAAAAAAAACTTTTTTGACTGTGAAACATCAGTCTGCTTGTGTAATCTAATTGCAGTTGCCTGCCTGCCAGCGTGTGTGCCAGGCCCACTTGCCCAGTGCCACCACTCATATCTGGTGTAACATTAGTGTAAATTTAAAAAAAAAAAACTTTTTTGACTGTGAAACATCAGTCTGCTAGTGTAATCTAATTGCTGTTGCCTGCCTGCCAGCGTGTGTGCCAGGCTCACAGTGTATACTGTGCCCACTTGCCCAGTGCCACCACTCATATCTGCTGTAACAGTAGTGTAAATTTAAAAAAAAAAACTTTTTTGACTGTGAAACATCAGTCTGCTTGTGTAATCTAATTGCAGTTGCCTGCCTGCCAGTGTGTGTGCCAGGCCCACTTGCCCAGTGCCACCACTCATATCTGGTGTAACAGTAGTGTAAATTTAAAAAAAAACTTTTTTGACTGTGAAACATCAGTCTGCTAGTGTAATCTAATTGCAGTTGCCTGCCTGCCAGCGTGTGTGCCAGGCTCACAGCGTATACTGTGCCCACTTGCCCAGTGCCACCACTCATATCTGGTGTAACAGTAGTGTAAATTTAAAAAAAAAAAACTTTTTTGTCTGTGAAACATCAGTCTGCTTGTTTGCAGAGGCTTAGATACAAGATAATCACAGAGGTTAAAAGTATATTATTATAAATGTGTTAGTTATGCAAAACTGGGAAATGGGTAATAATGGGATTATCTATCTTTTAGAACAATAAAAATGATGGTGTAGACTGTCCCTTTAAACGGGGAGTTTGGTCTGTCACTGTGAAGCGGGCGTAACCCTTACACTACCTGATCGATACAACATCATACCTGATGTTTTAAAGCACGTTATTCCAAACAACTTAGGAATGTTAGGTGATTTATGCCCTTTATGGCTTAAAAACAGACTCTGCATCAACTATGTAATTTTCCATGGGAGTTTTGCCATGGATCCCCCTCCGGCATGCCACAGTCCAGGTGTTAGTCCCCTTGAAACAACTTTTCCATCACTATTGTGGCCATAAAGAGTCCCTGTGGGTTTTAAAATTCGCCTGCCTATTGAAGTCTATGGCGGTTTGCCCAGGTTCGCACATTCGCGAACAGTTGCGGAAGTTCGTGTCCGCCGTTCGCAAACGCAAATTTTTAGGAATACTTGGAATACTAGTGCTCTTTCCGCTATCACTTGCATGCAATAGTTAGCGCACCACTTGTAATCTGCCCTTAATGTTTTAATCAGCCAAAAATGTGAGGATAATCTTACACATTGTGAATTTGTATTGGACACACTTAAACTCAAGTAACAGTAAGCCCTGGTTTTAAGCCTTTCTCTTATCCCAAGATATCCCTAGATTGTAGAGCACTATTTGTTCAGGTTGTTCACAGAATAAACATATATGCATTTATGATTCTAGTACACTGCTTGTGCAATTCCCCCCCCTGCAGGGTGTGTCAATCAATCAGTCAATCTGGTTAACCAGATGGTGCCATCTTCTTCTGAAATGTTCATTGTGAATAAGGCGGCATATTCCTTTTATTTCCTGTAAAAATAGTAATAGGTCTGTCTCTATATATTCCTCCATTCTTCCATACCGTATGGTGATTATATTCTAGTTAATTACATCTACAGATTCATGTGTCTGTCCCTTCTAATCTTTAGTACATTCAATAAGTATTCCGTTTTGTGTTTTCTAAAGCATTAGTTCAATAACATATTTACTTTGTGTTGTAAATTTGCTACCTTTAGGTTTATTGTTTCAAGTACCTGCATGAACTAAGATGCCGAGCTTCCAGAACATCAAACTCTAAGAAACCTCCATTCACTCCTATAGATAAAGGGAGAAGATGACATATTGTAATAATCACTGTCTTTTCTTTTTAAATATGTTCCTGAGCTGTAAAATAATATATTTTGTTTATATGTTGTGCAGTGATAATCCACTAACCAATTTATCCTAATGGTGAGTTGTGTATAAAACGCAGTTCCTTTTCGTTTTTACAATTAAATTAAAGAATAAAAAGAGTGGGTCCCACAATTAACTTGGAGGCTACAATAGACACTGTACAGGAAACCAGGAGCAATAACTAGCAAGCTGAAGAATCCCTGACACTTTCATACTATATGATTAAAGATAAAAGTCAGGGAATACACAGGGCCGCCATCAGGGGGTGACAGGGATGACTCCTGTCAGGAGCCCAATGGGCCAGGGGGCCCAATGAGGCAAGAACAACTATTATTTAAAAAATATATATTTTTATTTTTAAAAAAAATTGCAACCACCTGAGGGTACTATAGCAGAGTGCTATTGAGCGTGAGAAATGTTATTACAAGGAGTAAAGCATTAGCATTTGAGAGGATTTCTGAGTGTGCACTAAACCACTATGCACAGTGTGAGACAGACTTGGCACTTAAGTTTGTCACAGTGTGTGCCTGAGTCACACGGCAGATCACTTTCATTTGCAGAGGAGGTAGGACTTATTTAGTAAATGTTTTTTATTTCTTTGTGCAATTTTGGATTGTAACTTCAGTGTGGTAGTAGTTGTATGGTGGGGCCAGGGGTCCATAAAAACACATTTTTTTTTATCAATATGCAGCAGTGTATTTATGATTATTTGACAATGCTGTAGACATTCTATATTTAAAGCCAAGCAGAAATGTTTCCTCCTCAATACACAAATGGTAGATGCCCTTTTAGCAGATATGAGTTTTTTTTATTAATATATATATTTTAATTACACCCCAGTTTACTTCCCCTTTATGCAAGGACTTTCCAGATGCAAGAAAGCATTTTATCTAAGATTTTTACATCTGCATAAGACAGGTTAACTTAACACTGTGCAACTTACACTACAGCTGACTTAATTTTGTAATACATACAAACAAGCCTAAATCCTGCATTTATCCAGATCTCATGCTATGAGACTGAGTACCACAGCTTATGGTTCCACCAAGACCATATAGAGTACAGCATTTTCAAAATCCATAAGTACAGCTGACAGATGGGAATATTTGTACACCATATTTGAAGTGGTGCTCTTGCTTGGGGAAAATGGGGGGGGGGGGAAACAATATATGTCAACCATTCAAAAGTACTTTTCTTCATCTAGCCATCTATCCAGATCATTAATGTACAATTTTGAAATCAAAGAATTATTTTTGTTTGCAAATTTACAAATATGATTCTTTAAAAAGTAATCTCTTAATATATGCAATTTTTTTAGCATGCATGTCTCACACTGTTGATTTAGGGGATGCAATGTGCAGAAATGTTACATACTGTGAGTGTTTCTGTGTGTTTATGTCTTTGGGCTTTTGTTTGTGTCTCTATGAGTATGTATGTATTTTTTTCCATGGGTCTGTCTGTGAGGGTGGGTGTGTATGTCTTGTGCATTTTCTGTGGATGTCTGTGAGGGTGTGTGCGTATGTCTTTGTGCTTTTTCTATGTGTGTCTCTTTGAGGGTGTGTGTATGTATGTCTTTTCGTATTTTCTCTGGATGCCTCTGTGAGGGTGGGTGTGTATATCTTTGTGTGTTTTCTGTGGATGTCTCTGTGAGGGTGGGTGTGTGTATGTATGTATGTCTGTGTTTTCTGTGGTTGTCTTTGTGATGGTGTGTGCGTATGTCTGTTTGTTTTTTGTGGGTGTCTCTGTGAGGGTGTGTGTATGTCTGTGCATTTTCTGTGGGTGCCTCTGTGAGAGTGTGTGCATGTCTTTGTGTGTTTTATGTGGATGTCTCAGTGAGGGTGTGTGTGTATGTATGTCTTTGTGTGTTTTATTTGGTTGTCTGTGTGTATATGTCTTTGAGTATTTTCTGTGGGTGTCTCTCTCTCTCTGTGTATATGTCTTTGTGTGTTTTCTGAGGTTTTCTCTGTCGGTGTTTCCTTGAGTGTATGTGCAAGTTTGTGTTTGAGTTTGTGTGTTTCCATTGTCTGTTCCTTTTTAGGACATTTTGACCTTACTACTGATTATTCACATCTTTCTACAAACTTTGAGACTAATGAGACCCTTCCGGAAGTCACCAATCCACCATTTAACCTTTCAATTATTGTTTAGGCAGTTCAGGGCCCTTCCTTTCAGCCACTGCATGCTGTTGTCATCATTTAGCTGGCATCTTCCTTGACAAAAAGATAATCAGAACTCCATATTTTGTTTTGTAAATCTCCTTTTTTTTACAAAACTGTAGTCTACCTCATTACTTGTCAGGTCAATGTAAACAAGTGCTGGGTGTCTGTTTGGGTGTCTGTGTCTGAGTGTGTTTGTGTGTTTCTTTGTATGTCTGCTAGAGTGTCTATATGTGAATACTTATGTGTGAGTGTGTGTTTCAGTGTATGAGTGTGTCTGTGTGTTTCTGTGTTTGTGTGTTACTACCTTTACAACATTTCCAAGTTTGACTACACTTAAGAATAAAGTGCATATACATTATAGTTACTTGGTCAAAAATGCACATGTCAAAGGGGAGGCCCTGATCAATGGTTAAGTCAGGGGCCCCAAAATTTCTAGTGGCGGCCCTGGGAGTACATATAAAAACCAGCCACAGTCTATAAATTCACTAGAAAGTCTCAAAAATAATTTTCCAAAGTGTACAGAGGTACCTATTTATTGGGGCCACTTGCACAGTCTCAAATGGGATCCCTAACATTCCTACTCCAGTAGTCAGATACCATAATTCTACTGGAATGTATATGGTTCTATTACGTGTATAAAAAAAAAAAAAACAAGTGTTATATTGTTTGATGGAACTAACATTTTCTTAGATGGAAAGAGGAAAAAAAATCACAAAACTGAAAGGCAAAAAAAAAAAGAATAAAAAAAAAAGGAGGTATATACTTTTTCAGCCACTGTATTTCTGCAGAACTTTGTGGCATTTTTCCATTGATAATTCTGAACTTTATTATCTAACAAATTTGCTTGTCACATTGAAATTGTAGAATACATTGTATGACTGCAGCTTGGTTCACATTTCTCTAATCCACAATATAGAGGGAATGTAATGTTAGTGTCAGGAGCAATCTACCAACTTGCCCTTGAGCTGACTGACATCTGTACTCTCAATTGCACATACAAAGATAAACAAATCAATAACTACCTTCCTAGCTACTATTGGCTATGTTTGCCATTTTAGGTTTACAGTCTGCCCTTTAGCAATTTCTCACTGCAAGGTCAAAGCTCAAACCTAAATCTTTTGTTGTGTTTTAATCATCAAAAGTAAAGTGGCTTGCTTAAGGGAAGGTTGTTATCTTAGATAAACAACCAGTACTTCCTGTTTAGACTACATATTTAGTTTACAAGAGCTTTCACTACTCCTCATGAAGTAACTTGGCTAAAGCTTTATGTAAACATACAGTAATTAAATGTATTTGTAAAAAAACATGAACTTTATTCAAGCTTTAACACTGAATTACCACCTTTTAAACATGGCCTAGATTATATTATTCTTTGATGAAAGAAGACATTGGTACTTATTTGAGGAGCCTTACATTTCATTGATTGAGCCCTCTGCAAATATCTAGACATATGAAGAAATCAATTATTGAAAAATTAATAAGCAGAGAATGTACACACTTTACTGGATAATTACCAAGTCAAAGCAAGAAAAAGGTATAGCCAAACAAAAGCTAAGCAATTCTCATTCCTATGCCAAAGCTCACTGTTGCTTGAAAGTGCTTATCTGCTTTATAATGATGAGCTACCACAATGATTTTCAGTTGGAAAATAAGTGATATACTGTACATAAAACTGATGTCACAACCATGACTCAAATGTCCTGAGGAGCTTTGAAATGCTTTGAAATGTGCATATGCTATATTAAATGGTCACTTAAAGGACAACTAAACACAGCAGAATTGCATAATCAGTCCCACTGCATCATGTGACTGCCATAAGCCAATCACAAAATGCATATACATATATTTTGTGAAACTTGCACATGCTCAGTAGAATCTGGTGCCTCAGAAAATGTGTATATAAAAATAGTGTGCATATTTAAATAATGGAAGTAAATTGGAAAGTTGTTTCAAATTGTGTGTTCTATCTAAATCAGGAAACTTTAATTTTGACTTGAGTGTCCCTTTAAGTCTAAGTTTCATGATTCAGATAAAGCATGCAATTAAAAAAAAACTGTCCAAAATACTTCAATAATCAAAACATACACATTCTTTTTATATACACACTTTTTGAGGCACCAGCTACTACTGGAAATTAGCAAAAGTGCAGAGTATATACGTATAAGCATTTTGTGATTGGCTGATGGCTCTCACATGATACAGGGGAGGGGAAATTGGATTAACTTTCAAATTTGCCAGAAAATATCCTACTGCTCATTTCAAATTCAAAGTAAGTGTTATTGCATTGTCCTTTTATTGTGTATTTGTTAATTATTTAATGTTACTGCATTTAGTGGTCCTATAAAGGGACGTTACCAATATATTAAAGCACTTGAGTTGAAAGTAATGCAGCATAACTGTGAAAACAGTACAGGTAGCCCTCAGTTTACGCCGGGGTTAGGTTCCAGAAGGAATGGTTGTGAATCGAAACCGTTGTAAATTGAAATCCAGTTTATAATGTAAGTCAATGGGAAGTGAGGGAGTTAGGTTCCAGGCCCCTCACAAAATTGTCATAAGTAACACCTAAACATTATTTTTAAAGCTTTGAAATAAAGACTTTAAATGCTAAACAACATTTTAAACCTAATAAAATAATCACACAACACAGAATATATAATTAAACTAAGTTAAATGAACAAAAACATTTGCTAAACAGCATTATAAACCTAATAAAATAATCACAGAACACAGACTTTACTTGCATTTTTCTGCAAACAGTTCTTTCTATGCATTTCAATCTGGACTGATTTATAGACCCGAAGATCTTGTTCCTTTGAAAACTGCTCGATAGCTCAGGTCTAGTTACACAAATTAATTTCATCTTGCTTGGCTTGCATATCTTTGCTGCAACACAAGCGGACAGCTCCACCTACTGGCTATTTTAATCAATGCACTGTTCAATCAATTCACTTCTCAATGCTTTTCAATACCAGTCACATGACTGAAAAAAAGGTTGTTATTCTGAAACGGCTTAAATTGAACCGTTGTAAACCGAGGGCCACCTGTATATATCACCTGAACTCCCTAAGTAAATATAAATATATATTTTACCTCAAAATTTTCTCAATAGCCATATCCCATGGTAGAGAAATTTTAAATGTCCAATATGGATGCAGAACTTACAAGTTAGTGCACATTTGCCATATGCAGGCACAGGTACTTTATTTTTTACACACAAGATCATAATGACATTTCAAAAGATCACAGCAAAGTAAAGTATGAATTCAGCACTAATGATGGAGATGAAAGCAGTTACATAGGCCTCAATGATCGAAAGGCTACAAGGCAGCGAAATATTCAAAGGCATTGCAAAGAGGCGTTTACTATACAGGCCATTTGTCGGCAATGCTGGCTATAGACGACACCCAGCATCGCTGACCATATTGGGGATGTATAGTACGTGATCCCTGGAATATAACTGCATTGCCTAACCACTAATTCTAATACCCCTAAAACGTAGTACCCCATAATCGCAAAGTAACACTACACTAATAAACATCAGGCGGACAAGATATGGAGCAGTGATCTTTAGACCGCTGCTTCATAACTGCTGTTTCCAGAGAGGCTGAAGGCTCGCGTGGAAACAGGGGCATCAAGCTCCATTCGGAGCTTGATAAATTGGCCCCCATATGTCTACAATGAGCATAATTAGTTTTAACTTCTTACAAACTGCCACTGAAGAAAAATGAAATATATGAACTCCAGCAATGAACATTTTGGGAATTTGGATCTTAAAGGGACAGTCTACTCCAGAATTTGTATTGTTTAAAAAGATAGATAACCCCTTTATGACCCAATCCCCAGATTTGCATAACCAACATGGTTATATTAATACACGTTTTACCTCTGGGATTACCTTGTATCTAAGCCTCTTCAGACTGTCCCCTTATTTCAGTACTTTTGACAGACTTGCATTTTAGCCAATCAGTGCCTTCTCATAAGTAACTCCACCGGCGTGAGCACAATGTTATCTATATTGCACATAAGAACGTCCTGTAGGTGTGAAAAACTGTCAAATGCATTGAGATAAGAGATGGCCTTCAAGGGCTTAGGAATTTGCATATGAGCCTACCTTGGTTTAGCTTTCAACTAAGAATACCAAGAGAATAAAGCAAATTTGATGATAAAAGTAAAATGTAAAGTTGTTTAAAACTGCATGTCTTATCTGTGTCATGAATCATAATGAAAATGTGAATCATGAAAGTTTAATTTTGACTAGACAGTCCCTTAAAGTAAATGCCATGACATGTTTGTGTTTATTATTGCATTGTCTTGTTATTATGCATTTATCAGTTATGCAACACTACTGTATTTAATGGTTGTAAAGAAAATGTCAAATGTCAGAACTACTAACTGAACAACCTAATAAACACAAACTATTAAAGTGTTTTAAAGAAATAGAAATAGTTGATTATACTTTAGCCTCCATTTAGTGTGTGGGCAGATAGAGTGGGAATTGTGGGTAGTGGATAGCATCTCAGTGCCTGTATTTTTTATGCAAGAGCAGAAGCTGTCAATCACCTCTGTCGGACTAGTGCGGGTGATTTTAAACCAAAATCTCAGAGCTGGTGGAGAGGTTAAAGGGACAGTATACACTCATTTTTATATAACTACATGTAATAGACACTACTATAAAGAATAAGATGCACAGATACTGATATAAAAATCCAGTATAAAACTGTTTAAAAACTTACTTAGAAGTTCTTAGTTTAGCTCTGTTGAAAAGGTAGTTGGAAAGCCCACTGCAAGTGGGAAATTAGACACTCCACCCCTCCCCCTTCTTTTGCATATGAAAAGACCCTTTACACAAACAGGAGCAAGCTGGAGAAGGTAGCTGACGGTATTCACATAAAACTTTGGGGCTTGGTTAGGAGTCTGAAAATCAGAGCAATGTTATTTAAAAAATAAGCAAAACTATACATTTTTTTAAAAAAAAAAAACAACTTTATGATCTATATAAATAGATCATCTACAAAACATTTATGCAAAGAAAAAATGAGTGTATAATATCTCTTTAAGGAATAGCAGTATGATCACCGCTGCTCCTTAAGGGGGCAGTAAACACCTTGAGATTTTCATATAAAATGTTTAGTTATGTGTAATAAAACAAATTTGCAATTTTTTTATTATTTATTTCATGAAATCTAGTTCTGAAAATTAAGCAATTTTTAATTTTCAGTACTTGAAATGCACCCGGCTGACTCCTAAAGGCTAACCTTGCTACATAGCTGTCCCTAATTGGCTTTATCAGATAACAATTGCAACACAAAGCATTTTATACTAACTTTATGACAGTAGATAACCTTGTTATCTGTGGACTAAAGACCAGATTGGCTCCTCCAAATAAGACAAATGGTGGGTTTTGCTATTGAAAAATAATTGCAGTAAAAAGGATAGCAACACAAGTACAAGGTGTTTACCATCCCTTAAACTTTTGGCTGCATGCTCACATATGCATCTGCAGCTTGATACATCTTGACATCTTGATAAATAGAGCTTGTGGTGTATAATATATATGTATATATATATATATATATATATATATATATATATATATATATATATATATATATATATATATATATATATATATATATATGTGAAAGTTTGTTTGTGGTATATGCACTCTCACCAACAGACCGCAACTTGCCAGGGTGCTATAGCCAGGTATGTAGAAAATGAGAATTTGAAAGCACTCACTGGACTGTAGACAACAATATCAATCAAATATCCTTTATTGTGACGTTTCGGGACCAACAACGTCCCTTCTTCTGACAAGCAAAAAGTGAAAGCAGACAAACTTTTTAAAGACCCCTAAACCACTCCCCTCGGTGACCTACCAATCAAAATGTGCCGTGTGCAAAGGTAACTGGGCCGTGTGCAAAACCGGCATTAATATAAGTGATTAGATACAAATACAAACTAACATTTTGAAAAGTATACATCGAACCATACATATATGTATACGCTAGTATCTCTGTGTGTGTATGGTGCTAATGTGTCAAGAACTGTATCCGATCATATACATGCTCAAATCTATCCGTGGTGTTCTAAAACTAATAGAAAGGACAACAAAGACCTAATAGGTGGAAAACACACCCCCCCGCACTGCGATAAGCTAAGCAAATTCGTCACCTAAAACCACACCTACCCCAACACCGCAAACCAACTGAGAGAACAATAAATGTCAACAAATGGCCTGATTGGTTATACTAGCCCGTCCTGTATGATGCATGGGGGCGTGTTGCCTAACAGACTCAGTGTCAATAGCAGTGCTAAAACCGCTGATCCGAGGGTTACCATGGCACCCACTTCCAACTGATCCCCCTGCTGCAAAACACGGCCACCGCAATAGCCCTACATGCCACTAACTGTCAGCACTCTAGGTACCATTCAAACCATAACACCATGACACCGACACGGCTTTGTTCACCGCGATCGCCCTTACTTGATACCACGGTTACTATGGTAACCTATATACAAACACCTAAATACACAACCTCTATACAGCCACTAACTGTCAGCACTCTAGGTACCATTCAAACCATAACACCATGACACCGACACAGCTTTATTCACCGTGATCGCCCTTACTTGATACCACGGTTACTATGGTAACCTGTATACAAACACCTAAATCCACAGCCTCTATACAGCACCAAATATCAGCACTCCAAGCCCCATTCAGACCACAACCACATGACCTCGAAAATGCTTAGCTCACTTCTCAAACCATACGCCGCGATCGCCCTAGTCTGATATCGCGGTAACTATGGTAACCTAAATGCTAAACACCAACCCCGATTGCGACTGCACCTTATACCAGATGAGGACATGATGGCGTGCTGGGGGCCGCCATAAGATAAAGACGGCTATATTGCTCGCCAAGTGTCACACTATCCACCTCTAAACCGGGAGAAAAAAACGAAAATAAACTTGTCAATTGCTATATGCATATGCTTAGGTCAAGCAGACCTGTCCCCTATTATATAGAGTCCTGTCCAATAACGATACTAAGCTAGAATCACACTCTATTACTTTGATCCACAATACAGACCAACAGAAAAAACTACAACCAACCAATGTCGGAAATCCTTAGACGAAGTGTAGCAAGATACTACAGAGCATCAACCCAAAAAATGCTTGTCGCCAGATCACACCATCCAGGGCCTCACACGTAAAAAGCAATAGTGTAAATTAAAAACATTACAAAATATATAAATAACCTCATAAATCTACTCCATAGCGTTGTGTACAAAGCAAACTATTAGCACCCTAAATCACGAACATAACCACCCAAATAAAGTCACCTCTACAGGATCTACAGGGGTGAGCCTCCCCTCTCCGGGGGATATTATCCCAAATGGTCAACCCCTTGTCCATAAAAAATTTGCCACCAATCCTACAAATAAGAATATATATGAAAATTTAAAAAATATATACGAGAATTGAATGAGTGTAACCCTGTTAATCACAAACTAACCAAAAGTGAGCCACAACCCTACATCACCATATGTGAATCCCATGGAATCGTAGTTAATAATGTCCAGGCGTCCAACATGGTAAACACAAAGCACCATGGCCTAACAACACCAAGAAACAAAAACTATAATCATATCAATTGAGCATGTATAGAAGGCATAACAGTCACAGGAAAAACCAAAACATGGAAATGTGATAGGTGTAGAAAAACAAGATTAAAAACAAATAAAAACATAGCACACCTCATATATTTACATATTCACAGGTAGACATCAAATAAGTAGAAATCATGGAACACCCTATTTGGTACCAATAGGTAAAGTAATTTAAATTTAAAAGATAACTCAAGAGTGGGAAGTAGACTCTCATTAATGGCGCTCCATACAGTATCGCCTGCCCAGTCGGGCCTAGAATCAATGGATCAGTGGACTCTCACACCACATCTTAGTTTTAGAATCAATGGATCAGTGGACTCTAACACATCATCTTAGTTATAGAAAGTTCTGCCATCCCGTCTGTATATTTAAGCCTCTCGGGGCCAATGTACACAATTCATGTATCCAGCGTGCTTCTTTTCTAAGAAGTATCTTGGCTCGGTTCCCTCCTCTTCGTAGGACTGGCACATGATCAATAATTCTGAAGCGTAAGTCGCTCACAGTGTGTCCTGCTTCAAGGAAGTGGCGGGCCACCGGATGTTCTGCCTTTCCAGTGTTAATTGCCGATCTGATACTGGAGCGGTGATTCGCCATCCTCACCCTGGCGTCATCAGTCGTCTTGCCAGTGTAGAATTTCCCACAGGGACAATTAAGTAGGTATACAATGAATTGGGTTGTGCATGTCAGGAAGTATTTAATCTGATATCTTTTGCGACAGTCAGGATGTTGAAATGTCGTGCCAGTGTGCATGCTGTTGCAAGTTACACAACTAATGCATTTATAGCATCCAATTTTTCTCTTCAGCCAGGTTTGTTTCTCATTTTTTAAGGGGATGTCAGTCTTTACTAACAGATCTCTCAGACTTCTCCCCCTGCGATATGCCAATCGTGGTGCTGCCCATTCCGTGAATGGCAGTGTGGGGTCACTCTGGAGAATTTTCCATTCCTCCTTTATTGCTTTGGCAATCTGGTGTTGGTCTGGATTATACGTGGTCACAAACGTGAGTTGGGGATTTGATGTGGTACCTGTGGTGCTTTCTTCTTGTTGAGCTAGGAGAGCCGATTCACGTTGTTGCTCTAAGTTCTTCTTACTGTATCCACGTTGAAGGAATCTTTGTGTCATTTCTGACATCTGTGTCTGCATCAGATCCATGTTTGTATTATTTCTTATCACCCTTTGATATTGCGCTTTAGGGATGTTCCGTATAAGTGCAGGCTGATGGCAACTTCTGGCATGCAATAGTGTGTTGCGGTCTGTTTTCTTCCGGAACAACGTTGTACCCAATCTGTTAGAAGTTTTGAACACCCTGACGTCCAGGAAATCAACTGTAACACTGTTGACCGAGTGTTGAAATTTAATTGTGCTATCCATCCCGTTTAGGGTATGGATCCAGTCGTTCAGGGCCTGTTCGCCATCACGCCATATCAAAAAGACGTCGTCTATATATCGACAGTAGTATAGAATGGCATCCATTTCGTACACCTTCATTTGTATGGACTCATAGTCCGCCATAAACAGGTTGGCCAACGATGGTGCCATGTTTGACCCCATCGCGGTCCCTTCAATTTGTAGGTAAAAGGTGTTTTCGAACCGGAAAAAGTTGTTCTCCAAGCACATCTTTAGGAGATCCACCAGCACGTCCTCTGGGGGCCCCACATATGGACTCTCTCGTAGATGGTTGACCACGGCAGCAATCCCCAATTTATGGGGAATTACCGTGTACAGACTACAGACATCCATCGTCACAAGTAGATCAGTTGGTTGTATATCATCTAGTTGGGTAATGGAACGAATGAAGGCATTTGAATCTTGTGTATACGATTTCATTCTTTTAACCATTGGCTGTAGATGAAAATCCAGAAACTCAGCAAGTGGTTGAAGGAGTGATCCCCTTGCTGAAACGATGGGCCTTCCTGGGGGGTGAGGATGGCGAATCACCGCTCCAGTATCAGATCGGCAATTAACACTGGAAAGGCAGAACATCCGGTGGCCCGCCACTTCCTTGAAGCAGGACACACTGTGAGCGACTTACGCTTCAGAATTATTGATCATGTGCCAGTCCTACGAAGAGGAGGGAACCGAGCCAAGATACTTCTTAGAAAAGAAGCACGCTGGATACATGAATTGTGTACATTGGCCCCGAGAGGCTTAAATATACAGACGGGATGGCAGAACTTTCTATAACTAAGATGATGTGTTAGAGTCCACTGATCCATTGATTCTAAAACTAAGATGTGGTGTGAGAGTCCACTGATCCATTGATTCTAGGCCCAACTGGGCAGGCGATACTGTATGGAGCGCCATTAATGAGAGTCTACTTCCCACTCTTGAGTTATCTTTTAAATTTAAATTTAAATTACTTTACCTATTGGTACCAAATAGGGTGTTCCATGATTTCTACTTATTTGATGTCTACCTGTGAATATGTAAATATATGAGGTGTGCTATGTTTTTATTTGTTTTTAATCTTGTTTTTCTACACCTATCACATTTCCATGTTTTGGTTTTTCCTGTGACTGTTATGCCTTCTATACATGCTCAATTGATATGATTATAGTTTTTGTTTCTTGGTGTTGTTAGGCCATGGTGCTTTGTGTTTACCATGTTGGACGCCTGGACATTATTGACTACGATTCCATGGGATTCACATATGGTGATGTAGGGTTGTGGTTCACTTTTGGTTAGTTTGTGATTAACAGGGTTACACTCATTCAATTCTCGTATATATTTTTTAAATTTTCATATATATTCTTATTTGTAGGATTGGTGGCAAATTTTTTATGGACAAGGGGTTGACCGTTTGGGATAATATCCCCCGGAGAGGGGAGGCTCACCCCTGTAGATCCTGTAGAGGTGACTTTATTTGGGTGGTTATGTTCGTGATTTAGGGTGCTAATAGTTTGCTTTGTACACAACGCTATGGAGTAGATTTATGAGGTTATTTATATATTTTGTAATGTTTTTAATTTACACTATTGCTTTTTACGTGTGAGGCCCTGGATGGTGTGATCTGGCGACAAGCATTTTTTGGGTTGATGCTCTGTAGTATCTTGCTACACTTCGTCTAAGGATTTCCGACATTGGTTGGTTGTAGTTTTTTCTGTTGGTCTGTATTGTGGATCAAAGTAATAGAGTGTGATTCTAGCTTAGTATCGTTATTGGACAGGACTCTATATAATAGGGGACAGGTCTGCTTGACCTAAGCATATGCATATAGCAATTGACAAGTTTATTTTCGTTTTTTTCTCCCGGTTTAGAGGTGGATAGTGTGACACTTGGCGAGCAATATAGCCGTCTTTATCTTATGGCGGCCCCCAGCACGCCATCATGTCCTCATCTGGTATAAGGTGCAGTCGCAATCGGGGTTGGTGTTTGGCATTTAGGTTACCATAGTTACCGCGATATCAGACTAGGGCGATCGCGGCGTATGGTTTGAGAAGTGAGCTAAGCATTTTCGAGGTCATGTGGTTGTGGTCTGAATGGGGCTTGGAGTGCTGATATTTGGTGCTGTATAGAGGCTGTGGATTTAGGTGTTTGTATACAGGTTACCATAGTAACCGTGTGTTACAAACTGCTGTTTGTAACTGGCCCTTTAAATGGAAAATTGCCCTGCTTCCCTGGATTTTGGAGAAGCCTATTTGCCAGCCTCCTTCCACATGACTATGGCCCCTGGAAGATTGTGCCCCTGAAAACCTAGTAACTTTTATTGGGTGTGTATGGCCCTTTAAGAACCGTCTGGGGACATATTGTGACCTTGGTGAGCAATGCCCCTTTAAGACTATGTCCCCAGACCTGTGAAATTACTTGTCCCTGGCTTTCTCCCACTTGGTTCAGTTTCATTGTGTGCCATTAAGTGCTATGTGACAGACCCTTCGGTCAGAACTACAGAGATAACTTTGTTCAGCTTCAAGAAGCATTCTAAATACAAGTTTGCTGGGATCAGCTCTAATTAAGTTTAGTGATAAACTTTCCCATTGTCTAATCAGACTTCTAGTAGTGATAAGGTGGACTGCATTGTTTTATTGTGTGTAAAATGTTATCTGCTGAAGTAATGTTGTGGCCTGTCAAAGGGAGTGTCTTTCTATCTAATATCAAATGTGTGATGGGGGATTTTATGCCTCCCCCTGAGAGTGTCCTGTTTGCATGTAACCTCAATAAAAGCAGGCTGTGTGCTCCAGCACATGAGACCTATGTTGACCCTCTAACTTGAAGCTTTGACTCATGTTTGTAGGATACAGCTTATATCACTACAGGGATTGCTATGTTTTTCATACTCCCTTAGCTACAGGGATTGCTACAGAAGGAAGAGGTTCACCTACTGGAGCCTGGTCGTAGGTCCAGGGCGCAGAGCAGACGGCGAGATACCAGCCCAGCAGCGGTGTTTCATAGAGTCTGCATTACTTATGGTGGCTACGCAGCAGTTATAGAGTCTACGGTGCTGCTGCTCCTTTGGTGAGCGCTAGGAGCATCCTTTTCTACGGTCCAACTTCCAGCCAGCCAGGAGGCAACCGTAACATTTGGCGGCAGCGGTGGGATCACGTCCTAGTGCAAGGAGCAGCACCACAACAGCACTGGTATCGTAGGAGAGTAATTGAGGGCAACGCTAGCCACTGCGCAGCGTCCCTACCTACAGCAGCATGGAGCTGACAAGACACTGGTCAGAACCCTGTGAAGAGCACCTCAACCTGATCCGTCGCTATGAGGGCGCTGATTTCGTTCCAGAGGTAAAGAGGCGGCTAGTCTGATATGGTCCAGACCCTGCACAGGAGGTAGTCAGTTGCCTCATCCGGGAATTGGCTACTGAGAACGAAGCGGCACGAGCCTTTGAGCGCCAACTGTGGAGTTTGAGGGTATGGACATCTGGTCTCTCTCCCCAGCCGCAGCATGTTCCACAGGGAGAGGAGAGCAGCGACCTCCCTCCCCAGCGGTAGTATACTGTGCAGAGGGAAGAGACAACCGGTCTCCTGCCCCAACCCCAACTAGAGATACCAGAGGCCGCAGGCCTCATAGACTGGTCCTGGGAGGACCCCCAGCAGGCAGGTGGAGATGGGACCGCAGTCTCTCTACCGGCCCTACAGGGATGCTGGGCAGGCGGCCCAGATCCCCAGCGACAGACCCAGCTACAGGGAGTGGAGAGCATCGACCTCCCTCCCCAGCCGGAGTGTGCCTTCCAGGGAGAGGAGACAACCGGTCTCTCTCCCCAGCCGCAGCATGTTCCACAGGAAGCGGAGAGCATCGACCTCCCTTCCCAACGGCCGCCGGAGTATCAGGAGGAGGAGGTAAGCCAATCTCCCCCTCCCCAGCTAACTCCTAACTTGGGTCCAGGGTTAACAGTGGAGATGTTGGCCCCCACTGACCCCCACGTTCCCTTTGCCACCGGGCAGGACTATGCCCCAATTCCCCCAGCAGAAGAGCTGGCATCAGGACAGAGCGCTGCTGGCCTCTGCCCTACAGACCTTGTCCTTGTTACAGAACTGGCCTGCAAACCCCTCACCCCAGCAGAAGCGCTGGCACCAGGGCAGAGTGCCGCTGGCCTCTGCCCCCCAAGTACCATCAGCTATTTGCCCAGCTGCGCCAGGAAGGCCGAGGATGCTGCACTTTCATCCTGCAACCTGGAACTTACAGGCCAGTACTACGTATTGTGTGGGGGCTACTTTGCTGCTAGCGATTATTTGTGGGTGGGTTGCGAGACTAACTTGGGCACTGACCGGCAGAAGGTCAGGTGCCTGGTTAGTCTCCCTCCAAAAGGGGAGATATGTTACAAACTGCTGTTTGTAACTGGCCCTTTAAATGGAAAATTGCCCTGCTTCCCTGGATTTTGGAGAAGCCTATTTGCCAGCCTCCTTCCACATGACTATGGCCCCTGGAAGATTGTGCCCCTGAAAACCTATTAACTTTTATTGGGTGTGTATGGCCCTTTAAGAACCGTCTGGGGACATATTGTGACTTTGGTGAACAATGCCCCTTTAAGACTATGTCCCCAGACCTGTGAAATTACTTGTACCTGGCTTTCTCCCACTTGGTTCAGTTTCATTGTGTGCCATTAAGTGCTATGTGACAGACCCTTCGGTCAGAACTACAGAGATAACTTTGTTCAGCTTCAAGAAGCATTCTAAATACAAGTTTGCTGGGATCAGCTCTAATTAAGTTTAGTGATAAACTTTCCCATTGTCTAATCAGACTTCTAGTAGTGATAAGGTGGACTGCATTGTTTTATTGTGTGTAAAATGTTATCTGCTGAAGTAATGTTGTGGCCTGTCAAAGGGAGTGTCTCTCTATCTAATATCAAATGTGTGATGGGGAATTTTATGCCTCCCCCTGAGAGTGTCCTGTTTGCATGTAACCTCAATAAAAGCAGGCTGTGTGCTCCAGCACATGAGACCTATGTTGACCCTCTAACTTGAAGCTTTGACTCATGTTTGTAGGATACAGCTTATATCACTACAGGGATTGCTATGTTTTTCATACTCCCTTAGCTACAGGGATTGCTACAGAAGGAAGAGGTTCACCTACTGGAGCCTGGTCGTAGGTCCAGGGCGCAGAGCAGACGGCGAGATACCAGCCCAGCAGCGGTGGTTCATAGAGTCTGCATTACTTATGGTGGCTATGCAGCAGTTATAGAGTCTACGGTGCTGCTGCTCCTTTGGTGAGCGCTAGGAGCATCCTTTTCTACGGTCCAACTTCCAGCCAGCCTGGAGGCAACCGTAACACCGTGGTATCAAGTAAGGGCGATCGCGGTGAATAAAGCCGTGTCGGTGTCATGGTGTTATGGTTTGAATGGTACCTAGAGTGCTGACAGTTAGTGGCTGTATAGAGGTTGTGTATTTAGGTGTTTGTATATAGGTTACCATAGTAACCGTGGTATCAAGTAAGGGCGATTGCGGTGAACAAAGCCGTGTCGGTGTCATGGTGTTATGGTTTGAATGGTACCTAGAGTGCTGACAGTTAGTGGCATGTAGGGCTATTGCGGTGGCCGTGTTTTGCAGCAGGGGGATCAGTTGGAAGTGGGTGCCATGGTAACCCTCGGATCAGCGGTTTTAGCACTGCTATTGACACTGAGTCTGTTAGGCAACACGCCCCCATGCATCATAGAGGACGGGCTAGTATAACCAATCAGGCCATTTGTTGACATTTATTGTTCTCTCAGTTGGTTTGCGGTGTTGGGGTAGGTGTGGTTTTAGGTGACGAATTTGCTTAGCTTATCGCAGTGCGGGGGGGTGTGTTTTCCACCTATTAGGTCTTTGTTGTCCTTTCTATTAGTTTTAGAACACCACGGATAGATTTGAGCATGTATATGATCGGATACAGTTCTTGACACATTAGCACCATACACACACAGAGATACTAGCGTATACATATATGTATGGTTCGATGTATACTTTTCAAAATGTTAGTTTGTATTTGTATCTAATCACTTATATTAATGCCGGGTTTGCACACGGCCCAGTTACCTTTGCACACGGCACATTTTGATTGGTAGGTCACCGAGGGGAGTGGTTTAGGGGTCTTTAAAAAGTTTGTCTGCTTTCACTTTTTGCTTGTCAGAAGAAGGGACGTTGTTGGTCCCGAAACGTCACAATAAAGGATATTTGATTGATATTGTTGTCTACAGTCCAGTGAGTGCTTTCAAATTCTCATTTTCTATATATATATATATATATATATATATATATATATATATATATATATATATATATATATATATATATATATATATATATATATACAGTATATATATATATATATATATACAGTATATATATACAGTATATATATATATATATATATATATATACATACACACACATATATAATTGCCTTAAATGCAGTAAACAATGTGGGCACTGATAGAGGCTGTTTGTGCACACTACAAATGCTCTGTAATGCCGATCTACTATTCTCACCAGGCACATCTCATGGGCATCTTATCTATAAAGAATAAACTGTTTGCCAGGCATTGATTTCACCCCCAGTGGTGGCCCAGGGGCAATTTCCACCCTGCCAGTAACCCAGTCTACACCTGCTCTTAAACATGAAAATTTAAATGGACAGTCAACCCAAAAATTACTGTAACTTATTTAGATTAGTCAATTAACGATCTTTACAGTAAACTGTAGCCCAATTTTCATCTAAATAAACTTTGGCAGAAAATACACTTACTAGATCTCATCTGGTCATTTTGAAATGGCTGCCTGACCCCTCCTTCTCTGACGTCTCCCAAAAGCTCTCACTAGTACAGGATCCTTTCCTTTCCTCTCGCCCCTTCGTGGAAACAGTGTCTCTGGAGAAATCCAAATCGTCTGGATACAGTTCAAAGAAATGAAGAATTGCTGGATTCCTCTTGATGAAAAATAAAACAATACTTTATTATTTCATTAAAATACAACGGAAACACCAATATAGGCACATAGAAAGCGCCTGGGCTGTTGGAGTTTCTGTTGTATTTTAATGGAATAATAAAGTATTGTTTTATTTTTCATCAAGAGGAATCCAGCAATTCTTTATTTCTTTGAACTGTATCCAGACGATTTGGATTTCTCCAGAGATGCTGTTTCCTCAGCTGAATACACCGAAACAGGTTAGACACAGGCAAATCAGCTGTGATTTCTGGTGATCCGGTTTCTCCCTAACTGCTCAGGCTGAGTGTGCGAAAAAGCAAGTGTGCCGCACAAGGAGGAGGAACTCCGAGACTGAGACGTTGTTCCCTTTGTTTACATGCCGAGACAGGTGAGAGACTGACTAGCAGGGATTCCGTTCATTCAGCTTCTACCTATTTGCAAGCACTGAGATTCAACCACTACAGGGGAAATAATCAAGCCACTAGCAGGTAAGATACAGTTTAAACTTTTATTGGGAATAAGGGGTCATTGCAACCACAGGGCACGTAAGAGTGTGCATTCACGATAGTGGATATTGCAGCGCTATTTGTCCCTCCAACTGTTTTTGTATATTACAATGTGACAATGACATATCAGACCCAGCCTGTGGAAGTTAACTCATTGCCCTGTGCGTGTAACAGCGTGTGTCTCACTGAACTGAATGAAGGGAGAGACAGGAACGCGAAGGGACGAGAGGAAAGGAAAGAACCCTGTACTAGTGAGAGCTTTTGGGAGACGTCAGAGAAGGAGGGGTCAGGCGGCCATTTCAAAACGGCCAGATGAGATCTAGTAAGTGTATTTTCTGCCAAAGTTTATTTAGATGAAAATTGGGCTACAGTTTACTGTAAAGATCGTTAATTGACTAATCTAAATAAGTTACAGTAATTTTTGGGTTGACTGTCCCTTTAATATTTGACTTCCATGTTCCTTTATTTGCTGTAATTCATTGTATTGCAGATGTTTGTTTAGCTCAGTTTTCCTGTAATTAAACACTGAAAATTAGATTTTTACACTTCCCCCAGTGAGGCTGAAATGCATCCTGCAGAATTTAAATGTGTGACTTTTTTAAACAGCTTTCTAATTTACTTCTTTTATCAAATTTTCTGTTGTTCGTTGTTGAAAATCAAGGAGCAGGAGCATGCATGTCTGCAGGTCTATATGGCAGAGATTTTGGAAGAATAGTATACATTTGCAAGAGCACTAGACGGCAGAACTTTTTCCTGTCATGTAGTGCTCCAGACATGTCAAATTTGATAATAGAAGTAAATTGCAGACTTTTTTAAAAATTGTATGCTCTGTCTAAATCACAAAAGAAACAATTTGGGTTTCACGTCCCTTTAATATTACTGTTGGGGGGACTTAGTATTTTTTTTTTTTACAGGTAAACGAGCTGTTTAACTTAGGGCAATGCCCTACAAAAGTAGTGGTAGTTTATTGTAGGCTTTGGGGTGTTTTTAATTTAGGGGGGCTTTTTTATTTTTATAGGGCTATAAGATTAGTTATGATTGTTTTTATTTTTGATAATTTCGTTTATTATTTTTTGTAAGCTTAGTGTTTTTTATTTTTCGCAATTTAGTGTTTATTATTTTTTGTAATTTTAGATTTTTTAATTTTTTTCATAGTGTTAGGTTTTTTTAAATTTGTAATTTAGATTTTTTAATTGGTAGTATTTTTTTATTTTATTAGAATAGTTATGTTAGGTTAATTTAAAGTTTAATGTTAGGTTTATTTTTAATTTACAGGTAAGTTTTTATTTATTTAAATATAGTTATATTGTAATTTTAATTTAAAGTTAGGGGGTGTTAGGTTTAGGGGTTAATAGTTTAATTTAGTGTTTTGCAACATGGGGGCGGTGGTTTAGGGGTTAATAGGTTTATTATAGTATCAGCGATGTGGGAGGCCAGAGGTTTAGGGGTTAAAAACTTTATTATAGTGTCGGCGATGTTGGGGAGCAGTGGTTTATGGGTTGATATATTTAAATAGTGTTGGGGATGTGGGTGGTGGGCGGCAGATTAGGGGTTAATAGGTTTATTTAATAGTCGCGATGTGGGTGGGTGGCAGATTAGGGGTTAATAGGTTTACTATAGTGTTTATGATGCGGGAGGGTCACAGTTTAAGGGTTAATAGGTAGTTTATGGGTGTTAGTGTACTTTGTAACATTTTAGTTATGAGTTTTGTGAAACATTTTTGTTTTGCAAAATCCATAACTACTGCTCTCAGATGGCGGCATGAATTGTGTCAGTATAGGCTGTAATCATATTATGCGTTCCTGGCTATTACGCTGTAAAGGCCATTTTTTTCAGCGTTAAAAACCGTACTGCAACACTTGTAATCCAGTCGTTAGTAAGAAAAAGTAATCAGAAGAGAGAGAGAGGGCGCCTCATAGTGTAAGCTATTCTTGAAAAGTGCCGTTGTTGTGCATAAATGAAAAGGCTTACCAGATGGTGTTGCACCGTACTCTGACCGGTGCCAGCAGGCGGACTAACACTTAACAGTGGTTAGCACACTGATCCGACTCGCTGATCAGCTGCGTCCTGGATTTCTCTGTATCAATATCAGCCGTAATCCAATATTGGCCGCTTCGTGGATGTGAGCTTGGTGCTGAGGTGTACCTTGATTAGCACCCAATGGGAGATAAAACCAACTCTTTTCTTCCGAAAAGATTATGGTTAAAGTGCTTTATTTATACTTTTCACTACAACGCGTTTCTCGACCGTACAAACTGGTAATTTCCTCAGGCAATACAAATTGAATAAACAGCGTCATCATTAACATCATTAAATACATGTGTAAGTATCAAAAACTGAAGTTGTCACAATTAAAAAGAACCAATAGTAACATTAATTGAATCTGTACGTGAGAGAACCATTTGATTGGATTTTGTCTTAGATGTTCCTCATTCAGTATTTGTGAAAGTAATTTAACCCTATATGTGTTGAATAAAATATACACAAGTAAGGAAATATCAAATAGAGCTATTATCTCTAATGGTTTAAACTCTTTGATTATATGGATTATTCTCTACAAGTATATGCATGCATAATGTCTTAGAACAGAAATGAAAAGTGACTGTTCTGGGTGTATAATGAATTCCATAATTTCTTAGTCATATTAGACCTCATGAGAGACTCCTGTTTTCGTGGTAGTGGAGTAACTGGGATAACAAATTACGAGTCAGCTAATATATGTTTTAAAAAAAATTATATTTTTGAGAGATATTTTTTATGTCTGACTAATTATCTTATTGCTCTATTTTAAGAGCATTAGTTATGTAGCTGAAAAACAAGCACAACTTTCTTCAAACATACCTTTGTGATTGTCTGTGTTACTGAGAATCAAATTTTAGTTTAATTTTTTTTATTTATTTTTAGGGTTTGTATAAGATGCTTTTTTCTGTCTGTTATTAACAAGGGAACAATATTTTGTAACATATGTGTATAGCAAAAAGAGTACCCTATATAGTGTGATCTGTGTGCGGACAGATTATCCATATATAAATATGTGCTGGACATGTGCCATTTGATCACAAATATCCTTGTTCTTCCGGTGTCATTCAATTATAACAATTGAAAATGAAAATAAAAATAAAATTAAAAAAGTGCCCACATGAAAGTAAAATAAGTGAAATGAAACTGAAAATATCAGTGATCATGTGTGCTGAATGGAGAAATGGTGCAACAGGTATTAATGTAATCTCATTAACTATTGACCACTAGCTAGTAGCCTAAGTGTGATGTGCTCTCAATGTGTACCTGATAGTATATGAACTGTGATGGCGGTGTGAAAGTTAATGAAGTGCTCTGGTGCGTGGGAATGTGTTTGAATGTGGAAATAATGTGTGAATGAATGCTATGGTGAAAAATGGGTTGTGTGCGGGTATGAGGTTCCTATCGTAGTGATTTGTTTGTGTTTGTGTGTTCATGAGACCTAAAGTTGTGTGTTCATGTGATTACTGGATTACTAATAGACGAAATGTTAATATTTTTTGTAAAATTGGAGCGGATTATTGTAGATAAATGTATATGAATCACTCTGACTTTTGATGTGTTACTAAATATCAGAATAAATAAATATGTGTGAGTGTGTAAGTCTTATTGTCTGCACTGTCTTTGTTTAGATGAAAGATAATGTGAAATATGAAATGTATTTGTTAGTTGAATGCCGCTAGATCTAGATTGGCATTTAAACCAGATGGATATAGAGTTTTCAGTTTGAAAATTCAATATGTTTCACGTTGTCTTAATTTAATTAACCTGTTGTAGTCAGATGACTTTGGTACAAAATCTATGGGGTGATATTTGAAAATGTGAGGATTACCATGATGTTTGTGTAAATATATAAATAAATATCTCTCAAAAATATATATATATTTTTTAAAACATATATTAGCTGACTCGCAATTTGTTATCCCAGTTACTCCACTACCACGAAAACAGGAGTCTCTCATGAGGTCTAATATGACTAAGAAATTATGGAATTCATTATACACCCAGAACAGTCACTTTTCATTTCTGTTCTAAGACATTATGCATGCATATACTTGCCGTGCGGTAGAGAGTAATCCATGTAATCAAAGAGTTTAAACCATTAGAGATAATAGCTCTATTTGATACTTCCTTACTTGTGTATATTTTATTCAACACATATAGGGTTAAATTACTTTCACAAATACTGAATGAGGAACATCTAAGACAAAGTCCAATCAAATGGTTCTCTCACGTACAGATACAATTAATGTTACTATTGGTTCTTTATAATTGTGACAACTTCCGTTTTTGATACTTACACATGTATTTAATGATGCTAATGATGACGCTGTTTATTCAATTTGTATTGCTTGAGGAAACGACCAGTTTGTACGGTCAAGAAACGCGTTGCAGTGACAAGAATAAAGCACTTTTAACCATAATCTTTTCAGAAGTTGTTGTATGGTTTTATCTCCCATTGGTTGCTAATCAAGGTACACCGCAGCACCAAGCTCACATCCAAGAAGCGGCCAATATTGGATTACGGCTGATATTGATACAGAGGTATCCAGGACGCAGCTGACCAACAACTCGGATCAGTGTGATAACCACTGTTAAGTGTTAGTCCGCCTGCTGGCACCGGTCAGAGTACGGTGCAACACCATCTGGTAAGCCTTTTCATTTATGCACAACAACGGCACTTTTCAAGAATAGCTTACACTATGAGGCACTCTCTCTCTCTTCTGATTGTTTAGATCGTCCCTCACACCGGGATCAAGAGGAGTGGCCTGCAGCTCAGATCCTTTCAAGTCTGATTTTGCACTAACTGGTCATTCATTTACATTTTGGAAAAAACGTTTTATTGGTAAAACTATTACAATTTGTTATTGGACATTGAGCATATATTATAATTTTTCTTTTATATATCAGCGCGCTCCTAAAAGTTCCCCCTTTGGGAACTCTATTATACTGAAGATAACAAGTCACTCTTCTTATGCTTACTTCTAGTTAAACAAAGGAGCACAGTTTCTCTTTAGACAAATGGAAACCAGTAAAAGTTCAGGATATATGTGTATATATATATATATATATATATATATATATACATACAGATAGATAGATAGATAGATAGATAGATAGATAGATAGATAGATAGATAGATAGATAGATAGATAGATAGATTATCTGAATGCACTTGTTAGCTTTTCTATAACATAAATACAATCCGCCCATGAATCAGATTCAATAGCATGAATGATAAAAGTTATGCCAACACCTTAGCATATAGCACAGTCATTGCCTTTGAAATTGAAATACAGGAGAACCAAAAGGCTAAAATATTACAATAAAAAGCATAATATTAGAAAATAATAATACATTGATAGCATTAACTGTTTATTTTTCTTGCAACTTTCCTCTAACTTAGTTGCAAACTGGATATGGATATTGCCAAAATGTTCTCTTTTTAATTATTTTCTAGTTCAACTTCCTGAGATGGATTTATCCTAAATCCTGTTATTAGTCTTTCTTTGCAATTGCCTTTGTCAGTAACTGGTAGCAGAGCTCAAAGGCTACAGTAGAGTCTTTCATTAAATACAATTTGAGTGGAGATTTGACCCAATATGCTTTTTTATTCTCTGCTAAATTGTGTAAAATGTAAAAAAAGATAAAAAATAATATAATGAATAATTGAATATGTTTGTACAGTAGTACTTTGTGTTTTATTGAAAAAAAAGGTGATGTAGTGATTTAGAAATGTTATTACATGGAAAATAAAAATCATAGATAGAAAACTTTAATCTTTACTAGTCATAAATTATGAAGATGCAGTTGATTACTTTGTGATTTTATTAAACATTTGGCAATTATTCTTTCCTTCAATTTGTGACATTTTATATCTTTTTGCATACTTATTGTAGCCTAAGTCCCTGAAGAGTTATTACTGTGAATATATACAATATTGTAAATGTAAAGTGAGGGGTGCGCTAAGTGTAACGTGAGCCGTGATATTAATGTTGTGCTCATGCTAACTTTAGCGTGGAATTACAAGTGAAAAGTAAAAGAGACCGCTTGATTAGTGATAGAATGAGAGCTCAATCCTATTGGCTTATTGGAACAGCCAATAGAATGAGAGCTCAATCCTATTGGCTGATTGGAACAGCCAATAGGATTTTAGCAGCTCTAATTCCTATTGGCTGATTGAAATATTCCAGCCAATAGAAATGCAAGGGACGCCATCTTGGATGGCGTCACTTGCATTGAAGAATCAATGTACGACCGTATGAAGATGATGCTCTGCGCCGGATGTCGGATAGACCAGCTCTGCGCTGGCTGTAGGAAGATAGAAGAGGCCGCCTGACTGAAGACTTCTTGCCACATGGATGAAGACTTCTTGCCGCATGGATGAAGACTTCTTGCCGCCTGGATGAGGACTTCCCTGGCTGGATGGATCCTTCAAGCGGGACTTCAAGAACTGTAAGTGGATCGTCGGGGGTTAGTATTAGGTTTTCTTTAAGGTTCTTTTGGGTGGGTTTTATTTTTAGATTAGGGTCTGGGCAGTAAAAGAGCTAAATGCACTTTTAAGGGCAATGCCCATACAAATGCCCTTTTCAGGGCAATGGGTAGCTTAGGGTATTTTAGATAGTTTTTTATTTGGGGGGTTGTTGGGTGGTGATTTTACTGTGGTATCTTTGGGGCAATGCCCCACAAACAGGGGCAAAACTACAGGGGGTGCAGAGATTGCAATTGCAACTGGGCCCACAAGGGTGGGAGCCTAGCTTAAAAAAAATTTTTTAAATGAAAAATGTTGACCTGCCACTGCTTGCACTGATATCATGTGAGTGTGACATGATGCTTCACTAGTGTCTCTGACTACAGGGGTTAGTGTTTCTGTTTTACCCATTGGTGTTTATGTGTATGTGTGTATGTATGTATGTGACTGTGTGTGTATTTATGCATGTATGTGTGTGTGTGTATGTTTGTGTAACCAGCAAATTACAGACCTTGTTACTACAGCATGGGGGGGCGGGGTGTACAGTCTATACAGTACCACTATATACAGTACGTGGGGGGGGCTGGACCATGTCACAGACTACTGTGGTCACTTTATAAAGTACTGGTGCAGGTAGGGTCAGTCCAGCCATCTCACCGGCAGATTACAGACAGTGTCACTGACTCACTATATACAGTACTTGTGGGTTAAACAGTGTCGCTATATACAGTAATAGGGGGTCAGACTATCTCACAGACTGTGGGCACAGGGTACCTTCTTTTGCAGACATGTAATCTGATTCACATTTTTTTCTGTGTTAAATGTTAAAAAAAAAAATGTATCAAATTCACTTTTTTGGGGGTGGCCATTCTTAAATTCTTGCACCTGGGCCCTGTGTTTTCTAGTTACGCCTCTGCCCACAAAAGGCCCTTTTAAGGGCCATTGGTAATTTATTGTAGGCTAGGGTTTTTTTTATTTTGGGGGGACTTTTTTATTTTGATAGGGCTATTAGATTAGGTGTAAAAAAAATTTTTGTTATAATTTGGTTTGTTATTTTTCGTAATTTAGGTTTTTTTTTATTTGTAATTTAGGACTTTGTAATAATGTTTAATTGTATATTTAAATCATTTTAATAGGGTTAGTTTTTTTAATATGTAATTTAGTTTATTTAATTGGTAGTTTAATTTAATTGTAGTATAATAGTTAGGGTAGGTTAATTAATAGTTTAAAATTAATTGAAATTCTACGGGTAAGTTTTAGTTTATTTGAAGATAGGGATGTTGTAATTTTAATTTAAAGTTAAGGGGTTGTTAGGTTTAGGGGTTAATAGCTTCATTTATTTTTTTGCGATGTTGGGGGCTGACGGTTTAGGGGTTAATAAGTTTAGTTAGTGGTGGTGATGTGGGAGGCCAAAGTTTTAGGGTTTAATAAGTTTATTTAGTGGCAGCAGTGTCGGGGAGCGGCGGGATAGGGGATAATAACATTATGTTGCGGCGGTGTCAGGGAGTGGCGGGATAGGGGTTAATACGTTTATTTAGGTTGTGGCGGTGTCAGGAAATGGCGGGGTAGGGGTTAATAACTTTATTTAGGTTGCGGTGGTGTCGGGGAATGGCGGGATAGGGGTTAAACATTTTAGTATAGTGACGGTGTTTAGTGACAGGGTATAAATAAAGTTGGTAAAAAGTCGAATAGATGCGAGTTCGATGACTGATAGCTAACAACATTCTGATGCTCATCGCCCTGTACTTGGTGCTTGTGTTTTTGATGGCTTTTTTTATAAATAAGGAGCGCGTATTGCGATTCGCGGCCACGATGTTTGGCGATGTTAGGTGAGCATATTGATGCCGGTGAATGCAACATAGTTGATCCTTTGATAAATATCCCCCAGAGCATACAATTTTAAACAACTTTCCAATTTACTTCTATGATCAAATTTGCTTTGTTCTCCTGGGTATCCTCTGTTGAAGCAGCAGCAATACATTACTGGGAGCTAGCTGAACACTTCAGGTAAGTCAATGATATGAGGCATTTATGTGCAGCCACCAATCAACAGCTAGCTCCCAGCAGTACTTTGCTTCTCCTAAACCTACCTAGGTATTCTTTGTAACAAAGGACACCAAGAGAACAAAGCAAATTTGATAATAGAAGTAAATTGGAAAGTTATTTGAAATTGCATGGTCTATCTGAATCAAGAAAGAAAAAAAAATCATTTTCATATCCCTATAATTGTTTCAGAATTTTTTTCAGTGTGGAAAACTCTGGTGACAATAATTTTATAACCAGATATTAAAGACAATTCATCTTATACTAACACAAACGTTTATTCAAATCCTTTGTGTCTAAAGACTTCAGGCTTCAGATTCATTGTTTTAATGAGTTAAATGGATGTTAATAGTGATGTCCCGAACTGTTTGCCCGCGAACAGTTCACGGCGAACTTAGGTTGTTCGCGTTCGCCGCTGCGGGCGAACACATGCAATGTTCGATCCGCCCCCTATGTGTCATCATTGAGGAAACTTTGACCCTGTATGTCACAGCCTTCTGACACATTAGAGTCAATCAGCATCAGACACTCCCTCACAGACCCTCCCAGCTTCTTGGCAGCAGCCATTTTAGACTCATTGCGAAGTTGCTTTCTTAGTGAGAGGACCTTTTGTGTTGATTCTGCTGATATTATAGGGAAATAGATAGCTAGGCTAGTGTATTTAGTGTCCACTACAGTCCTGAAGGACTCTTCTCATCTCTGCTGCAAGGACAGCACCCCAAAAAGCCCTTTTTAGGGCTATAACTTCAGTCGTTTTTTGTTTTTTTTCTTTGTATTTTTATTAGCATTTGCCTGGCTTTCAGCCTGTGTGTAAGGCTCGCAGCATATGCTGTGATTACTGCCACCACTGATATCTGCCTAACAACATTAGTTTAAATTTAACCAACAAAAATTTGAAATTATTTTGCTAGTGTAATTTATTTTCATTTTCTATCAGGCCTGTGTCACACAGCATATACTCTGGTTCATTGCTCTGTGCCATCCACCAGTGGTCATATCCGCTTATAACATTATTTTAAATTTAAAAAAAAACTTTTAAATCATTTTGCTAGTGTAATCTAATTTCATTTTCTATCAGGCCTGTGTCTGTCAGGCTAACACAGCATATACTTCAGTTTTTTTTCAGTCTTTTGGTTAATTGCTCTGTGCCAGCCAACAGCCACCACTCATATCTGCTTAACCTTATTTTAAATTTAAAAAAATAACTTTTAAATCATTTTGCTATTGTAATCTAATTTCATTTTCTATCAGACCTGTGTGTTTTGCTGACTTACAGAGCATACTGTGTTTAATTGCTGCCCTCCCTAGTCTATCAGCCATGACTCATATGTGTTTATCTTTTTTTTAAATTCCCCCAAAAAAAACTTTAAATAATTTTGCTAGTGTAATCTAATTTAATTTTCTACCAGGCCTGTGTTTATCTGACTTACAGAAAATGAAAATAAATACCATGATATCACAAGAATGAAACAAAATGTGAAATAAATGTGATAAAATAATAAAAAATGAAGACTAACAAAAGTGTACTAAATACTCATAAAAAGTTCTTTATAAGGATATGTGTGTAATTTTCGAAATCTTCGATCTTCTATTTTCCTTTGATCCTCATATAGAAAGAGAGAAAGAAATGCCACATAGCGTGATTCTGTGATTATTCAAGATGCAGAATGCGTGTTTACAAATGCTTACTCACATGAGATGGAGCTATAGCCTAGCTCAGGTTTATGCGCACACCCGGTATTATACTGTTGGGTAAACAGTTGCTTGAGCCGGATTTAGGTAAAAAGATTTATTAAAATACAAATGTAAAAAGCGTCACAAGGGCTGCAAGAAGCACCAAATATACATAGGGTTGGCAATACAATTAAGTAGTTGCTCGCATTGAGCTTATACACAGTACTAGAAACTTAGGTCAGGAGTGCAGAAACTTAACCACACAACCTTTCCATTCAGAGTCCAAAAAATACAAAATCGTATTTAAAAGATACAATTAGTATATTAAATGATCTTGAACACATCAAATGGAATAAAGATTGGCTATTAGTAACTGGAGATGTAACATCTCTCTATACCATCATAGATAAAGAGTTAGGTATTAGATCAGTACAAAACATCTTAAAAGAAGACACTACCCTTGACCCTAAACAATTACATTTTATTTTGGAGGGAATTAGGATTATCCTTGAGACCAACTTTTTCTGGTTTAACAACGACTATTATCTTCAGATTAGTGGAACGGCGATGGGCACCAGATTTGCGCCCAGTTACGCCAATTTATATATGGCTAATTGGGAAAACATCTACATCTATAATTCCCCCTGGGCGCAATATCTGGTGTCCTATCGTCGTTACATAGACGACCTGTTCCTGATTTGGTCAGGAACAGTAGGTCAGTTGGACGAATTTAAACAATATCTGGCAAACAATGAGTTCAACATAGTATTAACATGGACCCATAGTAAAACTAAGGTAGAATTCCTCGATTTGGAAATCTACATAGAGGACAATACACTGAAAACAAAAATTTTTTTTAAAAGTATCGATGTGAATAATTATATCAGCCTTGACAGCTGTCATCAGAAACATTGGTTAAGGAATATACCAAAGGGGCAATTCGTTCGTCTGAGACGCAACTGTAAAGACGAAACTGTATTTCAGACTCAAGCGAAAGTGTTAAAAGATAGATTTAAAGAAAAAAACTATCCTAAAGCCTTCTTAGAGGAAAAAATAGAGGAAGTTGCAAAACTAGATAGGAAAGAATTATTACATTACAAACAAAGAGATAAAGAAATATCGGCATTAAACAACACAAAAACAGCAAGTAGACTCATTCTACAACATAGTACTCAGAGTAAAGAAGTCAGAGACATTATACAAAAACATTGGGGTATTCTCTTTAGAGACCCTAGTATGTCAGAAATTATAGAGGATAAACCAAATATAATCTTTAAAAAGGTACCTAATTTAAAATTACAACTTTCACATAATATTACAAAAGTGGAAAGAATAAACCCTAATGTTAACTGGTTATCATCTCCACAAGCAGGCTTCAGAAGGTGTCAGTTTTGTAATGCTTGCAAGAAAATGAAAAAGGGACCAAGAGTTTGTAACATATTTCATTCTGTTGATGGCAATAAAACTTATGATATTAATCAGTTCATTACATGTAACAGTAAGAACGTAATATATCTACTAAGATGCTCGTGCAATTTAATTTACATTGGTCGCACCTCTAGGCTTCTGAAAGTCAGACTAAATGAACATATTTACAACATAGAAAAAGGCCTCCAAAAACACTCATTATCAGCACATTTCGATAGAATACACAATAGGAGAATAGAAGATCTTGACTTCCTTGGTATTAGGAAGGTAGAATATAGCTGGAGAGGAGGTGATGTACAAAATCAATTGGGTCGGCTTGAGATGAAATGGATCCACATTATGGATAGTTTCATACCGAACGGCCTTAACAAGGATTTTGAGTTACATCACTTCTTATAAAAATAAAGATATAACTCAGTCCCTATTATTAGAAAATTCCCTCAGCATTTTATATCTTTATAGTGAAATCAGATAATATAAAAATTATCGATATCCTGATAAAACTCTGTGTCTGATTGAAAAGAACACACTGCTCCATATAGCCTGAGAAAGTTACCAAATAGTACTAGTTGTGGGAAATTTAATCTATATAGATACTATGTAGATATGTTTTAAAGGCAAATTTGTTGTGATGTTTAGTTCAAACATGTATATCCTTGTTATGAATAAATAGTATGAGAGTACAAGTGATGAATAATGTGATCTAAACCGATATGTCACACAAGAATTCTCAAATGTCATAGAATGATACGCTATGTATTAGACCTGCTAGCGAAAATTGTTTTATAGTTAGGATGTTTATAAATGTTAATTGAGATAAAATCACTATTGCCCTTAACTCATATATATAGAAATAATAATTATGATTCCTGTGCACAAGTAACGGCGGGATAAGAAGGGATAATCAGAAATATGCCCACTTCCAAAATGGAGGACTCAATACCGGATATCCGGCTCAATAAATCAGAAACACTTAAATAAGACTTTCAGACATGCGCACACCATTCCTTGAAAAAGCTCCTTTGCGAAACGTACGTCGGATACATTGTTTCTTACCCTTGGCGTCTTTCCAAGATTCTGCACACCAGTAAGGAGAGCAACTTATCTGACTTACAGAGCCTACTGTTTTTAATTGCTGCCCTTCCAAGGCTATCAGCCACGACTCATATGTGCTTAAACTTTTTCTTTAAATTAAAAAAAAAATCTTTAAATCATTTTGCTAGTGTAATCTAATTTAATTTTCTATCAGGCCTGTGTGTATCTGACTTACAGAGCATACTGTTGTTAATTGCTGCCCTACGTAGCAGCCAGCCAGTGCCACCGCTCATATCTGCTTAACATTATTTTAAATTTAAAAGAAAAACTTTTAAATTATTTTGCTAGTGTAATCTAATTTAATTTTCTATCAGGCCTGTGTGTTTCTCACTTACACAGCATACTGTGGTAAATTGCTGCCCTACCTACCAGCCACGACTCATATCTGCTTTATATTATTTTAAAGTTAAAAAAAAAAATTAAATCATTTTGCTAGTATAATTTAATTTCTTTTTCCATCAGGCCTGTGTGTTTCTGGCCCACATCATATAGTGTTACACAGATTAATTTTTTTTTCTCCACCACTTATATCTGGTGTAACAACATTAGTGTAAAATAAATTTTATGTAAAATTTTGTTTAACATCAGTCCTCTTCTAGTGTTATTAAATTTTAGTTGCCAGGCTGCCATTACTGCCAGCCTGTGTGTCAGGCTGCCAGCATATACTGTGCCTACTTCCATCCTCAGTGCCAGTCCATCACTATTAGTTCACAGGCCAGCCTGCCACCACTAGTGCCAGGCTGTGTGCCAGGCCCACTTGCCAACTAGTTAAACCAATCATAGTTGTTGTAACAGTGTTGTTAATATTTAAAATTAAAAAATGTTAGATTGTGAATCATCAGTTTGCTCGTGCCATTGAATTGCCCTTTCCTCCTGCCTGCCAGCCTGTGTGCCAGGCACACTAGCCAATTAGTGCCACAATCATATTTCTTGTAACAGTATTTAAAAAATTGTAAATCATCACTTTTTTGACTGCGAATCTTCAGTCTCCTAGTGCCATTGAATTGCAGTTTTCTCCTGCCTGCCAGCCTGTGTGCCAGGCTCACTTGCCAACTAGTTACACCAATCATAGTTGTGGTAACAGTATTGTTAATATTTAAAATTAAAAATTGTTAGATTGTGAATCATCAGTTTGCTCGTGCCATTGAATTGCAGTTTCCTCCTGCCTGCCAGCCTGTGTGCCAGGCCCACTAGCCAATTAGTGCCACCTATCATATTTATTGTAACAGTATTGAAAAAATTGTAAATCATCACTTTTTTGACTGTGAATCTTCAGTCTCCTAGTGCCATTGAATTGCAGTTTCCTCCTGCCTGCCAGCCTGTGTGCCAGGCCGACTTGCCAACTAGTTACACCAATCATAATTGTTGTAAAAGTATTGTTAATATTTAAAATTAAAAAATGTTAGATTGTGAATCATCAGTTTGCTCGTGCCATTGAATTGCAGTTTCCTCCTGCCTGCCAGCCTGTGTACCAGGCCCATTAGCCAATTAGTGCCACCAATCATATTTCTTGTTACATTATTTAAAAAATTGTAAATCATCACTTTTTTGACTGTGAATCTGCAGTCTACTAGTGCCATTGAATTGCAGTTTCCTCCTGCCTGCCAGCCTGTGTGCCAGGCCCACTTGCCAACTAGTTACACCAATCATAATTGTTGTAAAAGTATTGTTAATATTTAAAATTTGAAATTGTAAGGTTGTGAATCATCAGTTTGGTCGTGCCATTGAATTGCACTTTCCTCCTGCCTGCCAGCCTGTGTGCCAGGCCGACTTGCCAACTAGATACACCAATCATAATTGTTGTCAAAGTATTGTTAATATTTAAAATTAAAAATTGTTAGATTGTGAATCATCAGTTTGCTCGTACCATTCTATTGTACTTTCCTCCTGCCTGCCAGCCTGTGTGCCAGGCCCAACTAGCCAATTAGTGCCACCTATCATATTTCTTGTAACAGTATTGAAAAAATTGTAAATCATCACTTTTTTTTACTGTGAATCTGCAGTCTACTAGTGCCATTGAATTGCACTTTCCTCCTGCCTGCCAGCCTGTGTGCCAGACCCACTTGCCAACTAGTTACACCAATCATAGTTGTGGTAACAGTATTGTTAATATTTAAAATTTAAAATTGTTAGATTGTGAATCATCAGTTTGCTTGTGCCATTGAATTGCAGTTTCCTCCTGCCTGCCAGCCTGTGTGCCAGGCCCACTAGTCAATTAGTGCCACCTATCATATTTATTGTAACAGTATTGAAAAAATTGTAAATCATCACTTTTTTGACTGTGAATCTTCAGTCTCCTTGTGCCATTGAATTGCAGTTTCCTCCTGCCTGCCAGCCTGTGTGCCAGGCCGACTTGCCAACTAGATACACCAATCATAATTGTTGTCAAAGTATTGTTAATGTTTAAAATTAAAAATTGTTAGATTGTGAATCATCAGTTTGATCATGCCATTGAATTGCAGTTTCCTCCTGCCTGCCAGCCTGTGTGCCAGGCCCACTAGCCAATTAGTGCCACCAATGATATTTCTTGTAACAGTATTGAAAAAATTGTAAATCATCACTTTTTTGACTGTGAATCTGCAGTCTACTAGTGCCATTGAATTGCAGTTTCCTCCTGCCTGCCAGCCTGTGTGCCAGGCCCACTTGCCAACTAGTTACACCAATCATAATTGTTGTAAAAGTATTGTTAATATTTAAAATTAAAAATTGTTAGATTGTGAATCATCAGTTTGCTCGTGCCATTGAATTGCAGTTTCCTCCTGCCTGCCAGCCTGTGTGCCAGGCCCACTAGCCAACTAGTGCCACCTATCAAATTTCTTGTAACAGTATTGAAAAAATTGTAAATCATCACTTTTTTGACTGTGAATCTGCAGTCTACTAGTGCCATTGAATTGCACTTTCCTCCTGCCTGCCAGCCTGTGTGCCAGGCCCATTAGCCAATTAGTGCCACCAATCATATTTCTTGTAACCGTATTGAAAAAATTGTAAATCATCACTTTTTTGACTGTGAATCTGCAGTCTACTAGTGCCATTGAATTGCAGTTTCCTCCTGCCTGCCAGCCTGTGTGCCAGGCCCACTTGCCAACTAGTTACACCAATCATAATTGTTGTAAAAGTATTGTTAATATTTAAAATTAAAAATTGTTAGATTGTGAATCATCAGTTTGCTCGTGCCATTGAATTGCACTTTCCTCCTGCCTGCCAGCCTGTGTGCCAGGCCCACTAGCCAATTAGTGCCACCTATCATATTTATTGTAACAGTATTGAAAAAATTGTAAATCATCACTTTTTTGACTGTGAATCTGCAGTCTACTAGTGCCATTGAATTGCACTTTCCTCCTGCCTGCCAGCCTGTGTGCCAGGCCCATTAGCCAATTAGTGCCACCAATCATATTTCTTGTTACATTATTTAAAAAATTGTAAATCATCACTTTTTTGACTGTGAATCTGCAGCCTACTAGTGCCATTGAATTGCAGTTTCCTCCTGCCTGCCAGCCTGTGTGCCAGGCTCACTTGCCAACTAGTTACACCAATCATAATTGTTGTAAAAGTATTGTTAATATTTAAAATTAAAAATTGTTAGATTGTGAATCATCAGTTTGCTCGTGCCATTGAATTGCAGTTTCCTCCTGCCTGCCAGCCTGAGTGCCAGGCCCACTAGCCAACTAGTGCCACCTATCAAATTTCTTGTAACAGTATTGAAAAAATTGTAAATTATCACTTTTTTGACTGTGAATCTGCAGTCTACTAGTGCCATTGAATTGCACTTTCCTCCTGCCTGCCAGCCTGTGTGCCAGGCCCATTAGCCAATTAGTGCCACCAATCATATTTCTTGTAACCGTATTGAAAAAATTGTAAATCATCACTTTTTTGACTGTGAATCTGCAGTCTACTAGTGCCATTGAATTGCACTTTCCTCCTGCCTGCCAGCCTGTGTGCCAGGCCCATTAGCCAATTAGTGCCACCAATCATATTTCTTGTTACATTATTTAAAAAATTGTAAATCATCACTTTTTTGACTGTGAATCTGCAGCCTACTAGTGCCATTGAATTGCAGTTTCCTCCTGCCTGCCAGCCTGTGTGCCAGGCTCACTTGCCAACTAGTTACACCAATCATAATTGTTGTAAAAGTATTGTTAATATTTAAAATTAAAAATTGTTAGATTGTGAATCATCAGTTTGCTCGTGCCATTGAATTGCAGTTTCCTCCTGCCTGCCAGCCTGAGTGCCAGGCCCACTAGCCAACTAGTGCCACCTATCAAATTTCTTGTAACAGTATTGAAAAAATTGTAAATTATCACTTTTTTGACTGTGAATCTGCAGTCTACTAGTGCCATTGAATTGCACTTTCCTCCTGCCTGCCAGCCTGTGTGCCAGGCCCATTAGCCAATTAGTGCCACCAATCATATTTCTTGTAACCGTATTGAAAAAATTGTAAATCATCACTTTTTTTACTGTGAATCTGCATTCTACTAGTGCCATTGAATTGCAGTTTCCTCCTGCCTGCCAGCCTGTGTGCCAGGCCCACTTGCCAACTAGTTACACCAATCATAATTGTTGTAAAAGTATTGTTAATATTTAAAATTAAAAAATGTTAGATTGTGAATCATCAGTTTGCTCGTGCCATTGAATTGCAGTTTCCTCCTGCCTGCCAGCCTGTGTGCCAGGCCCACTAGCCAACTAGTGCCACCTAGCAAATTTCTTGTAACAGTATTGAAAAAATTGTAAATCATCACTTTTTTGACTGTGAATCTGCAGTCTACTCGTGCCATTGAATTGCACTTTCCTCCTGCCTGCCAGCCTGTGTGCCAGGCCCATTAGCCAATTAGTGCCACCAATCATATTTCTTGTAACCGTATTGAAAAAATTGTAAATCATCACTTTTTTGACTGTGAATCTGCAGTCTACTAGTGCCATTGAATTGCAGTTTCCTCCTGCCTGCCAGCCTGTGTGCCAGGCCCACTTGCCAACTAGTTACACCAATCATAATTGTTGTAAAAGTATTGTTAATATTTAAAATTAAAAATTGTTAGATTGTGAATCATCAGTTTGCTCGTGCCATTGAATTGCACTTTCCTCCTGCCTGCCAGCCTGTGTGGCAGGCCCACTAGCCAATTAGTGCCACCTATCATATTTATTGTAACAGTATTGAAAAAATTGTAAATCATCACTTTTTTGACTGTGAATCTGCAGTCTACTAGTGCCATTGAATTGCACTTTCCTCCTGCCTGCCAGCCTGTGTGCCAGGCCCATTAGCCAATTAGTGCCACCAATCATATTTCTTGTTACATTATTTAAAAAATTGTAAATCATCACTTTTTTGACTGTGAATCTGCAGTCTACTAGTGCCATTGAATTGCAGTTTCCTCCTGCCTGCCAGCCTGTGTGCCAGGCTCACTTGCCAACTAGTTACACCAATCATAATTGTTGTAAAAGTATTGTTAATATTTAAAATTAAAAATTGTTAGATTGTGAATCATCAGTTTGCTCGTGCCATTGAATTGCACTTTCCTCCTGCCTGCCAGCCTGTGTGCCAGGCTCACTAGCCAACTACTTCCACCAATCATATTTCTTGCAACAGTATTGAAAAAAAATTAAATCCTAACTTTTTGGACTGTGAATCTTCAGTCTCCTAGTGCCATTGAATTGCAGTTGCCTGCCGGCCAGCGTGTGTGTGCCAGGCCCACTTGCTGTTTCCAACTAGTGCCACCAATCATATTTGTTCCAACAGTATTGTCAATTTTTGGTAAAAATAATTTTTGGACTAAGAAGCAAGACTCAGCTAGTTTAATCTAATTGCAGTTGCCTTACTCCCAGCGTGTGTGCCAGACAGGCCCATTTGCCAACTAGTGCCAACAATCATATTTGTTGTCACAGTACTTCTAATATTTAAAAAATAAACATTTTTTACTTTGAAACATCAGTCTTTTTTTCGTTGTCAGTCTTACAGCGTATACTGTGCCCACTTGCCCAGTGCCACCACTCATAATTTGTGTAATAGTATTGTAAGTGTCCATTTTAAAAAAAAATGACAGGCAGAGGCAGGCCACCCCGCAGGATCCGTGGTCGTGGTCGTGGTGCTGTGATTCCTTTAGACCCTACAAATATGCACATTGTTCAGACGCCGGGTGCCAGGGGGGATGCGAAAAGTTCTGAGGAGGACCTAGTTGAATGGCTAACACAGGACACCCAATCTTCTACAGCTTCCGCTCCTAGTCCTCCTAATCTTGACGCACCATCTACGTCCAGCTGTACTTTCGGCATGTCTCAAGTGACCAGTGCCACTCGCCCGCCTGTTGCCACCACCAACACTAGCACCACAGCCGCTTCACTTGATCTGTCACAGGAGTTATTGACACATCAGTTGGAAGAAATGAGTGATGCGCAACCATCATTGACAGAGGATGTAGATAACAGTGATATGTCTCAGTCAGGCAGCATTACAGACATGGAGGTATGGTATGATGATGATGATGATGTTGTACCCGCTGTTGCTTCCTTTCTTGATGTGTCAGATACAAGTGAAGCGGTTGATGATGATGTGTCGGTGGATGTCACGTGGGTGCCTGCTAGAAGAGAAGAAGAAGAGGGGGAAAGTTCAGATGGGGAGACAGAGAGGAGGAGGAGGAGACAAGTTGGAAGCAGGGGGAGGTCATCGCAAGGAGCTAGTGGCACAGTCAGACAGCATGCATCGGCACCCAGGGTCAGCCAGACAGCACGCCGATGCCCATCAACGCATGCTGTTGCCACCACCAGAATGCCGTCATCGCAGAGCTCAGCAGTGTGGCATTTTTTTGTGTGTCTGCCTCTGACAACAGCGATGCCATTTGCAACCTGTGCCAAAAGAAACTGAGTCGTGGGAAGTCCAACACCCACCTAGGTACAACTGCTTTGCAAAGGCACATGGTCTCCCATCACAAACGCCGATGGGAAGAACACATGAGTAGAAGCAGCACACAAACTGAAAGCCGCCCTCCTCCTCCTGCTCCAGCATCTTCAGCCACATCAACCACTGCTGTCCTCCTTTCCCCTTCTCAACCATCCTCCACTGCGTCTCTCTAACGTAGCAGTTCCTGGTCATCTGCCCACAGTCAGCTGTCTATCAACGACATGTTTGAACGTAAGAAGCCAATTTCTCAAAGTCACCCCCTTGCCCGGCGTCTGACAGCTGGCTTGTCTGAACTCTTAGCCCGCCAGCTTTTACCATACAAGCTGGTGGAGTCTGATGCTTTCAAAAAATTTGTATCTATTGGGACACGCAGTGGAAGGTACCTGGCAGAAATTTCTTTTCACAAAAGGCAATCCCAAACCTGTACTCTGTTGTTCAAAAGGAAGTTATGGCATGTCTGGCACACAGCGTTGGGGCAAGGGTCCATATGACCACAGATAGCTGGTCTGCAAAGAATGGTCAGGGAAGGTATATCACCTACACTGCACATTGGGTAAACCTGCTGATGTCTGACAAGCATGGAATGCGTGGCTCTGCAGAAGAGTTGGTGACACCGCCACGACTTGCAGGCAGGCCTGCTGCTACCTCCTCTACTCCTCCTACTTCATCCTCTTCCATAACCTCTTCCATAACCTCTTCCTCGGCTGAGTCCTCTTCTGCTTCTGCTTCTTGCTCCACATCAATGGCACCCCCCCCCCCCAGCTCCCCAGGTACTATTTCACATCCCGGGTACGGCAGTGTCACGCCGTCTTGGGGTTGACTTGCCTGAAAGTGGAGAGTCACACCGCACCAGCACTCCTGACCGCCCTGAACGCACAGGTGGATCAGTGGCTGACTCTGCACCAACTGGAGATTGGCAAGGTTGTTTCTGACAATGGAAGTAATTTGGTGGCGGCATTGAAATTGGGCAAGTTGACACATGTGCCGTGCATGGCACATGTGTGTTATCTGATTGTACAATGATTTGTCCATAAGTACCCAGGCTTACAGGACATCCTGAAGCAGGCCAGGAAGGTGTGTGGCCATTTCAGGCGTTCCTACACGGCCATGGCGCACTTGTCCGATATCCAGCATCGAAACAACCTGCCAGTCAGGTGCTTGATTTGTGACAGCCTGACACGGTGGAATTCAACACTCCTGATGTTTCACCGCCTGCTCCTACAAGAAAAAGCTGTTATTGAGTATTTGTATGACCGGGGTGCTAGGACAGCCTCTGGGGAGCTGGGGATTTTTTTGCCAAATTACTGGACGCTCATGCGCAATGCCTGTAGGCTCATGCATCCTTTTGAGGAGGTGACAAACCTTGTCAGTCGCACCGAAGGCACCATCAGCGATATCATACCATTTGTTTTCTTCCTGGAGCGTGCCCTGCGAAGAGTGCTGGATCAGGCCGTAGATGAGCGTGAAGAGGAAGAGGAGGAGGAAGAGTTGTGGTGTCCATTACCCCCACAAACAGCCTTATCAGCATCGCTTGCTGGACCTGCGGCAATGCAGGAAGAGGATTGTTAGGAAGAGGAGTCAGAGGAGGAATGTGGCTTTGAGGAGGAGGAGGAGGAGGAGGAGGAGGAAGACCGAGCACAGCAGGCATCCCAGGGTTCTCATTGTTGTCACCTCTCTGGTACCCGTGGTGTTGTACGTGGCTGGGGGGAAGAAGATACCCTCAGTGAGATCAGTGAGGACGAGGAACGGGACATGATTAGCTCGGCATCCAACCTTGTTCAAATGGGTTCTTTCATGCTGTCGTGCCTGTTGAGGGACCCTCGTATAAAAAAGCTGAAGGAGAACGACCTGTACTGGGTGTCCACGCTCCTAGACCCCCGGTATAAGCATAAAGTGCCTGAAATGTTACCAAATTCCCGCAAGTCGGAAAGGATGGAGCATTTTAAAAATAAATTTAAAAATATGCTTTACACAGCGTATAAGGGTGATGTCACAGCACAACGGGAATGTAACAGGGGAAGAGATGAAAGTAATCCTCCTCCTCCCATGACCACGGTGGCAAGGACAGGACGCTTTCCTGACGTCTTGTTGATGGAGGACATGCGTACCTTTTTAACTCTCATGCATCGCCAGAGCCTTTCGGGATCTAGCCTCAGAGAAAGACACAACCGACAGGTAGCAGACTACCTAGCATTAACTGCGGATCTCGACACTCTGAGGAGCGATGGACCCCTAGACTACTGGGTGTGCAGGCTTGACCTGTGGCCTGAGCTATCTCAATTTGCAATGGAACTTCTGGCCTGCCCGCTTCAAGTGTCCTGTCCGAAAGGACCTTCAGTGCAGCAGGAGGTTTTGTCACTGAGAAGAGAAGTCGCCTAGGTCAAAAAAGCCTTGACTATCTCACCTTTATTAAAATGAATGAGGGATGGATCCCGAAGGGACTGACATTGGGCAATACATTTGAGTAAAAAAAGCCTGATGATGAGATGAGCTGGCTTGGGCCCCAACTGGTACACACGCTGGCTTTTTTTTCTTATAATGCAGGGTGACTTGCTTGACAACAACTAGTGTTCAAGCCACAAGCTTTTAGGGCACTTTCTAAATGTTTTACAAACAGCAATTTTTCTGGCCGCTGCTACAGCAGTAGCTGCAACAATACCCAATTTTTCAGTCATTTGTACATGCCTAATTTTTCTGGCCTCTGCTGCTGCTCTGTGGGTACAAAACTCAAAGCAAAAAATAAGGCACATAACAGTGATTAAACTGTTAAGAATAGTACAACTTAACACACCACTCATATCTGGTGGACCATTAAATTGCACGCGCAGTGCCCCAAATTTGAAGGAGGAGGACCGACCAAGCATCTTTATCCTTCTCTTGGTTGCTCTAAATTATCTCCGGGTTACATCTATGCCATACCGGTAGTTTATTGTGTAAAAGGGTGGCATATGTGGTGTTTCATGCTGTTGTGCCTGTTGAGGGTTGTGGCCCATGGTATAAAAAGGCTGAAGGAGAACGACCTGTAATGGGCGTCCAAGCACATTTTTTTGTAAAATGTTCACGGTTCCTCTCAATTATCTCCGGGTTCCTAAAATCAATGCCATACCTGTACTCGATTGTGCAAAAGGATGACATATGTGGTGTTTCCTGCAGTTGTTTCTGTTGAGGGTGCTGGACCCTCTTATAAAAAGGCTGAAGGAGAACGACCTGTACTGGGTGTCCAAGCATGGTTTTTTGGCCAATTTCACATTTCCAAAAAATTATCTCTGGTTTTCTAAAATAAATGCTGTACCTGTACTCTATTGTTCAAAAGGATGCCATATGTCCTCTTTCCTGCTGTTGTTTTTGTTGAGGGTTCTGGACCCTCTTGTAAAAAGGCTGAAGTATAAAGAAGTGTACTGGGTGTCCAATCAAAGTTTTTTTCTATTTCCCCTTTCCTAAAAAATATCTCCTGGTTTCTAAAATCAATGCCTTACCTGTACTCTATTGTTCAAAAGGATGCCATATGTCCTCTTTCCTGCTGTTGTTTTTGTTGAGGGTCCTGGACCATCTTTTAAAAAGGCTGAAGTAGAAAGAAGTGTACTGGGTGTCTAATCATTTTTTTGGTTCAATTTCCCGGTTCCAACAAATTATCTCTGGGTTTCTAAAATCAATGCTGTACCTGTACTCTATTGTTCAAAAGGATGCCATATGTCCTCTTTCCTGCTGCTGATTTTGTTGAGGGTCCTGGACCCTCTTATAAAAATGCAGGAGAAAGAAGTGTACTGGGTGTCCAATCAATGTTTTTTCTATTTCCCCTTTCCTAAAAATTATCTCCTGGTTTCTAAAATCAATGCCTTACCTGTAATCTATTGTTCAAAAGGATGCCATATGTCCTCTTTCCTGCTGTTGTTATTGTTGAGGGTCCTGGACCCTCTTGTAAAAAGGCTGAAGTAGAAAGAAGTGTACTGGGTGTCCAATCAATGTTTTTTTCTATTTCCCCTTTCGTAAAAATTATCTCCTGGTTTCTAAAATCCATGCCTTACCTGTAATCTATTGTTCAAAAGGATGCCATATGTCCTCTTTCCTGCTGTTGTTTTTGTTGAGGGTCCTGGACCCTCTTGTAAAAAGGCTGAAGTAGAAAGAAGTGTACTGGGTGTCCAATCAATGTTTTTTTCTATTTCCCCTTTCCTAAAAATTATCTCCTGGTTTCTAAAATCAATGCCTTACCTGTAATCTATTGTTCAAAAGGATGCCATATGTCCTCTTTCCTGCTGTTGTTTTTGTTGAGGGTCCTGGACCCTCTTTTAAAAAGGCTGAAGTAGAAAGAAGTGTACTGGGTGTCTAATAATTTTTTTGGTTCAATTTCCCGGTTCCAACAAATTATCCCCGGGTTTCTAAAATCAATGCTGTACCTGTACTCTATTGTTCAAAAGGATGCCATATGTCCTCTTTCCTGCTGCTGTTTTTGTTGAGGGTCCTGGACCCTCTAATAAAAATGCAGAAGTAGAAAGAAGTGTACTGGGTGTCCAATCAATGTTTTTTTCTATTTCCCCTTTCCTAAAAATTATCTCCTGGTTTCTAAAATCAATGCCTTACCTGTAATCTATTGTTCAAAAGGATGCCATATGTCCTCTTTCCTGCTGTTGTTTTTGTTGAGGGTCCTGGACCCTCTTTTAAAAAGGCTTAAGTAGAAAGAAGTGTACTGGGTGTCCAATCATTTTTTTGGTTCAATTTCCCGGTTCCAACAAATTATCTCCGGGTTTCAAAAATCAATGCCTTATCTGTAATCTATTGTTCTAAAGGATGCCATATGTCCTTTTTTCTGCTGTTGTTTCTGTTGAATGTCCTGGACCCTCTTATAAAAAGGCCGAAGGAGAAAGACGTGTACTGGGTGTCCAATCAATGTTTTTTTCTATTTCACGTTTCCTAAAAATTATCTCTGGGTTTCAAAAATCAATGCTGTACCTGTACTCTATTGTTCAAAAGGATGCCATATGTCCTCTTTCCTGCTGTTGTTTCTGTTGAGGGTCCTGGACCCTCTTATAAAAAGGCTGAAGGAGAAAGACGTGTACTGGGTGTCCAATCTATGTTTTTTTCTATTTCCCCTTTCCTAAGAATTATCTCTGGGTTTCTAAAATCAATGCTGTACCTGTAATCTATTGTTCAAAAGGATGCCATAAGTCCTCTTCCCTGCTGTTGTTTCATATGAGGGTCCTGGACCCTCTTATAAAAAGGCTGAAGTAGAAAGAAGTGTACTGGGTGTCCAATCATTTTTTTGGTTCAATTTCCCGGTTGCAACAAATTATCTCCGGGTTTCTAAAATCAATGCCTTACCTGTACTCTATTGTTCAAAAGGATACCATATGTCCTCTTTCCTGCTGTTGTTTCTGTTGAGGGTCCTGGACCCTCTTATAAAAAGGCAGAAGGAGAAAGAAGTGTACTGGGTGTCCAATCTATGTTTTTTTCTATTTCCCGTTTCCTAAAAATTATCTCTGGGTTTCTAAAATCAATGCTGTACCTGTACTCTAGTGTTCAAACGGATGCCATATGTCCTCTTTCCTGCTGTTGTTTCATATGAGGGTCCTGGACCCTCTTATAAAAAGGCTGAAGTAGAAAGAAGTGTACTGGGTGTCCAATCATTTTTTTGGTTCAATTTCCCGGTTCCAACAAATTATCTCTGGGTTTCTAAAGTCAATGCTGTACCTGTACTCTATTGTTCAAAAGGATGCCATATGTCCTCTTTCCTGCTGTTGCTTCATATGAGGGTCCTGGACCCTCTTATAAAAAGGCTGAAGTAGAAGAAGTGTACTGGGTGTCTAATCATTTTTTTGGTTCAATATTCCGGTTCCAACAAATTATCTCTGGGTTTCTAAAGTCAATGCTGTACCTGTACTCTATTGTTCAAAAGGATGCCATATGTCCTCTTTCCTGCTGCTGTTTTTGTTGAGGGTCCTGGACCCTCTTATAAAAAGGCCGAAGGAGAAAGAAGTGTACTGGGTGTCCAATCAATTTTTTTTTCTATTTCCCGTTTCCTAAAAATTATCTCTGGGTTTCAAAAATCAATGCTGTACCTGTACTCTATTGTTCAAAAGGATGCCATATGTCCTCTTTCCTGCTGTTGTTTTTGTTGAGGGTCCGGGACCCTCTTATAAAAAGGCTGAAGTAGAAAGAAGTGTACTGGGTGACCAATCATTTTTTTGGTTCAATTTCCCGGTTGCAACAAATTATATCCGGGTTTCTAAAATCAATGCCTTACCTGTACTCTATTGTTCAAAAGGATGCCATATGTCCTTTTTCCTGCTGTTGTTTCTGTTGAGGGTCCTGGACCCTCTTATAAAAAGGCCGAAGGAGAAAGAAGTGTACTGGGTGTCCAATCTATGTTTTTTTCTATTTCCCGTTTCCTAAAAAATATCTCCAGGTTTCTAAAATCAATGCCTTACCTGTAATCTATTGTTCAAAAGGATGCCATATGTCCTCTGTCCTGCTGTCGTTTCTGTTGAGGGTCCTGAAGCCTTTTATAAAAAGGCTGAAGTAGAAAGAAGTGTACTGGGTGTCCAATCATTTATTTGGTTCAATTTCCCGGTTGCAACAAATTATCTCCGGATTTCTAAAATCAATGCCTTACCTGTAATCTATTGTTCAAAAGGATGCCATATGTCCTCTTTCCTGCTGTTGTTTCTGTTGAGGGTCCGGGACCCTCTTATAAAAAGGCCGAAGGAGAACGACCTGTACTGTACTGGGTGTCCAAGCATGGTTTTTTGTTCAATTTCACGGTTCCTAAAAAGTATCTCCGTGTTCCTAAAATCAATGCCATACCTGTACTCTATTGTTCAAAAGGATGGCATATATGGTGTTTCATTCTGTTGTGGCTGTTGAGGGTCGTGGGCCATCGTATAAAACGGCTGAAGGAGAACTACCTGTACTGCCTTGCTGCTCCTTTTAGGCAGGCCAGCTCTTTGCATACATGCCCACAGACTCTGTAACGGATGCCTCTTTTAGGGAGAGGTGCAGCCATAATGCAGGGTCAGAACCTCTGCCTGCAACTGGTATACTCGATTTTGCGAAAGGAAGTAACCTTACCATGGTTCCCTGACCGCACGTCTTGTTGTTATATTTTGTTGAGGGTAATAATGATGGCTATGTAGACCACCCCCGAGAGGCCTTGAAGTAACAGGGATGAAAGTGCTAAGAATAGTACTAATTTACACAACCAAGTTAGCCATGGGTCTTAGTCCAAGACCGCATGGCTTTTTTTTGGGTTGAGTGCGGCTAATCATGAAGGCCATATAGACCTCCCACCATTCGGTGTTGTATCAGGTATTAAACTATTAAGAACAGTACTACCAAAATACAGCCAATTAACGGGCTATCAAGAGCCCAGGTTTTATTGTTGTATTTGGTTAGGATAATCATGATGGCCATGTAGACCACCCCCGAGAGTCCTTGAAGTAACAGGGATGAAAGTGCTAAGAATAGTACTACTTTAAACAACCGAGTTAGCCATGGGTATTAGTCCAAGACCGCTTGGCTTTTTTTTGGGTTGGGTGCGGCTAATCATGCAGGCCATATAGACCTCCCACCATTAGGTGTTGTATCAGGTATTAAACTAATAAGAACAGTACTACCAAAATACAGCCAATTAACGGCCTATCAAGAGCCAAGGTTTTATTGTTGTATTTGGTTAGGATAATCATGATGGCCATGTAGACCAACCCCGAGAGTCCTTGAAGTAACAGGGATGAAAGTGCTAAGAATAGTACTACTTTAAACAACCGAGTTAGCCATGGGTATTAGTCCAAGAACGCTTGGCTTTTTTTTGGGTTGGGTGCGGCTAATCATGCAGGCCATATAGACCTCCCACCATTCGGTGTTGTATCAGGTATTAAACTAATAAGAACAGTACTACCAAAATACAGCAAATTAACGGGCTATCAAGAGCCAAGGTTTTATTGTTGTATTTGGTTAGGATAATCATGATGGCCATGTAGACCACCCCAGAGAGTCCTTGAAGTAACAGGGATGAAAGTGCTAAGAATAGTACTACTTTAAACAACCGAGTTAGCCATGGGTATTACTCCAAGTCCGCTTGGCTTTTTTTTGGGTTGGGTGTGGCTAATCATGCAGACCATATAGACCTCCCACCATTCAGTGTTGTATCAGGTATTAAACTAATAAGAATAGTACTACCAAAATACAACCAATTAAAGGGCTATCAAGAGCCAAGGTTTTATTGTTGTATTTGGTTAGGATAATCATGATGGCCATGTAGACCACCCCCGAGAGGCCTTGAAGTAACAGGGATGAAAGTGCTAAGAATAGTACTACTTTAAACAACCGAGTTAGCCATGGGTCTTAGTCCAAGACCACTTGGCTTTTTTTTGGGTTTGGTGCGGCTAATCATGCAGGCCATATAGACCTCCCACCATTCGGTGTTGTATCAGGTATTAAACTAATAAGAACAGTACTACCAAAATACAGCCAATTAACGGCCTATCAAGAGCCAAGGTTTTACTTAACACAACCTAGTTACCATGGGTCACAGAGCATATGTTTTATTATTATATTTTGTAAGGGTAATCATGCAGGCCATATAGACCTCCCCCGATAGGGTGAGTTACAGGTATTGAAATGCTAAGAACAGTACTACTTAAGACAAACTTACCATGGGTCCCAGAGCATATGTCTTATTATTATATTTTGTTAGGGTAATCATGCAGGCAATATAGACCTCCCCCGATAGGGTGAGTAACAGGTATTAAAATGCTAAGAAGAATACTACTTAACACAACCTAGTTACCATTGGTCCCAGACCGCATGTCTTGTTTTTATATTTTGTAAGGGTAATCATGCAGGCCATATAGACCTCCCCCGATAGGGTGAGTAACAGGTATTAAAATGCTAAGAACAGTACTACTTAACACAAACTTACCATGGGTCCCAGAGCATATGTCTTATTATTATATTTTGTTAGGGTAATCATGCAGGCCATATAGACCTCCCCCGATAGGGTGAGTAACAGGTATTAAAATGCTAAGAACAGTACTACTTAACACAACCTTACCATGGGTCCCAGACCCAGAGCAGATGTCTTATTATTATATTTTGTATGGGTAATCATGCAGGCCGTATAGACATTCCCCAATAGGGAGAGTTACAGAGATTAAAGTGCTAAGAATAGTACTACTTAAAACACAACCTAGTTACCATGGGTCCCAGACCGCATGTCTTATTATTATATTTTGTAAGGGTAATCAGGCAGGCCATATAGACCTCCCCCGATAGGGGGGGGTAACAGGGATTAAAGTGCTAAGAAAAGTACTAATTAACACAAGCTAGTTACTATGGGTCCAACACTGCGTGTCTTGTTGTTATACTTTGTCAGGGTAATCATGCAGGCCATATAGACCTCCCACGATAGGGAGAGTTACAGGGCTGAAAGTGCTAAGAATAGTACTACTTAACACAACCTAATTACCATGGGTCCCAGACCGCATGTTTAATTATTATACTTTGTCAGGGTAATTATATATCTAACAAATCTATCTATTTCTCTTCTGTCGATTCTATCTAACTATCAATCTATGTATATCTATCTATCCTATCTATCTTCTGTCTGGACTGTTTTGAGACAGCCACTTGTGTTTTGGACAAATTTGAAGTAGGAGGACAGACCAATCACAGGGATTAAACTGGGAAGAATAGTAATACTTAAGAAAACCTAGTTATACCAGAACCACCATGGGTCCCAGACCGCATGTTTTGTTATTATAGTTTGTCAGGGTGATCATGCAGGCCATATAGACCTCCCCCGATAGGGGGAGTAACAGGGATTAAAGTGCTTTGAAAAGTACTACTTCACACAACCTAGTTACCATGGGTCCCAGACCGCGTGTCTTGTTGTTATACTTTGTCAGGGTAATAATGCAGGCCATATAGACCTCCCCCGATAAGAGGAGTTACAGGGATGAAAGTGCTAAGAATAGTACTACTTAACACAACCTAGTTACCATGGGTCCAAGACCGCATGTTTAATTATTATACTTTGTCAGGGTAATTATATATCTAACAAATCTATCTATTTCTCTTCTATCGATTCTATCTAACTACCAATCTATGTATATCTATCTATCCTATCTATCTATCTATCTTCTGTCCAGACTGTTTTGAGACAGCCACTTGTGTTTTGGACAAATTTGAAGTAGGAGGACAGACCAATCATCTTCTTCAATCTGCCGGTTCCAAAAATGAAGGCCATATAGACCTCCCCCGATAGGGGGAGTAACAGGTTGTAGTAAACTGATAAGAATAGTACTACTTAACACACCACGGGTCACAGACCGCATGTCTTATTGTTATACTCTGTCAGGGAAATTATATATATTTCAAATCTATTTATTTATCTATCAAATCGATCTAACTATCAAACATATCTATTAAATGTAGATTGCATCTATTGATCGATGTAATCCGTATCTATAAAATGTATATTAGATATTTTGGTTAATGTAATTCGTATCTATCAAATGTATATTGCATCTTTGGATCGATAACATTCATATCTAACAAATGGATATTGCATCTATTGATCTATGTAATTCATATCTATCAAATGTATATTGCATCTATTGATCTATGTAATTTGTATCGATCATATGTATATTGCATCGATTGAGCTATGTAATCTATGTATCTATCTATCAAATCTATCTATCTCGTGGTTGTGCAAATGGACTGTTTGCGGTTGTTTGCGGTGCGTTACATTTGGAGTTTGCTCTGTCACTGTGAGGCGGCCGCAACCCTTACACTACCTGATAGATACGACATCATAACTGATGTTTTAAAGCACTTTATTGCAAACAATTTGGGAATGTTAGGTGATTTAGGCCCTTTATGGGTTAAAAGCAGACTCTGCATCAACTATGTAATTTTCCATGGGAGTTTTGCCAGGGATCCCCCTCCAGCATGCCACAGTCCCGGTGTTAGTCCCCTTGAAACAACTTTTCCATCACTATTGCATCCAGAAAGAGTCCTTGTAGGTTTTAAAGTTCGCCTGCCTATTGAAGTCAATGGCGGTTTGCGCGGTTCGCCGGTTCGCGAACAATACCGGAAGTTTGAGTCCGCCGTTCGCGAACCGATATTTTTAAGTTCGCAACATCACTAGATGTTAACCGATAAATACATGCTATGAGCCCTATCTATCAAGCCATCAACTTTCTTGCATTCAACGGCACCAATACGCTCGCCTAACATCTCAGCCGCGGACCTGAATACGATCTCCATATTTATAAAAAAAAAGCCGGCAAAAAGCCTTGCACCAAGTACGGGGCGATGAGCAGCTGACTGTTGTTAATTAGCAGTCATCGATCTCGCTGCTATTCGACTTTTTGCCAACTTTATTTATACCCTGTCACTAATCACCGCCACTATACTAAAATGTTTAACCCCTATCCCGCCGCAACTAAATAAAAGTATTAAACCCTATCCCGCTGCTCCCGGACCCCACCGCAACTAAATAAAAGTATTAACCCCTATCCCGCTGCTCCTGGACCCCACCGCAACTAAATAAAAGTATTAACCCCTAAACTCCTGGCCTCCCACATCACTACCACTAACTAAACCTATTAACCCCTAAACCGCCAGCCCCCCACATTGCCATAAAATAAATTAAGCTATTAACCCCTTAACCTAACAACCCGCTAACTTTACATTAAAATTACAACATCCCTATCTTATAATAAATTTAAACTTACCTTTAGAATTAAAAGAAACTATATTTAACTATTAAATAACCTACCCTAACTATTATACTAAAAATACATTAAACTACCAATTAAATTAACTATATTACATATTTAAAAACCTAACCCTACTCAAATTATTTAAATCTACAATTAAAAATTTCTAAATTACAAAAAAATAAACACTGTTACAAAAAATAAAAAACACATACGGCTAGATTACAAGTTTTGCATTATGGTGAAAAAGCAGCGTTATCAGGTTAAAGGCTAGTTAAAATAAATAGAACTAAACAACTAGGAATACTAATTGTACAAAGAGATACACTTAGGATTATTTAGAAAAGAATGCCACAAAAAAATATATATTTCTTTAACTCCAAATGATCATATAAATGTGAAATTACTCTATTTGTTTAAAATGTTCCATAACATTCATACTTTAATACTTTATTATAGCAACTAGGAACAAACATTCACACAGAAGTAGCCTGAAAGAGTTAAAAACACTTAAACCCAGTTAAATTGGATTGATATAATAAGCAGTGCTATATGTATTCAACCTGATGCCCACAGCATAATAATAAAGGATAAGCTAAGTCCTTACAATCCGAGGGCTTTTTTACTTTTAAGTAGTTATATTTTTAAGGTAAATAGTAGGCACCAGGAATCAACAAATATATAGGTAGATGAAGATTCTGTTATTAACTAGGCAAGCAGTTAAAAAGCGACAGACAGGAGAGAACTAGCTTCTCCTGCTGGACCCCTGACGCGCGTTTCACAGAACGCTTCCTCAGAGGGGGTGCGGGCCGCTGCTACTCAGCGTTATTTATGTGGGTAGTTGTCCCACCTCATGCCCCTGATTCGTTGTCCCTCTCGATTTTGAATAGATCTGATTGGCCGCTCATTCTGTCTGTAGTAAGAATAGACAGTGGCATCCGGTATTACGTAGCGTAAGGAGGGAGTGTGAATAGGGGGGGCGTGTATGATGTTACTGATGGACCAATCATTACTAAGTGAACAGGGGGTGTGTATGTTATGTGGTAACGATTGGATGATCACTGCAGATGGTAAACAAAGCATTGAGAGTTAAGAGTTACTTTGTATCATAACATAACAATGCTTAGTAAGGAATTATTGTATCGTACCGCAATGGCATGATTGGGATCTTAGTCTTCAAAGCAGATAAATGAAGTATATGATTTGTAAGCGAACGCATTAGGGAATATAACGTGTTTTTGAATGATTGTGAGGCAGATTACTTCATAAAATGACAGCATGTGAAAGGATGCTAGAATTTCATAGTATATTGGAGTGTCAATATTACTGTTTGCTGATGTATAATACGTCTATCCAATGTTAGACTTAATCCAATGGATTACATTATTTTGCATACTGTTAGAAAGATAAGGAGCGAACTATAGTCTGGCCACTAACCAATCACTATTGTTTTGTTGTGTATATAATGCGTTCTGACAGATAGGTGAACCACTAGACAACTGATCGCCATATAGGACCTTTTCTGGGTTTAGCCCTTTTCCTTGGGGATCCGATAAGTAATAAAATACACAAAATGAATATTCAATCAGACATTGCTAATCGCCATCAGAAACGACTCACAGAACTTAACTCTATTTTCAACAGTTCCACTAGGGACAATATACAAATCAATGAGGATGAATTAAACAATGTGTTATGTAAATTACATCAAACCCTACATAAACAATCTAAAAGATGGTGGAACTGGCACTTCTTTGAGAAGTATGCAGAAAAAAACATAATTCCCAGAGGGTTGAGGATGAAGGTATTTCCAGCCTTCAACCTCTACAACAATGATTTAACCAAAGAATGGGAAACAGCCTTGTCAGAGTGCTCTCTCAAATTAATAAATATATTAATTAAACACGATAAACTTGAACTAACAAAGTTAGATTCTGAAATTGAAGAATATAATGCCCAATTGTCTCAATTTAATGACAAAATAGATTACAAAAATCAGTATGATAAATACCAAAAAGAATTGGACAAATTGGAGCAAGAAATAATAGCAACTAAAAAACAAAAGTTGCAGAGAGATATTGAAGACTTTCAAAATCAAAGAGTTTATCGTTGGCGTAGTAATGTCACCTCTAGATACAGGGGTAACAGATATCTTGTTCAACAATCTGAGAGCAGTGCAGAGAGTGAAACTGATATTTCAGATAATGACTCAGACACAAATACTGACAATGATAGTACTAGCAACACAGATATTAATAGTGCCAGACCTAAGAGCTACAGCTCAGTACAATCTTCCACATCTTCCTCTTCCTCATCATCTTTTTTGTCCAAAACCCCTCACAACATAACTCCACCGGTTACCTTAACCAATCAGTCCAACACTCAGAACAGGGGCAACAAACGGAAATTTTCAGGCCCAGTGAGACAGTCAACAAGAAGAAGGGAATTGAGTCCCTTCAGCAAGATAAGGATGAACAAATGAGGATTGTTAACCTTTCTGACTATACACTCAGTACCACACACAAATCTGTACTATCTAGAGGACTGTCTTTCTGCCCGGTAAACTCACTAAACAAATTTGAGGTAATAAAAGACATCCATCTGTTCTCCAGAAAAATACTACTTAAAAAACTATATGCCTTTAATCCAAACAGTTTGAATGCAGAAGATTTACTAACTGTAGATATATTGCAAGAGTTATCTGCAGCCAGTACAGATATGCAAACAGCAATTGACACAGATACTCAAGCAGATGAACCTGCATCTTCTGTTTGGAAATCAAATGTAAAACCTAAATCTACTTATGTTCCATCCTTTTCTATATCCCCAGAGATACAGATTTTTTGCAAGATGGTTTGTAAAGAAATCGAACAATTGCCCATATACAGGGCCAAACAAAACCTTAACATCAATGAAATTAATGCACTAAGAGAGATAGAATCATGGCATGATGTTTTAATCAAGCCATCTGATAAAGGTGGGAATGTGGTCCTTTGGCCACAACAAATGTATATGGATGAGGCTAAAAAACAATTATCTAATTCTGCTTGTTACAAACAGTTGATATTCAACCCTCAGAGTTCATATCTTACCCAATATAACAGAATGATATTAAGTGCTTGGAAATCCAATATAATATCTAATTCAGAGAAAAAGTATCTGATAAAGGACAACCCTAAAATTGCCACTTTATACTTTCTACCGAAAGTGCACAAAAACTCCTCAATACCCCCCGGAAGACCTATTGTGTCAGGAAATGACAACTTAACAGAAAATGCAAGTAAATTTGTAGACTTGCGATTAAGAGAATATCTCACGAGCATACCCTCATATGTACATGACACAATGGAGGTATTGCAGCTGTTACAAAACATTAAATTATCTGAGGATATGTGGCTAGTTACAGCGGACGTCGAGTCCCTGTACACAAATATAAAACATGAAGATGGAATTAAAGCCATTAAATATTATTTGGCTTCAAATAATAATGACAACAATCTACATAATGACTTTATAATTCAACTCTTGAAATTTGTCCTGACTCATAACTTCTTCACATTTAATGACAGGTACTACTTGCAAACCCAAGGTACCGCTATGGGTACAGCTTGCGCGCCGACATACGCAAATTTATTTTTTGGCTACTGGGAACTATTCTATGTATTTTCTGATGACCTTGAAAAATATACTGAACACATTCCAATGTGGTTAAGATATATAGATGATGTGCTTTTCATCTGGGAAGGGTCATATGAACAACTTGAAATCTTTATGAAGAGAATTAATGAGAATGATCTCAACATCAAATTAACTTTTGAGGCTAACCAACAAGAGATATGCTTTTTTGATTTAAAAATATTCAAAAATAATGAAGGATTCATTAATACCACAATGTTTAGAAAAGAAACATCAACCAATACTCTTCTACATCATTCCAGTGCTCACTCTCCAAGTACCCTGAAAGCAATACCATACGGGGAATTTCTGAGACTTCGTCGGAACTGCACTACCAATGAGATCTACATACAGGAAAGTGTAGCTTTAGCACAAAGACTAATTGCACGTGGATACAGTAAGAAATCCATAAAAAGAGCCAAGTATAAAGCACTTAAGAAAAGCAGAGATGACTTACTAATCCCAAAAAGCAAAACACCTCAAGAGTCATGTCCCAGACTCATTACAACTTACAATCCCCAGATGCCGCATGTTATCAAAATCATTAATGATCATTGGAACATACTCCAAAACGATGAAACTCTCAAGCCATTAATAGGCGACAGAGTCTCATTAGGATACAAGAGACCAAACAATCTGAGAGACAAACTGGTATCCAGCCATTTTGTAAGAACTGCCAAGAAAAAAGGCACAAACTTAGGTATGTACCCATGTGGTACCTGTTCAGCCTGCAAATATGTTCTGAAAACCAAAACAATAACTAAAAAAACAGGACAAGTATATAACCTCCAAGCACATTTCTCATGTACCACCATAGGAGTAATATATGTACTCTATTGCTCCTGCCAAATGGCATACGTTGGCATGACGACAAGGGAGATAAAAACACGTATCTTGGAACATGTTTACAACATCAAATATGCTCAAAGAGATAAAGATAAAGGCAAAAAAATCACCTCTGTGGCCAAGCATTTCTTATCACACCACAATGGTTCACCCAGAGATCTAAAATACACTGTGATCCAAAAAGCATCTCTTGGCATAAGAGGTGGCAACATTGAAAAGGTTCTATTAAAAATGGAGTGTAAATGGATATATCTTCTAAATGCGGTTAAACCCTTTGGCATGAATGACTTCAACAACTTTTTTGTATATATCTAACTCTTAAGTCAAGAAATACATTCACCTAATTTTGGGAGAAAATACACATTTAGGTTATCCTTAGACCAACCCATATAGGATGTTAATTGATAAACATCCTGATTGGTATAATAACCATCATACATGTATAACGCAGAGGATATTATTTAAATAATGTGAGATAAGGGACTTAGTCTCAAAGAAATAACTATGTAGACTCACCGTATCCAAATATTCAGCCTAATAATATACTAATCCAAACAGTACATAGAAAAATTATTAGTAAAAGTTCCAGTCTTTTTCCTTCATAAGGAATTTATAATTTGTCACTTACTAAACAGAACATTATTTTTCCCACATTATTTGTTCAACAGGGGGCACACTATTGGCCCCAATTCATAGTTTAACATGAATAAGATTCACTACCCTTGTCCTTACCCACACTCAATATATGAGAGATGCTCCCTATCACACTCCCCTTTTCACACTATATATATGCATCACTTCCCACTCCTACCAATGGCTATTATTAGCCTAATATATTATCTTTATTTCCCTTCTTTTACTTTCTTTTTACACATGAGACTGGTATTCTCAGCACGCTGAGGTCACCATGGACTTCCTTTTCTCACAGTACAGACTGACCATTATATCTAGATAACTCACATCAGGAATATACTGTAATTGAGTATATACTATACTCTTTCCCCCATCACTTTTATGTTCATATTTATTCCTATCCCTCACACATCTTATTTCCCATGTTTAATCCAATCACCTTTTGTTACACAGCACAATTTCTATTCTTCAATGATAACCCACACCTGGGATTCTAAATAAAAATCTATAGCCAAGATAACATTTTATCAATTTTATTTACTGGCCTGATCGTTTCTCATGTATATGGAGATTGCAATAGAAGTGTCTAACTGAAGGTCAAATAGCAGGATACGCTCTATCTCATTGATAGTACATCAGTTTAAAATTACATACACATCGGCAGATAGAAATATAGACAATGCAATACAGTGTGAAACTTAGCACACAACTATATGCTGTCAGTGCATTCACTGATCGGGTTCAGAATCACTCCCAATGATTCCCAAACAGTGCAACATACGCTGGGAATATTAAATTACATTATCTCACAAAGAATAATTACTACTCTGAACTATATTCAAAAATTAAATTATCAAAAATTATACAACAAGATCCTATATGGCGATCAGTTGTCTAGTGGTTCACCTATCTGTCAGAACGCATTATATACACAACAAAACAATAGTGATTGGTTAGCGGCCAGACTATAGTTCGCTCCTTATCTTTCTAACAGTATGCAAAATAATGTAATCCATTGGATTAAGTCTAACATTGGATAGACGTATTATACATCAGCAAACAGTAATATTGACACTCCAATATACTATGAAATTCTAGCATCCTTTCACATGCTGTCATTTTATGAAGTAATCTGCCTCACAATCATTCAAAAACACGTTATATTCCCTAATGCGTTCGCTTACAAATCATATACTTAATTTATCTGCTTTGAAGACTAAGATCCCAATCATGCCATTGCGGTACGATACAATAATTCCTTACTAAGCATTGTTATGTTATGATACAAAGTAACTCTTAACTCTCAATGCTTTGTTTACCATCTGCAGTGATCATCCAATCGTTACCACATAACATACACACCCCCTGTTCACTTAGTAATGATTGGTCCATCAGTAACATCATACACGCCCCCCTATTCACACTCCCTCCTTACGCTACGTAATACCGGATGCCACTGTCTATTCTTACTACAGACAGAATGAGCGGCCAATCAGATCTATTCAAAATCGAGAGGGACAACGAATCAGGGGCATGAGGTGGGACAACTACCCACATAAATAACGCTGAGTAGCAGCGGCCCGCACCCCCTCTGAGGAAGCGTTCTGTGAAACGCGCGTCAGGGGTCCAGCAGGAGAAGCTAGTTCTCTCCTGTCTGTCGCTTTTTAACTGCTTGCCTAGTTAATAACAGAATCTTCATCTACCTATATATTTGTTGATTCCTGGTGCCTACTATTTACCTTAAAAATATAACTACTTAAAAGTAAAAAAGCCCTCGGATTGTAAGGGCTTAGCTTATCCTTTATTATTATGCTGTGGGCATCAGGTTGAATACATATAGCACTGCTTATTATATCAATCCAATTTAACTGGGTTTAAGTGTTTTTAACTCTTTCAGGCTACTTCTGTGTGAATGTTTGTTCCTAGTTGCTATAATAAAGTATTAAAGTATGAATGTTATGGAACATTTTAAACAAATAGAGTAATTTCACATTTATATGATCATTTGGAGTTAAAGAAATATATATTTTTTTGTGGCATTCTTTTCTAAATAATCCTAAGTGTATCTCTTTGTACAATTAGTATTCCTAGTTGTTTAGTTCTGCTCTCTAAGAATCCACATTAGATGTGTACCACAACTATTATAAGTGACTACTAAGTACTGGTATATTTTATACCCTCTCTGATTTATATAATAGGTACAATATCTACTACTGACTAACTCCTACCATCCCCCACCACATTTTAAAATAAATAGAAACTTGCCTGTAAAATAAAAATAAACCCCAAGCTAGATACAATGTAACTATTAGTTATATAGTAGCTAGCTTAGGGTTTATTTTACAGGTTAGTATTTAGTTTTAAATAGGAATTAGTTAGATAATGATAGTAATTTTCTTTATATTTATTTAAATTATATTTAAGTTAGGGGGTGTTAGGGTTAGACTTAGGTTTAGGGGTTAATAAATTTAGAATAGTGGCGGCGACGTTGGGGCCGGCAGATCAGGGGTTAATAAGTGTAGGTAGGTTGCGGCTACATTGGGGGTGGCAGATATGGGGTTAATAAAAATAATGTAGGTGTCAGCGATGTTGGGGGCAGCAGATCAGAGGTTTATAAGTATAATGTAGGTGGCGGCGATGTCCGGAGCGGCAGATTAGGGGTTAATAAGTATAATGTAGGTGGCGGCGATGTTAGGGATGGCAGATGAGGGGTTAATAATTTTTAACTAGTGTTTGCGAGGCAGGAGTGCGGCAGTTTAGGGGTTAATATGTTTATTCTAGTGGCTGCGATGTCCGGAACGGCAGATTAGGGGTTAAAATTTTCATTTTAGTGTTTGCGATGTGGGAGGGCCTCGGTTTAGGGGTTTACAGGTAGTTTATGGGTGTTTGTTATGAGTTTTATGTTACGGCGTTGTACCATAAAACTCTTAACTAGTAACTTTAGAATGCGTTAGGAATCTTGGAGGTAGAGGGTGTACCACTTACTTTTTGGTCTCCCAGGACAGACTCATAATACCAGCGCTATGGAAGTCCCATAGAAAAAAGACTTTACGAAGTTTACGTAAGTCGTTTTGTGGTAAGGCCAAAAAAGTGTGCGGTGCCCCTAAACCTGCAAGACTCGTAATAGCAGCGGTAGTGAAAAAGCAGCGTTAGGACCTGTTAACGCTGCTTTTTCATCCAAACGCACAACTTGTAATCTAGCCGTTTATCTGCGCAGGGAGCTATTTACTCTTGATTTAAATATGTTTCAAAAGGCTCAGTTTTGACCTTTACTTTATAAATCTTTTATCACCTGGTTTTTGCAGTTTTGTTTTTTATTTTGAATTTATATTATCCCTTTATCACAGGTAATTTATGCAAATAAGCACCCAAGAGTGGTTCAAGCTATTTTTTTTAGGGACAAAAATGAGGATTGTAGTCAAGGATTTAAATAAGTTTAATGCAGCGACTTTATTGTTGCAAGCATTTCCTCTATGTCAACACCATGTCTGTTATATGTTATTCCTCAATAAAAAAATAAAAAAAATTCTGTATGTGATGAAAATTGGAATGTGAAATATTAATAACTCTTGTCGGGTAACTCAATTATTCCTTGGGAAACACAGCAGTTGCACAGCCTTTCCATTAACCAGCTGTGTCCCGCGCGGCAGGTTGTAGTGATTGATTGCATCTTTATGTAGTCTTTGGGGGTTAAACGTATAGATTTGATTTTGTAGCCTCAATAGTGCAATGACGTGATGTAATTAGAATATTTACTATATACTTTATATACTATATATATATATACTAGAATGTTTATTTAATAAGAAGAATTATCGTTTGGTGTCTACAATGCTCTTCTTTTTAGTAAAACCTCTGTGCTACAATCTGTATTGGACTAGAATATCAACCCTAATAGTAAAGCATGGATAAAATTGCCATAAAATATTGCTAATGTACCCAATTTGGGAAGTTAAGGTATACAGTGTCTCTTAAATGTGTTTCCCCTTTAATGTATTTTTAGTGACGTATACCAGCTATTGAGAATTAATTAATAGTACATTACAATTTTGTACATTACATTATTTTTGTATTTGAATATCTGATTTTGATTTTCAAAACCACATTTGTTCTCAATAACATGTCCATTTAAGTAGGTTGAGTCTTCCAGGTTCAGTCATTTTCATTATAGGTAATGGTTTCAAAAACAAATAATATGAATTGCAAGAATAAATCTAAATGAGCAATCTCCATTGCATTTAATTATATGTAGCTGGTCTAAGAAGTCATTGGTAGTGCATTAAAAAGAACAATAATATAGTGCCCCTTGATTGCTGGCTGCTCCTAAGGTTTTGATTAATTTTGAGTTGCATTAGTACAATTAGAATAGCAATATCTTTTGCACATGAGAGAAAGTAAGAAATGAATATTCTTCTATCTCCAGTATCTTTTCCCCTCTGATAAAAAATGTACATAGCAAGGAATTTCCTTTGGTTGTTACTTTTAAAGGGACACTGTACTGTAAAATTGTATTGTCCTTCATGTCTTTCTGATGTCTTGTTATAGTAACTGCAATGTAAACTGTATGGAAAATGCTTTTTTAGGTTTGTTTTGTATATGAAATAACCATGTTTGCTAATTGAAACCACAGTCCATTAAAATTTGGTATGTTTGCAGGGCACATGACATTTTTTTCTCTCCACAATGGCCTCATTATCTTATTTCTGTCTGATTACACAAAATCAAGTGCAGTTGAAAATTTTAATTTTTGTTCAAATACTGTATCTCATCCCCCCTGGGGGTGTAAATTATTCTGAAACTTAATGTTTACATAGCTCTAACATAGCCAGTGCTTAATTACTGAAATTTTCAGTATAGGACTAATACAACATGCAGAAGTAACTATTTCAAATGACAAAATAAAGGTAAAATAACTATTTGTAAACAATGTAATACACTCCAACAGGTAAAATTGATTATTTTGAACACATTTACACAGCACTGTCCCTTTAAATATAACACCTTTACAAATGTTACATGCTGATGTTAGTATTATCACTTTTATAGAGATTGGTAAATTTAAAGGGACAGTCTACACTAAAATTGTTATTGTTTAAAAAGATAGATAATGCCTTTACTACCCATTCCCCAGCTTTGCACAACCAACATTGTTACATTAATATACTTTATAACCTTTAAACCTCTGAATTTCTGCCTGTTTCTATCTCTATCTATCTATCTATCTATCTATCTATCTATTGGGTACTTATAGAGCGCCCACTAATCACCCATGAGGGTCTCAAGGCGCTAAGGGAAAGCGTAAAGGGGGAGGGAATGGGCGTTCAGTCAAAGAGCCAGATTTTGAGGTCCTTTCTGAACTTTGTAAGTCACTAAAGACAGCCTCTTCTAATTAATGTGGGCCATATAGATAACATTGTGTACTCGCCGGAGGAATTATTTAAGACTTAGCACAACACAATAATAAATATAAGTCATATGATTGTGGGGCTGTCAGAAGATGCTTATATACAAGGTAATCACAGAGGTAAAAAGTGTATTAATATAACTGTGTTGGTGATGCAAAACTGGGGAATGGGTAATAAAGGGATTATCTATCTTTTAAAACAATAACAATTATATTGTAGACTGTTAGGTGATGGCTACACTGGGCTCTCTTCTTGTGTATGTCATCTGTTCTGATAAGGCATTCATTTTTCCACGAAGGCAAAACCGCTAACAAAGTCCCAGACCGGCTGAAAACGCCACCGGAAGTGAGTGGGAGGAAGGTAATAGTGGAGCACAGGGGGTGAAACTGCTGTTAGCAGCTGGTTCCGCTGCTATATAATAATGAAAAAAAGCAAAGTAGCAGCTGCAGCAAGCAGAGGAAAAAAAGGTTTGTTTAAAAAATATAAATGCTTTATTGTTCCAAAAGATAAAAAGCTTATTTTGCAAGGTACAAAAGGGCTGCAGGAGAAAACCTCCTTACATGTTTCGTGCCTGCACTAGGTTGATTAAGTGCCTAGCGCAGGCACGAAACATGTAAGGAGGTTTTCTCCTGCAGCCCATTTGTACCTTGCAAAATAAGCTTTTTATCTTTTGGAACAATAAGGCATTCATTTTCTCTATTTCAAAAAAGCTAAATTGCATATAAACAAACTTTATTTAGATTTGTTTACATTAACATATTTTGAAATAAAATGGCACCCGCTAACAAATTTCAGTTATATTTGACTGTATTTTGATTTTCCACTGGGCATTCATTAATAACTTTAAAAATTAGTTATATTTTACAACTAATAAAACTCTGAACCTACTGCTGGATTTTTCATTCAAAGTTCATGAACATTGATACAGTGGTTGTTGCTGTAGCTTTGTCTAAAAAAAAAAAATCCACATATGAGCACTATGGAAAATGTTATATTTTCACATCATAATAAGTTAAAAACCACTGAACTGATTTACTTCAAACTGTAAGTAATGCCCAATCAAAATTAATGTGCAAGATTTATGTAACTATTCTACAGTTATAACTTTAAGGAAAAAAATAGTATTAAATACTAAATACTAAAGCACTAAATGTATGCCTTCTACTTCAGTAAGTCTTATTCATTTGCTAATATGGAGGTGGGTGGTGTCCAGGGCTCCAGGCTGTTCTAGGTTATTTTAAAACATGATAATTAAATACACACAGCTCATGTTTAAGATTAGGAAGTGAGATTAAAGATTTAGCAATGGTAAGGAAAGAATTAGTGGCAAAGTGAGACCATTTATATTCCTCTCAATGATGACAAATACCAGGTACTTTGATACAGTTTCCTGTTCTGTCAGCACATGGCTCTTGGGATAGGAAAAAAGATAAGATGAGATAAAACCTATAATGCCTTGGGGTTTGTTCTGATTGCTATAGCCAGATGGGACTTTAGTACAGTCTCACATGGAACCAAAAAAATAACATTGGCAAAAGCATGCGTAATATCAAGTCAGTTCCAAGAGATTGGCAAGCAATCCCCCACCCCAGAACAATAATAATAATACAAAAATATATATACATTTTCTAATAATAGATAAATACATGAACACATTTAATATTTGTCTTCTTAGTATTTCATAAAAAGTGTCCTTATTTAATATGTTAATGTGGAATGATCCAATTTACAAAACCAAAGAATAACAGCAATGAGTCCTTCCTTCACCATTCTAATAATGGGCTACCTAAATTTTATAGAATTTGTAATTGTGCTATGTATTTTGCATTTTATATAAATATATATATATATAAATATAGATAGATAGATAGATAGATAGATAAATTACACATTTGCCATTTCAACTGGGAAAATAAATCCATAAAAACTGAAACTCAACAGAAGTCTTAAAATAGAAATGCACTTGTATGTAAAAACACATTAAATATATTTTTCAAATAAATATGAACTACTTTTCTATGGTATTTTGCAATATTTTGTTATTGCTAATATATTGTTAATTGATCATATTTATTCTTTAAAAAAAATAAAAAATACAGAATTACCTTCTTGGCCAATTTAACATTTTAACAACATAGACACAATGTAAATTGCTAAGGAGCAAGCATAGTGTTTTTATGGAAAGAGTTCTTGCGTTTAACAGAGCAGTAATTAGGTGTTTTTAGTTTGCTCATTGAACACAGTCACTTGTGAATCATTTTAATGAAAAGGAAACTTGATAAAGTCATTTGAAGTCTAATGATCTATATAATTTAGACATTAACAACTGCTGACACAAGTTAAGGTCTGTAAAATATTCCAAAAAATGAATCATCTAAAAAGTATACAGTGTCAGAATATAATTATCTTCATGATTGAGTATATTTTGTACATGTTCTCTGTTTTAATCACATTTCATTTTTTTTCTTTAGCGACTCTTTTCTTTAGTCATTGCAAATTCTTTTACAGTGAGACTGAAGATGTAAATGAAGCTGCGCAGTGGCTGTCTGGTTTGAGTTACAATGTCTGTTTGTTGACATCTCAGATGAAAGCCTGCTGTGTCTCTGGCTCTGTCTACCTCGTTTCCCCTCTAATAAGGTTTTGCTCTCAATTAAGTTAATGATGCAACTTTTCTTATAAATCCTTTAGTCTTCTAACCAATTAGCAAAATGTGAGGGGGGCATCGTCAGAATTTGTCTCAAAGGATACAACAAACATTTCTACATTGGAAACACACAGCAACAAGCAGATGCTGATGGTTCTGAAGACTGGTTAGTAAGTGATGAAGCATATTATTACAAATTGACACAATTAGTGCAGGTAAATAAACATTGATACTATGGGCTCTATTCATAAAGGCCTTTAAAAAAGTTAGATCAGGTTGGTTCAAAATCAATTAATGCACAACAGATGACAACAAAAACATATCAAATAAGTCTTAACCCTCCTGGACTGAGTTGGAACTGTCCCATCTTAAACAGACTTGTCTGCTGACTTGCTTGGCTATAAAATATTGACTTACTCAGGGCTGGACTGGGAAATTAGACTGGCCCTGAAAATATTTGAAGACCGGCTCCAGCACCGCACCCACACCCTGGTAAGGAGCGGAGTAGCCTTAAAGAAATGCACTACGCGTGCACACACGGCTCCGTCCGTGACCTCCCTGACATAGGATGTGGCCCTACGGTGACGGCGAGCCGGTGGGAAACGTCCTGGAATAATTTCAACCAGGGTTTTTCTTTGTGAGGGTACTGAGTAAAACCACCTCTGCTATCTCATAACAGGTAATATTTGTAGTCGTCATGTAAATACTATAGTTTCCACAAGAGTTGACTGCAAAATATATTAAGCATTGTAAATAATGTTGAAAACAAACACAATCCAGGGCCGCGCTCAGAAAATCCTCCTCCGTATGACAGTAACAACGCACTGGTCTTCACGCTGCAAAGTAACACACCCCCTTCATTCCGAAGTCCATTAACATCAGCAAAAAGGCAAAGACAAGGGCAATACAGATAAGCAGTTGCCATAAAAAAGAAATGCACCATGCTGTAGAAAAAAGAACCACCGGGTAACAACTGTGGATAGCAAAACACTTAATTCCATCATAGGTAAAGTTGCACACACTGATAAAAAAGAAACACAGGGGGGCGTGTCCGGGCAGCGGCCATGAGTAGTCGCAATATCTGGAGCTCCTGCTGAGATCCGGCTAATCCATCAATTATTGCCGGTACATCGGACTGCTAATAGATCAAAACTTGAGACTCTATATACCCCTTATGGTATAGATATCATAGCCCTAACTCCGGTGTTTTCATGATCGCAGAGTCTGGGTCTGGACCTTTGAGGCTTATGGTGGCGGCCTAATACAAAGCCTCAGAACCCCCCCCCCCAGCAGCTAGGCTGGGTACAACAGTCACTGACGACTGCTACTTTTCACATTTATTAAGTTAGTGGGAGACCGCTGTGTTGGCTTGAGAGACATCAATATATCAGAATGGACCCTGAAGAAACCACGCTACTTGATGCTCTCACTAGATTACTGGAGGATCAGCTTAAATGCATAACCGAACACCTGACAAGAGAGTGGGGTAGTATTTATGCTGAAACAAGCTCCACTCAGATATCGGACACTATACAGAACACAATTCTGAGAGACCAAAAGGCCGTGGATAAGACACATGGTGTCCAACATCGCTCCGAGCCCCAGATTAAACATGGCAATGGGAGCCTAGATGGAGTGACGACCCCTTCTGGGTTAGCATGCTGAAGCGGCTTGCTCTTACCAAGTGCACAGGAATTACCATCGCAGGGTGAGACTGAGCACCATACAACAACTGGTTGCGCTAATGCTGGGCACTACAACGATATTGCAACACCGGCTGAAAGTGCCGGAGATCTTGAGCATGAAACTGCATCACAATTCACCGGGAGAGGCGCAGCACCTACATTTTTCCAGGCTGATGAGGGAGACTCAATAAGGCAGAAGCCGATGCACAGGTAACAGGTCTGTACAACTGGTGCTAACTGTGTTCACGGATCCAAGCAACACCTTAGCTCACCAACAAATATGGCCACGAACGGGTCCTCTAGATGTATCCTGTAGTTTGTTGGTGACAGGAGATTTGCTGCACAGTTTTGGCCGTCTTGAACAGTCCTCTTGCCAGTTTTGGAGCCCCAGGCTATCGACTGGGAAAAACGGTAAAATGGGAATAGGGTGACATTTTAGTCTAAATTTAAGGCCAGGTACTTTTATTATTGCCGCAAAGACTTTCAATACTCTCCCAGTATCCACTATTTAAAATTCAGAGCAGATTACAACAGACTGCTAGGTCCCTGATTCCTTCTAATGACGATCTCACGATCAGAGAACTGAGGACTCTATAGGACTATTTATACACCCTCTGAGGATTAAGAGAAATGTTTAGCGTTATTTTATTTCTTTTTATTATTGTTGTTCGTCCCTCACATTGTTCCATATTTAGTCATACATGTGGTGGATTGTTGGCCTTTTTAGATAAAAGATTGTACATGCTGGGATTTGGGACTTTTGTCTCTTGGATATCTTCTGATTTACTGGAGCAACTGTTTCTACAGACATTTACATTTTAAAACCGATGGGATAACAACTTTGCCTAGACATGTGTGCAGCTGATTTTTTATTGTTCTATTCTGCATATAACTGTACCACACCTGGCCCATATATTATATTCTTTTTTTAGATAAAATGGTTTGTTTCTCCACTATACAATCTCCTCACCCACTGTCGTTGCCCTTTTTTGTTTATGTTGCCGCATCATTAGCGGTCGAAGTGATGTGGCACACTAAATGTGTTAATTTTAGAGGGGGGAAGAGTCCTTATTTTATCCTACTTCTGTTTTAATATAAAATGAGAGGAGAACTAACCAATCCGAAGTGTAATAACATAATATAGGATCAGCGCTCCATATTAATAGCTATTATTAGCTACATTACATATCACACTAAACGAGCCCTACCCTAATATTGGTCGGGTTGGTTCGATATTCCTTACTGGAAGCCATACCCGGGAACATTAGACTCATCAGATATTAGTTTGTACACATGTCTCACTTGATCAGTTGGACGCCCTGTTATGAACATATGGCTTGGGCATTTATTGCTGTTTAAGTCACTTACTAACCCCATGATACTAGCCTTCTTTGAGGCGATAAATTTTACCTATCGGTGGTAATTCAGTCACATCTACACGTGGTAGGATTATAATTTTCTGTTGTTGAATGTGAATACTTACTATTTCAATAACTCCAGGATCCATTTATCCACAGTCTCCCACTCTTTAAATCTTTAAATAAAAAAAAAAAGTTCTAAGGCCCAAAAGAGGCCTGTGCAATCTACACTATAGTACTCCCTAAGTGCAATATACATATTATTTGAAGTCCAAAAGTGGCTCCCTTTTTAGATGGGAGATATATAAATATATGCGTTTATAATGTTAAAAATGAGGTTATGTTATAAATTACTTGCTTTATGTTACCTAGTCAAGCATTGTGTGTTAAATAGTCATATATTGTGGTCTCACCACTTGGCAACGTAATATTTGTGATATATATGTGCGTATACAGGATAGTCATGCCATTGTTTACTGTATTTTGCTTGAGATTGTGTATTTGATTTTCAGAGGCAAATAATGCTTGTTCTTGTATCATTTCAACCTCACTAAAATCTTTAAAAGAAAAAAAAAAAAAAACACAGGCAGCACAAGAAGTCGGCCAAACGTGTTTCGTTAGCAAACTGACTTTTCAATGACCTTAACCTAATTCTGTTATGCACTGCTACTTTATGTGTTCTTTATTGAGTAATTACTGTTGGGAATATCACTCCTGTAATAAAGAAAGTAAAGTCCAGCACAGAGCACAAATTTCAAATGGAAGAGGGTAATCCTTAGAGTGACTGCCAGACTCAATAATAGTAATCCAGAAAGCAAAAAGGAAGGATGGCTCCTCTGTAGTTAAAATCCAAATTTTATTAATAATACAGGATCAGACAAAAAGGACCACAACGTTTCAGGGTCAGTACCCCTTAGTCATGTGAATATCACGCCAGCAGGAGGAGGCAAAGAGCACCACAGTTAAACTGTTATGTAATGGCTTGAGTAATTAATGTTGGGTACCAATACCCAAGCTAGAGGACGCAGAGAAATAGGGAGGGACAAGACAGGCAGTCCTAAAAAGAAGGCACCACTGCTTGAAGAACCTTTCTCCCAAAAGAAGCCTCAGCCGAGGCAAAAGTATCAAATTTGTAAAATTTTGAAAAAAAAGTATGTAGAGAAGACCAAGTTGCAGCCTTGCAAATTTGTTGCACAGTAGCTTCATTTTTGAAAGCCCAAGAAGAGGAAACAGCTCTTGTGGAATTAACCATAATTCTTTTAGGAGGCTGCTGTACAGCAGTCTCATAAGCCAAACAAATTATACTTCATAACCAAAAAGAAAGAGTAGTAGCAGTAGCTTAAACAGACAAAGAGGGCAGAGGACTGGCGAAAATCCTTAGTCACCTGTAAGTAGAATTTAAGAGCACGTACAGCATCCAAATTGTGTAACAAACGTTCTTTGGAAGATGAAGGATTAGGATACATAGAGGGAACAACAATTTCCTGATGGATATTTTTATTAGAAACAACCTTAGGAAGGAAACCTAACTTAGTACAAAGAACCGCCTTATTGGCATGAAAAATAAGATAAGGGGAATCACACTGCAGAGCTAAGAGTTCCGAGACTCTTCAAGCAGAAGAGATAGCAACAAGAAACAAAATCTTCCAAGAAAATAACTTAATGTCTATGGAATGCAACAGCTCAAACGGAGCCAGCTGTAAAACTTTAAGAACAAGGTTAAGGCTCCAAGGAGGAGCAACAGACTTAAAGACAGGCCTGATTTTGACCAAGGCCTGACAAAAATATTGCACATCTGCCAAACGTTTATGTAATAAAACTGATAAAGCAGAAATTTGTCCCTTCAGGGTACTGACTGACAATCCCTTCTCCAGGCCTTCCTGACGAAAAGATAAAATTCTAGGAATTCTAATTCTACTCCAAAAGTAGCCATTGGATTAACACCAATAAAGATATTTATGCCATATCTTATGGTAAATCTTTCTAGTAACAGGCTTGCGAGCCTTAATCGTGGTCTCAATGACCGACTCAGAAAAACCATGCTTAGACAGAATTAAGCGTTCAATCCCCAAGCAGTCAGCTTCAGAGAAACAAGATTTGGATGAAGGAAGGGACCCTGAATTAGGAGGTCCTTCCTCAGAGGTAGTCTCAAAGGTGGGAGAGATGACATCTCCACTAGGTCATTGTGTGTTAAATAGTCATATATTGTGGTCTCACCACTTGGCAACGTAATATTTGTGATATATATGTGCGTATACAGGATAGTCATGCCATTGTTTACTGTATTTTGCTTGAGATTGTGTATTTGATTTTCAGAGGCAAATAATGCTTGTTCTTGTATCATTTCAACCTCACTAAAATCTTTAAAAGAAAAAAAAAAAAAACACAGGCAGCACAAGAAGTCGGCCAAACGTGTTTCGTTAGCAAACTGACTTTTCAATGACCGTAACCTAATTCTGTTATGCACTGCTACTTTATGAATTCTTTATTGAGTAATTACTGTTGGGAATATCACTCCTGTAATAAAGAAAGTAAAGTCCAGCACAGAGCACAAATTTCAAATGGAAGAGGGTAATCCTTAGAGTGACTGCCAGACTCAATAATAGTAATCCAGAAAGCAAAAAGGAAGGATGGCTCCTCTGTAGTTAAAATCCAAATTTTATTAATAATACAGGATCAGACAAAAAGGACCACAACGTTTCAGGGTCAGTACCCCTTAGTCATGTGAATATCACGCCAGCAGGAGGAGGCAAAGAGCACCACAGTTAAACTGTTATGTAATGGCTTGAGTAATTAATGTTGGGTACCAATACCCAAGCTAGAGGACGCAGAGAAATAGGGAGGGACAAGACAGGCAGTCCTAAAAAGAAGGCACCACTGCTTGAAGAACCTTTCTCCCAAAAGAAGCCTCAGCCGAGGCAAAAGTATCAAATTTGTAAAATTTTGAAAAAAAGTATGTAGAGAAGACCAAGTTGCAGCCTTGCAAATTTGTTGCACAGTAGCTTCATTTTTGAAAGCCCAAGAAGAGGAAACAGCTCTTGTGGAATTAACCATAATTCTTTTAGGAGGCTGCTGTACAGCAGTCTCATAAGCCAAACAAATTATACTTCATAACCAAAAAGAAAGAGTAGTAGCAGTAGCTTAAACAGACAAAGAGGGCAGAGGACTGGCGAAAATCCTTAGTCACCTGTAAGTAGAATTTAAGAGCACGTACAGCATCCAAATTGTGTAACAAACGTTCTTTAGAAGATGAAGGATTAGGATACATAGAGGGAACAACAATTTCCTGATGGATATTTTTATTAGAAACAACCTTAGGAAGGAAACCTAACTTAGTACAAAGAACCGCCTTATTGGCATGAAAAATAAGATTAGGGGAATCACACTGCAGAGCTAAGAGTTCCGAGACTCTTCAAGCAGAAGAGATAGCAACAAGAAACAAAATCTTCCAAGAAAATAACTTAATGTCTATGGAATGCAACAGCTCAAACGGAGCCAGCTGTAAAACTTTAAGAACAAGGTTAAGGCTCCAAGGAGGAGCAACAGACTTAAAGACAGGCCTGATTTTGACCAAGGCCTGACAAAAATATTGCACATCTGCCAAACGTTTATGTAATAAAACTGATAAAGCAGAAATTTGTCCCTTCAGGGTACTGACTGACAATCCCTTCTCCAGGCCTTCCTGACGAAAAGATAAAATTCTAGGAATTCTAATTCTACTCCAAAAGTAGCCATTGGATTAACACCAATAAAGATATTTATGCCATATCTTATGGTAAATCTTTCTAGTAACAGGCTTGCGAGCCTTAATCGTGGTCTCAATGACCGACTCAGAAAAACCATGCTTAGACAGAATTAAGCGTTCAATCCCCAAGCAGTCAGCTTCAGAGAAACGAGATTTGGATGAAGGAAGGGACCCTGAATTAGGAGGTCCTTCCTCAGAGGTAGTCTCAAAGGTGGGAGAGATGACATCTCCACTAGGTCTGCAAACCAGATCCTGCGAGGCCATGCAGGGGCTATTAGAATCACTGACGCCCTCTCCTGTTTGATACGAGCAATGACTCGTGAAAGGAGAGCAAACGGAGGAAACAGGTATGCCAACCTGAAAACCCAAGGAACCGCCAGAGCATCTATTTGAATGGCCTGTTGATCTCTTGACTTTGAACCGTACCTTGGAAGCTTGGCGTTCTGACGCCATCAGATTTAACTCTGGCACCCCCCATTTGAAGACTAAGCTGGAAAACACCTCCGGATGGAGTTCCCACTCCCCGGGATGAAAAGTCTGTCTGCTCAGAAAGAGAGAATCCTTTGACAACTGATCTAACTCTATTCTCTGAGATAGATCTGCATGGTCGCCATTCCATTGTCTGAGCATACACAACTGGAGAGCTCTCAAATGTAATCAAGCAAAATGAATGATGTCCATGAAAACCACCATCAGACCGATTACCTCCATAAATTGAGCCACTGAAGGATGAGCATAAGCCTGAAGTGAGAGGCAAGAGGAAATTATTTTGTTTTTACTGACCACTGTCAGAAAAATCTTCATCAATAGAAAATCTATTATGCTCCCTAAGAACACGACTCTTGTAGCAGGGGAAAGGGAGCTTTTTTGAGATTCACATTCAATCGGTGGAAACGAAGAAAAGACAACAATATCTCTGTGTGAGATTTTGCTAGTTAAAAAGATGGCTCCTGAACCAATATGTCATCCAGGTAGGGTGCCACAGCAATTCCACGAGAACGGATCAATGCCAAAAGAGCCCCCAGAACCTATGAAAATTTTTTGGGAGCCGTGGCTAGACCAAATGGAAGGGCCACAAACTGGAAATGTTTGTCCAGAAAGGCAAATCTTAGGAAACTGTGATGGTCCCTGTGAATAGGAACATGAAGATACGCATCCTTTAGGTCTATGGTTGTCATGAACTGACCCTCTTGTACTAAAGGAAGACTGAAGCATATAGTCTCCATCTTGAAGGATGGAACTTTGAGAAACTTGTTTAGACACTTCAAATCTAGAAAGGGAAGGAAATTTCCTCTTTTTTGGGAACCACAAATAGGTTGGTGTAGAACCCGAGACACAAATAGGTTGGAGTAGGGCCCGAGACCCTGTTCCTGCAGTGGAACTGGAACTATCACTCCCAGGGAGGAAAGATGTTGTATACATTTCAAGAACGCCTCTCTTTTTATCTGGTCTGCAGATAATCTTGAGAGAAGGAATCTGCCTCTGGGAGAAAAAGTCTTGAATTCCAATTTGTATCCCTGGGACCCTGGGATCTGGGACATCTTGTATCCAGGCTTGAGAGAACTGAGAATGTCTGCCCCCCACATGATCCGATCCCGGATCTGGGGCAAACCCTTCATGCTGATTTGGAATCAGCTGCGGGTTTCTTTGATTGTTTCCCCTTGTTCCAAGACTGATTGGGTTTCCAAGAAGACTTGGATTATTCCAGCTTGGAAGAAAAAGGGGAAGGCTTTCCTCTGAAGTTACGAAAGGAGAAAAAATTACTCTTATGTCCTTTAGGCCTGTTCTTCTTATCTTGAGGTAGAAAAGACCCTTTTCCACCCATAATATCAGAGATAATTTCTGCCAAACCGGGTCAAAACAAGGTTTTGCTCTTGTAAGGAATCGTCAGAAGCTTGACTTTAGAGGAAACGTCCGCAGACCAAGATTTCACCATAACGCCCTTCGGGCTATGACAGTGAAACTAGAAGATTTAGCTCCTAGTCTAACAGCCAGTAAAATGGCATCTGCAATAAAGGAATTGGCCAATTTAAGAGCTTTAATCCTATCTTGAATTTCATCCAAGGAAGTCTCTACTTGAAGAGAATCAGATAAGGCGTCAAACCAATAAGATGCCGCACTAGTCACGGTGGCAATACACACCACAGGTTATTATTGGAGACCTTGATGAACATAAATCTTTTTCAATTAAGTCTCCAGCTTCTTGTCCATTGGATCCTTAAAAGAGCAGCTATCCTCAATAGGAATAGTGCTTCTCTTAGCCAGAGTGGAAATGGCTGCTTCAACTTTGGGTACAGTATACCAAGGGTCTTTAATGGAGTCCTCAACAGGAAAAAATGTCTTAAAAATGGGAGACGGGGAAAAATACACCCCTGGTTTCTCCCATTCCTGTGAGATAATCTCCCTATCATGGTCCAGCACAGGAAAAACCTCCGAAGTGGAAGGTTCATCAAATAAACTATTATGTTAACTAGATTTCTTAGGAGTGACAGGGGTATTGGAGCCATCTAAAGAAGCTAAAACCTACTTTAACATTACACGAAGGTGTTCAAGCTTCAATCTGAAGGATACCACCTCAGTCTCAGAAAAAGGAATTATACTGTCTGAATCTAAGATTTCATCCTCAGAAAGTCCCGATGTATCTTCCTCATCAGACTCATGAGGGGGAACTTGGGAAGCAGAACTGAGGACAGACACCTTACTTTCTGAATTTCTAGATTTCCTCTTGCGTTTTCCCTATAATCTTGGAATGGCAGCTAATGCCGCAGATACCGCTGAAGATACATGGGCAGCAATTTCTGCTTTTAAATAAACTTCACTAGTAATTAGAGGAACTGCAGGGCACTGCATGTGACGCCATTGAAGCTTGGGGCGTATCAGGAGAAAGCTGAGGTATTATTTTAACAGCATCCTCCTGAGTTAGGCTCAAAAATGTTACCTTTATTTTGCAAGGTTTTCTTGACATATAGAGAACAAAATTGCATAGGAGCTGCAATTTGTGCATCTAAACATAATAAGCTTGAATTCATGATAGCAGGCTCTTGCTCCATATCAGACATGTTGTGAAACAGTAAATAAACTTGTACAGATGCGTTTCAAAGATTTTAATATTCCATTAAAGTAAGCCAAGGAAAAAAAATCACTTTAAATTTTATCCCAAATTAGGATCGATCCCCAGATAAGATTATGTGAGAAAAGTTAAGAAAAAACATTTAATAAACATCAAATAAACTTCTAAAATACCCCTCAGGCAACCCCACACCTCAATTACTGAGGTGCCTTACCTTACCAATTAAGACCGGATAACCCAGAAATGGAGAAAAATAAACTTTTTCTTCAGAAACATTATAAAGTAAAGCTGGTCATGTGACCGCAACTGCTGAGCTCAAATTACTGTTGCGACACAGAGAGGCACTAAAAATAGCTTCCTGGTACACTGAGTACCAGAAATAACCGTTTTTTCAAACCGGGCAGTTTAAAATGTTGCATTGTTTTATTTTAAAGCAAACGGGAAATGAATAAGCTGCTGAAATAGAAAATCCAGCCTTACTTTCAGTTTCAGTTTAAACTTGTATTGTTTTATCAAGGAAATATGTGTCAGAAAATAAAGCCTAACAAAAACATTTTACCCTTTCTTTTTAAAAGAGTTTAAATGTTAGTCTCACACATGCTACAGTGCCTGCTTCATGCCCCAGTGTAACCCATGCAACATGATTATCTATGTCCCAATAAAAAGGCAGTGTCTTTTAATTTGTTAAGTGCATGGTCTCCTCTGGAAGAAAAAGCACTTACCTGCTCCTCTGTCCGGCATGTAGACAGTTACAAGGTATGAGAAGACACAGTTCTTAACAGAGACCTTTGAAAAAGAAAGAACAGAGTAGCCAACTCTGGCTTTCTAAACTAGGGCAACGATTGTTAGGAAAACTCAGTAAGTACCTCTTTACAAGTTCCTAACGCCTTTAAAGCCACCACTACCCGACTGCAAGGAATGCGGCTATACCCCAAAACTTGCTTGTAGATTAAATCAAACATTTTCTTCAGACACCTAAACTTCACCTCTTCCATGCACCGAAGGCAAATAGAATGACTGGGGGTTGTAGGTAAGGTAGTGAAACTGCTGGCCAGGAGTGATATTCCCAACAGTAATATTCTCATGTCATGGACTCACCATATCTTATTAAAGAAATACATTACAAAGTACACTTACAGTCATAATAACTCCATCTAAAAAAAATATTCAAGAAAATAATTGCCCACAAAAGTTATAAGGGCTCAAATATATGAGGTCTCAGGTGTTAGAAAAAAAAAAGGAAGCCAAAGGGCTTTAATATAGAGATACATAAGAATACATGTCTAAATATAGATATGTATGTATAAATATATATATATATATATATATGTGTGTGTGTATGTGTGCATACATATTTATATATTTATATGTGTACATATGTATTTACAGACATATATACACATATAAACACATAAATACAGATGTATAACTTTATATACATAAATATATATATAAGTGCATTGGAGCCCTTTGCTGTTAAGAGATGAAAACATGTAAAAGCATATTTGAAGCAGGAGCATTCATTTTAAAATTAGTTAAATTTTCCTTCCCCCTGCATCATGTGACAGCCAATCACAAAATGCATAAACATATATTCTGTGAGATCTTACCTCTGGAGCAATATTAGTGCATGTCAGCTGACATCCTAGAATGGCTAGAGGTCTAAAAGTCACCTTATTGGAAGAGAGAGCTGTGCCGTGTGCGGCCGGAGGCGCTGTGTTAGCGATATGCTTTCCTAACAGCTAGGGTGAGTATAACTTTGTTTTTTACTACACATTTATTTCTAGTGATGGTAAATCCTAGCGTTTGTAATATGCTTGTATTTACCATCACTTTAAGTGCAAAAACCAAAGTGCTAAGCCAAAGGTGCTCTAAGAAAAAAGGAAAAATAAATAGCGGTGGACTGGGAAGTGCTCAAAGTAGCGCTCCAAAAAAATGTTTGCTGCTCTAACATTCTTTGGTAAATCTATTTTACTATTGAATTGTAATACCAGATTGTGCCCTATTCTTAGTGAGGGGCCAGGAAATAGATAGTGCGCTGTGCACTATCAGTAGTGCTCCACATGTAATGTATAAAAAAGTGTTGTTATGGATTAATAACATGAAATAAAATAAAACAAATCGAATAGAAGAAATATATATTTTCTCACGTATATATTCTTCAGTTCCAATTATGGGTTTTATCACACTCTTTTGTCTGATAATTACATGCACTTAAACAGCTGCCGATGAGTACTTTTCAATGTCAAAGCAATGACAATAAGACATTGGAAGCACTTTTTATATTGTCAGTTTGGTGGAAAAAAACTCTGTAAAACAGTGCCCCTTTAGTAAAAAAAAAAGATTGCCAAATCAAAGTAAACATGAAAAAAGACAGATTGTATTAAAAACAGGCAACAACTTACTTGTTTTTTTGCAAAAGGAACACATAGAAATTCTCAGTGCAGCCCCGGCCTTTAGTGAAATAAGGGAGCTACCATTATAAAACGTTAGCTCTACAGCTCTACTGTCACATGAGTTTTGCAGCAAAAGTCCTCTACTGAGCATGGATAGGAAGGATCTCTACCAGAAATGCACTGATTGTTTTATTATATAAAGAGACTTCCACATTGTCAATTTACAGTATATATATATATATATATATATATATATATATATATATATATATATATATATATATATATATATATATATATATACATACATACAGGGAGTGCAGAATTATTAGGCAAGTTGTATTTTTGAGGATTAATTTTATTATTGAACAACAACCATGTTCTCAATGAACCCAAAAAACTCATTAATATCAAAGCTGAATAGTTTTGGAAGTAGTTTTTAGTTTGTTTTTAGTTATAGCTATTTTAGGGGATATCTGTGTGTGCAGGTGACTATTACTGTGCATAATTATTAGGCAACTTAACAAAAAACAAATATATACCCATTTCAATTATTTATTTTTACCAGTGAAACCAATATAACATCTCAACATTCACAAATATACATTTCTGACATTCAAAAACAAAACAAAAACAAATCAGTGACCAATATAGCCACCTTTCTTTGCAAGGACACTCAAAAGCCTGCCATCCATGGATTCTGTCAGTGTTTTGATCTGTTCACCATCAACATTGCGTGCAGCAGCAACCACAGCCTCCCAGACACTGTTCAGAGAGGTGTACTGTTTTCCCTCCTTGTAAATCTCACATTTGATGATGGACCACAGGTTCTCAATGGGGTTCAGATCAGGTGAACAAGGAGGCCATGTCATTAGATTTTCTTCTTTTATACCCTTTCTTGCCAGCCACGCTGTGGAGTACTTGGACGCGTGTGATGGAGCATTGTCCTGCATGAAAATCATGTTTTTCTTGAAGGATGCAGACTTCTTCCTGTACCACTGCTTGAAGAAGGTGTCTTCCAGAAACTGGCAGTAGGACTGGGAGTTGAGCTTGACTCCATCCTCAACCCGAAAAGGCCCCACAAGCTCATCTTTGATGATACCAGCCCAAACCAGTACTTCACCTCCACCTTGCTGGCGTCTGAGTCGGACTGGAGCTCTCTGCCCTTTACCAATCCAGCCACGGGCCCATCCATCTGGCCCATCAAGACTCACTCTCATTTCATCAGTCCATAAAACCTTAGAAAAATCAGTCTTGATATATTTCTTGGCCCAGTCTTGATATATTTCTTGGCCCAGTCTTGACGTTTCAGCTTGTGTATCTTGTTCAGTGGTGGTCGTCTTTCAGCCTTTCTTACCTTGGCCATGTCTCTGAGTATTGCACACCTTGTGCTTTTAGGCACTCCAGTGATGTTGCAGCTCTGAAATATGGCCAAACTGGTGGCAAGTGGCATCTTGGCAGCTGCACGCTTGACTTTTCTCAGTTCATGGGCAGTTATTTTGCGCCTTGGTTTTTCAACACGCTTCTTGCGACCCTGTTGACTATTTTGAATTAAACGCTTGATTGTTCGATGATCACGCTTCAGAAGCTTTGCAATTTTAAGAGTGCTGCATCCCTCTGCAAGATATCTCATTATTTTTGACTTTTCTGAGCCTATCAAGTCCTTCTTTTGACCCATTTTGCCAAAGGAAAGGAAGTTGCCTAATAATTATGCACACCTGATATAGGGTGTTGATGTCATTAGACCACACCCCTTATCATTACAGAGATGCACATCACCTAATATGCTTAATTGGTAGTAGGCTTTCGAGCCTATACAGCTTGGAGTAAGACAACATGCATAAAGAGGATGATGTGGTCAAAATACTAATTTGCCTAATAATTCTGCACTCCCTGTATATATATAGTCTCTCTAGCATTCACCCCAGCAGTCTCTCAAGCATTCACCTCTGCAGTCTCTGCTACATTTACCCTTTTAATATATTCAGCATTCACCTGGCAGTCTCTCCTGCATTTGCCCCAGCAGTGTCTCCAGCATTCAGCCCAGCACTCTCTCCAGCATTCAGCCTAACAGTGTCTCCAGCATTCAGCCTAGCAGTGTTTCCAGCATTCACCCCAGCACTCTCTCCAGAATTCAGTCAGCAGTCTCTCCAGCACTCACCCCAGCAGTCTCTCAAGCATTCACCCGGCAGTCTCTCAAGCATTCACCCAGCAGTCTCTGCAACATTTACCCTTTTAGTCTCTTTAGCATTCACCTGGCAGTCTCTCCAGCATTCAGCCCAGCAGTCTCTCCAGCATTCAGCCCAGCAGTCTCTCCAGCATTCACCCCAGCAGTCTTTTCAGCATTCACCCCAGCAGTCTCTCAAGCATTCACCCCAGCATTCTCTGCAACATTTACCCAATTAGTCTCTTTATTCTCCTGCATTCGTCCCAGCAGTCTCTCCAGCATTCACCCCAGCACTCTCTCCAGCATTTAGCCCTGCAGTCTCTCCAGCTTTCCCCCTAGCAGTCTCTCCAGAATTCACCCCAGCAGTCTCTCAAGCATTCACCCCGTCAGTCTCTGCATTTGCATCATTTATACTTTTAGTCTCTTCTGCATTCACCTGGCAGTCTCTCCAGCATTCATCCCAGCAGTCTCTGCAACATTAACCCTTTAATGTTTCCAGCTTTCACCCAACAATTTATCCAGCAGTGAGCGCAGCAGACATATCAGCAGAGAATTCATAAGTCACAGCCCCTATGCTATCCCCAGTACATGTAAACCACAGTGTTGTCCTCAAACTTCCTCTGACACATGACACACTACCCCAGTCCCTACATACACTTCCCAGCTCATTCTCCACTCGCTCCCTTTCTCTCCCTACTCCAGTCACCTCACTCAGTTTCTGGAGTTGCAGCAGCGGATCTCGTTCCCTGTTACTAGCAAGTAGCTATGTGTACTTGTTTTATTTATTTATTTCTCATTGTGCCTTATAGGTTCCCATGATGCATGCTATAGCAGATTTTGGTGTTAAATGTTCAAACGTGAAAATTAAGCTTGCAAATTTGAATTTGTTTTTTTATTTCTCTGTTTTTTTTATATGAAAGACTAGTGTGGAAAATAAAAATGTGCTGTTTTTAGGAGGTAACAATTTCACTCTTGAGATGTATTAACCCCTACAAATAAAATCATGCGATTGTCGATACAATCAGGTGATTTCAAGGCTGGGATCTGGCTGAGTACGATGCTAGCCGCTTCCCCAGTCCAATTTCCCATTAAACAAAATGAGGAAGTTGCAGGACGCCAAAAAAGGTAGGATGTTTCGTGCTGTCCTAAGGGCATTAAAGCCCAGTGCTGTTAGGACGGCATGGAATTTCCCAAAGATGTGAAGGGGTTAATGGTAGAGGCATTTTCTGATTGTCATCACTATAAAAACACAGTGACAAATATCAGCCTACTTAAGAAATAATCTTTTTTTTTTTTTTTTTAAAGTGCAAGATTGTGATAAAACCCTATATGTAATAAAAAGATAGCTTTCTATGGTCTTAAAAAAATTAATGTTATAAGAATTTAGCTTTTGTTTGCATTTCTGTCATTTTCTAATCTCTCTCTCTCTCTCTCTTTATATATATATATATATATATATATATATATATATATATATATATATATATATATATATATATATATATATATAATAGAGCACTTGAAACCATCCCTTTCAAGAACAATAAGAAGTTATATGCATGATGAATGCATTTGTTAATCTAATTAAGTATGTCTCTGAACACAAGATTTACAGAAAATGTCTTAATTTTATGAAATGCACATCACTAGCACACAATAAACTTTGATATTTTTACCCATGAGAGGGATCTTTTATGTTCGCTCAAGTATTTAAACTTCATTTCTTAAGAAAACATACTTTGAAATCCTAGATTATTCTTTTAGAACAATAATGTAATCAAACAAAATGTAATTTATACTTCATAATACAAAAAGGAATTGTCCAACAGCCAAAAAGACTCAATAAATCTATATACAAGCCTATTACTCTTATCATGTTTGTTCCTGTTGGATTTTTTTATGAATCAGTACAGGAACAAATAGAGGAAGAGAACAGATAATTCACAGCTAATCACGGTCGTAAAACTGGCACCTGGTTACAGATAAAAGCTGCAAGGACAGAAAAAAAAAGAAAGAGTAACCAGTAATATATTGTTTTCAGTGATTTCCTTTTTTTTCCCCAGTAGAATATATTGCACTCGGGAAGGTTTTAAGTGTTTAAACCTGTACAATTCAGCAAGAGGAGATGTTCCAGTTTGGGCTTGATCACATTACATGTATAAACGTTAAAACTGGCAGTTATTATTATTCTTTATTTATAAAGCGCCAACGCATTCTGCAGCTCTGTCTATGGGTACAAAGATAAAAGTACAACAGTGAAACATTACATGACCCCATAATTAGGCAATACCTTCCACCCTTAACCTATGAGATAAATAATGGACAACCACACAATTAACTTGGGTTATAAAGGCCACAGCTATTTTATTAGCTACAACAATAAATAACAACTGTATAAAATTAACATTAACCTCTTTTTAAACCCACAATGCTTGCCCAATAACACTTCCCTAAGTGCTATCCCAAACCTCTATTCAAACCTCTCCTGACCCACCAGGAGGTACCCACTTCAGAAATTATCCTCAAACACAGGCAAGCATTCCGCCAACAGTTCTGATCCCCAGAAGAAATTCTCAGGGAGGGAGGGCGGGAGCTTCTTCCAACTTGCTGGTCGAGAATGAAGAGGTCTTCACTTCCTGAAACCTCTTCTTAAAGGGACAGTCAACACCAGCATTTTTGTTGTTTAAAAAGATAGATAATCCCTTTATTACCCATTCCCCAGTTTTTCAAAACCAACAATGTTATATTAATACACTTTTTACTTCTGTGACTAACTTGTATCTAAGCATCTTCTGACCTCCCCTAATCACATGACTTTTAGTTATTATCTATTGACTTGCATTTTAGCCAATTAGTGCAGTGTCTGCCACTAGCCACGGGCGTGATCACAATGCTATCTATATGGCCTACAAGAGCTAGCTCTCCCCTGCTGTGAAAAGTAAATAAAATAGAGGCGGCCTTCAAGGGCTTAAAAATTATCATATGAGCCTTCCTATGTTTGCTTTCAACTAGAATACCAAGAGAACAAAGCAAAAATGTTGATACAAGTAAATTGGAAAGTTGTTTAAAACTACATGCCCTATTTGAAAAATGAAAGTTTTTTTTGGACTTGACTGTCCCTTTAAGTACCCTCTATCACCAAAACCTCCCCCTCAGCTCACAACACTATACAATGTTGCAGTCTGCCTTCCTTGGGGTCAAAATCCCTTACTTTCTATGCTTACATTCAGGACTGCCTATATCAGACAAAATTTACCAGACAGTGCCAGGGGGAATTGAGGGCCCTATTCCAGAGGGAACTTACAATCTAGATTGATAGGAATATGGGAAACAGGAGGTGGGTTACGTTATTAAAGGGATAGTAAAGTCCAAATTAAACTTTTATGATCCAGATATGTAGGTATATAATTTTAAACAACTTTCTGATTTACTTTTATCATCAAATTTGCTTTGTTCTGTTTATATTCTTAGTTGAAAGCTAAACCTAGGTAGGCTCATATGCTAATTTCTAAGTCCTTGATGGTTGCCTTTCATCTGAATGAATTTGACAGTTTTTCACAGCTGGAGGGCGTTAGTTTAAGTGTTTCATATAAATAACATTGTGCTCACGCACGTGGAGTTACTTAAGAGTCAGCACTAATTGCCTGAAATGCAAGTCTGTCAAAAGATCTGCGATAAGGAGGCAGTCTGCAGAAGCTTAGAGACAAGGTAATCACAGAGGTAAAAAGTATATTTCTTTAACAGTGGTGGTCATGCAAAACTGGGGAATGGTAAATAAAGGAATTATCTATCTTTTTAAAAAATAATATTTTTAAAGTATAGAAAGTGCAGTCACAATTTCCTCTTCCATGTCAGACTTTTAAAGTATACTCACCCTGCATATGTACAATGAAATAGTATACAGTCAGCTTTAACTAGGTATCATTAGGTTCTGTAGCTAATACTTTGCAGATTGCTATTACAATAAACACGTTTAATTTAACACATCTTGAAGTTGCTTGATAACTACCTGTTTATATTACATAAAATGACTGTTCACCAAAAATACCTCAATGCAAATAAATTAAACAAAGGAAACATTAAAATAGAATAGAATAAAAAACACAAGGAGAATGAGGGGGAAAAGGGCAAGAGAAGTGAAAATATGTTGCCTTGCTAAAATAAAATTTTTAAAAAATGGAAAGGTAGGGACTACACTGCAGAACTAGTTTTATCTAATACAATTTCATGGATCTATAGTTCAATTTTGTAAAGGGCTAAAGAAACATATTACCTTGTAATAACCAATAAAACCATATATTATAAAAGGATTCCGTAGTATCTTGGAGCCATGCAACACGCTTCTGATAAGAGGTATGTGGAGTATGTGGAGTATCTGAACACAAATTAAATTGGCATCCAGTTCACCTTTGAGTGGAACAAAACAGATATCTGCTTTTTGGATATTGTCCTTAAAGGTGTCCCTGTTGAGAACAAGGTTGTTTCGTCTCTTTACAGGAAGCCCATTGCTGGTAACACTGTGTTACATGCTAAGAGCAGTCACCCTGAGCATGTCTTTGGCGGTATTGCCAAGGGCCAATTTATGAGGGTGCGACGCAATTGTACCCAGCAATGGGATTTCCAGAGGGAAAGTAGGGACCTGTGCAAGAGGCTCAGACAAAGAGGCTACCCACGAGAGGTTGTATACAAAGCTCATTCTGAAGTAAGGAAAATGGACAGCGCATCTTTGCTTAGAGATGTTCCAAGAAAAAGAAAGCTCCCATCTACTAATACCAAACCATCATTTGTCACTCAGTTTTCTAATCAGTATGGAGATGTTTGCAATATTATTGCGAAGAATCTTCCGATACTGATGGGAGATAAGCAATTGAGGGACAAAGTTGAGGAAGGTTGTATGTTTGTAGCGAGGCGAGCTGCCACGCTGGGTAACATACTATCTCCAAGTCTATTGAAGGAACCATCTGTTAACAACTCATGGCTGACACATGAGGGTACCTATAGATGCGGCAGACGTACTTGCACCTCTTGTGAACATATCAGAGTGGGCAGATCACCCCTGTCAATCCCTGATGGCGGCCCTGGTCCATATCTATACATTAAGGAGGGCTTGTGGAATAGTGAGGACTATAGTCTTATCTAGAAGCTTACTTAAAGGGACAGTCTACAATATAACTTTTATCGTTTTAAAAGTTTGATAATCCCTTTATTACCCATTTTATTATTTTTATTATTATTATTCTTTATTTATAAAGCACCAACAGATTCCACAGCGCTGTCCATGGGTAACAAAGATAAAAGGACAGTACAATATGAGACACCAGACAAAATTTAACAAACAAATACAGGGGGAATTGGGAGCTCTGTTCCCGTGGGAACTTAAAATCTAAATGGGTAGGAGGGGGAGAAACAGGAGGTTGGGACTGCAAAGGTGGGAATGATGTTATTGTGGAGTTAGATAAGGGCAACTATTAGGCAAGTGGAATTCATTACTGATTTGGTGATAGGTTTCCCTAAACAAGAAGGTCTTTAGGGAGCGTTTAAAGGAGGAGAGGTTGGGGGAAAGTCTGACATTTCGAGGAAGTGCGTTCCATAGGGCTGGTGCCGCATGAGAGAAGTCCTGTAGTCTAGCATAGGAGGAGGTGATGGTAGAAGAGGCAAGGAGTAGATCATTGTTGGATCGTAGGGGACAGGCTGGAGTATATTTGTTGATGAGTGAGGACAGGTAGGGGGGACTGCATTGGTAAGGGCTTTGTAGGTCAGAGTGAGAATTTTGAATTTAATTCTGCTGTGAATGGGGAGCCAGTGAAGGAACTCACAGAGGGGTGCAGTGGATACAGAGCATTGGGAGAGGTGGATTAGCCTAGCAGAGGCATTTAGGATGGATTGAAGGGGGAGAGGCGGGAGAGAGGAAGGTCAGTTAGTAGGCTGTTATAATAGTCAAGCCGAGAAATTACTAGGGAATGGATTAGCTGTATAGTAGTTTCAGCACTCAGAAAAGGACAAATTTTGGAGATATTGCGTAGGTGGTTGTGACAGAATGAAGAGAGAGATTGGATGTGGGGTATGAAGGACAGATTGAAGTGAAAGTGTAACTCCTAGGCAGCGGACTTGGGGTGATGGGGAGATAGTGGTGTCACCAACAGCGATAGTAAAGTTAGAAAGTGTAGAAGAATTAGATGGGGGGATTAGAAGAAGCTCAGTCTTGGACATGTTGATTTTTAGGTGGTCAGAGGCCATCCAGGAAGGAATACCAGATAAGCAGTCGCTGATGTGGGAAAGGACAGAAGGAGAGAGTGCAGGGGTGGATAGGTAGATCTGAGTATCATCAGCAAAGAGATGATAGTTGAAGCCATAGCTACTGATAAGTTTACCCAGTGAGGAAGTATAAATAGAGAAGAGTAGAGGGCCTAGAACAGAGTCTTGAGGTACTACAACAAACAGAGGCAATGGAGAGGAGGAGTCACCAGCAAATGAGACAGAAAGGACCTATTACAGAGATAAGAGTGGATCCAGGAGAGGGCAATGTCACAGAGGCCAAGGGAGCTGAGAGTCCATAGGAGGAGGGGATGGTCAACAGTGTCAAAGGCAGCAGACAGGTCAAGTAAGATAAGTATAGAATAGTGGCAATTGTTTTTAGCAGAAAGAAGATTGTTTGTAACCTTAATGAGGGCAGTCTCAGTTGAGTGTTGGGGACGGAAGCCAGATTGCAGGGGGTCAAGCAATGAGTTGGAGGATAGGAAGTGGGTTAGGCGATCAAAATTAGATGTGAATGGATAGGGTCAAGTGGGCAGGTAGTGAGGTGTGAGGAAGATATTAGGGAACTCACTTCATTCTCAGATGAAGAGATGAAGGGTGTCGTGCAGGTGGATAGAAGAGAGTGCTGAAAATGGAGAAGAGACATTTAGGGTTTGAGGAGTGAGAAGATATGAGAGAAGAGAAGTAGTTTTGCTTGGCTAAGTGAAGAGGAGTAAGAATAAAGAATGAACTTATAGTGTAGGAAATCGGGTTGAGAGGGATTTCCTCCAGGCACGTTCAGCAGCACGGGAGCATTTTTGTAGATAGCGTGTTTGCTGAGAGTGCCAGGGCTGGAGCTAACAACGTGGGTTTTTGCGTATTTGTGGATGAGCAAGGATGTCGAGTGCAGAGGAGAGAGTATTGTTATAGTGGTTTGTAGCAAGGTCAGGGCAGGATACCGTGGAAGTGTGGGGAAGATGTTTTTGAATAGGGTTAGAAAGTTGAGGCGGATCCACAATGTGCAGATTTCTACAGGTGTGGGGTCAGGGGGGAGACATAGGTTTAGCATGTACATTGAGATTATAGGTGAGCAGATGGTGGTCTGAGATGGGAAATGGGCAACAGGTGACATCAGAAGGGGAGCAGAGGTAGGAGAATACCAGATCAAGCGAGTGTCCATCGTGGTGAGTAGGGAATAGGATGGATTGTGAGGCAGCAGGGGCAGATGGGTTATCAATAGAGATGTTGAAGTCCCCTAGTATTAGAGCAGGTGTATTTGTTGAGAGAAAGTGAGAATGCCAGGCAGCAAAGTTGTCAAGGAATTGGGTGGTTGGTCCAGGGGGGCGATAGATAACTGCCACCTTGAGGGAGAGGGGGGAGAAAATGCAGATGCATTGGACTTCAAAGAAGGAGAAGGAGAGAGATAGATGAGGATGCAGGTGCTTATAGGAGCAGGAGGGGGATAGTAAGATTCCAACACTGCCACCATGGGGGGTAGTTATCAAGCCGTCTACTTTTCTGGCTTCGCCGGCCCAATACGCCCGCCTAAGCTCGCCACACATCGCCGCAGCGGACCTGAAAAAGTACGCCTAAGTTATCAAATAAAGCTGTCAAAAAGCCGCGGGGCGATGAGCAGCGGACTGTGACAGTTATCACTCATCCGATCTCGCTGCCCTTCGGCTTTTTCCCAGCTTTATTGCTAGCCTGTCACTAAGCACTCACACTAAACTACACTGTTCTATCCCTATACCGGCGCCCCTGGAGCCCCCGCAACTAAATCAAGTTATTAACCCCTAAACCGCCACTCCTAGACCCTCTCGCAACTCTGATAAATGTATTAACCCCTAAACCGCCACTCCCGGACACCACTGCCACCTACAGTATACCTAGTAACCCCTATCCTGCCCCCCCTACACCGTCGCCCTCTATTATAAAATTATTAACCCTTATCCTGCTGATCCCGCACCTCTCCGCAACTAAATAAATAGTTTAACCCCTAAACCGCCGCACCCTGAACCCGCCGCAACCTATATTAAACCTATTAACCCCTATCCTGCCCCCCCTACACCGTCGCCACCTATAATAAATTTAATAACCCCTAATCTGCCCCCCCTACACCGTCGCCACCTATAATACATTTATTAACCCCTAATCTGCCCCCCACTACACCGCCGCCACTGTAATAAAATTATTAACCCCTAAACCTAAGTCTAACCCTAACCCTAACGCCCCCCTAACTTAAATATTAATTAAATAAATCTAAATAAATTAACTCTTATTAACTAAATGAATCCTATTTAAAACTAAATACTTATCTTTAAAATAAACCCTAATATAGCTACAATATAAATAATAATTATATTCTAGCTATCTTAGGATTTATTTGTATTTTACAGGCAACTTTCAATTTATTTTAACCAGGTACAATAGCTATTAAATAGTTATTAACTATTTAATAGCTCACCTAGCTAAAATAAAGAGAAATGTACCTGTTAAATAAATCCTAACCTAAGTTACAATTACACCTAACACTACACTATACTTTAATAAATTATTCCTATTTAAAAATAAATACTTACCTGTAAAATAAACCCTAAGATAGCTACAATATAATTAATAATTATATTATAGCTATCTTAGGATTTATATTTATTTTACAGGTAACTTTGTATTTATTTTAGCTAGTTAGAATAGTTATTAAATAGTTATTAACTATTTAATAACTACCTAGCTAAAAGAAATACAAAATTACCTGTAAAATAAATCCTAACTTAAGTTACAATTAAACCTAATACTACACTATCATTAAATTAATTAAATAAACTACCTACAAATAACTACAATTAAATACAATTACATAAACTAACTAAAGTACAAAAAATAAAAAAAGCTAAGTTACAAAAAATAAAAAAATAAGTTACAAACATGTTAAAAATATTACAACAATTTTAAGCTACTTACACCTAATCTAAGCCCCCTAATAAAATAACAAACCCCCCCAAAATAAAAAAATGCCCTACCCTATTCTAAATTAAATACATTTCAATGCTCTTTTACCTTACCAGCCCTTAAAAGGGCCATTTGTGGGGGCATGCCCCAAAGAAAACAGCTCTTTTGCCTGTAAAAGAAAAATACAACCCCCCCCAACATTAAAACCCACCACCCACATACCCCTAATCTAACCCAAACCCCCCTTACAAAAACCTAACACTAATCCCCTGAAGATCATCCTACCTTTAGTTGTCTTCACTCAGCCGAGCCACCAATGGAACTGAAGAGAACATCCGGAGCGGAAGAAGTTAATCCTCCAAGCGGCGCTGAAGAAATCTTCCATCCGATGAAGTCATCATCCAGGCGGCGCTGAAGAAAAGTCTTCGATCCGGCCGATGTCATCTTCAAAGAGGCGCTGAAGAGGTCTTCTATCCGGGCGAAGTCATCTTCCAAGCCGGGTCTTGAATCTTGCTTCCGCCGACGCGGAACCACCTTCTTCACCGACGGACTACGACGAATGACGGCTCCTTTAAGGGACGTCATCCAAGATGGCGTCCCCTCAATTCCGATTGGCTGATAGGATTCTATCAGCCAATCGGAATTAAGATAGGAAAATTCTTCTTTGAAGATGGCATCGGCCGGATCGAAGACTTTTCTTCAGCGCCGCCTGGATGATGACTTCATCGGATGGAAGATTTCTTCAGCGCCGCTTGGAGGATTAACTTCTTGCGCTCCGGATGTCCTCTTCAGTTCCATCGGTGGCTCAGCTGAGTGAAGACAACTAAAGGTAGGATGATCTTCAGGGGATTAGTGTTAGGTTTTTGTAAGGGGGGTTTGGGTTAGATTAGGGGTATGTGGGTGGTGGGTTTTAATGTTGGGGGGGGTTGTATTTTTCTTTTACAGGCAAAAGAGCTGTTTTCTTTGGGGCATGCCCCCACAAATGGCCCTTTTAAGGGCTGGTAAGGTAAAAGAGCTTTGAAATGTATTTAATTTAGAATAGGGTAGGGCATTTTTTTATTTTGGGGGGGTTTGTTATTTTATTAGGGGGCTTAGATTAGGTGTAAGTAGCTTAAAATTGTTGTAATATTTTTAACATGTTTGTAACTTATTTTTTTATTTTTTGTAACTTAGCATTTTTTATTTTTTGTACTTTAGTTAGTTTATGTAATCGTATTTAATTGTAGTTATTTGTAGGTAGTTTATTTAATTAATTTAATGATAGTGTAGTATTAGGTTTAATTGTAACTTAAGTTAGGATTTATTTTACAGGTAATTTTGTATTTCTTTTAGCTAGGTAGTTATTAAATAGTTAATAACTATTTAATAACTATTCTAACTAGCTAAAATAAATACAAAGTTACCTGTAAAATAAATATAAATCCTAAGATAGCTATAATATAATTATTAATTATATTGTAGCTATCTTAGGGTTTATTTTACAGGTAAGTATTTATTTTTAAATAGGAATAATTTATTAAAGTATAGTGTAGTGTTAGGTGTAATTGTAACTTAGGTTAGTTTTTATTTTACAGGTACATTTCTCTTTATTTTAGCTAGGTAAGCTATTAAATAGTTAATAACTATTTAATAGCTATTGTACCTGGTTAAAATAAATTGAAAGTTGCCTGTAAAATACAAATAAATCCTAAGATAGCTAGAATATAATTATTATTTATATTGTAGCTATATTAGGGTTTATTTTAAAGGTAAGTATTTAGTTTTAAATAGGATTCATTTAGTTAATAAGAGTTAATTTATTTAGATTTATTTAATTAATATTTAAGTTAGGGGGGCGTTAGGGTTAGGGTTAGACTTAGGTTTAGGGGTTAATAATTTTATTACAGTGGCGGCGGCGTAGTGGGGGGCAGGATAGGGGTTAATAAATTTATTATAGGTGGCGACAGTGTAGGGGGGACAGATTAGTGGTGTTTAGACTCGGGGTACATGTTAGGGTGTTAGGTGTAGACAGCTCCCATAGAAATCAATGGGATGTCTGTCAGCAGTGAACTTGTACTTTCGCTATGGTCAGACTCCCATTGATTCCTATGGGATCCGCCGCCTCCAGGCTGGCGGATTGAAAACCAGGTACGCTGGGCCGTAAAAGTGCCGAGCGTACCTGCTAGTTTTTTGATAGCTAGCAAAAGTAGTGAGAATGTGCCGCACTTGTGTGCGGAACATCTGGAGTGACGTAAGAATCGATCTGTGTCGGACTGAGTCCGGCGGATCGATGCTTACGTCACAAAATTCTACTTTTGCCGGTCTCGAGCCTTTGATAACTAAGGCGTATCAGCCTCGCCACAAATACGCTGCGGAATTCCAGCGTATTTGAGGTTGACGGCTTGATAACTAGGCCCCCATGTCTCTCACCTGGCCTAGGTGTGTGGCTAAAGTGGAGACCACCATGCATTAGAGCAGCAATGGAAGCAGTGTCAGAGGAAGATAGCCAGGTTTCAGTAATTGCTAGAAGACTGAAAGCGTTAGAAACAAACGGGTCATGAACAGTTGTAAGTTTGTTACAGACAAAGCGTGTATTCCAGAGGGCACAAGAAAAGAGAGGGGATAAGCGCTGTAGGTTAATGGAGATGAGATTGTTGGGATCACTGACTGTGAGTATGTATTGTGGGGGACTGAGCAAGAGTGTATGAGTGTGGTGATTGCTGCAGGACTAGGGTAAGGAGAGCTATCACCAGCAGCGAGCAATAGTAGGAGTGTGAGTGACAGAAGGTGAGAGTGAGACTTGTAGGAGCGTGTTTGATTATAGACAGGAGAGTTAGATGGGGAAGTATTTCTAAGGAGGCAGAGTAGTTCATGAGAGGACAGCATAGGGGATGAGAGAAGGGAGGGAGAGATAATGATAGTGTGGGGATTATTGATGTTATAAGGGTATGCAGTGAATTTTAGGAAGATGGCAGACAGAAAGAGCGGAAAGGACATAGAGAGCATTTTGCAGGTGTATAGTTAGTAAGGATTATCTGTTAGTGGGGTCTGCAGTTTCCCCTCCAGTGTCTCAACTCCAGTTCTTAACTCGGCCACATTTCCCAGTTTTGCATAGCCAACATAGTTACTGTATATGAATATAACTTTTACCTCTGTGATTACCTTGTATCTAAGCATCTTCTGACAGCCCCATGATCACATGGCTATTTATTAATTATCTATTGACTTGCATTTAGTACTGAGTTGTGCTAAGTCTTAAATAACTTCTCGGGCGTGAACACAAACCGCTAGATTTAGAGTTTTGTCGGTAAAGACCTGCGGTGCTAACAAGCCTTTTTTTTCCAGTGTACCCTTAAGACAACGAGTTGTCTGAATGGCTGCTTTAGCCTCAGAAAAGTGAGCGTTGAGCCAAATTTAGCTCCACTTCAACCCTCAATACCAGCGTTGCTTACGGTAGCAGTAAGCTGGAGAAACATGCTCATGCACGATATCCCCATAGGAAACAATGGGGCTGAGCTTGCTGAAAAAAAACTAACACCTGCAAAAAGCAGCGTTCAGCTCCTAACGCAGCCCCATTGTTTCCTATGGGGAAACACTCTCTAAGTCTACACCTAACACCCTAACATGAACCACGAGTATAAACACACCTAACCTTACACTTATTAACCCCTAATCTGCTGCCCCCGCTATCACTGACTCCTACATTATATTATTAACCCCTAATCTGCCGCTACGGACTCCGCCACAACCTACATTATAGCTATGAAACCCTAATCTGCTGTCCCTAACATCGCCGACACCTAGATGTCGGAAGACTTCTTCCGCCCCGCTTGGATGAAGACTTCAACCGGATGGAGGACCTCTTCTGCCCCACTTGGATGAAGAATTCGGCTTGGCTGGGTGAAGACGACTCAAGGTATGGAGATCTTTAGGGGGTTAGTGTTAGGTTTTTTGAAGGGGGTTTGGGTGGGTTTTAGAGTAGGGGTATGTGGGTGGAGGGTTGCAATGTTGGGGGGTATTGTATTTTTATTTACAGGTAAATGAGCTGATTACTTTGGGGCAATGCCCCGCAAAAAGCCATTTTAAGGGCTGGTAAAAGAGTTGATTACTTTGTAATTTAGGATAGGGTAGGGCATTTTATTATTTTGGGGGGCTTTTTTATTTTATTAGGGGGCTTAGATTAGGTGTAACATAGTAACATAGTAACATAGTAGATAAGGTTGAAAAAAGACTGAAGTCCATCGAGTTCAACCTATACAAATCTAAAATACTTACAAAAAGCTCCAGTTAAGCTTAAATAACCCCATTAAAATGTGACCCATTTAATACTAGCAATCATATCCATGAATTTTGTTTATATACAGAAAATTATCCAGACTATTTTTAAATGTATCTATGGTATTGGCATTCACTACCTCCTTTGGTAATGAGTTCCACAATTTTATTGCTCTTACAGTGAAAAAACGTTTCCGTTGCAGGAGATTAAATCTCCTTTCCTCCAACCTTAAATTATGACCTCTTGTCAGAACCAATTTTCTTGGAATAAAAAGAGCTTCTGCCATCTCTGTATATGGGCCTTGAATATATTTATATAAAGTAATCATGTCACCTCTCAAGCGCCTTTTTTCTAAAGAGAACAGACCCAGTTTGGCTAGCCTCTCTTCATAGGTTAATTTCTCCAATCCCCTTATTAGCTTTGTGGCCCTTCTCTGAACTTTTTCTAGTTCTGCAATATCTTTTTTAGCAATCGGTCCCCAGAACTGCACTCCAAACTCAAGGTGAGGTCTTACCAGGGCTTTATATAATGACAGAATTATGCTTTCCTCCCTTGAATCAATGCCTCTTTTAATACATGCTAGTATCTTATTAGCCTTTGAAGCCGCTGCTCTGCATTGTGCACTCATCTTTAGCTTGTTATCTATTACTACTAATTAGTTTAAATTTCTTGTATTATTATTATTGGTTATTTGTAGAGCGCCAATAGTTTCCGCAGCGCTATTAACAAAGGCGGAGTACAAAAAAACAGTAATAGGGATCAAATGGGTAGAGGGCCCTGCCAAGAGTAGCACTGTTGTAGTCAGCTCTTGAGAAGGTGATCAACAAACAGCTGGACTCTTAAGCTTACATGCTAGGGGGGTTCAAGGGATAGCAATGGAGGAGAGGAACTGGTATAAAGAAAGGTTAGCGTAGGTTGTATGCATCCCTGAACAGTAGAGTCTTTAGGGAGCACTTGAAGCTTTTAAAACTAGAAGAGAGTCTTGTGGAGCGAGGCAGAGAGTTCCACAAGATGGGAGCCTGTCTGGAGAAGTCCTGTAAACGGGAGTGTGATGAGGTGACAAGAGAGGAGGAGAGTAGGAGGTCGTGAGCAGAGCGAAGGGGACGGGAGGGAGAGTATTTGGAGACAAGGTCTGAGATATAGGGGGGAGCAGTGCACTTGAGGGCTTTGTATGTCAGAGTGAGAATTTTGTGTTTGATCCTAGAGGCAAGAGGAAGCCAGTGAAGAGATTGGCAGAGAGGTGCAGCAGATGAAGAGCGACTTGTAAGGAAGATGAGTCTGGCAGAGGCATTAATTAAGGATTGTAAAGGAACTAGGCGGTAGGTGGGGAGACCAGAGAGGACAGAGTTGCAGTAATCGAGGTGGGAGAGGATGAGAGAGTGGATTAAAATCTTAGTTGTGTCTTGTGTAAGGAAGTGTCTAATTTTAGAGATGTTTTTAAGGTGGAAGTGGCAGGCTTTAGCCAAAGACTGAATGTGAGGAGTGAAAGAAAGATCTGAGTCAAATGTAATCACAAGACATCGGGCATGCGGGGTAGGGGTAATGATGGAGTTGTCGACAGTTATAGAGAGATTGTGGGTGGAGAGTTTTGAAGAAGGGGGGAAAATAAGGAGCTCAGTTTTGGAGAGATTTAGCTTGAGGTAGTGAGAGGACATCCAGTTGGAGATGTGAGAAAGACAGTTAGTGACACGGGTTAGCAAGGAAGGAGAAAGGTCTGGTGCAGAGAAGTAGATTTGGGTGTCATCGGCATACAAATGATATTGTAAACCGTGGGACTTTATTAGGGAACCTAGTGATGACGTGTAGATTGAGAAGAGAAGGGGACTGAGGACAGAGCCTTGCGGTACTCCGACAGAAAGTGGTGACGGGGCAGAGGAGGCCCCAGAGAAGGCTACACTAAAGGTACGGTTTGACAGGTAGGAAGAGAGCCACGAGAGGGCTGTGTCACATATGCCGAAGGATTGGAGGGTTTTGAGCAAGAGAGGGTGGTCAACAGTATCAAAGGCTGCGGACAGATCAAGGAGAATAAGCAGAGAGAAGTGGCCTTTTGATTTTGCTGTAAGTAGGTTGTTGGTAACCTTAACAATTGCTGTTTCTGTGGAGTGATGGGGACAAAATCCAGATTGAAATGGGTCAAGGAGGGAGTTTATTGTAAGGAAATGGGATAGGCGTGCATAAGCTAGTTTTTCGAGAAGCTTTGATGCAAGAGGGAGGAGGGAAATAGGGCGGTAGTTGGATGGGGAGGTAGGATTAAGGGAAGGTTTTTTGAGGATAGGTGTGACCAGTGCATGTTTCAGCGATGAGGGAAATATAACGGTGCTGAAGGAGAGGTTGAAAGTTTGTGTGAGTATAAGGGTAAGGGTGGCAGAGAGGGAGGGGAGTAGCTGTGAGGGGATAGGGTCAAGGGGACAGGTAGTGAGGTTAGAGCGCAGTATAAGTGCCGAAACTTCTTCCTCAGTAACAGGGGAGAATGAGCTAAGTTTAAGGTTATGTGGATTGTGGTTGATTGAGAGAATTTTTTTTTTAAATTTCTGTAAATTAGTGGGGGGGTTTTGTATTATAGTTTAGTTTATTTAATAGTATTTTAGTTTAGATAATTGTAGGTAAGTTATTTAATTAATTTATTGATAGTGTAGTGTTAAATGTATTTGTAACTTAGGTTAGGATTTATTTTACAGGTAATTTTGTAATTATTTTAACTAGGTAGCTATCAAATAGTTATTAGCTATTTAATAGCTATTGTACCTAGTTAAAATAAATACAAAGTTGCCTGTAAAATAAATCCTAACCTAAGTTACAAATACACTACACTATTTAGAATAAGCAGAGAGAAGTGGCCTTTTGATTTTGCTGTAAGTAGGTTGTTGGTAACCTTAACAATTGCTGTTTCTGTGGAGTGATGGGGACAAAATCCAGATTGAAATGGGTCAAGGAGGGAGTTTATTGTAAGGAAATGGGATAGGCGTGCATAAGCTAGTTTTTCGAGAAGCTTTGATGCAAGAGGGAGGAGGGAAATAGGGCGGTAGTTGGATGGGGAGGTAGGATTAAGGGAAGGTTTTTTGAGGATAGGTGTGACCAGTGCATGTTTCAGCGATGAGGGAAATATAACGGTGCTGAAGGAGAGGTTGAAAGTTTGTGTGAGTATAAGGGTAAGGGTGGCAGAGAGGGAGGGGAGAAGCTGTGAGGGGATAGGGTCAAGGGGACAGGTAGTGAGGTTAGAGCGCAGTATAAGTGCCTAAACTTCTTCCTCAGTAACAGGGGAGAATGAGCTAAGTTTAAGGTTATGTGGATTGTGGTTGATTGAGAGAATTTTTTTTTTAAATTTCTGTAAATTAGTGGGGGGGTTTTGTATTATAGTTTAGTTTATTTAATAGTATTTTAGTTTAGATAATTGTAGGTAAGTTATTTAATTAATTTATTGATAGTGTAGTGTTAAGTGTATTTGTAACTTAGGTTAGGATTTATTTTACAGGTAATTTTGTAATTATTTTAACTAGGTAGCTATCAAATAGTTATTAACTATTTAATAGCTATTGTACCTAGTTAAAATAAATACAAAGTTGCCTGTAAAATAAATATAAATCCTAAAATAGCTACAATGTAACTATTAGTTATATTGTAGCTATATTAGGGTTTATTTTATAGGTAAGTATTTAGTTTTAAATAGGAATAATTTATTTAATGATAGTAAATTTAGTTTGTTTAATTTAAATTATATTTAAGTTAGGGGGTGTTAGGGTTAGACTTAGGTTTAGGGGTTAATAACTTTATTTTAGTAGCGGCGACGTTGGGGGCAGGAGATTAGGGGTTAATAATTTTAGGTAGGTGGAGGCGATGTTAGGGAGGGCAGATTAGGGGTTAATAAAATGTATTATAGTGTTTGTGAGGTGGGAGTGCGGCAGTTTAGGGATTAATACATTTATTATAGTGGCGGCGATGTCCGGTCGGCAGATTAGGGGTTAATAAGTGTAGGTAGGTGGCGGTGACGTGGGGGGGGGCAGATTAGGGGGTAATAAATATAATCTAGGTGGCGGCGATGTTAGGGGCAGCAGATTAGGGGTTCATAGGGATAATGTAGGTGGCGGCAATGTCCGGTCGGAAGATTAGGGGTTTAAAATTTTTATTATAGAGTTTGCAATGTGGGGGGCCTCGGTTTAGGGGTTCATAGGTAGTTTATGGGTGTTAGTTTACTTTATAGCCCAGTAGTTAAGAGCTTTATGTTCCGGCGTTAGGAGTCTTGGCGGTAGAGGTTGTACCGCTCACTTCTTCCAAGACTCGTAATACCAGCGTTAGGCAAATCCCATAGAAAAGATTGGATTAGTGATGTCCCGAACTGTTCGCCTGCGAACAGTTCACCGCGAACTTAGCTTGTTCGCGTTCACCGCTACGGGCGAACATATGCAATGTTCAATCCGCCCCCTATGTGTCATCATTGAGGAAACTTTGACCCTGTATGTCACAGCCTTCTGACACATTAGAGCCAATCAGCATCAGACACTCCCTCACAGACCCTCCCAGCATCTTAGCAGCAGCCATTTTAGACTCATTACGATCTTGCTTTCTTAGTGAGAGGACCTTTTGTGTTGCTGCTGCTGACATTATAGGGAAATAGATAGCTAGGCTAGTGTATTTAATGTCCACTACAGTCCTGAAGGACTCATCTCATCTCTGCTGCAAGGACAGCACCCCAAAAAGCCCTTTTTAGGGCTATAACTTCAGTCATTTTTTTTTTTCTTTGTATTTTTATTTGCATTTGCCTGGCTTTCAGCCTGTGTGTGAGGCTCACAGCATATGCTGTGATTAGTGCCACCACTGATATCTGCTTAACATTAGTTTAAATTTAACCAACAAAAATGTATTTTCATTTTCTTTCAGGCCTGTGTCTCAGGCTCACACAGCATAAACTGTGGTTCATTGCTCTGTGCCAGCCACCACTCATATCTGCTTATAACATTATTTTAAATTTAAAAAAAAACTTTAAAATCATTTTGCTAGTGTAATCTAATTTCATTTTCTATCAGGCCTGTGTGTTTTCCTGACTTACAGAGCATACTGTGGTTAATAGCTTCCCTACCTTGGCTATCAGCCACGACTCATATGTGCTTAACCTTTTTTTAAATAAAAAAAAAAACTTTAAATCATATTGCTAGTGTAATCTAATTTTATTTTCTATCAGGCCTGTGTGTAATCTGACTTACAGAGCCTACTGTGGTTAATTGCTGCCCTGCCAAGGCTAGCAGCCAGCCCACGACTCATATGTGCTTAACCTTTTCCTTTAAATTAAAAAAAAAAACTTTAAATAATTTTGCTAGTGTAATCTATTTTTATTTTCTATCAGGCCTGTGTGTTTTGCTGACATACAGAGCATACTGTGTTTAATTGCTGCCCTCCCTAGACTATCAGCCACGACTCATATGTGCTTAACTTTTTTTTAAATTCCAAAAAAAAAACTTTAAATCAGTTTGCTAGTGTAATCTAATTTTATTTTCTATCAGGCCTGTGTGTATCTGACTTACAGAGCCTACTGTGGTTAATTGCTGCCCTACCAAGGGTAGCAGCCGGCCCACGACTCATATGTGCTTAACCTTTTCCTTTAAATTAAAAAAAAAAACAACCTGTTGTTATATTTTGCCAGGATAATCAGGCACGCCATATAGACCTCCCCTGATAGGGGGAGTAACAGGGATTAAAGTGCTAAGAATAGTACTACTTAACACAACCTAGTTACCATGGGTCCATGACCGCATTTTTTGTTATTATACTTTGTCAGGGTAATTATGCAGGCCATATAGACCTCCCTTTATAGGGGAAGTAACAGGGATTACAGTTCTAAGAATAGTACTACTTAACACAACCTATTTACCATGGGTCCCACACCGCATGTTTTGTTGTTATACTTTGTCAGGGTAATCATGCAGGCCATATAGAACTCCACCGAAAGGGGGAGTAAGAGGGATTAAAGTGCTAAGAAAAGTTTTACTTAACACAACCTAGTTACCATGGGTCCCAGACCGCGTGTCTTGTTGTTATACTTTGTCATGGTAATCATGCAGGCCATATAGACCTCCACAGATAGGAGGAGTTACAGGGATGAAAGTGCTAAGAATAGTACTACTTAACACAACCTAGTTACCATGGGTCCAAGACCGCATGTTTAATTATTATACTTTGTCAGGGTAATTATATATCTAACAAATCTATCTATTTATCTTCTATCGATTCTATCTAACTATCAATCTATGTATATCTATCTATGCTATCTATCTATCTATCTATCTATCTATCTATCTATCTTGTGTCCGTACTGTTTTGAGACAGCCACTTGTGTTTTTGACAAATTTGAAGTAGGAGGACAGACCAATCATCTTCTTCCATCTCCCGGTTCCAAAAATGCAGGCCATATAGACCTCCCCCGATAGGGGGAGTAACAGGTTGTAGTAAACTGCTAAGAATAGTACTACTTAACACACCACGGGTCACAGACCGCATGTCTTATTGTTATACTCTGTCAGGGAAATTATATATCTCTCAAATCTATTTATCTATCAAATCGATCTAACTATCAAAGGTATCTATCAAATGTATATTGCATCTATTGATCAATGTCATTCGTATCTATAGAATGTATATTACATATTTTGGTTGATGTAATTCGTATCTATCAAATGTATATTGCATCTTTGGATCGATAACATTCGTATCTATGAAATGGATATTGCATCTATTGATCGATGTAATTCGTATCTATCAAATGTATGCATCTATTGATCTATGTAATTTGTATCGATCATATGTATATTGCATCGATTGAGCTATGTAATCTATGTATCTATCTATCAAATCTATCTATCTCGTGGTTGTGCAAATGGACTGTTTGCGGTTGTTTGCGGTGCGTTACACTTGGAGTTTGCTCTGTCACTGTGAAGCGGCCGTAACCCTTACACTACCTGATAGATAAGACATCATAACTGATGTTTTAAAGCACGTTATTGCAAACAATTTGGGAATGTTAGGTGATTTAGGACCTTTATGGGTTAAAAGCAGACTCTGCATCAACTATGTAATTTTCCATGGGAGTTTTGACATGGATCCCCCTCCAGCATGCCACAGTCCAGGTATTAGTCCCCTTGAAACAACTTTTCCATCACTATTGTGGCCAGAAAGAGTCCTTGTAGGTTTTAAAGTTCACCTGACTATTGAAGTCAATGGCGGTTCGCGCGGTTTGCCGGTTCGCGAACAATACCGGAAGTTCGAGTCCGCTGTTCGCGAACCGAAATTTTTAAGTTCGCGACATCACTAGATAGGATACACAATTGACGTAAGGGGATTTGCAGTAGCCTCGAGTCGCGGAAAGAAAGTGAGCGGTACACCTGTACCTGCCAGACTCGTAATACCAGCGGGCATTAAAAAGCAGCGTTAGGACCCCTTAACACTGCTTTTTAACCCTAACGCAGAACTCTAAATCTAGGTGAATGTTATCTATATAGCCCACATGAACTAGCAGTCTCGTGTTTTGAAAAACAAATAAAAAAGCATGTCATAATAGGCTGTCTATAGTTGCTTAGAAACAGACAGAAATGTAGAGGTTTAAATGTTATAAAGTATAACAATATATCAATGTTCGTTGTGTAAAGCTGGGGAATAGGTAGTAAAGGCGTTATCTCTCTTTTAAAACAATAACAATTTTAGTGTAGACTGTCCCTTTAAAAAGGAGGATAATGTATCTCAAATGCATGTAACCTTAATACAACTCCACCACATATGAATATAAGTATCCTAATATTTACATCCTCTATAGCAGACTATATACTACCTGCTGGCACTAGATGAGAAGTTAGTTTAAAAACATAATTCAGATGGTACTTAACCCCTTTAATAACTTCTCATCTAGTGCCAGCATGTAGTATATAGTCTGCTATAGAGGATGTAAATATTAGGATACTTATATTCATATGTGGTGGAGTTGTCCTAAGGTTACATGCATTTGAGGTACATTATCCTCCTTTTTAAAGGGACAGTCTACACTAAAATTGTTATTGTTTTAAAAGATAGATAATGCCTTTACTACCTATTCCTCAGCTTTACACAACGAACATTGATATATTCAGGGGCGAAACTACAGGGGGTGCAGAGTTCGCAATTGCGACTGGGCCCCCAAGGCCCTTCTTAGATTCTTGCACCTGGGCCCTGTGGTTTCTAGTTACGCCTCTGGATATATTATTATACTTTATAACATTTAAACCTCTACATTTCTGTCTGTTTCTAAGCCACTATAGACAGCCTCTTAATCACATGCTTTTTTATTTGTTTTTCACAACAGGAGACTGCTATTTCATGTGGGCTATATAGATAACATTATGTTCACGCCCGAGAAGTTATTTAAGGCTTAGCACAACACAGTACTAAATGCAAGTCAATAGATAATAAATAAATTAATAAATAGCCATGTGATCATGTGGTTGTATTTTAAGCTGTTTGTATAGCCAGGTAGGAAATTATTTGTTTTGGTCTAGTACAATTATCACAGAAATTTTTGAGAATAGTGTTTTTTTGGTTCCTAATTTCAATCATATATTTACGTGCTGCCGATGTGATTTGTAAGTATAAATACCAATTGAGCTCCATAGGTCATAGTTTCTGTTATAGCTGTGAGAATGATATAATTCTATCATTTTCAAGAATATCAGACAACTGATATAGCCCCTTATTTCCCATGCATTTATTTCCTCTCTGAATTCAGAGGATAGTAGATATCTCAGTGGAAGTTTTATAGAGTGTAAAGGGAACAGCGATACAAATTCTGTTAAAACATTCCACACTTGTATTGACTGTGCTATCACTGGGAATTGGCCAATCCCCAAATTATGTCTTCAGGCAAGTCAAAACCCTCATGTCTGATTCCAAGGTATCCAATGTTACCTTACTCAATAGTGCAGATTGTGCTAATCTAGATGCCTGATCGAAGTCTTTCAGATTGGGGATACCTACCCCACCTGTCTATGTCAGTTCAGTGTCTTCAGTGTCTATTTAAGAAGACAGTAAACATCTTGAGATTATTATATAAAATCCAGTTCAACTAGGTATTGCAAATACTATCCTAATAAATATACGCCATGTTATGATATGCTTTAGCCAGATAGGGCATGCTTGCTAACACAAAGTATATCCATATACCACACTATACTCAAGATGACAATGTGTACATAGATCAAGCATGTAAGTGATTCTTTAATTAGTGTTAATCTTAATTTCATTGGCTCGCATATCAGATTTAAGGCTGTTCTGTAGGAGAGGAAATTATCTCTGATGAAGCGCATGTATGCATGCGCAAAATGCGTTCGATTATAGGGAGCACTTTTTTTGTACCCTACGGCTCAGATTCAATAAACTAAAGATTATATATACTATGGGACTCAGCGTTCTTTTCTTGCTCGTTTTTTTGTATAAAAAATTTAGTTATGCATAATGAAAAAAAAACTTTACATAAAAATATTTACATTATTTATTTTGCCCCTTTTTTATATAATTTAGCTCTGAAAAATTAGCAATTTCTAATTATCAGAACTTGAAATACGCCTACTAACTTTGTAAGGCTAACTCAACTACATGTGTATCTAATTAGATTTATCAGTTAACAGCCGCATAACAATGCACTTTATGCTAACATTATGACAGTAACTAGCCTTGTTGTCTGTAGACTAAAGCCATGGGGCGCGATCCAATAAAGATCGTAGTTTGCGGCGCAAGCGAGGGAACCCCCGCTGCCCGTAGTTTCAGCTCGCAACTCGAGCTATCCCATATACGGCGCCTTCAGAGGCTAAAGTGCCGTAAGTCTGACAAACCAGCGATGTCCAGAAATCTGCGTAAGCACAAATTTCTGGAGTCGCCAGTGACTTACGGCACTTTAGAAACTGCCGGCACTTACAAAACCTGACTAAAGTTATTAAATCTCCCGTACTGTCTAACACGCCTCCTAAACATAGCCCGACACGTCTAACCCTCTATCCGCTATCCCCCCTCACTATCCTAACAATAAAACATGTATTAACCCTAAACCGCCGCTCCCGGACCCCGCCGCCAGCTATATTAAATCTATAAGCCCCTAATGTGAGCTCCTACCCCGCCGCCATCTACCTTACCTACCCCCTAAAGTGAGCCCCTACCCCGCCGCCATCTACCTTACCTACCCCCTAATGTGAGCCCCTACCCCGCCGCCATCTACCTTACCTACCCCCTAAAGTGAGCCCCTTACACCGCCGCCATCTACCTTACCTACCCCCTAAAGTGAGCCCCCTACACCGCCGCCATCTATTTTATAAATATTAACTCCTAATTTAATCCCCCTACACCGCCGCCAGCTATATTAACAATATTAACCCTATTTATATTAGGTTTAATATAGTTAATATAGTTATTATATTATATATATATATTAAGTATAAAAACCCTATCTAACTCTAACATCCCTAACTAAATTCTTATTAAAATAGATCTAATTAATATTATTAATTAAAATATTCCTATTTAAATCTAAATACTTACCTATAAAATAAACCCTAAGATAGCTACAATATAATTAATAATTACATTGTAGCTATTTTAGGGTTTATATTTATTTTACAGGTAACTTGGTATTTATTTTAACAAGGTACAATAGCTATTAAATAGTTAATAACTATTTAATAGCTACCTAGTTAAAATAATTACCAATTTACCTGTAAAATAAATCCTAACCTAAGTTGCAAATACACCTACACTATCAATAAATTAAATAAACTACAAATATCTAAACTAAAATACAATAAACTAAATTAAACTAAATTACAAAAAAAAACCACTAAATTACAAAAAATAAAAAAAATTACAAGATTTGTAAGCAAAATTACACCTATTCTAAGCCCCCTAATAAAATAATAAGGTCCCCCAAAATAAAAAAAATTCCCTACCCTATTCTAAATTAAAAAAGTTCACAGCTCTTTTACCTTACCAGCCTTTAAAAGGGCCTTTGCGGGGCATGCCGCAAAGAAAACAGCTCTTTTGCCTGTAAAAAAACCACAATACCACCCCCAACATTACAACCCACCACCCACATACCCCTATTCTAAACCCACCCAAACCCCCCTTAAAAAAAGCTAACACTACCCCCCTGAAGATCTCCCTACCTTGTCTTCACCCAGCCGGGCAGAACTCTTCATCTGATCCGGGCGATGTCCAATCAAGCGGCAGAGAAGTCTTTTTCCATCCGGGCGATGTCTTCAATCAAGCGGCAGTGAAGTCTTCTTCCATCCGGGTGATGTCTTCAAGCAAGCGGCAGTGAAGTCTTCTTCCATCCGAGGGATGTCTTCAAGCAAGCGGCAGTGATGTCTTCTTCCATCCGGCGATGTCTTCAAGCAAAGCGGCATCTTCAATCTTCTTTCTTCGCTCCTTCGCCGCGGAGCATCCATCCGGCACGAAGACTGAACGAGGAATGAGGTACCTTTAAATGACGTCATCCAAGATGGCGTCCGTCGAATTCCGATTGGCTGATAGGATTCTATCAGCCAATCGGAATTAAGGTAGAAAAATCTGATTGGCTGATTGAATCAGCCAATCAGATTCAAGTTCAATCCAAATCTTGAACTTGAATCTGATTGGCTGATTCAATCAGCCAATCAGATTTTTCTACCTTTATTCCAATTGGCTGATAGAATCCTATCTGCCAATCGGAATTCGACGGACGCCATCTTGGATGACGTCATTTAAAGGTACCTCATTCCTCATTCAGTCTTCGTGCTGGATGGATGCTCCGTGGAGGAGGAGCGAAGAAAGAAGATTGAAGATGCCGCTTTGCTTGAAGACATTGCCAGATGGAAGAAGTCTTCACTGCCGCTTGCTTGAAGACATCGCCGAATGGAAGAAGACTTCACTGCCGCTTGCTTGAAGACATCGCCCGGATGAAAGAAGACTTCACTGCCGCTTGCTTGAAGACATCGCCCGGATGGAAGAAGACTTCACTGCCGCTTGATTGAAGACATCGCCCGGATGGAAGAAGACCTCTCTGCCACTTGATTGGACATCGCCCGGATCGGATGAAGAGTTCTGTCCGGCTGGGTGAAGACAAGGTAGGGAAGTCTTCAGGGGTGTAGTGTTAGGTTTTTTTAAGGGGGGTTTGGGTGGGTTTAGAATAGGGGTATGTGGGTGGTGGGTTGTAATGTTGGGGGGTGGTATTGTGGGGGTTTTTTACAGGCAAAAGAGCTGTTTTCTTTGGGGCATGCCCCGCAAAAGGCCCTTTTAAGGGCTGGTAAGGTAAAAGAGCTGTGAACTTTTTTAATTTAGAATAGGGTAGGGAAATGTTTTTATTTTGGGGGGCTTTATTATTTTATTAGGGGGCTTAGAATAGGTGTAATTAGCTTAAAAATCTTGTAATATTTTTTTTATTTTTTGTAATTTAGTGTTTTGTTTTTTTTGTAATTTAGTTTAGTTTAGTTTATTGTATTTTAGTTTAGATATTTGTAGTTTATTTTATTTATTGATAGTGTAGGTGTATTTGTAACTTAGGTTAGGATTTATTTTACAGGTAAATTGGTAATTATTTTAACTAGGTAGCTATTAAATAGTTATTAACTATTTAATAGCTATTGTACCTAGTTAAAATAAATAACAAGTTACCTGTAAAATAAATATAAACCCTAAAATAGCTACAATGTAATTATTAATTATATTGTAGCTATCTTAGGGTTTATTTTATAGGTAAGTATTTAGATTTAAATAGGAATATTTTAATTAATAATATTAATATTAATTAGATCTATTTTAATAAGAATTTAGTTAGGGATGTTAGAGTTAGATAGGGTTTTTATACTTAATATATATATATATAATATAATAACTATATTAACTATATTAACCCTAATATAATTAGGGTTAATATAGTCAATATAGCTGGCGGCGGTGTAGGGGGATTAAATTAGGGGTTAATATTTATAAAATAGATGGCGGCGGTGTAAGGGGCTCACTTTAGGGGGTAGGTAAGGTAGATGGAGGCGGGGTAGGAGCTCACTTTAGGGGGTAGGTAAGGTAGATGGTGGCGGGGTAGGAGTTTACTTTAGGGGGTAGGTAAGGTAGATGGTGGCGGGGTAGGGGCTCACATTAGGGGGTAGGTAAGGTAGATGGCGGCGGGGTAGGAGCTCACTTTAGGGGGTAGGTAAGGTAGATGGTGGCGGGGTAGGAGTTTACTTTAGGGGGTAGGTAAGGTAGATGGCGGCGGGGTAGGGGCTCACATTAGGGGGTAGGTAAGGTAGATGGCGGCGGGGTAGGGGCTCAATTTAGGGGGTAGGTAAGGTAGATGGCGGCGGGGTAGAGGCTCACTTTAGGGGGTATGTAATGTAGCTGGCGACGGTGTAGGGGGATCACATTAGGGGGTATGTAATGTAGCTGGCGACGGTGTAGGGGGATCACATTAGGGGGTTAGACATTTAATGTAGGTGGCGGCGGGGTCCAGGAGCGGCGGTTTAGGGGTTAAATACTTTATTAGGGATTGCGGCGGGGGATCGCGGTTGACAGGTAGATAGACATTGCGCATGTATTAGGTGTTAGGTTTTATTTAGCAGGTAGTTTAGGGAGTTACAGGGCGCCAATAGACAGTGTAAGGCTTACTACGGCTGCATTTTGTGGCGAGGTGAAAATGGAGTAAGATTTCTCCATTTTCGCCACGTAAGTCCTTACGCTGTATATTGGATACCAAACTGCGCTGGTTTGGTATACCTGTCTATGGCCCAAAAAACTACGGGCGAAGGCAGAAATATATGGGCGTAACTTCTATGTTACACCGTATATGTGATACCAAACCAGCACAAATTTTGGCGTCGCCGGCTTTTGCGGGCAACGCTGCATATCAGATCAGGCCCTAGATCGGCTCATCCAAATAAGGCAAATGGTGGGTGTAGTTTGGCTATGGAAAAATAGTTGCAGAAAAAAGGATATTAATTTGTTTTAAAAACATTAAGACTTAGCTGATAATTTATTCTATAGAAACAAAACAGAAATTTCTTGTAATTACAAGGTGTTTACTGTCCATTTAGTGACATTGAATGGTAGCAGTATTGCTTGCGTTAATTTTCATTCTATCATTTTAATGTTTTTAATGAATGCTACATCTATATGTTAAATAACAAACGGCTAGATTACGAGTTTTGCGGTATGAGGGAAAAAGCAGCGTTAAGGCTCTTTTTCACTACCGCTGGTATTACGAATTTTGAAGGTATAGCTGTACTGCACACTTTTTTGGCTGTAATGCAACGTAATTACCACAGCTTTCAAAAAGTCCTTTTTCAATGGGACTTCCATAGCGCCGGTATTACGAGTCTGCCTGGGAGACCAAAAAGTGATTGGTACAGCCTATACCGCCAAGATCCATACCGTAAACTGAAAGTCAGTAGTTATGGGTTTTACGCTACAAAGCTGTAGCATAAAACTCATAACTAAAGAGCTAAAAAGTAAACTAACACCCATAAACTACATATTAACCCCTAAACCGAGGCCCTCCCGCATCGCAAACAGTAAAATAAAATTATTAACCCCTAATCTGCCACTCCGGACATCGCCGCCACTATAATAAACATATTAACCCCTAAACCACCACACTCCCGCATCCCAAACACTAGTTAAATATTATTAACCCCTAATCTGCTGCCCCTAACATCGCCGCCACCTACCTACATTTATTAACCCATAATCTGCCGCCCCCAACGTCGCCGCCACTTTACTAAATTTATTAACCCATAAACCTAAGTCTAACCCTAACACCCCTAATTTAAATATAATTAAAATAAATCTAAATAAAACCTACTATCATTACCTAAATAATTCCGATTTAAAACTAAATAATTACCTGTAAAATAAACCCTAAGCTAGCTACAATATAACTAATAGTTACATTGTAGCTAGCTTAGGGTTTATTTTTATTTTACAGGCAAGTTTGTATTTATTTTAACAAAGTAGACTAGTTAGTAAATAGTGATTAACTATTTACTAACTACCTAGCTAAAATAAATACAAATTTACCTGTAAAATAAAACCTAACCTGCCTTACACTAACACCTAAACTTACACTACAATTAAATCAATTACATTAATTAAATACAATTACCTAAATTACAAAAAAAACAAAACACCAAATTACACAAAATAAAAAAATAAATTATCAGATATTTAAACTAATTACACCTAATCTAATAGCCCTATCAAAAAAAAAAAAGCCACCCCAAAATAAAAAAAAAACCCTAGCCTAAACTAAACTACCAATAGCCCTTAAAAGGGCCTTTTGCGGGGCATTGCCCCAAAGAAATCAGCTCTTTTACCTCTAAAAAAATACAAACAACCCCCCAACAGTAAAACCCACCACCCACACAACCCCCCAAATAAAATCCTAAGCTCCCCATTGCCCTGAAAAGGGCATTTGAATGGGCATTGCCATTAAAATGGCATTTAGCTCTTTTTCAAGTGCCCAAACCTCTAATCTAAAAATAAAACCCACCCAATAAACCCTTAAAAAACCTAACACTAACCCCTAAAGATCTATTTACAGTTTTTGAAGATGCCCTTTGATACCCTTTGAAAAAGCTGTGCTAGACGGCGAAACATGTTAGGGACCTGTTGAGGAGACAATGTATTCTCCTAAGTTTTTAACCGCCAACTGATCCATATGGTGCTATTTATCATAACAATAAACGTTGCACTTAGTGTTTGTGTAACTAAGTTGGCTACAGAGTTACCAACATAGAGGGCCGTTTGAGAAACGGATACTAGCTATTACGTGCTTGTTCCACTGATAATCTGGGCTAACCTCACACAGATGTGTGTGAGTTTTGAACCGGACTGTTTTAAAAAACTATTTAAATTGTGGTTGATCGTTGAATTGGTTTGACAATATGCCAATTGCAGTGAATCCTAACGGTGTGATTGAAAGAGATATGTTTTGAATTGAGACACTCTTCTCGGGTTGTTAATTTGAATATATCCATTATCCATATATATATTACAGATTTTAATCAGCAGAGACACGATGCTGTGCATTATTTTACAAACCATTTCACAGGTTGTTTCCAATCTTTGAGCAACAATAATGAGTTCAATAAAATATTATGTTTAAAACATCCAACAGTCAGTGCACATTAGAATCGATACAATACTGATATCAATATTATGAGACTGTAAATCTAGACATAATAAACAATAAGTATCATAACTCAACGCAGTAAGCATTACAAGCTTAGGCCTAGATTTGGAGTTTGGCGGTAGCCGTGAAAACCAGCGTTAGAGGCTCCTAACGCTGGTTTTAGGCTATCGCCGGTATTTGGAGTCACTCAAAATAGGGTCTAACGCTCACTTTTCAGCCGCGACTTTTCCATACCGCAGATCCCCTTACGTCAATTGTGTATCCTATCTTTTCAATGGGATCTTTCTAACTCCGGTATTTAGAGTCGTTTCTGAAGTGAGCGTTAGACATCTAACGACAAAACTCCAGCCGCAGGAAAAAAGTCAGTAGTTAAGAGCTTTCTGGGCTAACGCCGGTTTATAAAGCTCTTAACTACTGTACTCTAAAGTACACTAACATCCATAAACTACCTATGTACCCCTAAACCGAGGTCCCCCCACATCGCCGACACTCGAATAATTTTTTTAACCCCTAATCTGCCGACCGCCACCTACGTTATCCTTATGTACCCCTAATCTGCTGCCCCTAACACCGCCGACCCCTGTATTATATTTATTAACCCCTAACCTGCCCCCCACAACGTCGTCTCCACCTAACTACACTTATTAACCCCTAATCTGCCGACCGCAAAGCGCCGCCACCTACGTTATCCTTATGTACCCCTAATCTGCTGCCCCTAACACCGCTGACCCCTATATTATATTTATTAACCCCTAATCTGCCCCCCACAACGTCGCAGCCAGCTACCTACAATAATTAACCCCTAATCTGCCGACCGCAAAGCGCCGCCACCTACGTTATCCTTATGTACCCCTAATCTGCTGCCCCTAACACCGCCGACCCCTATATTATATTTATTAACCCCTAATCTGCCCCCCTCAACGTCGCCTCCACCTGCCTACACTTATTAAACCCTAATCTGCCGACTGGAGCTCACCGCTATTCTAATAAATGTATTAACCCCTAAAGCTAAGTCTAACCCTAACACTAACACCCCCCTAAATTAAATATAATTTACATCTAACGAAATTAATTAACTCTTATTAAATAAATTATTCCTATTTAAAGATAAATACTTACCTGTAAAATAAATCCTAATATAGCTACAATATAAATTATAATTATATTATAGATATTTTAGGATTTATATTTATTTTACAGGTAACTTTGAATTTATTTTAACCAGGTACAATAGCTATTAAATAGTTAAGAACTATTTAATAGCTAAAATAGTTAAAATAATTACAAAATTACCTGTAAAATAAATCCTAACCTAAGTTACAAATAAACCTAACACTACACTATCAATAAATTTATTAAATACAATTCCTACAAATAACTACAATTAAATAAACTAACTAAAGTACAAAAAATAAAAAAGAACTAAGTTACAAAAAATAAAAAAATATTTACAAACATAAGAAAAATATTACAACAATTTTAAACTAATTACACCTACTCTAAGCCCCCTAATAAAATAACAAAGCCCCCCAAAATAAAAAAATGCCCTACCCTATTCTAAATTACTAAAGTTCAAAGCTCTTTAACCTTACCAGCCCTGAACAGGGCCCTTTGCGGGGCATGCTCCAAAGAATTCAGCTCTTTTGCCTGTAAAAAAAAACATACAATCCCCCCCCCAACATTACAACCCACCACCCACATACCCCTAATCTAACCCAAACCCCCCTTAAATAAACCTAAGCCCCTGAAGATCTTCCTACCTTATCTTCACCCTGCCAGGTTCACCGATCCATCCTGAAGAGCTCCTCCGATGTCCTGATCCAAGCCCAAGTGGGGGGCTGAAGAGGTCCATGATCCGGCTGAAGTCTTCATCCAAGCGGGAGCTGAAGAGGTCCATGATCCGGATGAAGTCTTCATCCAAGCGGGAGCTGAAGAGGTCCATGATCCGGATGAAGTCTTCTATCAACGGCATCTTCAATCTTCTTTCTTCTGGATCCATCTTGCAGACCTCCGACGCGGAACATCCTCTTCTCCCGACGCCTACTAGCCGAATGACGGTTCCTTTAAGGGACGTCATCCAAGATGGCGTCCCTCGAATTCCGATTGGCTAATAGGATTCTATCAGCCAATCGGAATTAAGGTAGGAATATTCTGATTGGCTGATGGAATCAGCCAATCAGAATCAAGTTCAATCCGATTGGCTGATCCAATCAGCCAATCAGATTGAGCTCGCATTCTATTGGCTGTTCCGATCAGCCAATAGAATGCAAGCTCAATCTGATTAGCTGATTGGATCAGCCAATCGGATTGAACTTGATTCTGATTGGCTGATTCCATCAGCCAATCAGAATATTCCTACCTTAATTCCGATTGGCTGATAGAATCCTATCAGCCAATCGGAATTCGAGGGATGCCATCTTGGATGACGTCCCTTAAAGGAACCGTCATTCGGCTAGTAGGCGTCGGGAGAAGAGGATGGTCCGCGTCGGAGGTCTGCAAGATGGATCCGGAAGAAAGAAGATTGAAGATGCCGTTGATAGAAGACTTCATCCGGATCATGGACCTCTTCAGCTCCCGCTTGGATGAAGACTTCATCCAGATCATGGACCTCTGGTATCGAGAGTTGAAGCTGCGTTAAAAATGCTCTACGCTCCTTTTTTGGAGCCTAACGCAGCCTTTATGTGGACTCTCAATACCAGAGTTATTTTTATGGTGCGGCCAGAAAAAAGCCAGCGTTAGTTTTTCGGGTCGTTACCGACAAAACTCCAAATCTAGCCGTTAGAAAAAACATGCTGAATACATTTCAAAGATAATTACAAATAGTTAAACACTCTGAAACTTTGTATTCTTGCACAGGAACATTTATTTTTACCATAAAGCATATAGATGCTATTGCAGATTTTTTTACTGCAAAGTTAATCACTGGCAGCTTTACAAACATCAGTGTGATCGCAAAAATTCTGAATAGTCTCAAAACACGCATTAGAACCAACATAATATTCATAATAATGTTATGAGACTGTGAATTCATAACATAAAAACATTTTGAGACTGTGAATTCAAAATTTATAACAAACAATGAATATCACAAATTTAACCAAGCAAGCATTGCAAGTTTATCACAAATATGTTGCATACAACTGAATGACAATTACAAAGAGCTAAACAGTCTTAAAGGTTGTATTCTGTGTGATATCTCGTTGTTACTTCTTAACAGTACTGCGACTCACAGTGATACTTATTTTTACCATAAACTGCATATAATGATATTGCAGATTCATTTACTGCAAAGGCAATCACTGTCATTCTTACAGACATCAAAGAGATAGTCACATTTCTGAAAAGTCACAAATCACAGTGGAGGTATTAATACCATCAACACAGCTTTACGATACTATATTGCATCTGAACATACACTAAGTCTGATAAGATATTAGTGAGACCAATGAAGACATATTAGTCTCACAAACTAAGTGTTTGAATAAACATCACTGAACTGTCCACCATAACAGCCTGACTCTTTATGTACAAGTATTACAATTATTTAAGAGGTATACCATGTTGCATTAAGATCATCCTATATACTGTAATTAGTGTTATATTAGCAGCATCAAGATCATCTTACACATTGCAATCAGTGTTATACCCATAAAACCACTATAACTTCTAAGATTAGATCAATATTGATCTATGTATTCAAACACAGTGTATGTGATTACTGTGTAATGCTGATATCTACACAAGATATCCGATGATACCACAAAGCTGTATATTCAATACATAACATTTGTCATAGACAACACAGCTTTCTATACAGTCTGTTTCTACTGCTAAGTGTATATACAACACAATAGTGACAGTTGTCACCGTTTATCAATTACAGCCATTAATAATTCATCAATCAAAGATTCATTCCGTCACTAAAGAACCACATTCTATGCCTTAAACCATTTAAGGAACATAATAGCAATTAGCTCTCCAGTGATATTATTCACTCTCAAAGATGATTTATTTGGTCAGCTGATATCTATTCGACCCTCTTGTTAACTACACTGCCACACACGTAATAATAGTTTTGAATATGAAAGTATAGCACCTTCAGCTCTGAGTGTGTATTTTTAAATTCAATGTTTTTCCCTATTTTTAACACATATCCTATATAAAGTTACATTTTATACGAACCATTCCCATCTTTCTATTTTTGTTAAAGATTGAACAATTATTACATGATGAGATCACGGTTAGTGACCTCATTCTAGAATATACTATTCACAACTTCCTGAGTGCTATATGTGTATTCTCGAATAGGAGGTTTCCACCCCCTAGGATCTTTTCACAGGCTCATATGCATATTTACATCCATAGGATTTATTACAGCAAGTTAGAAGAGCTTTTCTCAAAGGTTCATCCAGTGTGATAAACTGTTTTCAAGTCTGAAACCATTATATTCCCTTTCAAAAAACCCTATAAATTATGCTTACCTGATAATTTTCTTTTCTTCTGACGGGAAGAGTCCACAGCTGCATTCATTACTTTTGGGAATTCAGAACCTGGCCACCAGGAGGAGGCAAAGACACCCCAGCCAAAGGATTCAACTACCTCCCCCACTTCCCTCATCCCCCAGTCATTCTGCCAAGGGAACAAGGAACAGTAGGAGAAATATCAGGGTGAAAAAAAGGTGCCAGAAGAACAAAAATGTACTGCCACCCCATAGATAAAACACGGGCGGGAGCTGTGGACTCTTCCCGTCTGAAGAAAAGAAAATTATCAGGTAAGCATAATTAATGTTTTTCTTCTTAAACGGGAAGAGTCCACGGCTGCATTCATTACTTTTGGGAAAACAATACCCAAGCTAGAGGACACTGAATGCAAACAAAGGGTGGGTACAAAAAAGGCAGCTCCTTCGAAAGGCACCACAGCCTGAATTACTCGACAGCCTAGGAAGCCCGGGTAACCACTCATCAGTTACACAACCTGCAAAGCCGTGCTAGAGACCATTCAGACCCAGAGACTGCTGAGCACAAAGATTCCGAGGAGTCAGCCCCGCGACACTCAACTCCCACAAAAAAATGATTCTGACCTAAAATTAAAAAGCCTCTATCAACCCATGAGAGGGAGAGTAGAGGAACCCATAAGAGATCCGAAGGACCATCCAGCAAGGGCTCAAGTTAAACTAATCAAAAATCCCTATCTACCCCGGAGAGGGAGAATAGAGGACCCCATGAGATATCCAAAGGACCAAATCAAACTTAGAGCAACCTGAGGTTGCCACTGGACCACTGTCCATGGAAATAAACTCCCTAGGAGGACAAGGACCAGAAAATAAGTCCATAGTCAGGAGAAAAACATCACTAGGATGACTGGAAGGCCACCCTCATATCCCTGACACAGCACCATACAAACTATGGTGTTCCAGAAAAACCCTTGCAACCTAGACAAAACCCATCAGGCTAGACAAGCAACAATACAAAACCCATCTTAGCAGCTTAAAAAGAGCTCTCTAAGAGGGCATAGAGCCACCTGTGAGCAAAACTCGTGATGACCATTCAACAGGCAGCAAAGCTGTCCTAAGTCATGGTGGGAAACATCCCACCGAGAAGTGCCGAAAAATCTCGACAACAGCTCTCGACCAGAAATTCCTGGAAGCCAAGGAGCGATCCATCCCAGCAGCAGCCTCCGCCAGGATAGAGATGGGCACAAAGAGTCCCCCTATCAAAGGGGAGGACAGATGCAATAAAAGTAAATGGTCCATACTACAAAAAGCAGACTGATCCCCGGCCTTCCTTCCTTCCAGCCCAAATGCTAGTGAAAGACTGACTACAAGAGTCTCAGACCTTCGGAAGAAAAAGGATGGATCTACAAGGAATCGAAACCCCAGAGTAGAACACTGACCGCTACAAAAAAATTGGCATGCTACCCTAAACCATGACATGGACCTCATGCTCGGGTCTAATGACCCCTACACTGCAGCCTTCCATAAGAAGGAACATTCCTCAAGTAAAGAAAGCACTCTGACCCACCACATTCTGATACCAGAATTCAACTCTACAATTCTGAGAATGCAAGAGAGGGAAAAACCCTACGAGGCAAGAAAAACAAGGACCCACGGGCCCTTTACAGATACTGAGGTACCTCCAAATCAAGAAGAACACATAAGAACCCCTTCCCCACCCTAGGTGAGAAGAAGAGGATTAAACAACGGTAACCACCCTACCAATAGTGGCTAAACCCCAATATTGTCAGTCCAGTTGGTACAGCAACTGGAGCCTACCAGAAGCATCAGATATCCCAGTAGACAAGTAGGGACCCGTCAGGAAACCTCAAACTGAAGCCTCAGGCTGATATTAATCTTCCATGAGAGTCAGAAAACCCCACCACCTTCAAAGGGACACACGGGAGAACCAAACCATAAGCTTAAGCAGGACCGTCCATACCCGTTCTAGGCAAGAAACATGGTCCTAAGCCGGAGTCCTCAAAAAACTGAACCGATCTGAAGATCTAAAGCTCCTGAGGAGTCCATAAGCTGCCTCCTATGGTTAGGAGCGCACCCAGACAGTGTCTTCCGCCATCTAAAGTCCTTAGATGTAAAGAACCTAGCAACATCCACAAACCCGGTTTAGGAAAAGGTCAACCAGTACCCTTGGATCACAAGGTAATCTATGTAGACAGGCCTAACAACCTGACCCACAACCTGGAGAAGATAAATGGTCAATATCCCAACCCCAGACAGGTGAAAAGACCATAACTGACCCAAAACCTCCTACCCTTAAGCCCGAAGGGCTAGATCTGCAATACGATCGACAGATAGCATCCGAGAGTCGAAAGACCATGGGATGACAAGTGGCAGTTCTTATCTTGAGAAGATGACAGAGAACCTTGCAGGATCAGTCTCCCGACATCCTTGAAATGGAATAACCATGGGAGCCTCGCAACTCCTGGTAGAGAGACAAGGAGGCCCCCGCACTCTATGTACTAGAGCAAATGAAACACTGAGAAAAGGAAGAAGGACATGCCCGCCCTTCCAGAACAAATGACCCAACTCAAGACGGGAGAAAAGGAAACATCACCACCACAAAAGGCCACAGAGTCATCATCCGGAGATACCACAAGTGAAGACGCAAATCGTCCACCAGATACTAGACCTCTGGAAGCCAATCACATCTCCAGACTCCAAAGGAATGGAAACCTACGGTTCCCAATTCCCCAGGGACCCTAGGAATCACAACAACATCTGAAAAAAAGTCGGTCACGCATCTCAAGTAATAATGCCAGAAAAAAACAACTTATATTGGAGCTCACAGCCTTCCTACCAGAAGGGTTGGATCTACGCCCCAGGCCCCATACTTAGTAGTAGGATCCGAGCCCAGAGTCCATAAACTAGGCCATAAGAGACATTTTTTAGAAAACATGATCTTGGTCTTAACCAAAGTGCGCAACTTCTGAAGAAGTGCCCATGCGACCACAAAATCCCAAGTATCAGTTCCAGAGAAAGAACGTTCCCAAAACGGGAGTTATATCAGACGTGAGCATATACAGACAAATCAAATACATCCTATCGGGATCAAAACAAAAGTAAGGCAGCACCCTCGAGTGAACACCCAATGAAAAAAGGTACGCCAACCGGATCAGCCGATCAGAGGCCCCCTTCACCCAAGCTCAGAACTGGAACTGATACCTAAAAGAAAGAAAAATGGAGACATCAAGGAGATTAATTTCATCCCCAAGCGTCTAAACCAATTTGCCATCCTCTGATCCCTCAGCACACTAGGACTGGGCTCCTTTAGCAACGCCAAAACATGTATTAGTAGGACACCAAGACATGCCAACATATAACAGAAGGCAAAATTATCCCTCGCCGGATCGACAAATGACTCTGGCCTGAAGGTTGGGGCCCCTAAAGCCTCAGAGGCCCAGGCTTACCCAGGAGGCCGAACTAAATCATGCAATTCCATGCCCGACGGGCCCTGGTTGACAGAACATGGACAGTATCTTAAAAAAAAAATCACTTGGAAGATACAAATGAGCCAGTGCCATAGATATGGCCATGCGGAACTGTGCTGTAACCTCTGGAGGAAATAAACCACCTTCCGGAGGAGTAAAGGCCATAGGGACACCTGCCTGTGTAGCAAAGGAATTTTCTGGGACACACACCTCAGAGGACCTAGAATCCTCGGGGGCGCATGGCTCAACGCACTCTGAGGACCCTGAATCGGGAGAAGAGAGTACTCTGGAATGGCAATCGGAACATAACTGATGGGCATGGATAACCCGGGCCATTTCATATTCATCACAAGACGCATTCTCCGCATTGGAGACATCCTTATATAAAAAAAATCAAAATCCTCCATCTTGGATTACAAAAAAGACAAACACTAACAGGCACCTTTTGTACACCCCCAATGGCTGGGGCACTCACCACCTCCTGTGAGCTAGACAACCAACAAGCAGACTCTCCCTGTCTCCACACAGTCAGTATACGGAAGTGAAAAACAACGTAACCACACCCGGTCACGAGGTGCACCATGCAAGTCATAAAAAGAGTGTGCAAATCTAAAGATTGCATGCTCTTTTTTGATGATAAGGCTGTAATGTTCCGAAAAGCCATGAGCCTAAAGTATTACTACACATCAGCAGATATAACCACATAACGAACATGATTAAAGTCCCCCCTGTTCAATAACCCCCCTCAGGAGATATTAACCCATGATTCCTATTTTAAGATAAAAGGAGTCCCACTGGGACCCTACCTTCTCGTTAACATCACATTCCCATAATGAAGTAAAATGAAAATATCTTACCGGAATCTACTACGTGGAACAGGAACACGGCCCTACAAGTGTGACAGATAGTAGCGGACTTGAGTGAATAAAGGCAGGCAGCTAAACTCATCAAAGCTGATTGCCAAGGAGCTGTTAATATGAGTCGGGATGATTTCACGGAACAACTCTCCCTGCATCTCTGGACTCTAACCTTCATCCATGCTCTCACTGAGAGGCTGACAGGACTACTTAAAACTCCAGTCCCATTTCGAAAAGAGTACTACCCTCCATAAGAGACTATCTATAACTTCTGATATTTCTCTGCCAACCTCCTGTGATGAAAGGCAAAGTATGACTGGGGGATGAGGGAAGTGGGAAAGGTATTTGAAGCCTTTGGCTGGGGTATCTTTGCCTCCTCCTGGTGTCCAGGTTCTGAATTCCCAAAAGTAATGAATGCAGCTGTGGACTCTTCCTGTTTAAGAAGAAAAGAGCTTTTTTCTAATAATTTTTAAATGACTTCATAAACTCATCAGATATTGTATACTTTGCATTGAGATAATGATATTCTAATCCAACAGAAAAAATATTTGTTTCAAACTTTTTTCATAATATTTCTTTAATTCTAATTAACAATCTATTGGCTATCAATCTCTTACAAGCTCAGTTCACATTTGAAAATAATTTCCTAATTTCTTTAAAAAAAAAAAATAGTGAGCAAATTATGTTTTCAAACATATTCCCAAATAAAATATGTATACCTGAAAGATTGTTTATTAAAAACAAAAATAAAAGCATTAACAAGCAATGGTAAAAATGCAATGCATTTCTCAGCCCCACATGGGCTGTTTCATTAGGCCCATGATAAAACAGCCCATGCTGGGGCTGAGAAACGAGTTGCATTTTTACCATTGCTTAATGCTTTTAATTTTGTTTTTAATAAACTAAACTTGTTCCATACAAGCATTGGTTTATCACCTTCTTGAGCAGTCACATCCGCTGCAACCCACTTCTAACTCACACTGAGTGTGGCAGGATGCCCCTGCATTGACCAACCTACGCCTGGAGAGGGTTAGCTGGTACACCCCAAGCTACCAGCCCGCATCTACCAGTACATAAGTGTACTTGGGCCTAATGTGAGTACCCATTTGGCTTTATTTTATATCTGATTGATTGGCATACTGATACACACATGAGGCGTCCCTCTATTCTCCCATTTCCATTATTCCATTCTAAAGAATGGATCCGAAAAAAAAGAAAGGATCCGAAAAACGATTTAACTTAACATAAGTAATATGCCACCGATTGCTGAAACAAAATTATTTAAAACCGTAGCCATCACCCACATCACAGACACTTAATAAAGCTATTAACCCCTGAACCGCCATACCCCCACATTGCCAACACTAACTAAAGCTATTAACCCCCAAACTGCCACCTCCCTACATCGCCAACACTAAATAAACCTATTAATCCCTAAACCGCCGTACCCCCACATCGCCAACACTAACTAACCCTATTAACCTCTAAAGCGCCATTCCCCGACATCGCAGACACTAAATAAAACACTAAATAAAGCTATTAACCCCTAAAATGCCGTACCCCACATTGCCAACACTAACTAAACCTATTAATCCCTAAACCGCCTTACCCCCACATCGCCAACACTAACTAACCCTATTAACCTCTAAAGCGCAGTTCCCCGTCATCGCAGACACTAAATAAAACACTAAATAAAATCATTAACCCCTAAACTGCCGTACCCCCACATCACCAACACTTACTAAACCTTTTAACCTCTAAAGCGCCGTACCCCTACATTGCCAACACTAACTAATCCTATTAACCTCTAAAGCGCCGCTCCCCGACATCGCAGACACTAAATTAAACACTAAATAAAGCTATTAACCCCTAAACCGTTATACCCCCACATCGACAACACTAACTAAACCTATTAACCTCTAAATCACCGTACTCCCACATCGCCAACACTAACTAAACCTATTAACCCCTAAACTGCCACCCCTCCACATCGCAACTAGCTAATTTAAACTATATTAACCGCTAAACCTAACACCTCCTAACTTTAAGATAATTAAAATAGACCTAAATTTAAGTTACAATTATTAACTAACTACCTATTTAAAAATAAATACAAAATTACCTGTGAAATAAAATTAAAACCTAAGCTAGCTACAATATAACAATTTACTAACTACCTAGTTAAAATAAATACAAACTTACCTGTGAAATAAAAATAAAACCTAACCTTAAACTAATTAAACCTTACATTACTAAAAATAAAAAAACTAACATTACAAAAATAAAAAACACAATATTACAAAAAAATTAAAACTACAATTACAGAAAAAACCCCTGAAAATAATAAAAAAAAATCTATAATAAACTACCATGGGCCCTTAAAAAGGCCTTTTCTAGGGCATTGCCCTAAAGTTAACAGCTCTTTTGCAAACAATTGAAAACAAACAACCCCTAACATTACAAACCCTCCCAAACCAACAAAAAAAAACAACTAATCTACCCATTGTCCCAAAAAGGGCATTTGTATGGGCATTGCCCTTAAAAGGGCATTCAGCTCTTTTAAAGCCCATTAAAAATAAAAAGCCCAAATCTAAAAAATAAATAAATAAATAAACAATTTCCCATTACAAAAAATAACAAACGAAATTATCCAAAATAATAAAAAAAATTCCTATTCTAATATACCGTTTAAAAAAAAAAAAAACACCCCAAAATAAAATTTTAAAAATTCTATAATAAACTACCAAGTGCCCTTAAAAGGGCCTTTTGTAGGGCATTGCCCTAAAGTTAACAGCTCTTTTGCAAAAAAAACAACTAACCCCCACCCCCCCAAAATAAAAAAAACCTATCTAAAAAAACCTAATCTACCCATTGCCCTGACAATTTGTATGGGCATTGCCCTTAAAATGGCATTCAGCTTTTTTTTACTGCCCTTAAAAGGGCATTCAGCTCTTTTTCTGCACATTAAAATAAAAAAGCCTGATCTATAAAAAAAAAAACACCCCAAAATAAAATAAAAAACTAACACTAACTCCAAAATCGGTACTCACAGTTGCTGAAGTCCGACGAAAGATCTTTATCCCAGCGGCAAAGCATCTTCATCCATGCGGCTCCATCTTCATCCATCGTGGGACCGGCATCTTCTATCTTATTCATCCTTGCGGAGGCGGATCGGTCGGTGGATACGTGGAGGCGGAGGTCCATCAGTCTGAGGTGGAGGTCCTCTTCATGCGATCATCCGCCGCACACTAAGGATTCAATGCAAGGTACCCCTTTTATATTGGGGTACCATTGCATTCCTATTGGCTGAAAAATTAAAATCAGCCAATAGGAATAAGAGCTGCTTAAATACTATTGGCTGTTCAAATCAGCCAATAGGATTTAAGCAGCTCTCATTCCTATTGGCTTTGCCGCTGGGATGAAGATCTTTCGCCCGACTTCAGCAACTGTGAGTACCGATTTTGGGGTTAGTGTTAGGGTTTGTTTTGGTTTTTTGGGGGATTTTTTTTATAGATTAGGGCTTTTTTATTTTAATGGGCAGAAAAAGAGCTGAATGCCCTTTTAAAGGCAGTAAAAGAGCTGAATGCCCTTTTAAGGGCAATGCCGATTTACATGCCCTTTTCAGGGCAATGGGTAGATTAGGCTTTTTTTAATTAGGTTTTATTTATTTTGTGGGTTTGGGGGGTGGGGGTTTGTAATGTTAGTTTATTATAAATTAGTTTTTTTTTATTTTGGGGATTTGTTTTGTTTTTTAAGCTGGGCATTAGAATAGGAATAGTTTTTATTATTTTGGATAATTTCGTTTGTTATTTTTTGCAATGGTAATTTGTTTTATTTTTTGTAATTGTAGTGTTTATTATTTTTTGTATTTGTAGTTTTAATTTTTTTGTAATGTTAGATTTTTTTTATTTTTAGTAATGTTTAGTAAAGGTTTTATTAGTTTAAGCTTAGGTTTTATTTTTATTTCACAGGTAAGTTTGTATTTATTTTAACTAGGTAGTTAGTAAATAGTTATATTGTAGCTAGCTTAGGTTTTATTTTTATTTCACAGGTAAGTTTGTATTTATTTTTAAATAGGTAGTTAGTTAATAATTGTAACTTTAATTTAGGTCTATTTTAATTATTTATAGGGTGTTAGGTTTAGAGGTTAATATAGTTTAAATTAGGTAGCTGCGATGTGGGGGCGGCGGTTTAGGGGTTAATAGGCTTAGTGTTGGCAATGTGGGTGTACGGCAGTTTATGGGTTAATAGGTTTAGTTAGTGTTGGCGATGTGGGAGTATGGTGGTTTAGGGGTTAATAACTTTATTTAGTGTTTTAGTTAGTGTTGGTGATGTCGAGGAACAGCGGTTTAGGGGTTAATAGGTTTAGTTAGTGTCGGCGACGTTTGGGAATAGCGGTTCAGGGGTTAATAGTTTTATTTAGCGTTGGCGATGTCGGGGAACGTCAGTTTAGGGGTTAATAGCTTTATTTAGTGTTTTAGTTAGTGTTGGCGATGTCGGGGAACTGCGGTTTAGATTAGAACAATGAAAAATTCTGAATATGAATAAAGGATGGGAAACTGATTTATTCATTTTCGGAATTTTAGCTATGGTGCCGATTCGGAAATTCGGATTCATTCGAATCAGCCAAAATTCAGCCGGAAACTAAATTGAACAAATTGCACATGTCTACTTGTAAAGCCAAAGGACTAAGTAGGTCTTTTATTGTGAGCCCATAAGCATATATTTGTATCTGGGCTATCATAATGAGGCTGTTCCATATGAGTAACCTCTATTTTAAAGGGGAAACATTGCTGTGGGTTTCTAATATTCAAAGCACTGTCTTCCATCTTAGCTGTGAAGGATAAGTATGATGAGACATGGCTATGGCTTTTTGCAGTATAAGGGACTATAAGAATTTTACTGATATTGGTCAAATGCTATACATGTTTAAATGTGTGCATGATTTAAGCACAAACAAATCTATAATGATGATCATTTACAAAGAAAGTCTGTTAGTGAACACATTTCATCTATGTCAATGATAAACCAAATGTTTGATTTAGCAAAGTATTAAAGGGACATGAAACCCCCAAATTTTCATTCATGATTCAGATAGAGAATACTATTTTAAACAACTTTCCACTTTACTTCTAGTATTTGATTTGCTTCCTTCTCTTGTTATCCTTTGCTAAAAGGTTTATCTGGGCAAGTTTAGGAGCAGCAGAGAACCTAGGTTCTAGCTACTGATTGGTGCCTGTATCGATTGTGATTGGCTCACCCACGTGTTCAGTTAGAAACCATTAGTGCATTGCTGCTCCTTCAACAAATTATACCAAGAGAATGAAACAAATTAAATAATAGAAGTAAATTAGAAAGTTGTTTAAAATTGTACTTTCTATCTGAATCAAGAAATATTTTTTGGGGGTTTCATGTCCCTTTAAGGAGTTTATTAAGAATTAAAGGGCCATTATACACTCATTTTTTCTTTGCATAAATGTTTTGTAGATGATCTACTTATATAGCCCATAAAGTTTTTTTTTTTTTTTTAATGTATAGTTTTGCTTATTTTTAAAGAACATTGCTCTGAGTTTCAGACTCCTAACCAAGCCCTAAAGTTTTATTTGAATACCGTCAGCTACCTTCTCCAGCTTGCTCCTGTTTGTGTAAAGGGTCTTTTCATATGCAAAAGAAGGGGGAGGGGGGAGTGTCTTATTTCCCACTTGCAGTGGGCTTTCCAACTACCTTTTCAACAGAGCTAAACTGAGAGCTTCTAAGTAAGTTTTTAAACCATTTTATACTGGATTTTTATATCAGTATCTGTGCATCTTATTCTTTACAGTAGTGTCTATTACATGCAGTTATATGAAAATGAGTGTATACTGTCCCTTTAAGAACATACTTAGCGGTAGTTTTATCAAGAAGTACATTTTATTTATTTATTTATAAAATGTTTTACCAGGAAAACATACATTAGTTTCAAATATGTCCTGGGATATCCCAGCAATACATTACATATTGTAAAAATAGTTACATTTTTATATAGCTATACACAGTCACAAGGTAGGTCTTTTTAAAATTTACGGTCTTTAAAAGAGATTTTTATTTTCAAGGATCTCAGGTTGCTGGAGGATTTGGTTATTTCTGGGAGGTTATTCCACAGTTGAGGAGCTCTGAATGAAAATGCCGACCTACCAGCTTCCTTGGTGTAACAGGAAATGGAGAGCATAGTGGAAGAAGAGGACCTTAAGTAAGAGGGGGGAGTGGAGAACAAGGGTGAACGAGTGGGGAGCAGGGATGAGCATACTGCTCGGGTAGCATTGGAGTTTTACTTTTAACGTATCACAATGGTGAGTTTTGTAATCACATTGCAGGACAAATTGGCATAACGAGTTATAGAGTTCCAAGTTTACTGGGATGGATCTGAGGCGCAGACGCATACACAACATCCCCATAATCTATTGCCGGGATCAGCATTTGTTGTACAATATTTTTCTTATCCTCAAGATTTAGACAGGATTTGTTTCAGTTTGGACAATAGTTTGTCAATATGAGGTCCAAACCACAGTTAGAATCAAGCAAATTACTGAGATATTTATAGGAGTTGACAGGGGCCAGCCTACAGTTTGATAATGTAATTATGTTTAACTCTGCTTTATTTGATTTTTTTATTTTTTGTCCCAAAAACCATGATTACTGTTTTGTCAGTGTTTAGAAACAGTTTATTTTTACAGATCCATATTTTGACCTCTAAAAAATCCTGCTGCAACACAGCATCAAGTTGTGATGTTTTTGGTTTTGTTTCATATATTATAGTGTCATCCACATACATGTGTACAATTGAGATTTTGCAAACTAGAGGGGTCCTAAAATGCAACCCTGGTGCACACCGCACATTACTTTGAGAGAGCTGAGGACATTGTTAGAAAGAGACACAAATTGAGATTTGTCTGATAAGTAAGAGCAGAACAATTTAACGATTTATCATTTAATCCCTTTGTGATTGCATATTAAGATGTAGTGATTAACAGTGTTAAAGGACTTTGCAAAATTAATGAAAATATCTCCAGTCACTTCGCCTTGTTTCATTTCAGTCTGCACATCATTGGTAATTTTTAAGAGAGCTGTTACAGTGGAGTGGTTTGGGTGAATGCCAGATTGGAACTGGGTGGGGAAGTCCGTCTCCTGGTAGAACGTGCACAGTTGGCTATAGGCACATATCTCCAATATTTTGGACAACACAGTGCTTAAGGATATAGGCCTATAGTTTGTGGACCAGAACAATCCTTGCTCTTTTCAAACCCTTGGGAGCATAGCCAGACATCAGGGAATGCCCCTATTGGTTGCACACTTGCTCGTTTGAGCCAGCAACTGATATTTATGAAGCAGAGGTTATGAGTTGGCAGATAGAAATCACTCAAGACTAATCCCACTGGAAGGATTGACAAGCCCTGACCTTGTGTGATAGGTTGTGAGTGCAAGGGGCAGAGATACATAAGCGGATGATCATACAATGATTAATATGTGAACCTTGTTTATCCACACAATGATAAATCTGCTACTTAAAGATATAAAGATATCAGATTTTAGTGAATATAATCAGTAACTGTTACAGTTCAACTAGTTTAATTTTGAAAAGTACAAATATCCTATGAAAGCTGCTAGCAAAGTATTTTTTATTGCCTTAAATACTGGTGTAAAATTTCCCCCGTGATTTTTTATATTGTGCTACAAATGCATTTGAAAACCTTTAAATTATTGAGGGTCTTTCAATAATTTGAAAATCCCCGTTAAAACACTCAATGGACTTCAAATTGGAATGCTGTTGATTTTATTTTAGGTGTTCAATAAAAGTGTGTTTTCTATATAACTGGTGCTGCTGCATTAGAGTTATCTCATTGACTGAAATGGGGGCCAGTGATAGATAATAAATAGATAGAACAAACATATGCTTCTCGCTATGCTGTTTAGGGACCAGTATACTGTTTTAAAGGGACACTGTACCCAAAAATTTTCTTTTGTGATTCAGATTAAGCATGACATTTTAAGCAACTTTCTAATTTACTCCTATTATCAAATGTTCTTCATTCTCTTGGTATCTTTATTTGAAATGCAAGAATGTAAGTTTAGATGCCGGCCCATTTTTGGTGAACAACCTGGGTTGTCCTTGCTGATTGGTGGATAAAATCATCCACCAATAAAAAAGTGTTGTCCAGAGTACTGAAGCCAAAAAAAAAGCTTAGATGCCTTCTTTTTCAAATAATGATAGCAAGAGAACGAAGAAAAATTGATAATAGGAGTAAATTAGAAAGTTGCTTAAAATTGCATGCTCTTTCTGAATTCCAATAGAAAAAAATTGGGTTCAGTGTCCCTTTAAGGGAAATCCTTAACATTTAAATAAATGTTTAATATCGGTCGTGTTAATTTTTTGCAAAAAATAAAAACAAATGTGTGCTTAGAATCTTCATATTGATACTACATCATCTGGAGAAAAAAAATAAATAAAAAATTTTTTGTAGACTATGGCATTTAAAAAAAAACATTAATGACATTTGATATGTATATTTTTTTGTGATTTATGTTGCCCTTGTAATTGTGACATTTTGCCTGTCTAACATTTTATAACCTCAATAAAAACTATCAACAAAAAAAAACATTAAAAAAAATCTATAAACTTTGAAACAGCAGATACGATGGTTCATATTTATATAAAATTGTTTTCCTTTTTAAGTCATAGCCATTCATTGTTATTAGTTGTATATAAACATATTCACTTACAATATGTAGAATTCCATTCTTTATTATTTCATCCACAGATACATTTTAAGAAAATACCCATTCACAATGTGCTTCTGTTATATCACTAACTCACCAATTGACATTTTGAGGTATTGCAGTAAGGAAGTAATTAAAACTGATATGGATAACATTTCCTCCTTCCCTGTCCAATTTATCAAGTGGTTCACAGTGTACTTTTGCAGGATTCCAGGAAAAAAGAGCACTAGTTCCAAACTATATTTCATGACTAAAATATTAGAATGCTGAATTGCAAGAGTGCAGAGCTACATATTAGATGCCTAAAATAGCATGTTTCTTATATTAATAAATAAAAACCATGTAATGAAGCTTTATATGTAATCATTTTTATTGAGGTTGTTTGAAGGATACAGCATATGTGGAGTACCATAAAACAGAAATAACAATCGCCTAGATTACGAGTTTTTGTCGGTAAGGCTGTGCGGGGCTAACAAGCCTTTTTTTCTTACCGCTCACTTAAGCCAACGCTGGTATTTCAAATTTTCTTCAAGCCGGCGTTAGCCTCAGAAAAGTGAGCGTTGAGCAAAATTTAGCTCCACATCTCACTGTAATACCAGCGTTGCTTACGGTAGCGGTAAGCTGGCTAAACGTGTTCGTGCACGATTTCCCCATAGGAAACAATGGGGCTGAGCAGGCTGAAAAAAACTAACACCTGCAAAAAAGCAGCGTTCAGCGCCTAACGCAGCCCCATTGTTTTCTTAAAAATAATAAAGAGTACAACTTTTAAAAGTATAACTCTTAAAAATGATATGAGAGTACAAATATTATATGTTTAGTCTTAAAGGTTATTTAATATGAGGAATTTTAGTTCCTTAATCTGACTTGTAAAGTGCAAATATATATATGTATATCTATGCAATATTTTCTGATTTCATCCCAGAGTGACAAGTAGCTACGTCCATAAAATATATCTGTTTATTTACACAGCTTTTTATGGCTCATTGAAGAATTAACAATTAAATTCTAACTAATCCAGAAATATATATTTTATGCTTCTTGACCATGCAAGACATAACTATATGAAATCTGGCTTATTATTTAGCTAAAAAGGGGTTTACAATATACAATTTGTAGCTATGGGATTAGATATTTCTATATTATATTAATAGACAGAATTGACTAGGTTCTAGCCTAAAATATTGCATACATACACATATAGATGAGAAAATGATAAATAACCCAATGTAATAAGACTCATACAATTACTGTTGGTTTCAAAATACACAATTATTTATTAGATCAGCTAAAAAACATTAAATGACACAATATTCAATGCGTAGGCCTAAAGACAATAACAATTAACATTTAATTACAAGACAAATATACACTTATACAAACATACATGATGCAGGTACCTTGTTTAAGGCTTTTAAGGTCAACAGGCCAATTTTAAAATATGTTCGCCATTTAATTGGAAGCCAATGGAGGGAGTGGAGAACAGGTGTTATATGGCAGGAGCGAGTTTGATTGGTCAATAGTCTGGCTGCTGCGTTTTGTACTGTCTGAAGGCGATACAGTTCTTTTTTTTTTTGGGAGGCCCAAGTAAAGTGTATTGCAGTAATCTAGCCTAGAGGATACAAATGCATGGATTAATGTTGGCATATCATCCGGTGGAATTAAGTGTTGTATCCTGGCTATGTTTTTAAGATGAAAGTAGGCAGATTTTATTACAGAGGAAATCTGCTGTTTAAAAGATAGTCCAGCGTCAATCAGCACTCCGAGGTTTCGTACCTTTGCTGAACTAACGAGTTCAGAGCCTCCAAGCTCCAGGCCAGTTGGGTGATCGTGGGATATTTTTGATGCCCGGGGTCCCCTCACCAAGAGTAACTCTGTTTTGTCCAGGTTCACTTTGAGACAGCTAGCATTCATCCATTCTATGAGGTCTTTTAAGCAACTGTTTATGTGGCATGCTGGGTCTGTAGTATCTGGAGCAAAGGAGAAGTAGAGTTGAGTGTAATCAGCGTAATAATGATACCTTAGGCCATGTTGGTTAATGATGTCCCTCAGTGGTAGTAAGTAAATTGCAAATAGCATGGGAGACAGGATAGATCCTTGTGGAACTCCGCAGGCCAGTTCTGTTGGTGCTGATGAGCTTGATCCTGATATTACTCTCTGTGATCTACCAGCAAGGAAAGATTTAAACCAGTTAAGGACTGTGACTCCTAGACCACAGATGTACTGCAAGCACTTTATTAGAATCCTATGGTCAATGGTGTCAAATGCAGCTGAGCGATCCAGGAGGATTAGAATGGAGTAATCACCTTTGTCTCTTGCCATGAGGAGATCATTTAGCACTCAGACTAGCGCTGTTTCAGTGCTGTGGCGGCATCTGAAGCCTGACTGGAAAGGATCGAATATGTTTAGGCATGATAGATGGGCTTCCAGTTGAGTTGCCACTACTTTTTCAATTATTTTCCCCAAAAATGGGAGGTTGGATACTGGTCTGTAATTAGTCATGCAGTCTGGGTATAATAAAGGTTTCTTTAGGAGTGGTTTTACCACAGCTTCTTTTAGAGCAGTGATTTTCAACATTTTTTTTTGCAGTGGCACACTTTTTTACATTAAAAAATCCTGCAGCACACCACCATCCCAAAATTTTGCAAAATCACACATTGTAGCCTAATACAGCATATATTATACATCATAATGATTGTCTGTGAATGAATGTCAATATGTCATGGTTGTAAATTATGCCTGCCTGTCTGCCTGATGAGCCTGTCACATCAAAACAAGCAAAATTTAAAAAATGTCACACTGTTCTCAGTCTGCCGCGGCACACCTGATGATCTCTCACGGCACACTAGTGTGCCACGGCACACTGGTTGAAAAACACTGTTTTAGAGGATCTGGAAAGTCTCCTGTTTTTAGTGAACACTGCACTATTTTTGTGAGGACTGGGGCGAGTGTTTCAATGCATCCAGATATGAGCTGAGCTGGAGCAGGGTCTAAGTCACACGTAGTAGGGTGCAACTTTTGTATGGTGTTTTTAACTTCTTTTATATCCACATTTGGAAAAGTCTACCATAAACTGGGGCAATCTGGCATTCCATTGTAGTGGTTCTGGTGTGTAACTGTTTGGCCTGCTCTGATAACGGTTCGGATTGAGGAAATCTTGTCTCTGAAGAAGTTTGCAAATGCTTCACATTTATCCTGAGAAAAGTTGGTGGGGCTAAGCATGCATACTGGTTTGCAGAGCCTTTCTACTGTGCGAAACAGTTGCCTGGGTCTATTGTGGGAGAGTGCAATTTTGCGTGATAAAAATGAAGATTTTTTCTGAGTTATCTTGGATTCATATTTATTTAGATGTTTGGTAAGAGCGGCTTTATCCTCATGGATCATGTGTTCTGCGCCACTTTCTCTCGAGTTTACGTCCTGTTCTTTTCATTTCTCTGATGGAGCTATCAAACCACGGTGCATTGTTGTGCGTATGCGAGATGGTGCAATGCTTTCTAGGGTGTCTCTCATGGTTTTGTTGTAGAGTCGGACTAAGGAGCTGGGGTCTTCGCAGGTGACCATTAATTCACTTAGATCCATATGTGATGCTACATCCAGTGGTGTCACCCCTTTTAATGAGCGGTGTTTGACCAGGTTCTGAGGCTGGTGTCTGGTTGATTGTGATACAATCAGTGGGATTTGTAAGGAGCGCCTAAGATAAAGGCCAGGTCAAGAAGAATTCAATGTGATAAAAAAAAAAAAACAGCAATTGCGCTAAAATTAATTTAAAATTGCAATGTCAGATATATTTAATAGTGCATAAAACAACAACAATCAATAGCACAGATTAAAACAAAGTACATGGATCCATAGTACTGGCTAAAAAACAATACACAATATAAGATAATACAAATGCAATTGAATTATGGTGAAATACAGGCAATGAGAGACAAGATAAAATTCAGGTAAAATTCAGAACATAAAAACAAATATGATTATGAGCAAAATTGTCTGTGGTATGGCCCTTGGGGGCAAGAGGCACAATAAATAATGTATAATGTCAAGAAATTGTTAAAAGATATATATTATATTATGTGTCCAAAAAGAGATATTGAGTGACAATCCAATCAGTGAAACCCAAAGAAAAAAATTACTGGAATCCAAAAGAAACTCAAAACTGTGTAAATGGGGTCTATGAGTACAAATGAAAAAAGGATAAATAGTTCCAAATAGAGTGTTCCAAAATAAGTCAAAATGTTTCTAGTGTTCCAAAATAGGTGATCCAACTAATCCAAAAAAAGGGGAGTGAATCCTCCAAGATGAGGAAAAAATAAAATAAAACTAAAGCAAAAAACTATGCTGTGATCAACTCCAAGATGGGGAAAAATGCCAAAAAATAATTAAAAAAGCCAAAAAAAGAGAAAAGTGAGAAAAAGTAAAAGTCAGTAGTAGATGATGACCAATGTAGATAAAATCAATAATATGCAAATAACTCCATAACCTGTGAAAAAAAGAAAAGGTACAACATAGAGCAGTATTGTTTACAATAAACTCTAAATAATAGGAATATAGCTCACCATATATGCCAACGCGTTTCGGCCCACCAATAGGGCCTTTTTCAAGACTGATATATGGTTGGTGAGAATGCTACTTTTATACCTAAGTATCTGTACATAATGGCGCCAAATTTGCCGAAAATTGCGCCAAAAAGGGTGACCCCATGAACCGGAAGTGGTTGCTGTAACCGGATATGGGGATGTGTCTTAATATCCCTTAAATGGTCTATGCATTACTATTGTGTTCCTATAATAAATACTAGTATATGAATATCACTATAAATATAAATCGTTGGTTTTAGTTTCCTGTGTCCTTATTGCTGAATCCATTAGTAACCATTAAGTGTCTTATCGGTCCCTTACCGCTAATATCTATGAAACCGGAAGTGCGGTGTCGGCGCTAAACCAGAACTAGGCGGAAGCCGGAAGTCTATTGGTTTCGCCGATACCGGAGGTTTACTAGTGGGGGTAGAGACCGGATGTAGTCGTGCTGTTAATGCATCCGGAATGATTTTAGTGATTAGAGGGTTGGAGGCTAAAAGGGCAATTGGTTAACCGGAATTGGGGTGTTAAAAGGTCCGGAAGTGATGATTACATTTTAAATGTGATATGGGTAATCGCTTGAAGGGATAACATCCTACTGCGAACTTATGATCTCACTATAGCCTGTGATTGATAATGTGCTCTCATATATTAAAACAAAATGTAAAATGTAAAATGTATGTATATAAAAGGATATGTAGATATAGAGAGTCAATCTATATGTTACCTATGAAAATGTGAATAAAGGAATATCAACAGTATGTAACCATATGTTAAAAAAGTTAAAAACTTTAAAAACTTCCTAAATATAAAACATTTAAAAACTTTGGCTTAAGGGAAGGGAGTACATATACCAAGAGGGGTTATCAGAAAATAGAAAATTTAGATAATATTGGTCTATCAAAAATGTATATCGGAAAGGTTATGAAAACTATTTTTATATAGTGGTTATTTGGGAATCTTATTCGAAGTACAGCTAGTGCCTCTCCCGAGGGACTTGTAACTCAGATATAAAGATCCTCATTCTAAGTGTGACCTTAAAGTAGTGTTAGTATATCGCCAAAAGTGGGTAACGGAGGTGTAGCATAAAACAGGTGACGTATATTGTCCCTATTTTTGTACTAAACCAATATAGAGTATATCAGGATGTATCTATAATGTATCTTCCTAGACATAAAAAGATTTAAAAAGATTTAAAAAGATTTAGGCTGTTGTCCATAATTCCAGACTGCTAGACAGGAAGAGATACAGATATGGAAGGGAAATTGGTAAAAATTGATAAAAATTGGTAAAATTTCATATCTGTATCTCTTCCTGTCTAGCAGTCTGGAATTATGGACAACAGCCTAAATCTTTTTAAATCTTTTTAAATCTTTTTATGTCTAGGAAGATACATTATAGATACATCCTGATATACTTCAAAAAAATGTATAACAGGAGCACCAGGGTAAGAACACACAAAAAGGAAAAGTTTGAAAGGTCAGCCTTTGTTCATCAGTTTGTTGGTTCAAACTTTTCCTTTTTGTGTGTTCTTACCCTGGGTTAATATACCCTTTGTATTTCAATAAAATTTATAATTTTTATCACTTTACCTGGTGCTCCTGTTATACATTTTTTTGAAGTTCATATAAAGGCCTGACAGAGAGCACAGGTAATGGATAAACACTGCGAGAGGTTAGCTAACAGCATGCTGCAATAGATTGTATTTCAAAAGGGCTAGCTGGTAATAACGGATGCCATAAAGGAGAAAAAAACAGCACCTGTCCAGCTAAAGCAATTGGCTAAACTAAATGTTAAGCAGCCAGAGGTGAGAAGAATAGGATTAACATCCCCAACACATGGGATACAGCACCTGAAACCAAGGAAGCCCTTTCCAAGGAGGCAGTGAGTGGTGAGTCACCTTCATAAAAGTAACTTTAATTCACAGTTGACTGTAATTGCTTCCCTGGAATTTTGAATGGTGGGGGGTGTTGGGGGAACACCGCCACCACTATATATATATACATACATACTACAGCAGCTTTTCACTAGATATCATTGATAAGAAACTTTCAACTTTTTATCTATCCTTTTTACTTATAAGGATAGTACACACACCCGAACTGTTCCCCTTCCTTTCATGTTAACATCCTGATATACTCTATATTGGTTTAATACAAAAATAGGGACAATATACGTCACCTGTTTTATGCTACACCTCCGTTACCCACTTTTGGCGATATACTAACACTACTTTAAGGTCACACTTAGAATGGGGATCTTTATATCTGAGTCACAAGTACCTCGGGAAAGGCACTAGCTGTACTTCGAATAAGATTCCCAAATAACCACTATATAAAAATAGTTTTCATAACCTTTCCGATATACATTTTTGATAGACCAAAATTATCTAAATTTTCTATTTTCTGATAACCCCTCTTGGTATATGTACTCCCTTCCCTTAAGCCAAAGTTTTTAAATGTTTTATATTTAGGAAGTTTTTAAAGTTTTTAACTTTTTTAACATATGGTTACAATCAGCCAATCAGATTGAGCTCGCATTCTATTGGCTGTTCCGATCAGCCAATAGAATGCGAGCTCAATCTGATTGGCTGATTGGATCAGCCAATCGGATTGAACTTGAATCTGATTGGCTGATTCAATCAGCCAATCAGATTTTTCTAACTTAATTCCGATTGGCTGATAGAATCCTATCAGCCAATCGGAATTCGGCGGACGCCATCTTGGATGACGTCATTTAAAGGTACCTCATTCGTAGTACAGCAGTCGGCCGGGATGGATGCTCTGCGGCGGCGGAGCGAAGAAAGAAGATTGAAGATGCCGCCGGAAGAATGAAGACTTTGCTGCCGCTTGGAGGAAGACGTCGCCGGAGGAAGAATTCTTCTTTGCCGCTTGGAGGAAGACATCGCCGGAGGAAGAATTCTTCTTTGCCGCTTGGAGGAAGACATCGCCCGGATCGGATCAGGAGTTCGGCCCGGTGTGGTGAAGACAAGGTAGGGAGATCTTCAGGGGGGTAGTGTTAGGCTTTTTTAAGGGGGGTTTGGGTGGTTTTAGAATAGGGGTATGTGGGTGGTGGGTTGTAATGGGGGGGGGATTGTATTTGTTGTATGCAAAAGAGCTGAATTCTTTGGGGCATGCCCCACAAAAGGCCCTTTTAAGGGCTGGTAAGGTAAAGAGCTTTGAAATTTGTTTAATTTAGAATAGGGCAGGGAATTTTTTTTATTTTGGGGGTTTATTATTTTATTAGGGGGCTTAGAATAGGTGTAATTAGCTTAAAAATCTTGTAATCTTTTTTTTATTTTTTGTAATTTAGTGTTTGTTTTTTTTGTAATTTAGTTTAGTTAATTTAATTGTATTTTTAGATAGATGTTTGTAGTTTATTAAATTTATTGATAGTGTAGGTGTATTTGTAACTTAGGTTAGGATTTATTTTACAGGTAATTGGGTAATTATTTTAACTAGGTAGATATTAAATAGTTAATAACTATTTAATATCTATTATACCTAGTTAAAATAATTAACAATTTACCTGTAAAATAAATATTAACCCTAACATAGCTACAATGTAATTATTAATTATATTGTAGCTATCTTAGGGTTTATTTTATAGGTAAGTATTTAGATTTAAATAGGAATATTTTAGTTTATAAATGAATTAGATTAATTTAATATAAATTTAGTTAGGGGTGTTAGGGTTAGATAGAGTTAATATAGTTAATATAAATACTATAGTAACTATATTAACCCTAATATAATTAGGGTTAATATAGTTAATATATATAATGTAATACCTATATTAACTATAATATACTTAGGGTTAATATAGATAATATAGCTGGCGGCGGGGTAGGTAGATTAAATTAGGGGTTAATCATTTTAATAGAGATGGCGGCGGTGTAAGGGGCTTACATTAGGGGTTAATAATATTAATATAGCTGGCGGCGGTATAGGGGGATTAGATTAGGGGTCAATAATTTTTATATAGGTGGCGGCGGTGTAAGGGGTCAGATTAGGGGATAGATAAGGTAGATGGCGGCGGTTTTAGGGGCTCACAGTAGGGGGTTAGTTTATGTAGATGGCGGCGGGGTCCGGGAGCGGCGGTTTAGGGGTTAATAACTTTATTAGGGATTTCGGGGGGGGGGATCGCGGTTGACAGGTAGATAGACATTGCGCATGCGTTAGGTGTTAGGTTTTATTTAGCAGATCGCGGTTGACAGGGAGATAGACATTGCGCATGCGTTAGGTGTTAGGTTTATTTTCTAGTTAGTTTAGGGAGTTACGGGGCTCCAATAGTCAGCGTAAGGCTTCTTACGGCTGCTTTTTGTGGCGAGGTGAAAATGGAGTAAGTTTTCTCCATTTTCGCCACGTAAGTCCTTACGCTGCATATTGGATACCAAACTGCGCTGGTTTGGTATACCTGCCTATGGCCCAAAAAACTACGGGCGACGGCAGAAATATACGCGCGTAACTTCTAGGTTATGCCGTATATAAGATACCAAATCAGCGTAAATATTGGCGTCGCCGGCTTTTGCGGGCGACGATTTATATCGGATCGACCCCATAGATTGACTCTCTGGGGGGTAGTTATCAAGCCGTCTACTTTTCTGGCTTCGCCGGCCCAATACGCTCGCCTAAGCTTGCCTACCTTCGCCGCCGCGGACCTGAAAAAATACGCCTAAGTTATCAAATAAAGCTGTCAAAAAGCCGCGGGGCGATGAGCAGCGGACTGTGACAGTTATCACTCATCCGATCTCGCTGCTCTTCGGCTTTTTCCCAGCTTTATTGCTAGCCTGTCACTAAGCACTCACACTAAACTACACTGTTCTACCCCTATACCGGCTCCCCCGGAGCCCCCCGCAACTAAATAAAGTTACTAACCCCTAAACCGCCGCTCCTAGACCCTGCCGCAACTCTTATAAATGTATTAACCCCTAAACCGCCGCTCCCGGACACCGCTGCCACCTACAGTATACCTAGTAACCCCTATCCTGCCCCCCACTACACCGTCGCCCTCTATTATAAAGTTATTAACCCCTATCCTGCTGATCCCGCACCTCTCCGCAACTAAATAAATAGTTTAACCCCTAAATTGCCGCTCCCTAAACCTGCCGCAACCTATATTAAACCTATTAACCCCTATCCTGCCCCCCCTACACCGTCGTCACCTATAATAAATTTATTAACCCCTTATCTGCCTCCCCTACACCGTCGCCCCCTATAATAAATTTATTAACCCCTATCCTGCCCCCCACTACGCCGCCGCCACTGTAATAAAATTATTAACCCCTAAACCTAAGTCTAACCCTAACCCTAACGCCCCCCTAACTTAAATATTAATTAAATAAATCTAAATAAATTAACTCTTATTAACTAAATGAATCCTATTTAAAACTAAATACTTACCTTTAAAATAAACCCTAATATAGCTACAATATAAATAATAATTATATTCTAGCTATCTTAGGATTTATTTTTATTTTACAGGTACCTTTCAATTTATTTTAACTAGGTACAATAGCTATTAAATAGTTATCAACTATTTAATAGCTTACCTAGCTAAAAGAAACTGAAATTTACCTGTAAAATAAATCCTAACCTAAGTTACAATTACACCTAACACTACACTATCATTAAATAAATTTTTCCTATTTAAAAATAAATACTTACCTGTAAAAAAAACCCTAAGATAGCTACAATATAATTAATAATTATATTGTAGCTATCTTAGGATTTATATTTATTTTACAGGTAACTTTGTATTTATTTTAGCTAGTTAGAATAGTTATTAAATAGTTATTAACTATTTAATAACTACCTAGCTAAAAGAAATACAAAATTACCTGTAAAATAAATCCTAACCTAAGTTACAATTAAACCTAATACTACACTATCATTAACTTAATTAAATAAACTACCTACAAATAACTACAATTAAATACAATTACATAAACTAACTAAAGTACAAAAAATAAAAAAAGCTAAGTTACAAAAAATAAAAAAATAAGTTACAAACATGTTAAAAATATTACAACAATTTTAAGCTACTTACACCTAATCTAAGCCCCCTAATAAAATAACAAACCCCCCCAAAATAAAAAAATGCCCTACCCTATTCTAAATTAAATAAAGTTCAAAGCTCTTTTACCTTACCAGCCCTTAAAAGGGCCATTTGTGGGGGCATGCCCCAAAGAAAACAGCTCTTTTGCCTGTAAAAGAAAAATACAACCCCCCCCCAACATTAAAACCCACCACCCACATACCCCTAATCTAACCCAAACCCCCCTTACAAAAACCTAACACTAATCCCCTGAAGATCATCCTACCTTGTCTTCACTCAGCCGAGCAGCGATGGAACCGAAGTGGACATCCGGAGCGGAAGAAGTTAATCCTCCAAGCGGCGCTGAAGAAATCTTCCATCCGATGAAGTCATCATCCAGGCGGCGCTGAAGAAAAGTCTTCGATCCGGCCGATGTCATCTTCAAAGAGGCGCTGAAGAGGTCTTCTATCCGGGCGATGTCATCTTCCAAGCCGGGTCTTGAATCTTCCTCCCGCCGACGCGGAACCTCCTTCTTCACCGACGGACTACGACGAATGAAGGCTCCTTTAAGGGACGTCATCCAAGATGGCGTCCCCTCAATTCCGATTGGCTGATAGGATTCTATCAGCCAATCGGAATTAAGGTAGGAATATTCTGATTGGCTGATGGAGTCAGCCAATCAGAATCAAGTTCAATCCGATTGGCTGATCCGATCAGCCAATCAGATTGAGCTTGCATTCTATTGGCTGATCGGAACAGCCAATAGAATGCAAGCTCAATCTGATTGGCTGATTCCATCAGCCAATCAGATTTTTCCTACCTTAATTCTGATTGGCTGATAGAATCCTATCAGCCAATCGGAATTGAGGGGACGCCATAGTGGGGGGCAGGATAGGGGTTAATAAATTTATTATAGGTGGCGACGGTGTAGGGGGGGGCAGATTAGGGGTTATTAAATTTATTATAGGTGGCGACGGTGTAGGGGGGGCAGATTAGGGGTTATTAAATTTATTATAGGTGGCGATGGTGTAGGGGGGGCAGGATAGGGGTTAATACATTTAATATAGGTTGCGGCGGGTTCAGGGAGCGGCGGTTTAGGGGTTAATACATTTATTATAGTTGCGGTGGGCTCCGGGAGCGGCGGTTTAGGGGTTAATATGTATAGAGTAGCTTGCGGTGGGCTCTGGGAGCGGCGGTTTAGGGGGTAATAACTTTATTTAGTTGCTGCGGTGTAGGGGGGACAGATTAGTGGTGTTTAGACTCGGGGTACATGTTAGGGTGTTAGGTGTAGACAGCTCCCATAGGAATCAATGGGATGTCTGTCAGCAGCGAACTTGTACTTTCGCTATGGTCAGACTCCCATTGATTCCTATGGGATCAGCCGCCTCCAGGGGTGGCGGTTTGAAAACCAGGTACGCTGGGCCATAAAAGTGCCGAGCGTACCTGCTAGTTTTTTGATAACTAGCAAAAGTAGTGAGAATGTGCCGCACATCTGGATCGAAGCTTACGTCACAAAATTCTACTTTTGCCGGTCTCGAGCCTTTGATAACTAAGGCATATCAGCCTCGCCACAAATACGCTGCGGAATTCCAGCGTATTTGAGGTTGACGGCTTGATAACTAGGCCCCTCTATATCTACATATCCTTTTATATACATACATTTTACATTTTACATTTTGTTTTAATATATGAGAGCACATTATCAATCACAGGCTATAGTGAGATCATAAGCTCGCAGTAGGATGTTATCCCTTCAAGTGATTACCCATATCACATTTAAAATGTAATCATCACTTCCGGACCTTTTAACACCCCAATTCCGGTTAACCAATTGCCCTTTTAGCCTCCAACCCTCTAATCACTAAAATCATTCCGGATGCATTAACAGCACGACTCTACCCCCACTAGTAAACCTCCGGTATCGGCGAAACCAATAGACTTCCGGCTTCCGCCTAGTTCCGGTTTAGCGCCGACACCGCACTTCCAGTTTCATAGATATTAGCGGTAAGGGACCGATAAGACACTTAATGGTTACTAATGGATTCAGCAATAAGGACACAGGAAACTAAAACCAACGATTTATATTTATAGTGATATTCATATACTAGTATTTATTATAGGAACACAATAGTAATGCATAGACCATTTAAGGGATGTTAGGACACATCCCAATATCTGGTTACAGCAACCACTTCCGGTTCATGGGGTCACCCTTTTTGGCGCATTTTTCGGCAAATTTGGCGCCATTATGCACAGATACTTAGGTATAAAAGTAGCATTCTCACCAACCATATATCAGTCTTGAAAAAGGCCCTATTGGTGGGCCGAAACGCGTTGGCATATATGGTGAGCTATATTCCTATTATTTAGAGTTTATTGTAAACAATACTTCTCTATGTTGTACCTTTTCTTTTTTTCACAGGTTATGGAGTTATTTGCATATTATTGATTCTATCTACATTGGTCATCATCTACTACTGACTTTTACTTTTTCTCACTTTTCTCTTTTTTTGGCTTTTTTATTATTTTTTGGCATTTTATATTTTTAATCTTTGGCATTTTTCACCATCTTGGAGTTGATCACAGCATAGTTTTTTGCTTTTGTTTTGCTTTATTTTTTCCTCATCTTGGAGGATTCACTCCCCATTTTTTGGATTAGTTGGATCACCTATTTTGGAACACTAGAAACATTTTGACTTATTTTGGAACACTCTATTTGGAACTATTTATCCTTTTTTCATTTGTACTCACAGACCCCATTTACACTGTTTTGAGTTTCTTTTGGATTCCAGTAATTTTTTTCTTTGGATTTCACTGATTGGATTGTCACTCAATATCTCTTTTTGGACACATAATATAATATATATCTTTTAACAATTTCTTGACATTATACATTATTTATTGTGCCTCTTGCCCCCAAGGGCCATACCACAGACAATTTTGCTCATAATCATATTTGTTTTTATGTTCTGAATTTTACCTGAATTTTATCTTGTCTCTCATTGCCTGTATTTCACCATAATTCAATTGCATTTGTATTATATTATATTGTGTATTGTTTTTTAGCCAGTACTATGGATCCATGTACTTTGTTTTAATCTGTGCTATTGATTGTTGTTGTTTTATGCACTATTAAATATATCTGACATTGCAATTTTAAATTAATTTTAGCGCAATTGCTGTTAGACTTTTTATCACATTGACTTCTTCTTGACCTGGCCTTTATCTTAGGCGCTCCTTACAAATCCCACTGGTCTGTTCATATCTTATTTATGGGTAACTAGAGACCCATTGTCTATAGGAGCTTAGGTCTTCGAGTTAGCGCCGTTAGATTGTCACTTTCTGATTGTGATACAATGGAGAAGTGACTGGAGTGGTAGTCTGACCAGGTAACTGGGTTTACAGTTACTGGGGACAATTCTAGTCCAGACTGAAACACTAGATCAAGTGTATGACCTTTTCTGTATGTGGGAGTGGTGACTATTTGTGTAAAGCCGAGTGTACTCATCAAGCTGAGGAGATCCTGCCCAAGCAGGGATAGGGTGTTGTCAATCCAAGTGTTGAAGTCTCCTAATATAAGCCATTTGGGGTGTTCAAGGATTAAGCCAGCCAAAAAGTCTGGGAGTTCATGAAGAAATCTTTTCCCATCTCCTAGGGGTCTGTATATTAGCAGTATTGTAGGGGGTGGATAGTTATAAATCATGATAACCTGTTATCTACCACATCAACACCCCAACAGCCAAAGACTCCTATTTACATGTAAACATTTGGTGACTCTATTGAATGGGAGGAAGCCTGGGGAAATAACTCCCTTATTTACCATCTCCTGATTTTCTTTGAGGTAGACAGGGCATGGTAAACAAAAGGCTTTATTGCTTTTGTAACTGAAACAGGGCATTAAAGCAAAGGTTCCTGTATTTTTCATGGCTAGATAATATGACTAGAATATTATATACCAGTACATAAATATGCTCATAATACATACAATATATACATAGAAATGGAACTATAACATAAGCAATTTCCCAAACTGTAACAGTTTCCTATGGGGAAATTAATTTTATGTCTGCACCTAACACCCTAACATGAACCCCAAGTCTAAACATCCCTAATTTTACACTTATTAACCCCTAATCTGCCGTCCCCACTATCACTGACACCTACATTATATTATTAACCCCTAATCTGCCACTCCGGACACCGCCGCAACCTACATTATACTTATGAACCCCTAATCTACTGCCCCCAACATCGCCGACACCTACATTATAGTTATTAACCCCTAATCTGCCCCCACAATGTCGCCGCAAATATATTAAATTTATTAACCCCTAACCCCAACGTCGCCGCCACTATAATAAATTTATTAACCCCTAAACCTAAGTCTAAACCTAACCCTAACACCCCCTAACTTAAATATAATTTAAATAAATCTAAATAAATTTACTACAATTAAATAAATTATTCCTATTTAAAACTAAATACTTACCTATAAAATAAACCCTAAGCTAGCTACAATATACGTGTATATGCCGATGTTTCAATCGTATTATCGTTTTTTGGATATATAGGTCCAAAAATTCCACTTTAGTCTTTTCTATAGTAGATGTGAGGTACAATCCAAAGGGATTGTCATTGAGAACTGTGATGAATTCTGTCAAGAGGTCTGGTGGTCCGTTCCATACGAAAAAGATATCATCTATGTATCTGGACCAGTGGGAGACATATTTAGTGAGATGTATAAGATTTTCATTGAAAACCACAGTTTCCTCCCACCAGCCCAGATATATATTAGCGTATGTCGGGGCACATGATGTGCCCATGGCCGTACCACATGTTTGCAAATAGAATTTGTCATCAAATACGAAAAAATTGTGAGTAAGTACAAATCTTAACATATCCAGCACAAATTCTTTCACCTCTTGGGTCATATTGGTATTCTTGTTTAGATAGTATGAGGTCGCTCTACATCCCCACTCAGTTTTAATGCTGGTGTAGAGCGATTCCACATCACAAGTTACCAACAGAGCATTAGTATCAATATGGAGATCATTGATTTTATTTAAGATATGCATTGTGTCCCTGGTATGTGATGGTAGGGATTCTACAATATATCTGAGCCGAGCATCAATATATTTACTAGCCTTCTCAGTTAAGGAGCCAATCCCTGAGACTATTGGTCTCCCTGGTGGTTCGATTGTGTCCTTATGAATTTTCGGCAGTAAATAAAGTGTGGCTATTTTGGGTTGTGTAATTTCTAGAAAGTTAAATTCTTTTTGATCTATTGTACCATTGGCTAGAGCTGATTTGATCAATTTGTTGTAACTATTTAGGAACATATCCATAGGATTACAATGAAGAATTTTGTAATTGAGAGGGTTATTTGATTGGCATAATGACTCCTCTCTATACATAGTATCTGGCCAAATTACGATGTTTCCCCCTTTAAATTAACAGAAATGAATGAGGGTATTTCGACACTATGTGATGATCTTAAACATTATGAGTTAAATGAGGAGTTTCAAAAATCCTATAAGAAAATTAAAGGGAAGTCGAAAAATATGCACACTTTATATCAGAGCGAAAAGAACGCAAAATCGACAGGGACCTTAAAGATTATTCCTCAGATACCATTTACTCATGGGGGCAAAACAAAATTGTCAATTCAGACATAGACACATCAGACAGGGAAGGCGATAGTACTGAAGCTGAAATCTCTAATGGTGAATCAAGGCCCAAAACCATCTTGAAAAATAAGAACCATCTTAGAAAATAAGAACAGAATCAAGCCACACAATGTCAATAAGCCAGATATCCTTTTAGGCATAGAACAAGAAGGGGGCGTAAACACAAAACCCAGAACAAAGAGACAAGTGAGGTTCAATCACAAATCCCAGCACAACAAGTAATAAATACTCAAGAATTGAATATTATTAATCTCTCAGATGTAATTCTCACCTCTGATCAAATATCAGTCCTCAAAAAAGGCTTATCTTTCATACCCACACCACAATTTAATAAATTCAAGGCAATAAAAGACTTACACTTATTCACACGAAAAATTCTTTTAAAAAAATATTTCAGTAACTCTGATTCTGAGAGTCTTAACTCTACAGACCAAGACGCTATAAATGATTTGATTGCGTTATTAGAAGAAGCCAGTAGCTCTGTAGCTACCAATGAAAATACTAGTTGGCGCCATATATTGAAAGCCAAGTCCAAATTTGTACCTCCGAATAGTACCTCATTTAGTGCACTAACATTTCTTAGTGTGCCAAGATATTCTCAGTATTCAAGGGACCACTGAAACATTTGGTTTCAACATAAGTAAAGAAGAGAATATGGCACTAAAGCAATTATCTGTTACATGTTACATGTTCAGATTAAAAGTAGCAACAAAGGGGGAAACATTGTAATTTGGCCAGATACTATGTATAGAGAGGAGGCATTACGGCAATTAAATAACCCTCTCAATTACAGAATTCTTCTTTGTAATCCTATGGATATGTTCCTAAATAGTTACAACAAATTGATCAAATCAGCTTTAGCCAATGGTACAATAGATCAAAAAGAATTTAACTTTCTAGAAATTACACAACCCAAAATAGCCACACTTTATTTACTGCCAAAAATTCATAAGGACACAATCAAACCACCAGGGAGACCAATAGTTTCAGGGATTCGCTCCTTAACTAAGAAGGCTAGTAAATATATTGATGCTCAGCTCAGATATATTGTAGAATCCCTACCATCACATACCAGGGACACAATGCATCTCTTAAATAAAATCAATGATCTCCATATTGATACTAATGCTCTGTTGGTAACTTGTGATGTGGAATCGCTCTACACCAGCATTAAAACTGAGTGGGGATGTAGAGCGACCTCATACTATCTAAACAAGAATACCAATATGACCCAAGAGGTGAAAGAATTTGTGCTGGATATGTTAAGATTTGTACTTACTCACAATTTTTTTGTATTTGATGACAAATTCTATTTGCAAACATGTGGTACGGCCATGGGCACATCATGTGCCCCGACATAAGCTAATATATATCTGGGCTGGTGGGAGGAAACTGTGGTTTTCAATGAAAATCTTATACATCTCACTAAATAATTCAGAACTTTATCAAAGCGCCAACTTTAAGAAGGCCGGGTCTTAGATACACTAACACTCACAGATGGATTTTGGTAAATTTATTTTGATACAATAAAAACAATAATAGCCAGTGAAATTCCAACAGTGTGCATATACGTTTTTTGGTTCAATCTTGTATTTAAACAATATTGGTAGCTAAAAAATGGTAAATGGTTTATTTTTAAAACCCTTCTTAAAATCAATAAAAGTAAAACGATCTAAAATCTAAAGTCCCTCATGGATCCATGTTAACAGTCTAATAATTCTACCAAACTTTCATTGGATTAAGTATATTGTTAACACTAATGGTTTCTAATTAAATTTCTGACAGTTTGGAAAGCTTCCTTCTGCAAAGCACTGAGTTGGAATAGCTTTATTATTCCGGGTCGTGCTTTCCACGTTGTAAGTGGGGAGCGACAAAAAATGCTTTCAATGTCTCCTATTATCAGTATCAATCCGGTTGTTGTTAGAATATAAATCAACAATGGTGTAAAAATAAATAAATAAATAAAGCTATTCCAACTCAGTGCTTTGCAGAAGGAAGCTTTCCAAACTGTCAGAAATTTAATTAGAAACCATTAGTGTTAACAATATACTTAATCCAATGAAAGGTTGGTAGAATTATTAGACTGTTAACATGGATCCATGAGGGACTTTTAGATTTTAGATCGTTTTACTTTTATTGATTTTAAGAAGGGTTTTAAAAATAAACCATTTACCATTTTTTAGCTACCAATATTGTTTAAATACAAGATTGAACCAAAAAACGTATATGCACACTGTTGGAATTTCACTGGCGATTATTGTTTTTATTGTATCAAAATAAATTTACCAAAATCCATCTGTGAGTGTTAGTGTATCTAAGACCCGGCCTTCTTAAAGTTGGCGCTTTGATAAAGTTCTGAATCATTCTGTTTCCTTTTTTTGACCACTAGGGGTCAATTTATCTGAGCCAAGGGTCAATTTCAGCAGGCGCTTGGTGAATCTATCTTAAAACATCTCACTAAATATGTCTCCCACTGGTCCAGATATATAGATGATATCTTTTTCGTATGGAATGGACCACCAGACCTCTTGACAGAATTTATCACAGTTCTCAATGACAATCCCTTTGGATTGTACCTCACATCTACTATAGAAAAGACTAAAGTGGAATTTTTGGAACTATATATCCAAAAAAACGATAATACAATTGAAACATCGGCATATAGGAAACCCACATCCACTAATAATATTCTGTATGCTAATAGCTATCACCACCCAGCAACTATTAGAGGGCTTCCAATGGGTGAATATATACGTTTGAGACGGAACTGTAGTACAATTGAGAATTTTAAGATAGCAGCCAGAGATCTGAGACAAAGATTATTGGAACAAGGATATTCTAGAAAGTTATTAGCTAAGGCTTACAATCGAGCATTACTGAAAGATAGAAAGGAGCTGTTAACTCCGAAATTAAAAGAATCTAATACCCCTCTTAGGTTTATTACTACCTTCTCACCACAAAGTGACAAAATCACCAGCATTTTACGAAAACATTGGCATGTCCTTACCCAAGACACACTATTAAAACCATTGCTACCTGAGAGACCTTTGGTAACATATAGGAGAGCTAGCAACATCAGTGACAGGCTTATAACTAGTCACTATGATAGGAATGCAAAGAAATCTCCTACATACAAGGGTTCTATAGGCTGTGGGCACTGCAAAGTATGCCAGCATCTGGTCAAAAAACAATCTATAGTGGACAGATTTAACAATACGTGGACCATTAAAGAACATATTAATTGTCAAAGTTCCAACGTAATCTACTGCATATCTTGTAGTTGTAATTTATACATGACAACACGTAGCCTGGGTAAACGTATAACTGAACATTTGAGCAACATAAGGACAGCCCACAAAGATGTAGAGGATAAAAAACAATCACAAGTGTAGCCAAGCACTTCTTACAATGCCATAGTGGGAAAACCAATGCTTTGAAATGCTGGGGATTAGAGAAGCCTTATCCAGGAATAAGAGGGGGCAATACAGAACAAAGACTGTTAAAGATGGAAACCAAATGGGTTTTCTACTTAAACACTGTCATACCCAATGGTATGAATGAGTTTAACAATTATTGGGTATATATTTATGTTTAAATAATTTTTATTGTTTTATATTTGTCGAAGAACAAGAGTATATAAATGACTTAACATAACATGAATTATCCTTTCTTCTGTTGTCTTCTGATTTTGGAAATACTGCATTACATGTGTATAATGACATACAAGTTATACATCTTAAGCATACTGTCTCATCCTTACGCCATTATTCACCAGTGAGTAGTTCTATCCTAGATCTGTCTTTAGCTTATCAAGTACTGTCATCAATCTAGCAAAAAAAATTAAGTATATAGGTTATGTCTAGCTTTCTTCCTTGAACTACATCTTTCAAGTCGCTGGTACAGCTTGCTTCTTAAATCTGTATTACTCTACCTAAATACTTCTGGCTGAATCTTTTTTAACTTAGAGTAATCCTATGTATTCAGCAGTTTCCCATATCTTGGAGTATATAATCTGTTAAATATAGGGTTAGGACATTGGATTTAAAACCTTGAGGATTAACAATTGAAAAAGGGGGTTGTAGGGATAGGGAGGGTAGGGGTGAGTGACGTCGTCTTGTGTCTCAGACCATGATATATGTATATCAATGTGTTTGGTATGGCTATAGTCTGATGGTCAGTTAGATCTCTGATCTCCCGTTATCTCGCAAGGTTGAGGACCCATTACTTATCCAATAGTACCACACTGCTTGGATTGTTTCCCTGTTATCTAGTGTACTTGACGCTGCCTCGTACATGGTGTATGTGTGTTGGATTTTATTGTATATCTCTGTCCAAGTTGGAGCTCCAGTTTTCCAATATTTAGCTATGCATATCCTCGTGATTGTGCATAAGATCTTAATGAATGTATTGATATGTTTATGGAATTTACTGAAATGTTCATGTAATAAAGCTTGTTGGATCGTGAGATTGATATTTTCTTCTAGCATCTGACTGAGGAACGTGGATAGTCTGTTCCATATCCCCCTCACTTCTCTGCAGTCCCACCACATGTGTCTGTAAGTCCCTATTTCTCCACAACCCCTGTAACATAATCTGCTGCCTTGTGGGTGCATATGGGCCGTTTGTGTTGGGGTTAAGTACCACCGATGGATTGTTTTGGTAACATTTTCTTTAAGATCTACACTAATCAATCATTTTTCTGCATTTTGAAATATTGATTCCCATACCTTTTTGTCTTTACAAATAAGTAGTTCTTGTTCCCAGGCCAGCATAGTCAAAGTCTTGGAGGTGTTGTGGTTGGTCTGTATAGACACATATAGTAGAGATATGGTGCGTTTGTTGCGTTCTTCTGTTTTACAGAATATTTCTATAGGTGTGGTGGTCTCTTCCCTAGGGTGTTTTAAATATGTTTGTAGAACAGAGTGTATCTGTAGGTATATGTACCAATGTAGCTTCAGCGGGTCAATCTTTGTCTGCAGTTGGTTAAACGTCAGTATGTTTCGTCCTGTTAAGTAGTCTGCCACCCTGTATAAACCTTTGTTTTCCCATTTTTTAAGTTGAGTCCAGAGGTCTTCTGTTATTATGTATCTAAGTGGTATTGATAGGGAGTATTGCTGTAATAGTTTATATTTCGTTTTCACTGTTTTCCAGATCTTTACAGTGAGGTTTGTGGTGTAAGGTGTAGATGTCTTTCCGTCTTTTTGTGCCCTCTCTGGGTCCCAAATAATTAAGTCTGCCTCATCCCAACCTCCTATGTTTGCTTCCACCTTGGGCCATATAATTCCCCTTGACCTCTTCAGGAGTAGTGAGTCTTGAGCTAGTCTTGCTGCATTGTAGTAGTCTATTAAATTTGGTGCTCCAATGCCCCCGAGTGACTTGTGTCTAGTTAAGATAGATTTTGCTATCCTGTTCGATTTATCTCCCACAATGAATGCTGAGATTTCTTTTTGCATTGTTTCTAAGTCTGGTTTTATTATTTTTATCGGAAGGGTTCTGAATAAATATAGTATTCGTGGCATGGCATTCATTTTAACCGCCGCTATTCTACCTAGCCATGAGAAGTTAAAGCTCTTCCATTTTGCCATGTCTCGTCTTATTTGCTTAAATAGTGGGGTGTAGTTTACTTTATATAGCTGAGAGGAGCAAGTTGGGATCTGAATTCCCAAGTATTTTAGTGTGTGTTTCATCCATTTAAAATTAAATTGTGTTTCTAATAATGTTTTAGTCTGTTGGGGTATCGCAATGGGCAGGGCTTCACATTTGTCTGGATTGATTTTAAATCCCGAGATGGTTGAGAATATCTTTATTGTCTGATAGAGGTTCGGCAAAGATATTAATGGGTTCGTCAAGGTCAGTAAGATATCATCAGCAAATAGAGAAAGTTTGTATTCTGATGCATTTATTTTAACTCCTGATATGTCTGGATGTGAGTGGATCGTAACTGCTAATGGCTCTATACAGAGTGCGAAAAGCAATGGGGACAGGGGGCACCCTTGTCTGGTACCGTTCCGTATTGGAAAGGATTTCGACTTATATCCTGTTGAGGAAACCTGGGCTTCTGGGCGTGAGTATATTACTTTTAAAGCTTTTATGAATCCTTTCTCGAAACCCATATGGTGTAGTGTTAAGAACATATAGTCCCAATCTATTCTATCAAACGCCTTCTCCGCATCCAAAGATAGGAGCAGAGAAGGCATTCGTGTCTCTCCCAAGAATTGTATTAAATTGGTAACTTTTCTAGCCATGAGAAGTTAAAGCTCTTCCATTTTGCCATGTCTCGTCTTATTTGCTTAAATAGTGGGGTGTAGTTTACTTTATATAGCTGAGAGGAGCAAGTTGGGATCTGAATTCCCAAGTATTTTAGTGTGTGTTTCATCCATTTAAAATTAAATTGTGTTTCTAATAATGTTTTAGTCTGTTGGGGTATCGCAATGGGCAGGGCTTCACATTTGTCTGGATTGATTTTAAATCCCGAGATGGTTGAGAATATCTTTATTGTCTGATAGAGGTTCGGCAAAGATATTAATGGGTTCGTCAAGGTCAGTAAGATATCATCAGCAAATAGAGAAAGTTTGTATTCTGATGCATTTATTTTAACTCCTGATATGTCTGGATGTGAGTGGATCGTAACTGCTAATGGCTCTATACAGAGTGCGAAAAGCAATGGGGACAGGGGGCACCCTTGTCTGGTACCGTTCCGTATTGGAAAGGATTTCGACTTATATCCTGTTGAGGAAACCTGGGCTTCTGGGCGTGAGTATATTACTTTTAAAGCTTTTATGAATCCTTTCTCGAAACCCATATGGTGTAGTGTTAAGAACATATAGTCCCAATCTATTCTATCAAACGCCTTCTCCGCATCCAAAGATAGGAGCAGAGAAGGCATTCGTGTCTCTCCCAAGAATTGTATTAAATTGGTAACTTTTCGGATGTTGTCTGGGGCTTCCCTGTCCTTAATAAATCCCACCTGGTCTGGATGAACCAAGTGGGGGATGATGTGCTTAAGTCGATTTGCGATTACTTTTGTAAATATCTTAAGATCCTGATTTATAAGAGATATTGGGCTGTAGTTCTGGCATTTTTTGTGGTCTCTATCCGGCTTGGGTATCAGAACTATCTTGGCAGCTAGTAGATCTGGGGGGATATCTCCTCCTTCCATGATGTGATTACAGAATTTTACTAGGTGTGGGGTAAGTGAATTTTTAAATAATTTGTAATATTCAGCTGGGAAGCCATCTGGTCCTGCTGCTTTTCCTGTTTTAAGGTCTTTGATGGCTCCTAGTATTTCTATTGTGGAGATTGGGGCATTGATTGCTTCCCTCTGTTCTAAAGTTATATTTGGTAATTGAGTTTGGGAGAAGAATTTTGAAGACTTTGTTTCTGTTTCTTGATTACGTGTAACTTTTTCCCCATTATACAGTTCCCCATAGAACCTTGCGAAAGTGTCTACAATTTCTTGTGGGTGTGAGGTCGTGGTGTTGTTATGTTTCTCAATTAGTGGGATCACCGAGGCCTTACATCTTTCTCTAATTTTGTGTGCCATGTATTTATCGGGTTTGTTCGCAAATATAAAGTATTGTGCCTGGATTTTATGAATGGCTCTAGTAGCTTGTGTATGAAGTAATGAGGCTAAAGCGGATCTTTTAGTTTGGAGTAATTTTAAGTTAGCTTTATTTTTGTTATATTTATGTCGCCTTTCTAATTCCTCAATCTTTGTGTGGAGCTGTTGTAGTTGTTGTCTATATTTTTTAACCTGTCTTGCTTTTTCTTTAATTAGTATCCCTCTGAGGACCGCCTTGTGAGCTGCCCATGTAATCCCTGGGTTAGTTGTGGCTTCTGTGTTTATGTGCCAGTATTCGGTTAATTGTTGTAATATGTTGTCGAATGTTTGGGTGTTTTTAACATAAGATGGATCAAAAGTCCAAGTTCTGCTTCTGTCTGGGTCTTTAATGCCGTTAATCTGTAGGGTGATTATGGAGTGGTCAGACCACACACAGGTGTGTATTTGTGAGTTGTTCAGTAGAGGTTGTAAGATTTGACTAACATATATATAATCAAGTCTGACATAAGTTTTGTGTGCTGCCGAGTAGAATGTTGTGTCATCTGTTTGACCATACATGGTACTCCATGTCTCAATCAGGGAGTGAGGAAGTAGGGTATCTCGGATTGACTTGACTATACGATTGTGTCTGGTCTGTTTATTGGTCAGAGGTTTGGTGTCTGTGGGGTTAATAGGTAGCATAGTGACATTAAAGTCCCCTGCCAAAAATATTTTAGTATGTGACCATTGGGTGAGTAAATGTGATATATGATGAAAAAATTTATGTTGGTTCTCATTTGGTGCGTATATATTACATAGTATAATTTCTGAGTCTAGTATCCTACCTCTTACAATTAGGTATCTCCCATCAGTATCCGTTATTATGGATTCTGTGGTAAAATTGAGAGATGAATGTATCAAAATGGATGTGCCACTTTTTTTGGATTTTGCAGTGGAATGATAGTGCGTGTCAAAATGTTTTGCCCAGTATTTTGGAATGTTATCTTTAAGTAGATGTGTTTCCTGGAGGAACAGTATATTAGCTTGTAGGGACTTGTATTGTGTCATTGCTATTCTTCTTTTAACATTAGTGTTCAATCCACTCACATTGTGGGATAATATCTTTATTTTAGGGTTCATAGTGCTGTGTCTGTACGTGGGTGTTGTAAAAGGAAGTGTTTTACCTTTACTTCCCTGGGTTGGATACCTTGTTGAGTTGTGGTCAGGAGATCAGGATTGCATGAATTGGTTTCTGCTTTGTCTGTGTTGGTCTTTGTTGTGTCGTCACAGGGGAGGGGGGAGGAATCAAAAAGAGAAAACATTAATAATAAACACTTAATAAATAACAGCTTAGAGTCCTCAACATTAGGACCCTCTATAAGTGAACAATGAAATATCATAAAAATAAGTAAATGAGAATCTATCACACTGGGGGGAAGCTTTATCTTCACCACAGTATGTAACTTTTTTTTTAAAATTAGAACCTGGGGAGGAACCTTAAAGGTAGGAGTACACTTTTGTAATACCCATAGAAGGTCAAAACCTAAAGGATTGTATCCTCATATATTCTTAAGGTAGACCAGATTCAATTCAGTCTTTAGTCCTTTCAAATGTTCATCTTTGTCTTCTTCTTTATGAAGAACGATTATTATGAGTAATTACAGGTCTGATCTTTCATCGAATCTCCTAGGAAATCTTCCCTCCTACCTCTTTGGTCTTTTGTTTCTTGTGGTTGATCTTCTGCCATTTAAATAGGTCTGATTGCCTGCCTGAGTCTTTGCCTTTTATTGGGTTTGTTGTTGGTATTGGAATATTAGGGGTCTCCAGATCTAAGATCTTACAGATCTCTGGGATATCTTCAGGATCTTTAAGTGTGATCGTCTTAGAGTCTTTTATGATGTATAAAGCAAACGGGAACCCCCACCTCTACTGTATTTGGTGTTTTCTGAGTAAGGTGGTAAGGGGTCGCAGGGTTCCTCTTCTCTGTAGTGTTCGCATACTGAGATCTTGAAAGAATTGGATAATGTTGCCTTGGTATTTGAAAGTTGGGTGTTTTCTTGCCGCTTGTAGAATTTTGTCTTTATCAGGAAAGAATGTGAGTTTGACTATAATGTCTCTTGGGGGTAGACCTGATTTAGGCCTAGGTTTCAGTGCTCTGTGAGCTCTCTCTATATGATAGACATAATCAGTTGGAGAGTTTGTGATATGAGTGAAGAGCTGGGTGAGGTATGCTGGTATTTCCGTGGGGATCACTTCCTCTGGGACTCCTTTGAGGCGAATATTATTCCTCCTGCTTCTATTCTCCAAATCCTCTATTTTATCTTGGAGTTCCTCGAATGTTTGTTGTTGTGTAGACATGGTTTGTGCCATTTCATCCATTTGTTCCACCATAGCATCCTTTTGGTCTTCTAATGTCTCCATTCTATTGCTCGTTTCACATAGATCAGATTTGATTTCAGATAGGCTATTGGTCACTGACGAGTGAATGGAGTCAATTTTCTCCCACAATTTTTCAAAATTGTCAGTAATGTCTTTTTTGGACACTAGATTTTTGAGGTCAGCCTTTGTTAATGGGCTAGCATCTTGTGACGTTTGCTGGGTTTCGGTGTCAGATTCTTCTTCCATTTCTGTGTCCAGTAGTTGTTTATTTGTCTGGGAGGGTTTAAAGAATTTTGACACAGTTGATGATTTTATTGTTTTCTCACCTTTAGTGAATCTCTTAGACGCCATCTTGGTGATAAATGAGTGTAGATAAGACAAATAATCAGCTAGTTTGCAAGAGTTGTTTTGTAAAGACACTGATGATATTTAGTGGGACCCAAAAGTGTCTTTAATGGAGATATGGAGGCAGACAAAATATGAAGATATGTAATTAGGCAGGTTATTACTTCAGATTCATAGCAAAAATAATCATGATGTGTTGTAGTGATATGCTAGCTGGAGTATCTTCATCCCCAGTGTAATTTGGTTAGTTGATCACATTTCACATAGGGCCTAGCTTTCTGGAAATGACCTTCTCCCCAGGGCAGTTGTCCTCACAGGACGATCACGGGAAAGGGTATAGGGGATATGACCTGCCTCCCATGAGGGGTGACAGGAAAAGGAAGGGGAGAAGGCTCTGAGGGCTTCTTCAGTCTAAATGGTATTAAGCTGTATTGCAGGGCCAAGCCGTGGTTATGTTACCAGGAGTTATATCGTTACTATGGGAGAGGGAGAACAGATATGGTAGTTGTGTGAGACTATTTCCCAATCTATTGTTGTTTTCGATGTAATAGCTTTTAACGTATTGGTGGAATGAGTCCCAGTGAATATTCAAACAAAAGGCTTTTCCCTCGCCTGGTGAAGAAATTTGCAGGGATAATTGCCCTTTATCTATCAGTGCATAAAAGCAGTTAAGCTCTTCTTTAAGGCAGATGTGGGGATAGAAAGCTTTGCAACAATTCCCTGGCAGAAAGACCGCAGCAGTATGGGCCCTCTGTGCTAGAGCCTGACAAGTGTTTAGAGATGGGTGCTCATAATCCCCGCACACAATATAGGGAGATTTTGCCTTGCTGCTGACTGTCAGAGAGTTATATGTGCAGGGCCTCCACCTTAGGCCAAAGCATCTCAGTCTCTTATGGTTAGTAGGGGAGTCTCTAAGGTCAGTTGCCCCTGCCCTGTGTGCACTTTACAGGCCTTGATAGCGTGGGTATTACAGTTCAGCTCTATAGTGAGTGTATTGATTTAAATTTGCATCAGTGTCGAGCACAACAGGCTTTTATTGTGCAGCGTTTTACTATGTAGAGGAACCTGACCTCGCTGCTAATCAGTGTTGCAGTGATGTGTAGTGACCTGCCTCCCCTACAATATGCCCCAGGGACAGTGATGGGCAAAATAACATCCAGAGGGTCAGCAGTACTCACCAACCTCTGAGAGAATGCTGATGTGGGCTGATAAGTTTCCTCTGCTGCCGGTGTAGGCCTGATGAAAATGGCGGCCGTTCGCGCCACTGATTCTGCTGACGCTGTTTGGGGTCTAGGCTGCACCTGTAAATGTGCCAGTAAGTAGCTAGGGCTGTGATCGCCCTTCATGTCTGCCGATTTCTCCTTCTGTGGGGCTATTTGTTTTGGAAGCCCGGTGTTACTGAGAGCGATCTCCGGATAGCTTTGTTGCGTGGTGCTGGCCGCCGCTTGTAATTACTGCTCCCCAATCCTCCGGAGCTCAGTTGGTTATGTGGCGGGTCTGTGGCTAGGCGGTTATTGGGAGTCAAGCTTATTTGTCATGGGTCGCCCCTCTTAGAAGCCTTACCAATCGGTTTCTTGTGTTCGTGGGATCCGCTGTAGGCCGAAGACCCGGCCTTTCCTAATTATGTGCCGGTTCGCTTATTCCTGGTTCTGAAATAGTCGTCCCAGAATGCTCAAAATGACATCTGAAGTGGCAGACCACAGTTGGGCACTATCTCACTAGTGTTGGTGGAATTTTATCTCCAAATTATATGCAGGGATGTGAGAAAATAATAAAATTTAATAAAATTTGCATGGAGCACTGGTGTTTTGCTTCTGCTCAGCTTGATGGCTAGCTCCGCCTACCGATTGGGTATATATTTAAATAGTAATCATTCTCTTTTTATGTTTGTCAATGTATTTCTTATAACACTTAATACCCCTTTATTTTTGAGGGATATGTGGCCTTGATAAAGAAAATTAGGTCACACCAGATTTTTTTATGTCCACGGGACAATTATTTGTATATCTGAACTGTCCATAGATATGTTATAAAGTGGGTCCTGTAAATTATTTACACTTTAGGTAATAGTGATATGATATCACATTATCCTTTCAGGACCTCTGTCTTTGCATTGAATAAAATGACCCTTAGGTGTCATCTATGTGACATTCTATCCTATACTAAAATCTGATAATTTTGCACATTGACACCATATGGTTTGAACGCCACCGGCACAGATGTTATGGAATCAACATATTATATAATCCTAGGAATTGGCACACACATAGATAGCAATCCACTTTCTGTAATCATATTGCATTATAATTATTGATATATAAGTGGAGTTATGTATACTATCGATATGTGTGTATAACCTATTTTGTTTATATGATTACCATCCTATCTTAGCAAGTGCAACTTTTAAAGTAACAATTAACAATTAACTGTTGGTAACACAACAGCCTCTAGCTTTAAACTGTCTGCTAAGGATCTGCTATTTATAAGCTCTGATGGACTTTTAACCTTTATTCAAACCAATACGTACCACACAATGAATTATGATGGTTCACCGTTTCTGATATGTAACAAAATTTGTTAGGGAATTTATATGCTGTTGGATTAACTATTTAATTTGTATAATATAACATAACTGCATATGTAAAATTTACCATTACAGGATGGTATCCGAACATCATTTTTTATAAAAGAGAATGATTGTGTTTACATCTATTACACTGATACATTATAACCAATCACAGTGCAGTTTATCATAGCATTAACCAGCTAGCATCCAATCCCGGCACTTCTAACAGAAGGCTGGAGCATGACTGAACGCCCATTGACAGAAAGTGAGGCGTTGTCTTGAAGGGTCCACTGGATTGGCCAGCAGTAAAACTATGCATGAATAAAAAGCCACGCACGCTACAGCCTCGGCTTATTCAATTTTGAATCCAGAAGTATAACATTGATAAAGGCTCACAGAGCCGAAACGCGCTTGTTACTTAAACTTTAGAGTTCTTACCGCACTGTCACTCCAGCCACCTGACGCCGGTGTTTCCAGTTCCCGGCCAGGAAACAGAGGAGTGACTAGCGTTTTTATTGCTTTTAAAAGTTTGTATTGGTTTCATGGTTGTGGGTCGTTTAACCTATTTTAAGGAGGTTCATCCCTGTTTTTAACCTTGTTAATAAAGCATGAATGTTTTATACCGTAACTTCTAAGAGTGAGAGTGAGTGCTACCTAAACCCCTGATCTTTATATAAAGAGAGTACAAAAATAGGCCAAAGGATTTATCAATTAAACCCAAAATGTTACTTTCATTATTCAAATGCAGCATACAATTGTAATCAACTTTCCAATTTACTTCTATTATCAAATTTGCTTCATTCTCTTGCTATCAATAAGTAGCAAGATACTACTGGGAGCTAGCTGCGAGCTAGCTGGAATGTAAAGCTTAGGAGCCGGCACATTTTTGGTTCAGAACATGGGTAACACTTGCTTATTGGTGGCTAAATGTAGCCACCAATAAGCAAGCGCTATCAAGGGTGCTGAACCTAAAATGGGCTGGCTCCTAAGCTTTACATTCCAGCTTTTTTAAATAAAGATACCAAGAGAATGAAGAAAAATTGATCATAGGAATTAGAAAGTTGTTTAAAATTGCATGCAGTCTATCTGAATTATGAAAGAAAAAAATGTGGGTTTAGTGTCCCTTTAAAGGGACAATAAAGTAAAAATTAAACTTACACAATTCAGATAGAGCATACAATTTTAAACAACTTTCCAATGTACTTCTATTATCTAATTTGCTTTGTTACCCTGTTATCTTTTTTTTTAAAAGCATACTATGTAGGCACAGGAGCACCAATGCACTACTGGGAGCTAGCTGCTGATTAGTGGCTGCACATATATGCATTTTGTCATTGGCTCATACCATTGGCTCACCCAATATGGCCGAGTTTCCATTGACTTTAATGGATATAAATGTTTTTATCCCCAGTTTACACAATTTTCAACCTCAATGAAAACTAGGCCTATATGATCTTTATAAGAGAGCTTATAATATGGTGAATGATTGCAAAAATGGGAGTCAATTTTGAAGGAAACTAAATGTAAAACTCATTTGCATATTCTTAGCAAGAATCCCTATGAGTATTTTTTGTGTGTGGATGGCTGCACAGATTTGCTATACAACGATCTACTGGGTATCATTGTTCTTTCAATGGAGGTGTTTTCTTCATATTTTTACACACCATCATTTATTTTGAGAGATTAAACCAATAAAGAATAAGATGGAAGAAAGGGTAGATTATTGTTAATATATAACACAAATACAAAAAAATTTGGTTCTTTTAAGTGTAAAAATAGAAAAAAAGAAACAGGAATCCAGCAAGTAAGCTGGAGGGGGACAAAATTAAAACTAATGTTGACAGACTTGATGACATGTCTGATCAAGAAAGAAATAATTAGCTTTGTAGATTCTAGCCACTATAGAGAAATACACCCAAAGGTGAAAAAGCACTTTAAATTCCAGTGGTTATTGTATATAGGAATAACTTAAGTTATTAAATTTAAGTATAATATTCTTTTGATCTACTGTACTATGAATCAGCTGTTCATTGCTGGTGAACTTATTTCATGAATGTGTATACTTCATATTTTCACACAGACAACAATGTTTCTGGGCTGAAAAGATATCTGCAGTCAATATGTTGTATCAACTTTTCAGTGGTGATTCATTTTGCCACAGTAATATTTCAGGGATATTGTCATGACCACAGCAACAAGGAGGTGATGGCAAGTCCTGTTAACAACTTATATGTGAAGCAATCTGCAGCAGCCATGTTTGGCATCTGTAGGATTAACTGTTACTAAGCAAGTTAAAGTAAAAAATGTAATTACCCATAAAACGCTAGTTTACATGTGAAGAGTTAGACATGGCCTAAAAGCATGCCCTATACTTTTAATGGATAGCAGCAAAGGGAGCGCTATAAACATGCTCATTGTGTCCATATTACAAGTTGTGAGGTAAATGTTGTGCTCGAGCACAAATACCACTGCAAAAGCACTTTCGAGATCTGAAGTAAATTATTATCATTATTATTAATAGTATAGCACAAAACTATATGAAGAACACCACTACTTGCGCGCCATCAATTAAAAGCACCTGAGGTTAGTGCTCGAGCGATATCTGACATGAATTTAACAGTGCACTCCATAAAAGTTTATTATGTGAGGTATTTAGCTCACTCAAGCTATCAGGCATGTAGATGTTAGCAAGTCCTAGACTTTTGCTTGATAATTTTTTAGTTTGAACTTAATTTGAGCACAAAAATAGTGCTATTGATTGAATTTGAGTGATGTTAATGCACAACACCATACTATTTTTGTATTACACTTTTAATCTAGGCCAAAATTTTTAAATATGAGTATTTTAAAAAAATCCTGAAGTTTATAAATTAGCAGACTGTAGGACATTCTGACTATAAAACATTCTACACTGTGATAGGTTGACCAGTGTTCAGGAGTTCATTCACATCTGCCTCTAATTGGCTACAATAAAGAAAATAAGATAAACAATACTTAAACAAAAAACATAATGTTCCTGAATTGCAATACAGTGCAAATGTTGTTAAAGGGACACTATACCCAAACATTTTCTTTCATGATTAAGGTATAGAATACAATTTTAAACAACATTCCAATTTACTTCTATTACCTAATTTGCTTCATTCTTTAGATATTCTTTAATGAAGAAATAGCAATGCACACTGTGAACCAATCACAGGAGGCATCTTTGTGCAGCTACCAATCAGCAGCTACTAAGCATATCTAGATATGCTTTTCAGCAAAGAATATCAAGAGAATGAAGCAAATTAGATAATAGAAGTAAATTAGAAAGTTTTTTATAATTGTATGCTCTTTCTAAATCATGAAAGAAAAAAAATTGTTTTCATGTCCCTTTAACAACAGGACATTGCATTTAAAACATTTATTTTTTGTACAGATCTTTCCAATATAGGGCTAGATTACAAGTGTCACGTTAACAGTTACACATTAGTGAAAATGGGCTTTTCACTGCTGTTGGCGCATGTTGGGTTCACTGCTCGTATTACAAGTTGAAAGTAAACGCAAATGCATGAGCGCAACTGCGATTTACACTAGAATGATTACCGCCTCCTCAGAGCTCCGGTAAACTGTTTCACGAAACAAAAAAGAGGCACAAACCACATCAAAAATACATTACAAATTACACTTACACTCATAATAACACTACCTAATAAATATTATTGAAACAAAAATTACACATAAAAGTTATAAGGGCTGAGAGATATGAGGACTCAGGTGTTAGAAAAAAAAAGGCAGGCAAAGGGCTTTACCATGGACATACATACACACGTCTAAATATGTAGAAGACAAAAAGGATAAAGGGGCACCTCATAGCGTAGCAAGATCTTCAAAATGTATCTTAGTTTATATATGTGTATATACAACTCACATTTTGTGATGGCACTTGTGGGGTAAAGTGCATGTAGGCAGTCTGACACTTGCAGCAGTCAGCACGCTGACTACTCACAGAAGTGGTGACGGTCTCGTCTAGCAGTTGTAGGATGTCGACTCCTTATGATGTGCTGGATAGATAATGGAAAACCGTTTCCTTTATGAAAATCCGTTTGCCGCTGCTGCACTAACAACGCATACTATATTTTAATTTGTGGAAGTTAAAGGAATTCTCAATTAACTTTTTGATTGTGTTACTGAAATATGACACGTAAAATAATCCAAAGAATTTGTCTATCGCCTAGATTTATAGTTTTGTCGGTAAAGACCCGCGTAGCTAACGCTGCTTTTTTTTTCAGCGCACCCTTAAGACAACGCTGGTATTTAGACTTCTCTGAAGCGCTGCGTTAGGCTCCAAAAAGGGAGCGTAGAGCATAATTTACTGCTACTTCAACCCTCAATACCAGTGTTGCTTACGGTAGCGGCTAGCTGGAAAAACGTGCACGATTCCCCCATAGGAAACAATGGGGCAGTTTGGGCAGAAAAAAAAACTAACACCTGCAAAAAAGCAGCGTTAAGCTCCCAACGCAGCCCCATTGTTTCCTATGGGGAAACAGTTTCTAAGTCTGCACCTAACACCCTAACATGTACCCCGAGTCTAAACACCCCTAACCTTACACTTATTAACCCCTAATCTGCCACCCCTGACATCGCCGACACCTGCATTATATTATTAACCCCCTAATCTGCCACTCTGTACTCCGCCGCAACCTACATTATACCTATGTACCCCTAATATGCTGCCCCTAACATCGCCGACACCTACATAATATTTATTAACCCCTAATCTGCCCCCCCAACGTCGCCGCTACCTACCTACACTTATTAACCCCTAATCTGCCAACCGGACCTCGCCGCCACTATAATAAATGTATTAAACCCAAAACCGCCGCACTCCCGCCTCGCAAACCCTATAATAAATAGTATTAACCACTAATCTGCCCTCCCTAACATTGCCGCCACCTAACTTCAGGTATTAACCCCTAATCTGCCGACCGGACCTCGCCGCTACTATAATAAATGTATTAACCCCTAAAGCTAAGTCTAACCCTAACCCTAACACCCCCCTAAGTTAAATATAATTTTAATCTAACAAAATAAATTAAATATTATTAACTAAAGTATTCCTATTTAAAACTAAATACTTACCTGTAAAATAAACCCTAATATAGCTACAATATAACGAATAATTATATTGTAGCTATTTTAGGATTTATATTTATTTTACAGGCAACTTTGTATTTATTTTAACTAGGTACACTAGCTATTAAATAGTTATTTACTATTTAATAGCTACCTAGTTAAAATAATTACAAAATTACCTGTAAAATAAATCCTAACTTAAGTTACAATTAAACCTAACACTACACTATCAATAAATAAATTAACTACAAGTACCTACAATTACCTACAATTAAATAAACTAAACTAAATTACAAAAAATAAAAAAAGATTACAAGAATTTTAAGCTAATTACACCTACTCTAAGCCCCCTAATAAAATAACAAAGCCCCCAAAATAAAAAAAATACCTTACCAGCCCTTAAAATGGCTTTTTGCGGGGCATGACTCAAAGAAATCAGCTCTTTTGCCTGTAAAAAAAAACACAATACCACCCCCCATCATTAGAACCCACCACCCACATACCCCTACTCTAACCCAAACCCCCCTTAAATAAACCTAACACTACCCCCCTGAAGATCTCCCTACCTTGAATCGTGTTCACCCAGCCGGGCACCGATGGACCAAAAGAGGACATCCGGAGCGGCAGAAGTCTTCATCCTATCCGGGCAGAAGAGGACATCCGGACCGACAGACATCTTCATCCAAGCGGCATCTTCTATCTTCATCCAGAGCGGAGCGGAGCCATCTTCTTCTAGCCGATGCGGATCCATCCTTCTTCCCCGACGCCTACTCGCCGAATGAAGGTTCCTTTAAAAGACGTCATCCAAGATGGCGTCCCTCGAATTCCGATTGGCTGATAGGATTCTATCAGCCAATCGGAATTAAGGTAGGAAAAATCTGATTGGCTGATTGAATCAGCCAATCAGATTAAAGTTCAATCCGATTGGCTGATCCAATCAGCCAATCAGATTGAGCTCGCATTCTATTAGCTGATCGGAACAGCCAATAGACTGCGAGCTCAATCTGATTGGCTGATTGGATCAGTCAATCGGATTGAACTTTAATCTGATTGGCTGATTCAATCAGCCCATCAGATTTTTCCTACCTTAATTCCGATTGGCTGATAGAATCCTATCAGCCAATCGGAATTTGAGGGACGCCATCTTGGATGACGTCATTTAAAGGAACCTTCATTCGGCGAGTAGGCGCGTCGGCTGGAAGAAGATGGCTCCGCTCTGGATGGATGAAGATAAAAGATGTTTCTTGGATGAAGATGTCTGCCGGTCCGGATGTCCTCTTCTGCCTGTATAGGATGAAGACTTCTGCCGCTCCGGATGTCCTCTTTTGGTCTATCGGTGCCCGTCTGGGTGAACACGACTCAAGGTAGGGAGATCTTCAGGGGGGTAGTGTTAGGTTTATTTAAGGGGGGTTTGGGTTAGAGTAGGGGTATGTGGGTGGTGGGTTGTAATGTTGGGGGGTGGTATTGTGGGTTTTTTTTACAGGCAAAAGAGCTGATTTCTTTGGGGCATGCCCCGCAAAAAGCCCTTTTAAGGGCTGGTAAGGTAATAGAGCTGTTAACTTTTTTAATTTAGATTAGGATAGGGATTTCTTTTTATTTTGGGGGGCTTTGTTATTTTATTAGGGGGCTTAGAGTGTAATTAGCTTAAAATTCTTGTAATCTTTTTTTATTTTTTGTAATTTAGTGGGTTTTTTTTGTAATTTAGTTTAGTTTATTTAATTGTAGGTAATTGTAGGTACTTGTAGTTAATTTATTTAATTTATTTATTGATAGTGTAGTGTTAGGTTTAATTATAACTTAGGTTAGGATTTATTTTACAGTTAATTTGGTTATTATTTTAACTAGGTAGCTATTAAATAGTAAATAACTATTTAATAGCTATTGTACCTAGTTAAAATAAATACAAAGTTGCCTGTAAAATAAATATAAATCCTAAAATAGCTACAATATAATTATTCGTTATATTGTAGCTATATTAGGGTTTATTTTACAGGTAAGTATTTAGTTTTAAATAGGAATACTTTAGTTAATTATAGTTAATTTATTCCGTTAGATTAAAATTATATTTACCTTAGGGGGGGTGTTAGGGTTAGGGTTAGACTTAGCTTTAGGGGTTAATACATTTATTAGAGTAGCGGCGAGCTCTGGTCGGCAGATTAGGGGTTAATAATTTAAGTTAGGTGGCGGCAATGTTAGGGAGGGCAGATTAGGGGTTAATACTATTTATTATAGGGTTTGCGAGGCGGGAGTGCGGCAGTTTAGGGGTTAATAACTTTATTAGAGTAGCGGCGAGGTCCGGTCGGCAGATTAGGGGTTAATAAGTGTAGAAAGGTAGCGGCGACGTTGGTGGGGGGCAAATTAGGCGGTAATAAATATAATGTAGGTGTCAGCGATGTTAGGGGCAGCAGATTAGGGGTTCATAGGGATAATGTAGGTGGAGGCGATGTGCGGTTGGCAGATTAGGGGTTAAAAAAAATATTAGAGTGGCGGTGATGTGGGGGGGCCTCGGTATAGGGGTACATAGGTAGTTTATGGGTGTTAGTGTACTTTAGAGCACAGTAGTTAAGAGCTTTATAAACCGGCGTTAACCCAGAAAGCTCTTAACTACTGTCTTTTTTCTGCGGATGGAGTTTTGTCGGTAGAGAATCTACCGCTCACTTCAGCCAAGACTCTAAATACCAGCGTTAGGAAGATCCCATTGAAAAGATAGGATACGCAATTGGCGTAAGAGGATCTGCGGTATGGAAAAGTCGCGGCTTGGAATTGTGCGTTAGACCCTTTCCTGGCTGACTCTAAATACCAGCGGGCGGTAAAAAGCAGCGTTAGGAGCCCTTAACGCTGCTTTTGACGGCTAAAGCCAAACTCTAAATCTAGGCATATATATTATACAGTATGCTTAATCAGTCCCAGACTGGTCATAGGGCATACAGGGCAAATGCCCGGTGGGCTGAGCTCTTATGTGGGCCATACTGCTTTATAGAAGCCCCACACTCTCTTAATATGGGTAACAATAGGAAAGCTTTTACAGTCAATTTTATGCCAATATCATGGCTACCTAGTTGTCACAGGTCTAACTGATGTTGGCTGCTTTAAATGCCTATTTTTTCCCAGCCCAGTCCTGTGTTGATTTTTTTTTTTAATATTCTAGATGTTATATTTCAAAAATGACGAGCAGAATGCATATTTTACATTCCTATTTTCTTCACAACATAGAAAATAATGCACTTTTTATTATTAAATATATATTGCTATATATATATGATACTGGTTATGTAAAATGCTTATCTATACCTATACATCATAGTCGTGATGTCACCGGAAGTGACATCACGACTATGGGTGCTTAAGATATATTGAACCTAATGACATCAAATACACATATACAAATCTTAGGAATAAAATATAGGACAATTTTATCTCTGAGTGACATTCTACACATATTTTATATATGTTAAACACTCTTTTAATCTTGTGGCGAAACCGGAAGTGCACCTCAGAGCCACATCCGGTCACTTAAGTGACACTGTTATTTAAAGTCTCTCAGCTTACCAATCCAGCAGTCTTGATAAAGGCCTTTTTTTGGGGCCGAAACGCGTAGACCTGTTGGTAAGCACTATTCCAAGATTTTAACTACTCTAAGGACTTGTTACGCTATGTTAATCCTTTTTTTTACAGGGACATTTCTAGGACATTGGACAAAGAGCTGACCGCTGTCAGGATTCACCTGGGAACTCTCCCCCTCAGGATTCAAGGTTCCTTCATGTGATTCTATTTCTAATTTACTGTTATTTGGATTACAACACAACTTTTGTTCTTTTTTTATCTTTATTAACATTTGTTGAACATCACTTTTGTTTTTTCGCTTTTTCACTGGATTTTTTGATCTTATTTTTTCCACTTATTTTTTCCATTTTTATAATTTTTTCCCTGTGTCACCTCATCTCATTTTTTCACATTTTTTTCACTCATTAGTATTAACTCACCTGTGATTATCATTTTTTGTTCATTTTTTGTTCTTTTTTGCACTGCAGTGTCATCAGGACTGTTCAGTTATTTTTTGTGAATTTTTGATTATTACTTTGTGGATTGTTTTTTTACTTTCTTCTTGTATTTGCATACAGTGTTCATACTTTCATTATCACACTTGGCTGCTCACTTATGCTGTAAAAACACTTTGCACATCTATGCTGCAAAAACACTTCGCTTATTTGTTTATTCGCACTCACACGTGGAGTTTACAATATTATTATTTCATATTTCTCATCACATTACCCTTGGATCCTACTGTCATTTAACGCATTGTGAGTTTTTTATAGGGATTTCAAACATATTTTAACCTCTTCAACTTATACCATTGTTTTTATCCATTATTTGTAACAAAATACTATTCTATTTTGTATTAAATCCTTTTAGCCTTAGCAGTTCTACATCTCATTTTTCAGTGTTTATATTTATCCCTTAGCCTACATTGGCGCTGTACATAATATTTCACTACTAGTTCTTTCCTTTGGGGGTTGGTTAGACCCTTTATTTGTATTCAGCTCAAGGGATTGTCTCAGCGCTTGGCTACTACACCATATTTTCTAAGATCTAAAGCAAAATAACACCTTGCAATAACAACGTTATTTGCCATTTTTTAATAAGCTAACATACCACCTGAGGGCTCGTTTCTATTGAGTCTGTAAAAATGGAGCCGCAAGCTACCGAAGTTATTGTCTGCTAAAAGTAGCTTACAGCTCCATTTCAGTGCAAGTTATTTTGTGCAGTGCGTGTAGTCAGCCTTTTCGTCATGTGTAAGTTAACGTTGTGTTCCATCTGATGTTGGATTTTTCAGAAATCACAGCATAACAAGTTAGTTGCTATGGTAACCTGACCTTAGAGTATAAAAATTAATGTTAGCGCATGTGCTCCTTACCTGTGATCGGCTAGAGACGAAAAGACACAGTAGTTAGTTGCAGTGTTTGGAATTTGGTGTTTTTTGAGCTAAGTAAAGTAATTGGCACACCTAAAAAATAATCAAAGAATTTTAAAAAAATATTAAAAATTTAGATCAACTTTTTTTATTTTTTATTTCAAGTTATAGTTACATATATTTTTATATGGAATATTTAGTGCTTTCTCAGGCATAGGTCTAGTTGGAGTTATGTGATTGATTATATTTTCATATGTAAGTACATATATTTAAATATAATTAAAACAACTCCATCCTGCCTGGAGTTATATATAAAAATATATCTAAAAAGAGAAAAGCTTGCAATGTTTGCAAACTTTAAGATCTCAATGTAAAAAAAAATGTTTGAAACAATAAAAACAGTTACCTGTTTGCACCTTGATTGGTAACTGAGTGTAAAATTTCGATTTTTGGCTTCTATTATTTTCCATTGGACATGTAATTGTATTGGGGGTCCGGATGCCGGTAATGATGACAACACACTGTAATGCCTTCCAACTGTTTGTTTTTTTTGCGAGCTGGTGCAAACCCAATGGCGGCTAAATGAAAATGCGCCCTGAGTGTGTGTAAACTTTCTGGATATATTAATATCTTGTTTACTTCAATTGTTTTCCAGGCCAAAGACTCCCCCACAACCGATACTTACCATACTTGGAGAAGTCAATGCTTGAACTATTGGAGTAGACAAGGCTTGTCATTGTCATCCTGCAAATCTGCAATATTTAGATTTGATTAAAACAAAGTGTTTTTATCTACACACAATTAAACTTTTTATAGTACAGTCTCAAAATGTTGGTCTAACATTGTCTCTTCCTAATTCACAGTTATGAAAACCGTTATTTAAGCTGTTTTTTTACAAACATTTCTGGCATTTACTTTTCCTTGCTTTTACCAAACAGACATTAATATTTGTACACCTGTCACCTTTTTCTACAACATAGAAGCCATGACATGTATCATTCCCCTAGTTCCTATTAAAATACATAACATATATTTTGTCTATGCCCTATATCAGTAATACAGTAGCTGGTGCCTCATTATTTTTAAAAAAACAAATTCTTGGCAATATTAGATTATTTAAATAAAATATAGAGAGGTCAGTTATGTTTTTCAAGCGTTTAAGTTCTAAAGAAGCTTGACTGCTGGTAGAATACATTTTTGTCAAATTTTCCCAGCAATCATTTTTTGTATCAGTTTTCAGTTAATAGCAATTCCTTAATTCATTTCTTTAAAAAAAAAAACAATATATAATTTTTTGACTATATGTAATAATTTAAAGCAATTGCATTAACTTATTTTTTAAATATTCAGATATTTTCTCATTAAAGGGACATTCCAGTCAAAAATTAAATGCACATAGATTTATTACATCTTTGAATAGAAACATGTTTGCAATATACATGTATTGGCAAAAATGCTTCTAGTAAAAGTTATCACTGTTTTTTAGTGTTAACATTTTTCTCTGCACTTGCATGTGAAGCATAGCTAGATATTGTCATTGCACCAACATTTTAAATAATGCAGCAGCTCAGATCATCAATTGGTCTCGTATCATGTCAGCAATTAACAAATTGAGTCATCACCAGATAGTGCAAACACTTTAGGCTCTCTGAGCAAGTGCTGTGTTTAAAATGCTGGTGCACGGTGCATACTTGAATACAATTTTGAAACAGCTATAGCTTTAATTAAAAGCATTTTTGCTAATGAATGTATATTATACAAATTGCTTCTGTTCAATACCAAAATGCATCCATATGGTTTCCAATTTTGGCTGGAATATCCCTTTAACTTGGACCACGTGTCATCATCTTGGGGGTCATTTTCGGAGCTGTTCCCCATCTGCACATAACAATGTGGCTGAAGGTATCAGTATTGCCAGGAACGCCGGTGACGTCATCACAGTTACCACTTCCAGAAACCTGAAAGTGTCAAGCTGCTGAAAATAACTTAAAGGAGCTGAATGGTGGAGGGTAAGTATTCAAATAGCTAAATTGCTGCTCCCTTAATCCCTAGAAACCCTCAAGACCCAGCTTTAAAAAGCAACCGCCCACTCCTTGAGATGTGCATCTTGGGGGTATAAAGCTAAAGCATGATTTTTAAAAAGATAAAAATAAAATACACACTTTTTTAAAGAGGGGATCACTAGGTACTTATAACTAGCCATAAAAACTAGAAACCCCCAAGACCCGTTATTTAAAGACAAAAAGCCTACCTGGAAAGTATAGATCTGTGTTTATTTGAGTAGAGTCTCATGGGAGCCCATATGTACAAGTGAAAACTATATACATTTACCCAAGGGTCCTTTTTTATAGGAGGATAATGCCTTGTTTCTTTTAATAGAGAAATTAGGGGAAGAAACAAACACTCACCTAGATTACGAGTTTTGCGTTGCAGCTTTTTTTTTTATATATATATTTTTTATTGAAGTTACAAAACAATACAGCAAAACAAATTTGTCCATAAATAAAAATGACATGGGACTAGGGTGTACACTGTGACTACATAAGTAGTACAATATAGGTAATGGTTTACTGTCTAAGACATGAGTACTGTGCTCTGACACGACAACACATGTATATAATTGGTGAGGGAAGAATATGCCTAAAACATAAAGCTATAACTAGCAGATTGAGTGCTTGTGTGGAGGTATAATATTCTGGAGTTTGAGAGGAATATATATAAATTAGATCTCCTGCAATATAATCCTAGAAGGACATAGTAGAGATAGGACTGGATCTATAGGAACTTCAGTTTTATGGTATATATAAACAAAAAAAAATAGAAAAAGGATCCCCATATTGCCATAAAATATGCTCTTTTGTCTAACCAAATTTATTTGGGGCATGGGGGGTTGGCTTTTGGGTTTGGTCACTCATGGACCAAAGTGTATAAGGAGAAAGAGAGTAAAGTCGAATGGCAAGAGCCGTTCAAAAAGATAGAGGGGGAAATAGGGGGGGGGGGGGGAGACTTTAAAATAGACATGGAGTTGAGATTTGTGAGATGAGAAAAGTAAATTGACTATGAGGATGTGGAGGGAGAAATGTATAATACCACCCCAGTTTTCAAGTTATACTGAGAGTATCTAATGTTTAACCACCCTAGAAGTAACTGTGTACCATATTTTACAGAATATACAGTGAGGTCTACAAACAGAAACAGTGCCTGGCGGGCTAACAATATTATATAAACTGAGAAGAGCTAAACCATAAACTAGTAGATACACCTTTTGTGAGGTTAAGAGGTAGCACAAATTCCATCAACCAAAATGAATAATGCCTTCAATAAGTTCAGTGCCAGTGTGAGTCATATAATATTGTAGGCTATTAATGGTAATATGGGCTATTATATAGTATGAAACCAATCAATTCTAACACCATAATCTGTCTAAAACATCTAATCTGCCTGAAAGATATGCATGAGGCATGTGAGTGAGTATATAATGAGGGCCTAGTTATAATTTTTTAACAAGTGTAAATTAGGACACTAAGTCAAATGATATATCTCTCCCAACCTCAGTTCTAAGATAATAGATAATGGGGTAACATTAGGAAAAATGTAAAACAATACAATTATATCAGTTAGGGTGTGCTAAGGGAGCAATTATGTTAATAAATCTAAGCTTAAGAGTTGTGTGAGTAGTACTAGATATATCATCAGACATTTAAAGTATCCTCATTAAATACAATATTGTTTTGAGGCCTATGGTGTTGTGGGTTTAGGAATCCTTATCTTTAAATTTAAATAAGTAGGTACTGTTGACATAAGGGCATTAGCGCATAAGCACATTGGTTCTGTCTGAAAATTAGATATGTCAAATATGAGTATGTATTGAACGAAATCCCAACTATAAGCTTTTAGGAAGTTTAAATCAGGCCCCTGATGAAAAAAGATACTGAGACAATAGATGTTAAGGTAGCATTAGATGAAGCCTAGTGCAAAACTGTTACATCAGGTGAGTTATAGCAAAATAGAGGAGCATATATGTTCATAAGACTTAACTTTAGAGAAATAGGAGGTATAACACCAAAAACATGTAACATATGCATCAGGATCAGTGCTAGTTTAAGTCCTATGGTATAGGGAACTTGGTAACACTTGTCTCTCAGTTTAAGGGAACAGTTGCTGTACACAAAATGGAGCGTTGTAGAGATGGTTAATACAGTCTCTGACACTCCTGGCCGCAGTTTAAAAGTTTAACCGATACCGGTTCTAATCAGGTACTTGCCACGGAAGTCAGAGAGGAGCCCTCCCAGGGGCCAGCGCGTTGCTGGGTATGTAGGCCTTAATTTGATTACTGCAGGGAATGGGAGTGGTGCTTACGATCCTGCAACCCAGACCCCTCATGAAACCCTGCATCCGAACTAGGTTATCGGTGCGATTCGTAGGAGCTACGTGCACTGGCTTCAGGTTAGCAGTTTCATAAAGAGCGGAGACAGACGTGTCGCTAGATGGTGAAATTGCCGCTGGTATGTCAGCCTCAGGCCATGCCCCGATCGGCCGCTTCGGAGCACGGCCCAGGGTAACGGTAGCGATGTCAGGGATAGGATCAGGGAAACTCTCAAGGCTAGAAAGAGCTCTGTCATGAGGGTCTATGTTGGTAGGCCGCACCGCCATTTTAGGAAAATCAACTGCGAAGTAGGCAAATGGAAGGGTCTCCTGTGGGCAGGCAATGGTGAGTGGTGAGTTCCCAGGATCGCACTCTAAGGTGACTGTGATATCTTCCCGGTCTAGGGATATGCAGTGAAGGAGCGTGCTGAAATAGTCATCCATTTGGATCTCCAATGTAGCAAGTGCGTCCATGATCTCCCTGTCCATCCTCTTCAGCTGTAGGTCCGGGAGCTTGATTCTATTTTTAATAATAGAGCTGTTATTCACTTCGGTAGTGAAAGAGGCAATTAACCCAGATAACCTGAGGGGAGGTTGCGATCACAAGTAGAGGCCTCTGTCTGTGTTCAGAATTGGGCAAATCGGCTCCTGAGTATTCCAATGAGATGAGATTGACATCCTTTAGATAAGCTAGTAGTATAGCAGCTAAAACAGTTATTTTTGTGGTTAGATGCCAAGGTATCAATGAGATATTCTATAGATTAGTGTAGGAAAATCAGGAGCTTCATATTTTGCGACTTATCATGGGCGAGTCTTAGCCACGCCCCCCGCGTTGCAGCTTTTAACGCTGAAAAAAATGGCAATTTCAGCGTAAAAGCAGTAACGCACTATTGGGATTCATGCCCATATAGCTATGCCGCAAGCATTTTAGCCTGTAACGCAACGTCAATCCCGCACTCAAAAAAATGAAGTTTTTGTGTGGGATTTTCATAGCACCGGTAAATACAGATTGTGTGATCTGGCTAAAATGCTTGCATTACAGCCTATAACAAAACAATCCATACCGCCATCTGAGAGCAGTAGTTATGGATTTTGTGTTTCAAAATTTTTTCACAAAACTTATAACTAAAATGTTACAAAGTAAACTAACACCCATAAACTATCTGTTAACCCTTAAACTGCTGCCCTCCCGCATCACAAACACTATATTAAACCTATTAACCCCTAATCTGCCACCCACCCACATTGTGACTATTCAAAAAATGTATTAACCCCTAATCTGCGCTCCCGACATCGCCAACACTAATAAAATTATTAACCCCTATTCCGCCATTTCCTGACATCACCACCACTATAATAAATTTATTAACCCCTATTCCGCTGCTCCCCAACATCGCCGCCACTAAAGTTATTATCCCCTAAACCTCCGACCCCCCACATTGCAAAACTCTAAATTAAACTATTAACCTCTAAACCTAACACCCCCATAACTTTAAATTAAAATTACAATAGAACTCTATTTAAATAAATAAAAAATAAATAAAAAAATTACATAACTAATAACTAACTAATAACTAACTAATCTAATAAAATAAAAAATACTATTAATTAAAATATCTAAATTACAAATTTAAAAAACCTAACACTACGAAAAAAATTACAAGATCTAAATTACAACAAAACAAACAAATCCTACGAAAAATGTAAAAAAATAATAAACCCTAAGCTTACAAAAAATAAACGAGATTATAAAAAATAAAAATAATTACACCTAATCTAATAGCCCCATAAAAAATAAAAAAGCCCCCCAAATAAAAACACCCCCTAGCCCACAAAAAACTACCAATAGCCTTTAAAAGGGCCTTTTGTAGGGCATTGCCTTAAATAAATCAGCTCTTTTACATGTAAAAAAATACAAATTCCCCATAACAGTAAAACCCACCACCCAACCAACCCCCCAAAATAAAAAACCTAACTCTAAAAAAAACCTAAGCTACCCATTGCCTCTAAAGGGGCATTTGTATGGGCATTGCCCTTTAAAGGGCATTTAGCTCTTTTGCATTGCCCTTAAAAGGGCATTTAGCTCTTTTTCAAAGCCCAAACCCTAATCTAAAAAAAAAAAACACCGAAAAAATTAAAAAATAACCTAACACTAACCCCAGAAGATCTACTCATGGTTTCTGAAGTCCGGACATCCATCTCCATCCAGGCGGAGAGGTCTTCATCCAGGCGACAAGGTCTTTATCCATCCCGGGGGTGTCTTCCATCTTCATCCCAATGGCGTGGAGTGGAGCCATCCTGGAAGCTAATCCCATCCTATGTGGAGCGTCCTCTTCATACGGTCGCCACTGTACACTGAAGTTGAATGCAAGGTAGTCGTTTCAAAATGGCGTCCCTTGCATTCCTATTGGCTAATTTGATTCTTTAAATTAAAATAAGCCAATAGGATCAGAGCCACTGAAACCCTATTGGCTGGTTTGAACAGTCCGGAAGTTTAGGAGTTAATAACTTTATTTAGTGGCGGCGATGTCGGAGACTGGCGAATTAGGGGTTAATAGCTTTATTATAGTGTCAGCGATGTCGGGGAGCAGCAGAGTAGGGGTTAATAACTTTTATTAGTGGCAGCGATGTAGGGAGCGGCAGATAAGGGGTTAATAACTTTATTTAGTTGGGGTGGCGGATTAGGGGTGTTTAGACTTAGGGTTTATGTTAGGGTGTTAGGTTTAAACGTAACTTTTTTTCCCCCATAGACATCAATAGGGTTGCGTTACGGCGATCGCGATTCCGCACTTCAGGTGTTAGTTTTTTTTCTAACACTCTCTCCCCATTGATGTCTATGGGGGAAAGCATACACAAGCACGTATTCTCAGCCCTTGGCTTTTGTACGGTATGGAGCTTATATATATATATTGCACGCACAAGGAGGTTTTTCAGAAACTCATAATGGCAGTGCTATGTCGGGGTGAAATAACGCAACTTTTGTTGCGTTCCTTTGGCACACTGTTTAGCGCAAAACTCGTAATCTAGGTGACTATTATTTAAAACGTTTATTATTTATTACATTTTTAATTACATCATATTCATTTTTTAACACATTTTGTTGTTCTCAGATGTCATGATGTATACATAAATAATGGATAGTTTAAATCTGCTGTGTTCGCTAGAAAATAATATATATATATATAAATATATATATATATATATTATATGTGCAGGCTTCTCATCTAAAAATTCCAAAACAGCTCAGCAAAGGGGTGGAAATGGGTCAGTTAAGGGGACAATAAGCTTTATACCAGCCTGCTCCTTTTTTAAAAAGACTAGTTCACACCTAGGGCCCCATTTATTAAGCTGAAAATGCATCTTCAGGGCCACATCATTTCAGGCCCGTACGAGCGAGGCTGAAACCCTAAGTGACTGCAGCTACTTAGCCTCTCCTAATGATCTAATTATGAACATTCAAAAATGAAAGTAAAATTCAAAAAACAGAAATAAAATTTGATTACCAAATATTAATGGATTTTCATTCTTATCAATATTCGATTGTCCAAAAAGTGTAGGAGCAAAGCGGATCAAATTATTATATTTTTTTTAAAAGAAAGTAATAACAGTATAAGATAAAATAGTCTATAGATAATGTTTGTATAGGTAGATTTTAAAAATGCTTTATGTATTTTTTATTTAACTTTTTTAATGTTGTTTTTTCAAATTCTCAAAACTGGAAATGCTCCTAGCAGTCTCCTCAAGGCTAACCCAGCTACATATATTTCCGTAATTTGCTATAGCAGTTTGCAACAACTACAAAACAATAGTAACACAATGCCAGTGGCCAACCATGTTGTCTACAGATTTTAGTCCGTATTAACTCCTCCAAATAAGGCAAGTAGTCTTTGTAGTTTGCGTATTGAAAAACAAGCGGTACATTTGTTTTAAAAATGTTTAGACTTGGCTGATATTGTATTTTATACCAAGACAACAGATTTGCCTTATAATTATAAGGTGATTTATACAAGGGGAATACTGATAATCTAGGAAAACCTAGAACTCCTAAACTCTCCTCACAGAATTTTAAGAGATAATTGCACGGGGTGCTATTCTAGAATATTAAACTGCTTTTATCAATGTTTATTTTAATGTTGGGTTTCTGGCTGTGCTCTGTCAATTTTGGATATATCCAAAGGGGAAGAAAACAGTTTACCTCAGCTAACAACATTTAAACATTAGTGTAACTACCGTAACTGCACTTGTGATTAACAAAACTCCTTTAAACAAAATGCTATATTCCAAATGTGTGGTTTGATCACAGCCAGGTAATTATATATTATTTGACCTCACATCTGCTTCAGGTAAAGTAATGAAGAAAGATCACAGTGAGGTAACAAAGCACATCCAAGTATAAACTATAATTATCTGTGTAATCTAAATAGGATGTCTATAATTAAATAAGATGTTCTAAACTAGCATTTATCTAAATAAAATACATTTACGGTAAGCCTCGATTGTATGTAGTGCTAAAAACACATTATTTCCTTATTTCATGTTAATATTTACTACATGCAAAAAGCACATATTAACATGCATTACAAAGTACTAGCGTAACAGGTGCATTTACACGAACATTAAACACTAAAAACATTTTTTTAAGCTTAGCATTGAGGTTATTCCCCACCTTCCTCTAGTCATGGTTGCTGCCATGTTGACATTTTTCGGCTTTCATTGGATTCCAGCGCTGACATGTTTGCACATGTGTTGCCACTCTCCTTCAGACACCTGCAGCAAAACCTAATTTACAAAACAGCAGTGCCCATAATTAGAGGGAGGTGCATGACATGCATTTAGTGTTTAATGTTTCTTTTTCAATGACTTCTTGGAAATTATCTATAAGATATCCAAAAAAGTATTTTTGTATAAAAAAAAGTATGTTTTGAGTGCAGGCACAAGTGTTTCTTCTTTCGTGTGCTTTATTGGGCCCTGATATTTAAAACATCAACAGACCATTGAGGAACTGCCTCACTGGCCTTATCGGACTCTTATTCAGATGGTCTGTCAAGATATTCAAAGAAAAGGGGAGTGTCCTAGCAATGCCGGCAAGCGACAATGTATCTCCCATAGAAGTCAATGGGAACATGACATCACCTCCCGCATCGCCGACATCGCTGCTGCGCATATTGCTGCGGCCAGGGGTGGGGCCTATTTCAAGTGGGCCTACACAGCACAGACAGTATGCTCACTGAAACTAAAAATAGTTTCTGTTTAGGCACACTCCAAATATTGCCGTGGGGACCTACGTTTAATTACACCTACACTAACTACCTCAGGCGATGTAAACTTGACAACTGACGAGACACACATGGCCGCTATCGATCTTGTGTCGATGTGTCTAGATCAAAATGCAGGCTACTCCAATTAGCACGCCTCTCTCCCTCCCACCGACCGTCTACACCTACCTTAGATCTAATCTACACTCCCATCATTGCACCACCCAACTAACTCCCCCAGACCACCTACACCTATGTAACGCCTAACCTACACACCCCCGGAATGCCCAGCTAAGTCCCTAAGACCCAAGCAAGAAAAAGACGACGGCACTACTAATGCTGTGTCCCACTAGTTTTCGAATTTCTTCTCAGAGTATGAGAAATATCAATAGTATTTGGGGAGACTGGGTGCTGTACATAGGGAAAGACTAACTAGCAAATAACAATTGCAGTAAGCAATTGCAAGGATGTACTTGGGTAGCACTCACCAGCAAATAATCTATTTTAGGTCCAATACTACCATAGGTAAAGAAGCCCAAAGTTGGGTGAATTAAAACTTAACTTTTATTTCATAAGTTAAAATCTTTACAACACATTAAAATTAGCGAACAGTGTGTGGTGTGGGAATGTTGCTCCTGGGAAGGAGTTACCAAATTATATATTCTAGGTAAATTCTGAGGAGAATATCCTCACTATTGTGGGGTGCTACAGTGTACCTCGGGTGTCACCCTTTTAAGTGAGATCCTGAGTTATATCTCAGGTGTAGCTAATCCACCAATAGTTGTGTCAGTCCTCAGTGTGAGGGGTGTGAATAATAATATTAAGAGGTTGAGGACCCTGACTGTAACGGTCCCCGCTTGCTATTTGCCACTTAGATATTAGTAAATGGAATAGAATTACCACCTTACTGATTATACTGGGGGGAGTATCAGCTGCATTATACTGGGTTAGGAGGATATTATTATATTGTGAGGCGGTATCTATAAGGCCATATAGCACGTCTTATATTATTTGTTATACCCACTTATATACGTGGGTTCAAAAGTTTTCCCCAGCTTGTAGGGATAGTCAGATTAGGCGTATTCCAGTATTAATCTGATATTACGAATATTCTGTACTTGTGTATGGATAGCTCTGTTGGTTAATTTAAATTGTTTATTAGTGCCAACAAATGTTAGTGGAATTCCATACAGAGGGCTAAACACACATATAAATCCGGTACAGTATTAGTTTATTTGTTACTGGATGGAATGCTTCGTGCAAACCAATATATATAGTAGTATGTAGTGCTTATACTCGTGTGGTGACGCTTAGCATCTAGGTGAGACCCTTTGTAACGAAATCTGGCAGGTCTCGGCTGTAAAATGACAGCTGTGGTATTCAAAAAAGATTGCTTAACTTGATACTGACTTCCTGGTCTCAGAGTTACTAATTTGTGTAGCTGTAATGTCAGATTACTGCCCCTAATGGGTTATGTGTTCTCAGACTTTCGTAGCGTCAAGTATATACCTATAGATTCCTTTACATAAGGTTCAAGTTAGCAGTATACTTCACCAGTGATAACTGTCTATATTGACCCCCAGATTTGATCTAATATGTCTCATCAGTAAGTATTATATGCTGATCTCGGAGTATATAGCTTATTTAACCGGAAGGCTATCTATGGATACCATTGATGGAGTAGCGGAACGGTTATTAAAGCCTTGATAATAAAATTAGTATTTCCGTTAGGCCTCCCCCGCTTTAATGTGAATAAATAGATCACTTAATATTCTAGGTTACAGTAGCTGTGAAGCCCTTTTACCATAATATATTAATTCGTAGTGTATCTATTGTTAGAGATAGCGGTTTGTAAGGTGCAGGTACAAATACTTAGCAGCTTGTATATAGCTAGAAGGTCTCGATTGCTTTCGTAGCGTCAAGGATATATCTATAGATTCCTTTATTTAAGGTTCAGATTAGCAGTATATATCGCCAGTAATTACTGTCTATTACTGTCTATATTGACCCCCTGATTTGATCTAATATATCTCCTCAGTAAGTATTATATGCTGGTTTGGGAGTGTATAGCTTATATAACCGAAAGGCTGTCTATGGTTGCCATTAAAGGAGTAGCAGAACGGTTATTTGAGCCTCGGTAATAAAATTAGTATTACCGTTAAGACTCCCAGCTTTTAATGTAAATAAATAGATCACTTAATATTCTAGGTTACGGTAGCTGTGAAGCCCTTTTACCCTAATATATTAATTCGTAGCGTATCTATTTTAGGAGATAGCCATAAGTAAGGTGCCGGTACAAATAGTTAGCAGCTTGTGTATAGCTAGAAGGTCTCGGTTACACACAATCTCTCACACATATACCATTTTTAAATTAAGTTCTGGTTAAACATTCATACACCAAATCCCACTGTTTGTAAGTTAAAAAGGAGAAAAGTTCTCCAGCTGCCCTGACATGTTTCGCCACGAAGGCTTTGTCAAAGGTGGGGCGCCCGCCGAACTCGGGGCTTTTTATTGGCTGACCGGTGGGAGTTACTCCCTCGTCGGCTGTATTGATTGGTTCCCTGTTTCTCCTATAGTATTTGTAGGAGAAGGGGGTGTGTAGAGGGTTCGCCATTTCTGTCACCGCTTATTGGGTGCCTGTCTTTAATTCTAAGTGCTAGATTGTAATACTTGGGCACGTAATAGGGGTTGTGTACTTAAGTGAGGTGGGATTCTGCAGCGGATATAAGAAGATCGTTAGAGTACCCTTAGCTGACATATCCCAAATGGGCCGTTCTACCTGTTAGAGGATCTAATAATAATTTGATCGCAACCAAAATCGGAATTGATAGAAAACAAACATAATTAACACTTTCCATGATTTACAGTGTAGTCATAAATGATACGTATTGTTAAAGGGGAAACAGAGTGCGAAGCCATATTGTGTGAATGGGATCAGGATGTTCTCCTGTTTCAAGTAGTGATATCGTGTGAGAGAATAAAAAAAGGGGTTGTGAACAGACAATAAAAATAATAATAGTAAAAACTAGTGCCAAACGTGAACCACTTGATCTAGTGTCCAATTATTTAACCTCATTAGATTCTCGGTCCCTGGACAAAATTGTGATTTAGCCAGTGTGTGGTTATGTGAAAATGTGAGCCCAGTTGCCAAAAAGTCCTGGGCTATCCAAATAATTTGGATAGAGAAATATAACAGATCTGTCTAGATGTGGGCTTCTCAGACATGTAGTGACATTTAATAATGGTGTCATAGGTGTGCTTACATCATAGGGTGTGCTTAACAAATTATAAAGTGCACCTTTTACATTACTGTAAAAACGTGAGGAAGGGGTGGGTTTTTAACAAGTTTAAGATTAGTTAATTATTGGTAAATCAAGTGATGAAAGGGATACGTGGAACCTGTTCATTTGTGGTTCCCCTTGTATATTATTATGCGATTTAGTGGTCCCATTCCTATATGGTTTTTAGTGGTTAGTACTCAGTTTTACTCGAACCATATAGGGAATGGTATAGAGTTATATTAATTCTATTTTATATCCTGCTCAGGCTTTCCCTTTTGGAATCCTGGTAGTGTTATATCTCATTCTCACATCCTAAGGTGTCCTATTTGGATGAATTTTAGTGTCTCTCCACAAGGTACTTATTAGTTTCTGAGTTTGTTCATTTTTACAGAAAACAATAATAGTTGTTTTGTTCATTTAATCCCTTGGGATACACACTATCTAGCAGATATATCCACCTACACTCTGCTCTTAACAGGGCCTGTTCTATGTTGCCCCCTCTTATGCCTAAGGATATTTTTTCGATTCCTTGGCACTTTAGCTCTCTTGGATTAGAGAAATGGCGTTTAAAGAAATGGAGGGCCACTGAGGTTATGGTTTTTCCATCTTCAAGGTCCTTTGCGGCATTTTTAATGTTCCTTACATGCTCCTGTAGTCTAATTTTGAGCTGGCGGCTGGTCATTCCAACATAGGTCTTGGAGCAGCTGCAGGATAATGCATATATTATGTTATCCGTTGTGCAGCTGATGTAATTCTTGATTTTGTGTGTATGGCCAAACCTATCTTGAATCATATCCGTTCTACGGATATATTTACATGAGGAGCAAGTGCCGCACGGGAAAGATCCTGCCCGAATGGCAGTCCTGGTTTTCCCCACTTGGTAGTGGCTACGGGATACCCTGTCTTTTATGTTCAGGGTTCTCCTGTATCCTATTTGTATCTTTTCTCCTACAATTGGCTTCAGATCTGGGTCTAAAGTGAGAATGTGCCAGTGTTTGTTCAGTATTTCATTTACAGCTTGCACTTGTGGAGTGTAAGTTAGAATTAGTCTGGTTTGTTCATCCTTTCTCTTGGACTTTTTATGGAGTAATTCTGTTCGGTTGGTATGGATTGCCCTATTTTTGGCTCTTTTGATATTTCTTTTGCTGTAACCTCTGTCCTCTAGTCGTTGCTCTAGAATTCTGGATTGCTCTTTGAAAAGATGTATATTGCTACAATTCCTTCTTATCCTCAAAAATTCCCCAACCGGTAACGATTTGGTGGTTCCGGGGGCGTGAGAGCTGCTGTTATGCAACAAGCTATTAGTTGCTGTTTCTTTTCTATAGAGATTAGTTTGTATTCTTCCCTCCTGATCTTTGAAGATTGTGAGATCTAGGAAATCTATCTCTTTTTGGCTCATTTTGTAAGTTAACTTGATGTTTAGATCATTCTGATTGAGATTGTGGAGGAAGCTCTCTTCAAACTTATGAACATCCTGATACGTCATGACAAAGAAAAATATGATAAACTAGAAACAACTATCCAAGAGCAATACACACAACTTAAAAAATACGAATTACAATCTGATTTTGAAAAGATGTACAAAACCTATCAGAAAGAATTAGACCAATACATTAAAGAGTTACGAGATATGAAACAGGGCAAGCTTTTTAGAGATATTAATGATTATAAAGAGAAAAAGATATATAAGTGGAGAAGGAGAAACTTCTATAAAGGTACCCCCAGAACTAACCATCCTAATATAATCCAAAGTGATATTTCAGACACGGATGGGGAGGACAATATAGGCAATGACAACAATGGAGACACTCCAAGTACTTCCACTGCCACTTTCTCTCTACCAACCAGAAATAAGAGAAAGAATTTTTTAGAAGAAGGCACATCAGAAGAGGTAGAACCTCCAGAAGAGGCCAGAAGTTCAAACAAAAAACCAACCAGGTCAAGAGGTTACCCCAGAGGAACACATCGGAGGGGCAGACAACATCAGAGAGCCCCGAGTCCCTTCTCTCAGATGAGACTAAATCACTAAAAATTATAAACTTGTCCGAGCACGTCTTATCTTCAGATCATATCTCTGTATTATCTAAAGGTCTATCTTTCTGCCCCACGGGACAACTCAACAAATTCGAAATAATCAAAGATATACAGCTGTACATACGAAAATTAAATTTAAAAAAAATGTTTGCAAAAAAATCTGATCCCACCCTGTCAGAAGCTGATAGGAGGAGCTTACAAGACTTGGAAAGCCTATTACAGGATAATGAATCTCAATCTAAATCCTGGAGACGAAATTTGAAGGCTAGATCCACATTTGTACCTAAATACAACCTATCCACTCAATTGGAAATATACAATCAAGTGGTCTGTGAAGAAATCTCACAATTAAAAATGGGCTATCCGGAACAGAACCTTACAAGAACCGAAAAATTGGCTCTCAAAGAAATCCAGACATGGGATGACATAATAATAAGGGAAGCGGATAAGGGGGGCAACATTGTCCTCTGGCCTTTACCGATGTACCTGAAACAAGTAGAAAAACAACTAAAAAAACGACAATGCTACCAAAAACTATTTAATAATCCAAGTGAAACATATAGTAAGATCTATAACAACATAATCAAAGAAGGCAGTAGCAGAGGAATCATAAATACTGATGAAGTAAAGTTCCTAACAGTCAGACACCCCAAAATTGCTACCTTTTATCTCATCCCCAAGGTTCACAAAAATATAACCAATCCGCCTGGTAGGCCCATTGTCTCTGGCAACGAATGTCTATCAGAAAATGCCAGTCGATATGTGGACCACAGACTGAGAGAATTTGTGGAGGCCCTTCCCTCCTATGTCAAAGACACCATGGAGGTATTACAAAGACTGGACAATAGCAACGCCGGAAAAGAAACCTGGCTTGTTACAGCGGACGTTGAGTCCCTGTACACCTCCATAGAACATGACAAGGGACTTAGGGCTGTTCAGTTCTTTCTCAATCAAGGCTCCGCGGAAAAGGAGGATCACGATCTGTTCATCCTAAAACTATTGGAATTTGTCCTCAAATACAATTTCTTCACCTTTGCCAATCAGTTTTACTTACAAGTTCAAGGGACGGCGATGGGCACGGCCTGTGCCCCTACCTACGCCAACTTGTTCTTAGGTTTCTGGGAAAAACATGTGGTATTCAATGACAGGCACTCTACCGAAACAGACAAAATACCTTTCTGGATTCGGTACATAGATGACATTCTGTTCATGTGGGAAGGGAGTAAGGAAGAATTAGAGAGCTTCCTCCACAATCTCAATCAGAATGATCTAAACATCAAGTTAACTTACAAAATGAGCCAAAAAGAGATAGATTTCCTAGATCTCACAATCTTCAAAGATCAGGAGGGAAGAATACAAACTAATCTCTATAGAAAAGAAACAGCAACTAATAGCTTGTTGCATAACAGCAGCTCTCACGCCCCCGGAACCACCAAATCGTTACCGGTTGGGGAATTTTTGAGGATAAGAAGGAATTGTAGCAATATACATCTTTTCAAAGAGCAATCCAGAATTCTAGAGCAACGACTAGAGGACAGAGGTTACAGCAAAAGAAATATCAAAAGAGCCAAAAATAGGGCAATCCATACCAACCGAACAGAATTACTCCATAAAAAGTCCAAGAGAAAGGATGAACAAACCAGACTAATTCTAACTTACACTCCACAAGTGCAAGCTGTAAATGAAATACTGAACAAACACTGGCACATTCTCACTTTAGACCCAGATCTGAAGCCAATTGTAGGAGAAAAGATACAAATAGGATACAGGAGAACCCTGAACATAAAAGACAGGGTATCCCGTAGCCACTACCAAGTGGGGAAAACCAGGACTGCCATTCGGGCAGGATCTTTCCCGTGCGGCACTTGCTCCTCATGTAAATATATCCGTAGAACGGATATGATTCAAGATAGGTTTGGCCATACACACAAAATCAAGAATTACATCAGCTGCACAACGGATAATATAATATATGCATTATCCTGCAGCTGCTCCAAGACCTATGTTGGAATGACCAGCCGCCAGCTCAAAATTAGACTACAGGAGCATGTAAGGAACATTAAAAATGCCGCAAAGGACCTTGAAGATGGAAAAACCATAACCTCAGTGGCCCTCCATTTCTTTAAACGCCATTTCTCTAATCCAAGAGAGCTAAAGTGCCAAGGAATCGAAAAAATATCCTTAGGCATAAGAGGGGGCAACATAGAACAGGCCCTGTTAAGAGCAGAGTGTAGGTGGATATATCTGCTAGATAGTGTGTATCCCAAGGGATTAAATGAACAAAACAACTATTATTGTTTTCTGTAAAAATGAACAAACTCAGAAACTAATAAGTACCTTGTGGAGAGACACTAAAATTCATCCAAATAGGACACCTTAGGATGTGAGAATGAGATATAACACTACCAGGATTCCAAAAGGGAAAGCCTGAGCAGGATATAAAATAGAATTAATATAACTCTATACCATTCCCTATATGGTTCGAGTAAAACTGAGTACTAACCACTAAAAACCATATAGGAATGGGACCACTAAATCGCATAATAATATACAAGGGGAACCACAAATGAACAGGTTCCACGTATCCCTTTCATCACTTGATTTACCAATAATTAACTAATCTTAAACTTGTTAAAAACCCACCCCTTCCTCATGTTTTTACAGTAATGTAAAAGGTGCACTTTATAATTTGTTAAGCACACCCTATGATGTAAGCACACCTATGACACCATTATTAAATGTCACTACATGTCTGAGAAGCCCACATCTAGACAGATCTGTTATATTTCTCTATCCAAATTATTTGGATAGCCCAGGACTTTTTGGCAACTGGGCTCACATTTTCACATAACCACACACTGGCTAAATCACAATTTTGTCCAGGGACCGAGAATCTAATGAGGTTAAATAATTGGACACTAGATCAAGTGGTTCACGTTTGGCACTAGTTTTTACTATTATTATTTTTATTGTCTGTTCACAACCCCTTTTTTTATTCTCTCACATGATATCACTACTTGAAACAGGAGGACATCCTGATCCCATTCACACAATATGGCTTCGCACTCTGTTTCCCCTTTAACAATACGTATCATTTATGACTACACTGTAAATCATGGAAAGTGTTAATTATGTTTGTTTTCTATCAATTCCGATTTTGGTTGCGATCAAATTATTATTAGATCCTCTAACAGGTAGAACGGCCCATTTGGGATATGTCAGCTAAGGGTACTCTAACGATCTTCTTATATCCGCTGCAGAATCCCACCTCACTTAAGTACACAACCCCTATTACGTGCCCAAGTATTACAATCTAGCACTTAGAATTAAAGACAGGCACCCAATAAGCGGTGACAGAAATGGCGAACCCTCTACACACCCCCTTCTCCTACAAATACTATAGGAGAAACAGGGAACCAATCAATACAGCCGACGAGGGAGTAACTCCCACCGGTCAGCCAATAAAAAGCCCCGAGTTCGGCGGGCGCCCCACCTTTGACAAAGCCTTCGTGGCGAAACATGTCAGGGCAGCTGGAGAACTTTTCTCCTTTTTAACTTACAAACAGTGGGATTTGGTGTATGAATGTTTAACCAGAACTTAATTTAAAAATGGTATATGTGTGAGAGATTGTGTGTAACCGAGACCTTCTAGCTATACACAAGCTGCTAACTATTTGTACCGGCACCTTACTTATGGCTATCTCCTAAAATAGATACGCTACGAATTAATATATTAGGGTAAAAGGGCTTCACAGCTACCGTAACCTAGAATATTAAGTGATCTATTTATTTACATTAAAAGCTGGGAGTCTTAACGGTAATACTAATTTTATTACCGAGGCTCAAATAACCGTTCTGCTACTCCTTTAATGGCAACCATAGACAGCCTTTCGGTTATATAAGCTATACACTCCCAAACCAGCATATAATACTTACTGAGGAGATATATTAGATCAAATCAGGGGGTCAATATAGACAGTAATAGACAGTAATTACTGGCGATATATACTGCTAATCTGAACCTTAAATAAAGGAATCTATAGATATATCCTTGACGCTACGAACGCAATCGAGACCTTCTAGCTATATACAAGCTGCTAAGTATTTGTACCTGCACCTTACAAACCGCTATCTCTAACAATAGATACACTACGAATTAATATATTATGGTAAAAGGGCTTCACAGCTACTGTAACCTAGAATATTAAGTGATCTATTTATTCACATTAAAGCGGGGGAGGCCTAACGGAAATACTAATTTTATTATCAAGGCTTTAATAACCGTTCCGCTACTCCATCAATGGTATCCATAGATAGCCTTCCGGGTTAAATAAGCTATATACTCCGAGATCAGCATATAATACTTACTGATGAGACATATTAGATCAAATCTGGGGGTCAATATAGACAGTTATCACTGGTGAAGTATACTGCTAACTTGAACCTTATGTAAAGGAATCTATAGGTATATACTTGACGCTACGAAAGTCTGAGAACACATAACCCATTAGGGGCAGTAATCTGACATTACAGCTACACAAATTAGTAACTCTGAGACCAGGAAGTCAGTATCAAGTTAAGCAATCTTTTTTGAATACCACAGCTGTCATTTTACAGCCGAGACCTGCCAGATTTCGTTACAAAGGGTCTCACCTAGATGCTAAGCGTCACCACACGAGTATAAGCACTACATACTACTATATATATTGGTTTGCACGAAGCATTCCATCCAGTAACAAATAAACTAATACTGTACCGGATTTATATGTGTGTTTAGCCCTCTGTATGGAATTCCACTAACATTTGTTGGCACTAATAAACAATTTAAATTAACCAACAGAGCTATCCATACACAAGTACAGAATATTCGTAATATCAGATTAATACTGGAATACGTATCCCTACAAGCTGGGGAAAACTTTTGAACCCACGTATATAAGTGGGTATAACAAATAATATAAGACGTGCTATATGGCCTTATAGATACCGCCTCACAATATAATAATATCCTCCTAACCCAGTATAATGCAGCTGATACTCCCCCCAGTATAATCAGTAAGGTGGTAATTCTATTCCATTTACTAATATCTAAGTGGCAAATAGCAAGTGGGGACCGTTACAGTCAGGGTCCTCAACCTCTTAATATTATTATTCACACCCCTCACACTGAGGACTGACACAACTATTGGTGGATTAGCTACACCTGAGATATAACTCAGGATCTCACTTAAAAGGGTGACACCCGAGGTACACTGTAGCACCCCACAATAGTGAGGATATTCTCCTCAGAATTTACCTAGAATATATAATTTGGTAACTCCTTCCCAGGAGCAACATTCCCACACCACACACTGTTTGCTAATTTTAATGTGTTGTAAAGATTTTAACTTATGAAATAAAAGTTAAGTTTTAATTCACCCAACTTTGGGCTTCTTTACCTATGGTAGTATTGGACCTAAAATAGATTATTTGCTGGTGAGTGCTACCCAAGTACATCCTTGCAATTGCTTACTGCAATTGTTATTTGCTAGTAAGTCCCTAAGACCACCTACACTTACATAATAACCTACACTCCCCTGAAATGCCCACGCTAACTCCCACATACTGCCTACTGTCAGAAAAATAACTCACTATGATAAACTCTACTAAATAATAAAAAATGCAGGGCACAAATAAATAGGATCCTTGAAAAAGTTGGGGGTTCCTTGTGAAACGTGCATCGAAGAAAATAGGACTATTGGACTCAAACATCACTAGGAGGGTTGGAACTGTTTAGAACTGGATACTGCTTTTTTGGAATGTGTTCTTAGAAAAAGTCTGGAAAACCTGTGTGATTTTTAAATAAATACTTTTAAGTTTCATTATAAGTTCTATCTGTCCTCTGTTTACAGTACAAGGAGAATTTACACAGGCTTTCTAAACTAAGAGCTATGTCATAGATCTTTTATATGTGAGTACGGCTTCATCTATTACACTGATTAGATACCATACAGGACTTCACTATTGTGTTTTTCTTTTCCCTTTGTTTTCTTTAAAGACATCGTTAAAGAAGACCCCAGGACTATATATATCCTATTTATTTTTGCACTATTTAAACAAAATTTATTTTATTATATTATTATAGGTTTTTCATTTCTTGTTTTCTATACTAAATAATAAACCTGCCAATTATAACTATGAAGCTATGTAGCTAAAATTTTATTACAAGAATAGAGACTCATATTTTGCATTATCTTTTCCTTTACTGATATGGACAGCACTTAAAGGGACAATGTAGTCACACAAAAACTAAGCATAGATCAAAAGAAAGTACTATAATAAACACATTTATAATGCCCTTCATGTTTCTAAAAAGTACCGTTTAGAAGAAAATTATCGCCAAATTTGGAACCCTTTCCAAACCCACTCACTCTGTATCTGGTAGCTTTGTCCAATCCGGGCTGACAACCAGTGTTGGAAGATGACGACTGTTTTCCGAGCTGCACATGCGTAAGTTAGCGCGGCGACACTGAATAAGTCACTGTATTCCTTTTGGTTCTGGATGCAGTAGACCCGCTAGTACTTTGTGTGTAAGTTAAGATTCATCCGGACCAATGATGCATGCGCAAGTGAAAGGATTTTTGTGCTTGTGCGCAATAATACGACAAAAGCTTATAATTATATGCAAAAACTAAGGATCGGATTGGCTAATGGTTTGGGACATGTGCTGCCCATATCGGAGGGCTGGATTACGTGATGTCACCGGCAAATTTTAAAAATCTATTTTATGGCGTTATGCGGCTTCGTTTATGGATAAAAGTAGGTCACTTTTATATTGTTTATATTTGTGTTTGAAAATGAGGGGTCCGTTTTAAACGAAAATTGTAAAGGTTAGTAATCCTTTAAAAGCATAAACAACATTTGAAATAACATAGATAAAACAGAAAAAAACATTAACCAATCAGAACACAGAAATAGTGGTCAGATTTGCAGTGACCAATTAACTAACATCAGAGCTAATACAAGACCAATGTACTATCAAACGTCCTCTCTTTTTCTTTGCTACTCACACAGATAAGTATCAATATAGTTGCTTTGTTTTAATACATTCATTATGTTAGTTTAATCTTTTTATACCTTATAATAAAAAAAAATATTCATGTGATATCTTTGTTTCATAACTCCCTTGTGTGTCCTGCAGTAGCTAGTCTCAAGATTCTCCTAAAATTTACTCTGATAAAACCATGCAGAATATTCTCCTCTATTGAGGACTTTCAGAATAAAATAAAAAAAAAAACAAATGCAATCTGTTATGGCATCTGTCAGTCAATCTGTCCCTAAAAAAGTTTCTCAAAAAAGGAAATATATTTCTAAATCTCTCTCCAAAAAGGCAAAAATTCTGATACACGTCTGCTTAGCTCAGACATTACTGATTCTGCTTTTACTAATATTAATCACTCAGACTCTTCTGATTCTGAATATGATACAAATAAATATGTGAAAAAATATGTGAAAAGCAGAACTGACGTAGACCCAGTTCTACATCTGAGTCTTCTGACTCCTCCCCTGACAATGATAAAGATGATAATTCTGATGACAATTCTAAAGATAATTTTGATTTTGATAAGGAAATGTTTTCTAATTTTAGTTCTTCCTCTTCTGAGGACTCTAAATCATTTAAGAGGAAGAAAAGATCTTATGAACCTAAAAGACCTAAGCATTTTGATAACTCTGGGAATTTATTTTCAGATCCTAATGATCTTCAATATCCCAGGTCCTCTCAATGGAGGCCTTCTAAGAGAGTGGCTACATGTGCGCAAACCCCTGAGTAAGAAAACCAAATCTGTTTTAAAAGCTGAGTGTCCCAGGCCTGAATTGCCCCATAATACACACTTAGCTCCTGATATTGACCAGAATATTATCAAATTTATTGGCATTGAAAAATGAACGGCCAGATTACGAGTTTTGCGTTATGAGGGGTGCGGTGTTAACTTGCACGTTATTGTCACCGCTCACTTACCTACAGCGCTGGTATTACAGGTTTTTCTAAACCCGGCGTTAAAAGGCAAGAAGTGAGCGTAGAGCTAAATTGAGCTTCATACCGCACTCCAATACCAGCGCTGCTTAAATCAGCGGTGAGCTGGTTGTACGTGCTCGTGCACGATTTCCCCATAGACATCAATGGGGAGAGCCAGCTGAAACAAAGTCTAACACCTGCCAAAAAGTAGCTTAAAGCTCCGTAACGCAGCCCCATTGATTCCTATGGGGAAACACCCTAACATGAACCCCTAGTCTAAACACCCCTAATCTTACACTTATTAACCCCTAATCTGCTGCCCCCGACATCGCCGACACCTACATTATACTTATTAACCCCTAATCTGCCGCCCCCGACATCGCCGACACCTGCATTATACTTATTAACCCCTAATCTGCCGCTCCAGACATCGCCGCCACCTGCATTATACTTATGAACCCCTAATCTGCTGCCCCCAACATTGCCGACACCTACATTATATTTATTAACCCCTAATCTGCTGCCCACAATGTCACCGACACCTACATAATGTTATTAACCCCTAATCTGCCGCCCCCAACGTCGCAGCCACTAAAATAAACATATTAACACCTAAGCCGCCGTACTCCCGCATCACAAACACTAGTTAAATATTATTAACCCCTAATCTGCCGCCCCTAACATCGCCGCCACCTACCTACATTTATTAACCCCTAATCTGCCGCCCCCAACGTCGCCGCCACTATATTATATTTATTAACCCCTAAATCTAAGTCTAACCCTAACCCTAACACCCCCTAACTTAAATATAATTTAAATAAATATAAATAAAACCTACAATTAATAACTAAATGATTCCGATTTAAATCTAAATACTTACCTGTAAAATATTACTAATAGTTACATTGTATCTATCTTAGGGTTTATTTTAATTTTTATTTTACAGGCAAGTTTGTATTTATTTTAACTAGGTAGAATAGTTACTAAATAGTTCTTAACTATTTAATAACTACCTAGCTAAAATAAATACAAATTTACCTGTAAAATAAAACCTAACCTACGTTACACTAACACCTAACACTACACTACAATTAAATAAATTACCTAAATTAAATACAATTAACTAAGACCTAGATTTGGAGTTTGGCGTTAGCCGTGAAAACCAGCGTTAGAGGCTCCTAACGCTGGTTTTAGGCTACCGCCGGTATTTGGAGTCACTCAAAATAGGGTCTAACGCTCACTTTTCAGCCGCGACTTTTCCATATCGCAGATCCCCTTACGTAAATTGCGTATCCTATCTTTTCAATGGGATCTTTCTAAATCCGGTATTTCGAGTCGTTTCTGAAGTGAGCGTTAGACATCTAACGACAAAACTCCAGCCGCAGGAAAAAAGTCAGTAGTTAAGAGCTTTCTGGGCTAACGCCGGTTTATAAAGCTCTTAACTACTGTACTCTAAAGTACACTAACACCCATAAACTACCTATGTACCCCTAAACCGAGACCCCCCCACATCGCCGACACTCGAATAAATTTTTTTAACCCCTAATCTGCCGACCGCCACCTACGTTATCCTTATGTACCCCTAATCTGCTGCCCCTAACACCGCTGACCCCTGTATTATATTTATTAACCCTTAATCTGCCCCCCCTCAACGTCGCCTCCACCTGCCTACACTTATTAACCCCTAATCTGCCGAGCGGACCTGAGCGCTACTATAATAAAGTTATTAACCCCTAATCCGCCTCACTAACCCTATAATAAATAGTATTAACCCCTAATCTGCCCTCCCTAACATCGCCGACACCTAACTTCAATTATTAACCCCTAATCTGCCGACCGGAGCTCACCGCTATTCTAATAAATGTATTAACCCCTAAAGCTAAGTCTAACCCTAACACTAACACCCCCCTAAATTAAATATAATTTAAATCTAACTAAATTAAATCTCTTATTAAATAAATTATTCCTATTTAAAGCTAAATACTTACCTGTAAAATAAATCCTAATATAGCTACAATATAAATTATAATTATATTATAGCTATTTTAGGATTAATATTTATTTTACAGGTAACTTTGTATTTATTTTAACCAGGTACAATAGCTATTAAATAGTTAAGAACTATTTAATAGCTAAAATAGTTAAAATAATTACAAAATTACCTGTAAAATAAATCCTAACCTAAGTTACAATTAAACCTAACACTATACTATCAATAAATTAATTAAATAAACTACCTACAATTACCTACAATTAACCTAACACTACACTATCAATAAATTAATTAAATACAATTCCTACAAATAAATACAATTAAATAAACTTGCTAAAGTACAAAAAATAAAAAAGAACTAAGTTACAAAAAATAAAAAAATATTTACAAACCTAAGAAAAATATTACAATTTTAAACTAATTACACCTACTCTAAGCCCCCTAATAAAATAACAAAGCCCCCCAAAATAAAAAAAATGCCCTACCCTATTCTAAATAACTAAAGTTCAAAGCTCTTTTACCTTACCAGCCCTGAACAGGGGCCTTTGCGGAGCATGCCCCAAGAAGTTCAGCTCTTTTGCCTGTAAAAGAAAAAATACAATACCCAAGCCCCCCAACATTACAACCCACCACCCACATACCCCTAATCTAACCCAAACCCCCCTTAAATAAACCTAACACTAAGCCCCTGAAGATCTTCCTACCTTATCTTCACCTCACCGGGTTCAACGATCTGTCCAGAAGAGCTCCTCCGATGTCCTGATCCAAGCCCAAGCGGGGGGCTGAAGAGGTCCATGATCCGGATGAAGTCTTCATCCAAGCGGGAGCTGAAGAGGTCCATGATCCGAATGAAGTCTTCTATCAACGGCATCTTCAATCTTCTTTCTTCCGCATCCATCTTGCAGACCTCCGACGCGGAACATCCTGCTGGCCCGACGGACTAACGACGAATGACGGTTCCTTTAAGGGACGTCATCCAAGATGGCGTCCCTAGAATTCCGATTGGCTGATAGGATTCTATCAGCCAATCTGAATTAAGGTAGGAATATTCTGATTGGCTGATCCAATCAGCCAATCAGATTGAGCTTGCATTCTATTGGCTGATCGGAACAGCCAATAGATTGCGAGCTCAATCTGATTGGCTGATTGAATCAGCCAATCGGATTGAACTTGAATCTGATTGGCTGATTCCATCAGCCAATCAGAATATTCCTACCTTAATTCCGATTGGCTGATAGAATCCTATCAGCCAATCGGAATTCGAGGGACGCCATCTTGGATGACGTCCCTTAAAGGAAGCGTCATTCGTCGTTAGTCCGTCGGGCCAGCAGGATGTTCCGCGTCGGAGGTCTGCAAGATGGATCCGGAAGAAAGAAGATTGAAGATGCCGTTGATAGAAGACTTCATCCGGATCATGGACCTCTTCAGCTCCCGCTTGGATGAAGACTTCATCCGGATCATGGACCTCTTCAGCCCCCCGCTTGGGCTTGGATCAGGACATCGGAGGAGCTCTTCTGGACAGATCGTTGAACCCGGTGAGGTGAAGATAAGGTAGGAAGATCTTCAGGGGCTTAGTGTTAGGTTTATGTAAGGGGGGGTTGGGTTAGATTAGGGGTATGTGGGTGGTGGGTTGTAAAGTTGGGGGGCTTGGGTATTGTATTATTTCTTTTACAGGCAAAAGAGCTGAACTTCTTGGGGCATGCCCCGCAAAGGGCCCTGTTCAGGGCTGGTAAGGTAAAAGAGCTTTGAACTTTAGTTATTTAGAATAGGGTAGGGCATTTTTTTATTTTGGGGGGCTTTGTTATTTTATTAGGGGGCTTAGAGTAGGTGTAATTAGTTAAAAATTGTTGTAATATTTTTCTTATGTTTGTAAATATTTTTTTATTTTTTGTAACTTAGTTATTTTTTATTTTTTGTACTTTAGCAAGTTTATTTAATTGTATTTATTTGTAGGAATTGTATTTAATTAATTTATTGATAGTGTAGTGTTAGGTTAATTGTAGGTAGTTTATTTAATTTATTTATTGATAGTATAGTGTTAGGTTTAATTGTAACTTATGTTAGGATTTCTTTTACAGGTAAATTTGTAATTATTTTAACTATTTTAGCTATTAAATAGTTCTTAACTATTTAATAGCTATTGTACCTGGTTAAAATAAATACAAAGTTACCTGTAAAATAAATATAAATCCTAAAATAGCTACAATATAATTATAATTTATATTGTAGCTATATTAGGATTTATTTTACAGGTAAGTATTTAGCTTTAAATAGGAATAATTTCTTTAATAAGAGATAGTTAATTTTGTTAGATTTAAATTATATTTAATTTAGGGGGGTGTTAGTGTTAGGGTTAGACTTAGCTTTAGGGGTTAATACATTTATTAGAATAGCGGCGAGATTGGGTTGGCAGATTAGGGGTTAATAATTAAAGTTAGGTGTCGGCGATGTTAGGGAGGGCAGATTAGGGGTTAATACTATTTATTATAGGGTTAGTGAGGCGGATTAGGGGTTAATAACTTTATTGTAGTAGCGGTGCGGTCCGGTCGGCAGATTAGGGGTTAATAAGTGTAGGCAGGTGGAGGCGACGTTGTGGGGGGCAGATTAGGGGTTAATAAATATAATATAGGGGTCGGCGATGTTAGGGCAGCAGATTAGGGGTACATAGGGATAATGTAAGTAGCGGAGGTTTACGGAGCGGCAGATTAGGGGTTAATAATAATATGCAGGGGTCAGCGATAGCTGGGGCGGCAGATTAGGGGTTAATAAGTGTAAGGCTAGGGGTGTTTAGACTCGGGGTACATGTTAGGGTGTTAGGTGCAGACGTAGAAGTGTTTCCCCATAGCAAACAATGGGGCTGCGTTAAGAGCTGAACGCTGCATTTTTGCAGGTGTTAGGTTTTTTTTCAGCTCAAACAGCCCCATTGTTTCCTATGGGGGAATCGTGCACGAGCACGTTTTTGAGGCTGGCCGCTTGCGTAAGCAACTCTGGTATCGAGAGTTGAAGCTGCGTTAAAAATGCTCTACGCTCCTTTTTTGGAGCCTAACGCAGCCTTTTTGTGGACTCTCAATACCAGAGTTATTTTTATGGTGCGGCCAGAAAAAAGCCGGCGTTAGTTTTTCGGGTCGTTACTGACAAAACTCCAAATCTAGCCATAAATTAAATAAAATTAGCTAAATTACAAAAGAAAAAACCCACTAAATTACAAAAAATAAAAAACAAATTACAAGATCTTTAAACTAATTACACCTAATATAATAGCCCTATCAAAATAAAAAAAGCCCACACAAAATAAAAAAAACCCTAGCCTAAACTAAACTATCAATATCCATTAAAATGGCCTTTTGTGGGGCATTGCTCCAAAGAAATCAGCTCTTTTACCTTCTTGCTGAATGAAGGTTCCTTTAAGTACGTCATCCAAGATGGCATCCCTTAGAATCCGATTGGCTGATAGAATTCTATCAGCCAATCGGAATTAAAGTTGAAAAAATCCTCAGCCAATAGGATTGAACTTCAATCCTATTGGCTGATCCAATCAGCCAATAGGATTGAACTCGCATTTTTTTGGCTGTTTCAATCAGCCAATAGAATGCGAGCTCAATCCTATTGGCTGATTGGATAAGCCAATAGGATTGAAGTTCAATCCTATTGGCTGATTGCATCAGCCAATAGGATTTTGTCAACCTTAATTCCGATTGGCTGATAGAATTCTATCAGCCAATCGGAATCTAAGGGACACCATCATGGATGACATCACTTAAAGTTACCTTCATTCTAGAAGAAGACGTTGATTGAAGAGGATGCTCCGTGCCGGATGTCTTGAAGATGGAGCCACTCCGCATCGGAAGGATGAAGATAGAAGATGCTGCCTGGGTGAAGACTTCTGCCCGTCTGGAGGACCACTTCTGCCCATCTGGAGGACCACTTCTGCCAGCTTTGATGAGGACATCTTGCCACTTGGATGAAGACTTCAAGGGTTAGTGTTAGGATTTTTTAAGGGTGTATTGGGTGGGTTTTATTTTTAGGTTAGGGCTTTGGGCCGCAATAGAGCTAAATGCCATTTTAAGGGCAATGCCCATCCAAATGCCCTTTTCAGGGCAATGGGGAGCTTAGGTTTTTTTAGTTAGGGTTTTATTTGGGGGGCTGGTTGTGTGGGTGGTGGGTTTTACTGTTGGGGGGGTTGTTTGTATTTTTTTTTACAGGTAAAAGAGCTGATTTCTTTGGGGCAATGCCCCACAAAAGGCCCTTTTAAGGGCTATTGGTAGTTTAGTTTAGGCTAGGTTTTTTTTTTATTTTGGGTGGGCTTTTTTATTTTGATAGGGCTATTAGATTAGGTGTAATTAATTTAAAGATCTTTTAATTTGTTTTTTATTTTCTGTAATTTAGTGTTTGTTTGTTTTTTGTAATTTAGCTAATTTAATTTAATTTAGTTAATTGTATTTAATTTAGGTAATTTATTTAATTGTAGTGTAGTGTTAGGTGTTAGTGTAACTTAGGTTAGGTTTTATTTTACAGGTAAAGTTGTATTTATTTTAGCTAGGTAGTTATTAAATAGTTAATAACTATTTAGTAACTATTCTACCTAGTTAAAATAAATATAAACTTGCCTGTAAAATAAAAATAAACCCTAAGCAAGACACAATGTAACTATTAGTTATATTGTAGCTAGCTTAGGGTTTATTTTATAGGTAAGTATTTAGTTTTAAATAGGAATCATTTAGTTATTAATTGTAGGTTTTATTTATATTTATTTAAATTATACTTAAGTTAGGGGGTGCTAGGGTTAGGACTAGACTTAGGTTTAGGGGTTAATAAATTTAATATAGGGGCGGCGACGTTGGGGGCGGCAGATTAGGGGTTAATAATTTTATTTTATCGTTTGGGATGCGGGAGGGCCTCGGTTTAGGGGTTAATAGGTAGTTTATGGGTGTTAGTGCACTTTTTAACACTTTAGTTATGAGCTTTATGCTACAGCGTTGTAGTGTAAAACTCATAACTACTGACTTTAGAATGCGATACGAATCTTGATGGGATAGGGTGTACCACTCACTTTTTGGCCTCCCAGGACAAGCTTGTAATACCAGCGCTATGGAAGTCCCATAGAAAAAAAGACTATACTCAATTTGCGTAAGTTGATTTGCGGTAAGGCCAAAAAAGTGTGCAGCGCCCCTAAATCTGCAAGACTCGGAATGCCAGCGGTAGTAAAAAAGCAGCATTATGAGGCTTAACGCTGCTTTTTTACTCTTAACGCAAGACTCGTAATCTAGCCGTTAATTTCCATAAAGAACCTGACAGATATCTAAAGGCCTGTCAGGAAAAACCCCTAGATGCTTTGGGCCCCTTAACTAAATTATTCAAATTAACTGAAGAATCTTTATCTAATGATTCTCCTCTAGATCCTTTAGTTATGAGAGAATGGATTCAGAGAGTGGTTTATATGTTTGGGGATGCCAATACTGCCCTCTCTACTCAGAGACGTAGAATTATTTTGAGAAGAATTGATAATCAGATTGCAGACTTTGCCCCTACTGAGACGGGCCCCAAGGCCAATGGCTTTTTGTTTGGAGAAGCTGGTCTAAAGGAACTCCAAAAATATGTGAATTCTTTTAATTATTTTAACAAGATTAAAAGCAATACTAAAAAGATATTCTATCAACCTAATAACATTTTTGACAGGACTAGGAGAGTCAGGGCTGCTTTCCCGGCCGTTCCAACTACATCTCAAGGTCCTACTTCCAAAATTTTGCCACCCCCTCCACTTCCCATGCCAACTTCTTTCTTTAAGAGCTAGACCTTGGGCAGGAAGAAATCCTTGTTACCGTGTCACCAGGAGACCCTTCACAGGTAAATTATCTCACTTATCCTTACATCCTTTCTTCCCCTCACAGAATTGGAGGAAGACTCTCTCTCTTTCTTCACAATTGGCATATTATAACCAAAGATCCCTGGGTTTTTCAGTCTGTTTCAGGCCTTCATCTAAATTTTGTTTCTCAACCCATTCAGCAAAAATTTTCCATTTCCATAAATTTCTCCCAGTTAGATTTTTAACATTTAAACTTAGAAATTCTAGACCTTTTTCAAAAACAAGCTATAGAAAAAGCGTCATCCTCCCCAGGCTCTTTGATAAGAAATATGTTTATTGTAAAAAAGAAAGAAGGTTCCTTTCGCCCTGTTATAAATTTAAGAGAACTAAATTATCACCTGGAATACAACAATTTCAAGATGGGGGTATTCACCTTCTAAGAGACTGTCTTCTGGAAAAGGATTGGTTGGTTCGTTTGGACCTCAAAGATGCTTACCTTACTGTTCCTATCCATCCTTCTTTCAGGAATTGTCTTCGTTTTTTCTGGGAAGGCAATCTTTGGCAATTTACCTGCCTTTCTTTTGGTCTATCCTCCGCCCCTTGGGCTTTCACAAAGATTTTAAAGCCAGTTGTTTCCTGGCTCAGAACAAGAGGTATTCGTCTAATTATTTATTTAGACAACATTTTGATTATGCATCAAGACTCTTTTACTCTTTCTCGACAACTGAACCTGACAATATCTCTTCTTCAGAATTTGGGTTTCATCATAAATTCCAAGAAGTCTGTCTTATCTCCCTCTCAGCCTCTGGTGTTTTTGGGATTTATAATAAACACCAGAATTTCTACCTTGAGTCTTCCACAAGATAAAATAAAGAAGATCAAGAAGGAAATTATTTATGTTCTCAGCAAAACAGATTTTCCTATTCAAACTCTTGCTCGTGTTATAGGTTTGCTCTCTTCCTCTATTCAGGCCATATTTCTAGCTCCTCTTCATTATCGAGCTCTACAGAGATATAAGATTCACTATCTCCGTCAGGATTTTTCCTATTTTCACAGGATCTCTTAAACGGAAGAGGCAAGATCAGAACTTCTATGGTGGTTAGCAAACTTGAAGCTTGGAATGGCAAAGCCATTTTTGGCAATGCTCCAGATATCATTCTGGAATTGGATGCCAGCATTTCAGGATGGGGAGCCAGATTGGGCCCTCATGTAACTGGAGGAAAATGGTCTGCAGAAGAACGCAAACTTCATATCAACTGTTTAGAACTTTTAGCCGGTTCTTTTAATTTTTTTATCTTACATTTATTATATTTATATTTTTAGCTTCAGTTCCAGCTATTCAAGGATTGTAAAGATAGATCTTCGCTAAGATTGCAGGACTCGGATCATCAAGTTTTGAAGCTCTTTTCTTCTCCTTCTTCAAGGAATTCTACCAAGTGTCCACGGGACTGTTTCTACAACCTCAAGTTTTCAGTCATTTTAATTATATTCAGTATTTTTGCAAGTTTCTCAGACTTTTGTTCATTTTTCATTCCTACCTTCTTTTGCCTCCTTGCAGCAAAGGTCAAAGAGGACGTTTGATAGTGTATTGGTCTTTTATTAGCTCTGATGTTAGTTAATTGGTCACTGCAAATCTGACCACTATTTCTGTGTTCTGATTGGTTAATGTTTTTTCTGCTTTTTTCTATGTTATTTCAAATGTTGTTTATGCTTTAAAGTGCTGTCCATAGTAGTAAAGGAAAAGATAATGCAAAATACTCGTCTCTGTCTCTTTAATAAAACAAAATTAGGATAATCAGAATTATAATCAATGTTTAAATAATGTGTCACAGAGATGTGCTAAAACGATGGCAGCTGACAGCCTGAGGGCCGACAAAACCTCACCGGCCTAACCGGGCTCCTGAAACTCAGCCCCGGTCTGCCCCTTCTTAAAAGGGGTGCCGATCGAGCAGGGTGCAGTGGATCAGGTCACCCTTTTAGTATGTTCTCTGCAATTTGATGAGAGATATCACTTGTTTGGGGGGTGCTACCTTCTGAGAGGAATGTGGGACACTTCAATATACACATGTTAACACATAAATATATATGTATATAAGGGAACACTTTGTTTCCCATAGATTGCAATGTAAAGGCACTTTTCAGTGCTGCTTTTTGTCTAACACCCCACACCTGCCGACCTTAACCCCTAAAAACTGCTTTGTGCAGTTATATTTAAAATAAATATAGATGCTTGTTGATTTTTTATTTTAAAAACAAAAACACCACTGTATTTTGGGGGCATTTGGGGCACATTTAGAAAATTAACCAGATTTTTAGGTTTCATTTTTATTTTTTTGTAACATATATTTTTTATTTATTATTTATTCATTTATTTTGGGGGTTAGGTTTTAGGTTAGTTTGCATTTGGGTTATGTGGCTTCTTCCCCACGGACCTTGCAACTGATTTTTGGCGCTCTTTTTAGCCACCCCCCTAAACTATATACCCCCTTAACAAGCCCCTCCTATCACCATCCTGTTTTATCCTCCACCTATCCAGATTACCTAGGCAGGGGTCAAATGCCCCTCCATTGTATGCTCACTTCCAGGGCTTCCTTGACCCTTCCACTAGGCATTTTATCTGTAATGAAAACACAACACCAAAATGGGGTACAAGGGCCGCAGATTTTTATTTATAAAACACATATAACAAGTGATAAATAACCAAAACACTTAACCCAAACCTAGCTTGCCCATAGTAGTCACAGATTCTCCATTATCCAAATCATTCCTCACCAACCTCTCTCCTGCCAATACAGGAGGTACCCATAACTGCTATTCCACCAGGCAAGCACTCCGCCACAGGCAAAGGCCTACTGCCGTGCCCCGCCAACCAACCCCATGGCCTTTGAAACCCCTTCCTTTATGTTAAAATTGAACAAGTATAGTCCAACCTCATTTAAGTGCACTCCATCTTGAAGGAAAAAACATTTACCAGAATTCCCTTAAAACTCTACATGTCGTAATGACAGCCCGCCCCATTTTTTAACGAAACCACTCATAATCCTGTTAACTTTCCTTCGAGAGGTATCCAGCTTTTTAACATCCCACGCCACCCTCCAAGCCAAACGCAGCTCGATTTCGGACCACAATATCACCAACCTCAGGAACAGCTCTAACAACCTCCTAACATCTCTCTTCATTCCATCCACCAAATCCTTCTGCGAGATAAAACCCAAATCATTTCCCCCAACATGAATTAACAGTATATCGGGCGGACAAAAAAGCCTTGCATATTCTATTACTTTAACTAGCAACTGTTCCCACCTCATGCCTCTGAAACCTAGCCATCGAATGCTGACTTCTTCGGGCAACCACCCCAGCTGCACCCCCAAGTCTTTAACAGCTGCCGCCTTCCTCGCCCAGTATATGTACGAATGGCCTATCAGCCAACAATGAACCGGACCTGCGTAAACAAACAACAACACATCAACATACTACACCAATGTTGGCCTAATGTATGACACATAATGGTTAGAAACCCACCTCCCAATTCTTTTGATCCCCGAAACCTCTACCCCCAAGGCGTGAGCCTCAGTAGCTGCCCCTATCGTAAATGAGTGTGTTCCAAACTCCCCCGGCTGCAAACCCACCAGACCCACACATTTCTTAAAAACCGTCTGGAATTGAAATTGGGACAGGGACGTCCCATCACTGTGAATAAAAAGGGGGCCCATTATCTGGGGCCTAATTTCCAAATATTCCAGACACCCCTGCTCTGGGCAACACCCCCCCCCATAGCTCTCAAAGATATTTGACAACTGCTTCCCGCCTGATCCGTCTTTGACCTCCTCAACCAGATATCTAACACGCCCTCGCCTACTGATACATCAACCCTCTGCATCCCTCCTTTGTCCCTTTTATTCTTTCCTACCAATGCCAACACTCTAAAGTCCCCAAAGAAATTCATCACAAAAACCAACCTGAACAGCTTGGGTTCATAATCCGATGAACAAACCTCTCGCAATTTAACCACTATCCTCAGTAAAACTGAATAAACCACAGGCCTCCTGCCATCCAGCACCACTCCTCCTTTACACAAACTCCTAGCTGCCAACTTGACCACAAATCTCTTGGACACTTCCTCCCACCCCATAAACTGAAATAAAAACGCCAATGCCATTAACCTTCTCTTGATCATGGATCTAGAGACCTCAACTCTCTGCCATTCCAACATCCAGTCGATGATTGCTCTTACTCTGTCTTCAGAAGATTGGACTACACACCGCCCTTGCAGAAATTTGAACCACAACACCCATACCTGCATGTACGCTCTCCAAGTCCCCGGAGCTACTGCTCCCCTCACCAAATTCAACCTGTCGCGAATGCTCTCCTCCATAATGACTCCGGTAACTGCTCCCCTTCTGCCTCCGCTTCCGGGGCAAGGTGCCGAAAACGCTCCCACTGCAAACGGGAAAGAGTGTCAGCTACATTGTTCTCCTTACCTGGCACATGCACTGCTTTAAACAACACATTGCATTGTAAACATTTCAACACAAATAAACGCAATAAATGGATCACTGGCAAAGAGGAAGCAGACAGCCTGTTAAGGGCCAAAACCACCCCCATGTTATCTGAATGGAAGGTAACCCTCTTATCCGCTAACATATGTGGCCACACTTCCAATGCAACCACCAAAGGGAATAACTCCAAATATACCAAATTCTTTGTCAACCCTTCCTTTACCCATGTCTCCGGCCATTGCCTCACACACCACCTGCCCTGCATATAGGCCCCAAAACCGATGGACCCTGCTGCATCCGTATACAAATGTAGATCCGACTCTGCCTCCGTCACCTCCTGCACCAAAGCTTTCCCATTAAATTCCCCCAAGAATTTTTTCCACATTAGCAAGTCCTCTTTAAGCTCCTTTTTTAACCAAATTCTGTGTGACGGTCCCTTTGTTCCTGACATCGCCAAAGACAGTTTTCTCGTGAAAATTCTCCCAACAGGGATAATTTTACATGCAAAGTTAAACTTCTCAATCAACGACTGCAACTCCCTCAATTGTAGCTTTCGCTTACCCAATGCCCCCTCAATTGTGGCCAACAAATCCATTACTTTTTCTTCCGGCAAACTACACTCCATCCAAAGAGTATCCATCTGAATGCCCAAAAAACTCAAGCACGTGAAGGGACCTTACATTTTTTCCGCCGCCACCGGTATCCCAAAATGCTCTGCCACCCGCATAAATGCCATCATCAGCTTCTCACAATCCGACAACCCCTCCGGGCCCACGAAAAGGAAATCATCCAAATAGTGCACCAGTGAATCCAGCCCTGATGTCTGCCTTACCACCCACTGAACGAAACAACTGAATTTTTTGAAATACGAACAGGAAATGGAACAACCCATCGACAAACACAAATCCACAAAATACGACTCGTCAAAAAAGCAACCTAACAGGTGATGGCACCTCAGGTGCACCGGCAGCAGTCTAAACGCCGCCTCCATGTATACCATCGCCATCTTGGCACCCTCCCCTGCTGCCCTCACTAAATCAACCGCCCTATCAAATGATGCATACCGTACCGCCTCTACCTCCGGGTCAATCCCATCATTCCCAGACGCCCCCTTTGGATAGGATAGATGATGGATCATTCTAAACTGCCCTGGGACCTTCTTAGGCACCACCCCCAAAGGCAAAACCCTCAAATTATCCATTGGGATGTCCTTAAATGGTCCTGCCATCCTACCCAATGTGACTTCCTTCCCCAGTTTGCTTCTCACCACGTCTGGGAATATCCTAGCGGACTTCAGTTTCCCCTTCGCCCCCAAATCCCCCTTTTTCGTCAAACGGAATCCAAAAACCCGAACTAAAACTGTCAGCAGCAGCTCAGCATCCAGCTTCCCCCTTTTCCCCCTAGCGTACCACCTTAACCACGGCACCATCCTTTCGACCCTCACCGGAGTCTGAGCCCTGTAGACCCACGTCCCCTTGCTTAGCCGGCAATCTCCCTTTCATAAAGCATTTTGAGAACATGTGAGTTCCTCCACAAGCTGAGCATTCATGCTTATACTTACACGATCCCCCGAATCTGCACTGCCCATCATTGAACTGGAAGCCCAATCCTTTCCACCGCAGCTGTTGCTCCAACTCCCCCTGTACTCATCCCCCCTGTCCCGTGAAAGGACTGAACCCCACGTAGCGGTGTCATCATTTCCATCCAGATCCCCATGTCGCGGTCATCCCACTTCATATCTGGATGCACTGCTATCCTCTGGCAAAACTGCTCATCATATTACCACCACGCCATCCCTCCGTAGGTTCGATACGCTGCTGAGATTTCATCAAAGTAGCAAAATAATACAGAGCCTTGCTCTGGAAACTTCTCCGCCGTTACACTTGCCAAAATACAAAATGCCCTTGACCAGTTCCCAAAGGTTTTCGGCAGTTTTCTGTATCTCTTCTTACGCTCCTCTTCTTCCTTTTTTCCTAGTTCTCCTTTTGTATCCTCCTTGATCTCCACAAACTTCTCTAAAGGGAGTAACAAGAAAATCTCCAGGAATTCCTGCTTCCAAATCTTCTCTCTAATTTCTTGGGTCAAGTGGATGCCAAGGGGCCCAATCATACATAAACATGGCCTACTTAGCACGACTTCAGCTACCTTAATAGATCCTCCTGCAGCATTCGCTGTCACCCCCCAGCAGCCCCTTGCATCCCCACCTGCTTCCCCCAAACCCCGGCTACACTGCCTCCCTCCCCACACTGCTTCTCTACCTGAGCCACCAAGTCCCTCAAACCTTTCAACAACATTGACACACCTTCATTTGCATTTCCCATTGAATTATGTTTACTTACAGAAGTCCCTGCTTCCAACCCAGACACTTCACCTGTGCTGTTAGGTGCCGTGTCCTGTCCCGTTCCGCTGACTCCCTGACTTCCACTCCCAGCTGCTTCCGGTCTCCTTATCCTCCCCCTCCGACCGCCTCTCTCCTCTTCCCACCTCCTCTCCTTGTCGCCCCATGGAGCGAGCTCGGTTCCTTGCCCTCTCTCTGTCCAGGTGGCTCCCTCTCCTGGGTGACCTCTCCAACCTGCCCCACGTTGGGGAAGCATGCAACACCCTCCGCCTTCTGTCGTCCACTGGGGAACGGGACCTGCCCCGCCGTCTGTCCGCTCCAGTCCCGCCGCCTCTCTGGCTGCCATGCCTGCAGCCGTGCACCACTCCTGCCTGCGAAGACAATATACTTTCAAGGCCGTCCCACCAGACCACCCCGTGCTTGTCCTGCCCCCGTTGTCTACTGCAAGCTGTCATCTTATCCCTTCTTGTCTAGGGCCCCTCCTATTGCTCTCCCCTGCAGCACCAGGTGACATCATTTTCAACAGTGGAGCTAACACCCTTATGTCTCCTACCTGGTCCGCACATTGTCCCAGACTCTTCTATGCCACCTTGCTGCTCCTCCTCAAACTCTTTATATGAGTCCCCCAGGAAAATCGTATCCATAGCCATATCATTGAAATCGGGTTCCCTCTGAGGCGTCCCCTGTTCCGCAGATCCGCTGTCCTTGCTCCTGTCCACCTCCTTGGGTCTTATTATGGGGGGGGGCGGGCAAGACAGCACCACAGATTAGTACTCAACCCAACCTCGCCTCATTGTATATATATTACCACACACCCCCATCCCACCAAGAAAAGGGGGGGAGAAAGGGGGGATGGAGGAGAGAGGGGTATAGGGAGGGGAGGGTGACCTAGAGGAGGGGAGGAACCTAACCTCTCATGTCACTGTTCCTTATTTCTCTAGTGCCCCTTCAAATTTGCCCTGCTATCCCTACAACCTTGAAATCCCCTGTTATTTATTATTTATTTATGTATTTCGTATTTCTTTTTTTTTTTTATATATATATCCTAACTGCCCTGCCTAACCTTCTTTATTCCCCTTGTAGGTGGGGTCACCACTTGGCCTATTTCCAGCCAACCCCTTAAAACCCTGGGCCTTCCCTTGCACTCTGGGTTTATCCCCATTAATACAACAGGCCCTTATGCCCCCTGTGCTTATCCCCGCACAGCCCCCCCCTTTTTTGTTTTTTTGCACTGCTCCGTGCCCTCCACTTGAGCCCCTGAATGTCCTTATTGTCTTTTCAGGCTCAGCCGCCAAGTCACCCCTTCACTCGCCCCACTAGCTCACTATTCCTTTTTATCCCTTGATCCTGTTGGCTTCCCCCGCCCGGGCTTGGGCCAGGAATTCCATTGCCCCTTCTCCAGCCTTCCAGGACCGTCTGTGGCCTCCGCTCCCTCTGATTCCGCCATGCTCTCACCCCCGCCCGACTGTTGATGACGTCATCCTCTCCTCCGCTTGCCGCGGCCTCCTCCACTGTAGCTGGCTCCACTGCCCTCACCGGCGTTGATGTCCCGGCAGATGGGGCTTCCGGTCCTGCATGCGACCCTCTCCTTCCGCTCCTGCTTCTAAGGCACGGCCCCCTCATCCTGGACCTGCCGCACATCTCCGGACTCATGGCAGGTATACCCCCAGGCGGCCGTGCTGTCCTGCCTCTTCCCGCCGTCATAGGGTTCTCAGGTGGTGCAGCAACCACCGTGACCAACTGCTCCCGCACCCAGTCCGCGCCTCTGGCTTGTGCGAAGGCTGTAACTGACGCAATCAGGTCCTGAAGAGTCGCCATCTTTTGCAAGGTACGTGACAGAAGATAACAAGCTTCTTCCCCCACAGACCCTGCAACTGATTTTTGGCGCTCTTTTTATCCACCCCCTAAACTATATACCCCCCTTAACAAGCCCCTCCTATCACCACCCTGTTTTATCCTCCACCTATCCAGATTACCTTGGCAGGGGTCAAATGCCCCTCCATTGTATGCTCATTTCCAGGGCTTCCTAAACTGCAGTTCACACTAACCCAAATGGTGCTTAAAAGGACACAATACCTAAATGTTGAAGCACTTGAACGAGATTCAGCATATCTGTAAAAAGCTGACTAGAAAATATTACTTGAACATCTCCATGTAAAAAAGGAAGATATTTTACCTTAAAATGTAGCCACATCCCATTGTAAAGGGATTTTAGGCAGCCAATCAGGATGCTAGTCCTGGGACTTGCTAGGCAGTCTGCATCTGGCATGTGCAGGCACAGTAATGTTATTTCCCTACTCAGTTTACAGAGACAGTCCTGACCTAATACTTATTCTTTATTACTTATGGTTACATACCAGACAAGCATCCTGCAATGGGTTTCACATCTATAAACTTGTAAAAAGTACATGAAACTTTGAAATATTAATTGTTTGTTAGCAGCCGAAAATGGCCACCAAGCTCCTCCCACAGCTTTCTTCTTGTCCAGTTAACTGTTTTCTTGTATGACAGTTTAAAAGTGCACGTTTAATATTTTTCAGTTAGCTATTTCAAATTGCACGAGCACCAATCAGCATGTGAACGTAGGAAAACTTATTTAAAAGTCGATCATGATTGGAGAAATTTAAAAGTACACTCAAGTCAAAATAAAACTTTCATGAATCAGATAGAGCAGCAATTTTAAACAACTTTCCACTTTACTTCCATTAACAAAATGTGCACAGTCTTTTTATATTTACACTTTTTGAGTCACCAGCTCCTACTGAGCATGTGTAAGAACTCGCTGAATATACGAATATGCAGTTGTGATTGGCTAATGACTGTCATGATACAGGGGAACTCTGGGGGAGTGGAAATAGACAGAGTAGTAGAAAAATCTACTACTCATTTGATTTTCAGACTAAGAGGTTGATTTAAGAAAGTGCGAGCGGACATGATACAATGTAGCGTATCATGTCCGCCGCACATCGATAAATGCTGACAGCATTGTGCAATGACGACCCCTGCAGATTCGCAGCCAATCGGCCACTAGCAGCGGGTGTCAATCCTATACGATCAGGGGATTGATTTCTGCAGCCTCAGAGCAGGCGGACCAGTTAAGGAACAGCGGTCTTAAGACCGCTGCTTCATAACTGCTGTTTCTGGCGAGCCTAAAGGGCACCTTGGCCCCTAGGTTCTATTGCATTGTCTTGTTGTCATGCATTTGTTGATTATGCAAATCCACTATATTTACTGGTCTTTTAACATACTAAAATATAGATGCAATAGGTGGGCAGAGCTTTGTGGCAATTTTCAGCTCTTAACAAACTATGAATATTTAAATGTTTCATGTACTGCTTACAAATATGTGTTGCAGGATGCTTCTCTAGTATGTAACAATAAGTAATAAAAATGATGTATTGAGTCTAGATTGTGGCTTTAAGGACATTTACTATGAAATCTCATGAGATCACATTAAAGCAAAGCATGACCTCAGCACTGCTGATGCTCATTTGCTATTGTTTTTTTTTTGTTTTTTGTTTTTTAATTTGCAGCTGGACAGTAGCTAAAGGATAACTTTTCACTGAGCACTTTGACCTGAAGAAATTTTGAGGTAAAATATCTTTCGTTTTACATAGAAATGTTTAGGTGATATTTTCTTGTAAGCTTTTTACAGTTATACTGCATCACTTTCAAGTGATTTAACATATAGGTATTATGTCCCTTTAAAAGGAATAATGAGCTGATGCAAGCAGCTGATAAGACTTCATTGTATTCAGACTTCAGATCTGAAGTATATTTTGAGTTTATGCCTAGCGTAGCATGGGAAACGTGTCTGATCTGTGATTTCAGTTGGACGCATAGGGGTTGATCACAAACTAATTAACAGTATGATAATGGCTGCAGATGAGTCCTTTTCAATGCTTACGCAATCATAGTCATTGTGTATCGTAAACTGTTTTTTTTCCGGTTTGGTGAAAAAATGGTTCTATACTTAACATGTGCCAGTCCTGTTTGGATCATAACAATCATCAATCAACTACAGCATCTAAATTGTGTATTAAAGGGACAATCAAGTATAATATTAAACTTTCATGATTCAGATAGGGCATGCAATTTTAAACAAATTTCCAATTTACTTTTATTATCAAATTTGCTTTTTTCTCTTGGTATTCTTTGTTAAAAGCTAAACCTAGGTAGGCTCAAACTTATTTCTAAGTTGTTGAAGGCCGCCTCTTATCTCAGTGCATTTTGACAGTTTTTCACAGATAGACACTGCTAGTTCATGTGTGCCATATAGGTAAGAATGTGCTCACTCTGTGGAGTTATTTATAAGTCAGCACTAATTAGCTAATATGCAAGTCTGTCAGAAGAACTGAGATAAGAGGCAGTCTCCAGAGGCTTAGATACAAGGTAATCACAGAGGTAAAAAAAAGTGTATTACTAAAACAGTGTTGTTTATGCAAAACTGGAGAATGGGTAAAGGCATTATCTATCTTTTTAAACAATACAAATTTTCAAGTAGACAGTCCTTTTAAAATGTCTTTATTTAGTTTAAATAAATATGTTCATTTTCATTGGTAACTTAAAACATTGATTCCTTAGGATAGTTCTCTATTAAAGGGATATCCTATATAATAAAAGGCCAGATATGTTTGTCAGATGAAGTCATGCGCAGTAGAGACTGCGCAAGGACAAACATACCTGGCCTTTAGGATCAACTTCAGATCAGATTGGCGGTTGTGGGGGCGTGGTCATGGGTGTGGTCAATCGGGAGTGGGCATGGCCTGAGAGCGACAAAGAGTGGGGAGAGATAGAGAGAGCAAAAGAGAGGGGGAAGAGGGGGCAAAATAGAGGGGGGAGAGAGAGCTAAAGAGAGGGGGGAGAGAGAGCTAAAGAGAGGGGGAGAGAGAAAGACAGCAAAAGAAAGGGGGGAGAGGGAGTTAAAGAGAAGGGGGAGAGAGAGTTAAAGAGAGGGGAGAGAGAGAGTTAAAGAGAGGGGAGAGAAAGCAAAAGAGAAGGGAGAGAGAGCAAAAGAGAGGGTAGAAAGAGCAAAAGAGAGGGGAGAGAGAGAGCTAAATAGATGGGGGAGAGAGAAAGAGAGGGGGAGAGAGAGTTAAAGAGAGGGGAGAGAAAGCAAAAGAAAGGGGAGAGAGAGCAAATGAGAGGGGGAGAGAGAGAAAAAGAGATGGGAGAGAGCAAATGAGAGGGGGAGAGAGAGCAAATGAGAGGGTGAGAGAGAGCAAAAGAGAGGGGGAGAGAGAGCAAAAGAGAGAGGGGAGAGAGAACAAAAGAAAAGGAGAGAGAAAGAGCAAAAGAGAGGAGGAGAGAGAGCAAAGGAGAGGGGGGAGAGAGAGCAAAGGAGAGGGGGGAGAGAGAGCAAAGGAGAGGGGGGAGGGAGAGCAAAAGAGAGGGGGGAGGGAGATCAAAGGAGAGGGGAAGGGAGAGCAAAAGAGGGGGGAGAGAGAGCAAAGGAGAGGGGGGAGAGAGAGCAAAGGAGAAGGGGGAGAGAGAGCAAAGGAGTGAGGGAGAGAGAGCAAAGTAGAGGGGGGAGAGAGCAAAGGAGAGAGGGGAGAACAAAAGAGAGGGGGAGAGAGAACAAAAGATAGTGGGAGAGAGAGCAAAAAAGAGAGTAGAGAGAGAGCAAAAGAGGGGGAGAGAGAGCAAAATAGGTGGGAGAGAGAAAGCAAAAGGGTGGGAGAGAGTAAACAAAAGAGGGGGGAGAGAGAGCAAAAGAGAGGGGGGAGAGAGCAAAAGAGAGGGAGAGAGAGCAAAAGAGAGGGGGAGAGAGAAAAAGAGAGGAGGAGAGAGCAAAAGAAAGGGGGAAGAGAGAGAGCAAAAGAAAGGGGGAGAGAGAGCAAAAGAGAGCACAAAAGAGAGGGGAGAGAGATAGAACGCAAAAGAGAGGAGGAGAGAGAGCAAGGGGTGGGACCACTGTACTACAAAAAATGCCCGTGTGCATGGGGTTTAGGACTAGTTATACTATAAATTGTTTTCCCCTTAATGTGTTCCCAATGACTTCTCATAGTAGCTGCATAGTATAAAATGCATGATATGTTGCTCTTTTATGTTTATTTTTTGTATATGAAATAAAAGGTTTACTGAGTGAAGCCTCGATACATTGTTTTCAAAAACAGGCCCATTTAAAAGGGCTGGGCCTGCAGAAATAGCAGACTTCCTTATTGTATCTCTCTCTATATATATAAATGGAGGCCTCCTTGTTTTATCTCTTTCTATACACAATGTCCAATACTTGAAGAGAGCAATTGAAAAGGAACATTTTATTTCTTATCTTTCACCTTACACTGACAACTTAATCCCTTGGGCCAAATGGACGTAGATCTATGTCATGCGGTAAATTATAACGCATATCGTAAATCTACGTCCATAATACTGGAAGCCCTAGCGCTCTCACATGTCAAGTGATAACTGAGACTTGTTGCTTGTTGGCTTCCATAATCTGCCTTCATATGGTAATGGATCACGATCGTAACTTCGTTACCATATGAAGGCCTATTGCCAGATTGTTACAGACAGTGAGGTGGGGGGACCCCTACACTACAGAAGCCAATATTAATAAATAATTATAATCAAAATATAAATAAAATTTGGGTACTAGGAGGGATCAGTGAGGTGGGAGGGTATTACCTACACTAAGATAATATTACCCTTTCCAGCTAACTAATTAAACCCTTCAATGCCGGGAATTATCAGCCTTACAACTATCATAAACCAATAGCAAAACCATGAACGCCTGCTATTTCTGAACAAAGGGAATCCCAGATAAGCTTATACAACCATTTGTGTTATGACTGCATAAGTGGTGTTTTTTTTTTTATATATTTGGCGGCAAAATGGTGGCATGACATATACCAGTATGGGCCTAGATCAATACCTTGGGTTGTCTACTTTGAAAGCTCCCATAGTTTTGATAGATATATAAAAAAGGCTCTATTTCTTTTTAAATGAGTGATAGCAAAAATGGTCAAAAGTCTGCATTATTTTGGGCATTTTTCTCTGAAATCCCTGGCACTGAAGGGGTTAATTGCTGCTTGTTACCTTTTGTTTCCACAGCTTTTATACAGAGAATACTAAATTGTACATATTTTTAGTATAGATAGTGATTTCATCAGACAAAATCAGCTATTTTAAATTACCCAACGAATGTAAAGACACAATTTATAAACAATTTGATACACTCCAGTGTGTGAAACAGATTACTGGGAAATCTTTCAAGTGGAGAAATAAATACTGTACAAAGTCTCTTTAAATAATATTGCACTTGCTATTTTCAGAGATTGGTAAATATTTTTTTCTATCAAAGCATCATAACCACAGAAACATAAGTACAATTTTTCGTTTTGTTCCTTAAATGTTATTCATACGTGACAGAGCATGAAAAGGTTTGTGGGTATTTAGATTTCACTCACAGAACTGTAACAAAGATCTGCTTTTAGTATCCTAAACAGTTGCCACAGCATAACTAGTAGCTATTGATAGATTCAGGCACTGAAACTCTAGTTACTGTACTTGTGGTTTTTAGTTTCCTGTTTTCATGTAGGGAATTTTCTCTCCAATAGTTTTTACCCTCTGGAATGGCAATGGGAAACGAGGAACTGCAGACAGCCTGTGGACCTGGGCATTTTTAAGGAAATCTGTTATTATTTGTGTGCTTGATAAATATATATTCAGTCCTCCACTAAAGTCAAAATTAAACTTTCATGATTCAGATAGTGCATGCATTTATAAGAGACTTTCCAATTTACTTCTATTATAAAATTTTGCACTTTCTTTTTATATGCACACTTTCTGAGGCATCAGCTCCTACTGAGCATGTGCTCAAGTTCCCAGGGTATATATATACTAGTCTGTGATTGGCTGATAACTGTCACATGATACAGGTTTCCGGCAAATGGGGAAAAAAACTGAATTTATGCTTACCTGATAAATTACTTTCTCTTGTGGTGTATCCAGTCCACGGATTCATCCTTTACTTGTGGGATATTCTCCTTCCCTACAGGAAGTGGCAAAGAGAGCACACAGCAGAGCTGTCCATATAGCTCCCCCTCTAGCTCCACCCCCCAGTCATTCGACCAAAGGTTAGGAAGAAAAAGGAGAAACCATAGGGTGCAGTGGTGACTGTAGTTTAAACAAAAAAACATTTATACCTGACTCAATTGCCAGGGCGGGCCGTGGACTGGATACACCACAAGAGAAAGTAATTTATCAGGTAAGCATAAATTCTGTTTTCTCTTGTAAGGTGTATCCAGTCCACGGATTTATCCTTTACTTGTGGGATACCAATACCAAAGCTTTAGGACATGGATGAAGGGAGGGAACAAGACAGGTACCTTAAACGGAAGGCACCACTGCTTGCAAAACCTTTCTCCCAAAAATAGCCTCCAAAGAAGCAAAAGTATCGAATTTGTAAAATTTGGAAAAAGTATGCAGTGAAGACCAAGTCGCTGCCTTACAAATCTGTTCAACAGAAGCCTCATTTTTAAAAGCCCATGTGGAAGCCACTGCTCTGGTAGAATGGGCAGTAACAGTTTCAGGAGGCTGCTGGCCAGCAGTCTCATAGGCCAAACGGATGATGCTTTTCAGCCAAAAGGAAAGAGAGGTAGCAGTCGCTTTCTGACCTCTCCTCTTACCAGAATAGATAACAAACAAGGAAGATGTTTGTCTGAAATCCTTAGTTGCTTGTAAATAGAACTTTAAAGCACGAACTGCATCAAGATTGTGTAACAGACGTTCCTTCTTCGAAGAAGGATTAGGACACAGAGAAGGAACAACTATTTCCTGGTTAATATTCTTGTTAGAAACAACTTTAGGAAGAAAACCAGGTTTGGTACGCAAAACTACCTTATCTGCGTGGAACACCAGGTAAGGTGAATCACACTGCAAGGCAGATAATTCTGAGACTCTTCGAGCAGAAGAGATAGCTACCAAAAACAAAACTTTCCAAGATAACAACTTAATATCTATGGAATGTAAGGGTTCAAACGGAACCCCTTGAAGAACTGAAAGAACTAGATTTAGACTCCATGGCGGAGCCACAAGTGTATAAACAGGCTTGATTCTGACTAAAGCCTGAGTAAACGCTTCAACGTCTGGTACCTCTGCCAGACGCTTGTGTAAAAGGATAGACAGAGCAGATATCTGTCCTTTTAAGGAACTAGCTGACAATCCTTTCTCCAATCCGTCTTGGAGGAAAGACAATATCCTGGGAATCCTAATCTTACTCCATGAGTAACCCTTGGATTCACACCAACAAAGATATTTCCGCCATATCTTATGGTAGATTTTCCTGGTGACAGGCTTTCTAGCCTGAATCAGAGTATCTATAACTGACTCAGAGAAACCACGCTTTGATAGAATTAAGCGTTCAATCTCCAAGCAGTCAGACGCAGAGAAATTAGATTTGGATGCTTGAACGGACCCTGTATTAGAAGATCCTGCCTCATTGGCAATGTCCATGGTGGGACAGATGACATGTCCACTAGGTCTGCATACCAAGTCCTGCGTGGCCACGCAGGCGCTATCAGAAACACTGAAGCCTTCTCCTGCTTGATTCTGGCGACCAGACGAGGGAGAAGAGGAAACTGTGGAAAAACATAAGCCAGATTGAAGGACCAAGGCGCTGCTAGAGCATCTATCAATACCGCCTTGGGATCCCGGGACCTGGACCCGTAGAGAGGAAGTTTGGTGTTCTGACGGGATGCCATCAGATCCAACTTTGGGGTGCCCCATAGCTGAGTCAGCTGGGCAAATACCTCCGGGTGGAGTTCCCACTTCCCCGGGTGAAAAGTCTGACGACTTAGAAAATCTGCCTCCCAGTTGTCTACTCCTGGGATGTGAATTGCTGAGAGATGGCAGGAGTGATCCTCCGCCCACCTGATTATTTTGGTTATTTCCGTCATCGCTAGGGAACTCTTTGTTCCCCCCTGATGATTGATGTAAGCTACAGTCGTGATGTTGTCCGACTGAAATCTGATGAATTCGGCCGCAGCTAGTTGAGGCCATGCCTGAAGAGCATTGAATATCGCCCTCAGTTCCAGAATGTTTATCGGGAGAAGAGTTTCTTCCCGAGACCATAAGCCCTGAGCTTTCAGGGAGTCCCAGACCGCACCCCAGCCTAACAGACTGGCGTCGGTCATTACAATGATCCACTCTGGCCTGCGGAAACATATTCCCTGAGACAGGTGATCCTGAGACAACCACCAGAGAAGAGAATCTCTGGTCTCCTGGTCCAACTGAATTTGAGGAGACAAATCTGCATAATCCCCATTCCACTGTTTGAGCATGCATAGTTGCAGTGGTCTGAGGTGTATCCGAGCAAAAGGGACTATGTCCATTGCTGCTACCATTAATCCGATTGTCTCCATGCACTGAGCTACGGATGGCCGGGGAATGGAATGAAGAGCTCGGCAAGTAGTTAAGAGTTTTAATTTTCTGACCTCCGTCAGAAATATTTTCATTGCTACCGAGTCTATTAGAGTCCCTAGGAAGGGAACCCTTGTGAGAGGGGAAAGAGAACTCTTTTTGATGTTCACCTTCCACCCATGAGACCTCATAAAGGCCAATACAATCTCTGTGTGAGACTTGGCTCTTTGGAAAGACGGCGCCTGAATTAAGATGTCGTCTAGGTAAGGCGCCACTGCTATGCCCCGCGGCCTTAGGACTGCCAGGAGGGACCCTAGCACCTTTGTGAAAATTCTGGGAGCAGTGGCTAAGCCGAAGGGAAGAGCCACAAACTGGTAATGCTTGTCCAGAAAAGCGAACCTGAGAAACTGGTGATGATCTTTGTGGATAGGTAAGATTGTCCGAATGGTCTCCATTTTGAATGATGGGACTCTGAGGAATCTGTTTAGAATTTTTAGATCCAGGATGGGTCTGAAAGTTCCCTCTTTTTTGGGAACCACAAACAGGTTTGAGTAAAAACCCAACCCTTGATCCGCAATTGGAACTGGGTGGATCACTCCCATTGTATGTAGATCTTCTACACAGCATAAAAACGCCTCTTTCTTTGTCTGATCTGTAGACAGACGAGAAATGTGGAACCTTCCCCTTGGAGGAGAGTCCTTGAATTCTAGAAGATATCCTTGGGATACAATCTCTAATGCCCAAGGATCGTGTACATCTCTTGCCCAGGCCTGAGTGAAGAAAGAGAGTCTGCCCCCTACTAGATCCGGTCCCGGATCGGGGGCTACCCCTTCATGCTGTCTTGGTGGCAGCTGCAGGCTTTTTGGCCTGTTTACCCTTATTCCAGCCCTGGTAAGGTTTCCAGGTTGCCTTGGGCTGTGAAGCGTTACCCTCTTGCTTTGCAGCCGGAGAGGATGAAGCGGGGCCGTTCCTGAAATTACGAAAGGAACGAAAATTAGCTTTGTTCTTTGCCTTAAAGGGCTTGTCCTGAGGGAGAGCATGGCCTTTTCCCCCGGTGATTTCTGAAATAATATCTTTCAATTCAGGCCTGAAGAGGGTCTTTCCTTTGAAAGGAATGTTCAAAAGCTTGGATTTAGACGACACATCGGCCGACCAGGACTTTAGCCATAGCGCCCTGCGCACCAAAATGGCGAAGCCTGAATTTTTCGCCGCTAACTTAGCTATTTGGAAAGCGGCGTCAGTGATAAAAGAATTAGCTAGCTTTAGAGCCTTAATTCTATCCATAATTTCCTCATATGAGGACTCCGCCTGGAGCGAGTCTTCCAGCTAACACCACATTCACTTTACCCTAGTGCTTTAGATGGAGTGCTTAACCCTAGTGCTTAGAGCCGGCAAAGAGAATGACTGGGGGGTGGAGCTAGAGGGGGAGCTATATGGACAGCTCTGCTGTGTGCTCTCTTTGCCACTTCCTGTAGGGAAGGTGAATATCCCACAAGTAAAGGATGAATCCGTGGGCTGGATACACCTTACAAGAGAAATACATTTATCAGAAAAAAATCTACTGCTTATTTGATATTCAGAGTAGGGGGTCAATTTATTAAAGTCTGGCGGACATGATACGCTGTAGTGTATCATGTCCGCCAGACATCACTGAATGTGGACAGCATACGCTGTCCGTATTCAGCATTGCACAAGCAGTTCTAGTGAACTGCTTGTGCAATACTGCCCCCTGCAGATTCGCAGCCAATTGGCCGCTAGCAGGCGGTGTCAATCAGCCCAATCATATAGGATCGGGCAGATTGCTATATGCAACCTCAGAGGTGGGGTATATAGACCACTGCTTCTTAACTCCTGTTTCCAGCTAGCCTAAAGGCTCGCGTGGAAACAGGGTGAATTGGCCAAATTCAGCCAATAATAAATTGACCCCTAGGTGTTATTGCATTGTCTTTTTATTATGCACTTGTTAATTTTGCAGTTTTTCTGTATTTAGTGGTCCTAAAATATTAATCTCTATTGCAATAGTTAATTAACATTTTGTTGATTCAATTTAATTTGTGTATAAGTTCCTTAGCATAAACTGTGATTGACATATTTTGAGTTTTCATTAAAGCATTGTATGCATTGACTTGAGTATGGAAGTATCCTTTTTTATTACAATTGCTTCTAATAATCTATATTTTTACCAGCATCTTATCTATAATTTTATTTTGCCTAGCTCCATTTTTACCCTAATCTATTCCATGTTGTTTGAGTTTAAGATGCATGTAAAGTTGTATACTGGCTATGCTGAAGTGGCCTATCACAGAATCATTCAGTTTTCATGAATACATAATATAGATAAGATGCTGGTAGAGAATTTAGTGGAGAGACGGTTTCTCTATGATGACCCTCAGTTTGAATTTTGAAGATCTCAGTCTCCATTTAGATTTATGTTATTAGATAGTATGGGTCAAATCCTTAGTTATTAGTATAACATTGTGTTGTTCACTATGATCCACATTTTACGACCTTGATAATATGCTTTGGCCATTATGATAAGGCATAGCCTACCCATAACAGAAATTATTTTTAAAACTTATAGGGCCATAGAGTAAATTTTGGATACTACTATTTTATGTTTAGTGGTCAAGCAATTTTGGATAAACTATATTTGAAACAAGGTATTTATTATTTGTTGTTGAGGGTCTCATTTATTTTACCTCTCTTGCATACATCTGTCCCTCCCTATGGATTTTTATTCCACAGATTTTTTGCCTAATATTTTCCTAGCAAACACCACTTTATATGTTCATTTCATACCCTGTGTAATGATGTCATTTAACATATACATTTGCATCTCATGGTTTAAGAACAATAACCAAATTGTTATATATAATTTTACTTAGGTTATTTATCTATAAGTAAAATACAGTAATTATACGGCGTAATTTTTGGCGCAAGCGAGGGAACCCACGCCGCCCGTAATTTCACCTCGCACATCATGGTATCCAATATACGGTGCCGTCAGATGCTAAAGTGGCGTAAGTAGGACAAACTGGCGTTGTTCCTAAAAATGCGCAAATACACATTTTAGTCGTCGCAAGTACTTACACCAGTATTTTGTCCACGTAAAGTCTCAATAAAGTGTAGTTTTATGCAAATTAGGCTAACACTCGTAAAAATTACCCGCGACTCCATCTAAAAATGTGCAACGTAATTACGCTATTCAAAAGTCATATATAAACCCATGCCCCACCGCCATTTTCTTCAGTGTGTTTGGATGGTTCGTTGAGCTACAGCACACTACAGTGAGTTTAGGATTAGTAAGAGTAGTGAGAGAGGTGCAGCATAATAGTTAGTTAAGTCGGATTTTTGTTTGGTTAAGCTTGTACATTTACTTACACTTATTTTTACATATTGCACACATATTGCATACATACATATACAAAATACATAACACTTTTTTTTTTCTAACATCTCACACATTATTTATTTCAATTTTACAGTGTGATAGGCTGAGTGTTTGGTTGTGATTGTGTGTGATTGAACTGGGAGTGAGTGTGAGTGTGTGAGTGTGTGTAGTGTGAGGATGTCAGGGAGAGGTAGGGCAGAGGGGAGGAGGGGAGCGGAGTTGCAGGGAGAGGAGTATTGTAGCGGACAGGAGGAGCAGCGGGGTCCCCGTCAGGGAGTAAGTGGAGTGGGGAGAGGGAGAGTTAGAAGGGATGATGGGAGAGGAGATGCCCAGAGACCAGGCACACTTAGAAGAGGGACAGAGGGTGCACATGGGGACAGAAGGGGGGAGGAGGGAGAGGATAAGGAGGAACCCACACCAGGGACATCCCAGGGAGCAAGCCAGGTGGCCACAGAGGATGAGCGCATGAGATGCCCAAACTTTTCATTCACTGAGAATGTTGCGCTAGTCCAGGCCATCATGGACAACCACAGTGCCCTCTTTGGCCAGGAGAAGGGCAAAAGCGTTGTCCGAAGGCGTAAGACAGCATGGTTGGTGGTAGAGGATGCTGTAAACAGTGTGGCCCCGCAGATGAGGACTGTCGAGGCACTTAAAAAAAAGTGGAACGATTGTAAGAGGCGGGTGAAAGAGAAGATGGGGCAGGAAGCCATGCACCAGAGGTGAACAGGCGGTGGTCCACCACTGGAAACCGAATATAACACCTGGCAGGAGATGATACGCAGGTCCCTGAGTATCACAGCAGTCCATGGACTTCCAGGGGCTTGTGACTCAGGGGCTGCAACCACAGCACATCATGCTGGTGAGTAACATCCCACACACCAGTATTATATGTATTTGAGATATAACATCCTTTAATGTCACACATTCATGTACACAATGAGAAGCATGGTATTTGGCCTACTAACAAAAACATCTACAATTATATTTGACATTAATGCTACTTACTACAATGCAACTCATGATATGAGGTGGAATAGTGCAATACTAACATGTCTCAGAGTAACACAGGCCACAAGCCACATGTTGAGTTTTCAGTAAATGGACACTATAGCCATCACAATACTTTTAGCTCCGAAAGCAGGTTCTGTGCCTACATCAGGCTAAAGTAAATTGTGTGACCATAGTGTCACTTAAAGAACACAATTTCTCCATCACTGACATGTACACATAACTATTGTATGAAACACATACCTGTATACTGTGCAGATTAAAATCCCTCATATCACAAATCACATTGTGCACATGCATGTTACACAGTTTGACATGAGAATGAGTATTGTCCCTAGCATGTATCAATGTACATTGTATGCCCACATGTACATATATATGACTGTACTAATCCCTATCATCATTTGACTCCTCCACAGAACCTCCTGTCACCAGGCTGCAAACAGGCATGCCGCCACCTCCACCACCACCACCAGTCACAGGCATGCAGCCACCTCCAACACCAGTCACAGCCATGCAGCCACCTCCACCACCAGTCTTCAGGCAGCAACATTGACAGTATGCTCCCAGGCATGAGCAGGGTTGGATTACCTCTGTTGAGGACCCAGAAGTGATGCCACCACCATTGGCATACAACCCCTGGCAAGATAGTCAATAAATCATAGTGACCTAAACATGAATTATACAAATGAGATATTTTCAGTAATTAGGGTGGTTAAGGGAAGGGGGTGGGATGTAGTAGTTTCACTTACATGCAGTGGAACTCTGCAGTATGTAATTCTATGACCAGCTGCAGCAGGGGCAGCACCATGACCAGGGACCTCAGCAGCAACTATAGAATCAGCATGTATAGAACAACAGGGGCTTGTAGAGCTTCCAGCACCCCTTGTGCCCCATTAAGCACCCCTTGTGCCCCATGATGCACCCTTGTGCCCCATGATGCTGCCTCTCTATGTGCATTGGCCGGTTTTTAAGACTTCCTGTTGTGAGGTTGTGCTGTTTGTAATTGGTTTGACACACTTGCAGGGGCAGGAATAATAAATGCTTTGAAGAGGTTTAACTATTTGTGATCAAGCTGCTGATATGTATGTTGTTGAGCATGCATTTGTTAGGCCTTCAGAGAGTTACGTTGGTTTCTAAGTCAGTGCAAGGATTGCTGCGCCTGCAATTTGTGGCGAGATGAGAATGGAGTAGATTTTCTGAATTCTGAGCGCGTAAGTCCTTACGCTGTATATTGGATACCAAACTGCGTGTGTTTTGTATCTCAGTCTATGGGTAAAAAAAATATGGGCGAAGGCAGAAATATACGCACGTAAGTTGTATGCTACGCTGTATATGTGATACCAAACCAGCGCAAAATTTGGCGTCGCCAGCTTTTGCGGGCGATGCTGCATATTGGATCGGGCCCAGTATATATGTGTCACTGTAAAACTAATAAGCAAAAAAATGCAACGTATCAACAAATTATTAGCGCTTAACACTGTGTAAAAAGTATTGTGCAAAAAATAAATACAATTCCCAGATAGAAGTATGTAACCCAGTATACTGGGAACTAGATAGGATATTACCCTTTAATTGATGAAGATGGTTCTGCTTCTGTAATATGTTCAAGACCTCAGAGCCAAAGGAAACATCACACAGTGAAACTCTGTAAGGAGTATGGTAAGAATAGGCTGAACCTTACTCATGTGGTACAGAGTTATCACTGAGCTCTCAGGTAAAACAGCATGTGGTTTAACCAAAGTCTTCTGTGGCAAAGACCATGACAGCAACTGGATCTTGGTAAGAAAATATTTATTATTAAAACAAGATTACAGGACTACAAACAGGGGCATAAGGGACCAGTCCATTCCTCTGCTAGTTCTATGGAAAAAGTGCACCAGTAATTGCACGGCATACTAAACATGTGATTAAACCAGCTTCGGTAAAACAACCATTTGATGTCCTGCCTCCTGTGATGTATCAGTTCTTGTAATTACGCTCCAACATACGTTTCTCTGATATAACTAATAGATTGAAATAGCTTGAAAAAGCCATTTGTAAGTGTTTAATATCTCTGTAGGCCTCACCTTCTTTGCATTATATAATTTCAGTGGTCCACAAGTGACAAGAGAAATGTTAGGAAGACAGTAAAAATAATAATGATAAAAAGGTATTTATTCTCAGACTTGGCATATCTTCAAAACAGACCTTTTTATATCTCAAAGTACATACTGTTACTATATTTTGAAATATGTTTCCCATTATTACATTTCTGCTGCAATTGTCTAATTATTGTCTGTATATATATATATATATATATATATATATATATATATATATACACTGTGTGCAGAATTATTAGGCAAATGAGTATTTTGACCACATTATCCTCTTTATGCATGTTGTCTTACTCCAAGCTGTATAGGCTCGAAAGCCTACTTCCAATTAAGCATATTAGGTTATGTGCATCTCTGTAATGAGAAGGGGTGTGGTCTAATGACATCAACACCCTATATCAGGTGTGCATAATTATTAGGCAACTTCCTTTCCTTTGGCAAAATGGGTCAAAAGAAGGACTTGACAGGCTCAGAAAAGTCAAAAATAGTGAGATATCTTGCAGAGGGATGCAGCACTCTTAAAATTGCAAAGCTTCTGAAGCGTGATCATCGAACAATCAAGCGTTTCATTCAAAATAGTCAACAGGGTCGCAAGAAGCGTGTGGAAAAACCAAGGCGCAAAATAACTGCCCATGAACTGAGAAAAGTCAAGCGTGCAGTTGCCAAGATGCCACCAGTTTGGCCATATTTCAGAGCTGCAACATCACTGGAGTGCCCAAAAGCACAAGGTGTGCAATACTCAGAGACATGGCCAAGGTAAGAAAGGCTGAAAGACGACCACCACTGAACAAGACACACAAGCTGAAACGTCAAGACTGGGCCAAGAAATATCTCAAGAATGATTTTTCTAAGGTTTTATGGACTGATGAAATGAGAGTGAGTCTTGATGGGCCAGATGGATGGGCCCGTGGCTGGATTGGTAAAGGGCAGAGAGCTCCAGTCCGACTCAGACGCCAGCAAGGTGGAGGTGGAGTACTGGTTTGGGCTGGTATCATCAAAGATGAGTTTGTGGGGCCTTTTCGGGTTGAGGATGGAGTCAAGCTCAACTCCCAGTCCTACTGCCAGTTTCTGGAAGACACCTTCTTCAAGCAGTGGTACAGGAAGAAGTCTGCATCCTTCAAGAAAAACATGATTTTCATGCAGGACAATGCTCCATCACACGCGTCCAAGTACTCCACAGCGTGGCTGGCAAGAAAGGGTATAAAAGAAGAAAATCTAATGACATGGCCTCCTTGTTCACCTGATCTGAACCCCATTGAGAACCTGTGGTCCATCATCAAATGTGAGATTTACAAGGAGGGAAACCATTACACCTCTCTGAAAAGTGTCTGGGAGGCTGTGGTTGCTGCTGCACGCAATGTTGATGGTGAACAGATCAAAACACTGACAGAATCCATGGATGGCAGGCTTTTGAGTGTCCTTGCAAAGAAAGGTGGCTATATTGGTCACTGATTTGTTTTTGTTTTGTTTTTGAATGTCAGAAATGTATATTTGTGAATGTTGAGATGTTATATTGGTTTCACTGGTAAAAATAAATAATTGAAATGGGTATATATTTGTTTTTTGTTAAGTTGCCTAATAATTATGCACAGTAATAGTCACCTGCACACACAGATATCCCCCTAAAATAGCTATAACTAAAAACAAACTAAAAACTACTTCCAAAACTATTCAGCTTTGATATTAATGAGTTTTTTCGGTTCATTGAGAACATGGTTGTTGTTCAATAATAAAATTAATCCTCAAAAATACAACTTGCCTAATAATTCTGCACTCCCTGTATATACACATACAGTATATATACACACAGAGAGAAGCACACTCACAGGAACGAACAAGCGGCTCAATACCATTGTTAGCCTGTTCGGTGGCGATTTACCACCTGGGTGCAGCTTCTTTTAGCCCAGTATTGCTTTCCACAGAGTAGAACTTTCCTATAGTATAGCAGTCTGATCCCGCCTATTACGGTCAGTCCAGTGCCGAAATACCAGGCAATTCCCCTCTGAACAAGGAACACTGAAACCCCAGACGATCGTTTTGGCCTTCATTGGGCTCATCAGTGAGGAGTAGCCATATTCCTCTAAGCACACTGAGCAAGGAGTCCACGTCTGGATTCCCCTTTTTCCCATAGGAAGACTTAATACACACAGAGAGAAGCACACTCACAGGAACAAACAACCGTCTCAATACCATTGTTAGCCTGTTCGTTGGTGATTTACCACCTGGGTGCAGTTTCTTTAACCCAGTATTGCTTTTCACAGAGTATAACTTTCCTGTAGTATATCAGTCTGATGCCACCTATTATGGTCAGTCCAGCACCAAAATACCAGGCAATTCTTCTCTGAACAAGGAACACAGCAACCCCAGATGATCGTTTTGGCCTTCATTGGGCCTCATCAGTGAGGTGTAGCCACATTCCTCTAAGCACACTGAGCAAAGAGTCCACGTCTGGATTCCCCTTTTTCCCATAGGGAGACTTAATACACACAGAGAGAAGCACACTCACAGGAACAAACAACCAGTTAAATACCATTGTTAGCCTGTTCGTTGGCGATTTACCACCTGGGTGCAGCTTCTTTTAGCCCAGTATTGCTTCTCACAGAGTAGAACTTTCCTGTAGTATATCAGGCTGATCCCGCCTATTACGGTCAGTCCAGCACTGAAATACCAGGCAATTGCTCTCTGAACAAGAAACACAGCAACCCCAGACGATCGTTTAGGCCTAGTATATGTAGTATATCAGACTGATATCTAGGTTATTGCATGTTGGAGCAATACAGATAGTTACTAATTATATTTTGAGAGCTAGGCCTCATATAGGTAGTCCCGCATCAAGTGTAAGTAGGAATATGACTAGTTTTATGAGGCAAAAACCCATCTATATGGTATGGGTGCTGTTCAGCTGGGAGATTGGGGCTAGACATGATAGATTAAATAACACACCCAGAAGGCCTGATGATCAAAAACTCACCAGAATAGAGACAAAGCAAGCAAAATCTTTGAGAGCTTCTGTGGTGCATTATATTGCATTGTATGTGTCTCTCCTTCACATACATAACTCTGCAAAGCAAAATAAACAGTTTTCAAGGTACTGACAAGACTGCTCATATAATCTCACCAGATCGGAGAGCTTTAGATCATAGGGCCCATAGTCACAGTCACTGCTGCACAGGGTAACTGCATCTTAAAGGGACAGTTCACCCAAAAAAAAATTTATTTTTAATTGAAAGCACATAATTAATTAAGAATGCCAGTCTGAAAGAATAAATACACATTTTTTTCTTCATAAAGATATACAGTTTTTTATAAAACGATTCTCAACAGGCTTGTTTATACCCTGTATTGCCAATTTAATACGTGCGTTTAGCCTGTTTAGCCCTAAGTTGCTTTGCAGTTGTGACCCGCCCCCCAGATGATCCTTAGTAATGTGAATGAAACCTTCAGGATTGTATTGTGAATTTCAGACACAGCCCACATGTTATCCCTCATAGCCCTCACGTAAAGCATATATCCTCCTGAGATGCATTCTGTGCTTCCTCGCTTTGGAATATAGATGTTACATAAAAGTCAGTGTCAAGAGTGTTCGTGAAAAGCAAAGTCCAGTCGCAAAACACAAAAACATAAATCTTCATCAATTTTATTTATGTTCTCCGGAATTGCTCATTGCTTTTCACATACACTCTTGACACTGACCTGTATGTAACATCTACATTCCAAAGCGAAGACGCACAGAATGCATCTCAGAAGCCTATATGCGTTACGTGACGGCTATGAGGGATAACCTGTGGGTGGTGTCTTAAATCTACAATACAATGCCGAAGGTTTCATTTACATTACTAACAGGGATTATCTGAGGGTTTATGCTTGTGTTTGCTCGGGGGACGCTTGTGCTTGCTGTGCGTGCTGGTTGCTTTCTGGGGGGACGCTTCTCTGATAATTGCGCATGCAGATTGAAATAAATAGCTATTTTGCATAAAATTACATAAAACAATTTGATAGGTCATAGGGCTGGGTTAGAGAGTTTGGAAGCACAACCCTTTTATCTGGGTGTTCCAGAGTCGTCAAACTGCAACGCTAAGAAGCTGATTATAAAGGTAAAAATACTATATATTTCACGAAAATTAATTATTTAGTGTTCTCATTTCCATTACTTGATACTGCGCTACTGCTGCTAATGAGCTCTTTTACATTGAGTGAACTGGTCCTTTAAGGGCATACAGTGACTACAAAGACAGCTGCACCAGACAGAGATCCCATTTACTTTTATAGCAGTGCCAACTACTGGTTATCTAGTAGCGACTGTGCGTTTGATGCAACAGGTAGAGTACCTGGACCAGGTGAGCAAACAGTTTTTCTCATTCAAATAATTCAGATACCACCTGGTATTCTAGTTCAGATAGTGATAAATCTTGGCCTGCCTTCTAAGAGGCTAAAAGCGTATCTTCCTCATGAAAAAGAAAATAAAAATAGCTGACCAGGCAGCATAATCCAGTGTTCCAGTTGGAGGTAGTAGTGAGGTTTAATCAGGAGCAAATGTACAATTTATCATTCAAAAAGCACCAGGAAGCAGTGGTAGAATACAAAGTGAAACCTGTGTTTACTTCATTATTTGCACGGTCATTTAAAATCCAACACAATAAAAAACATAGATAAGGGAATGTATTTACTTTGCACACTTCATTTTCTTGGCTTCAGAACCATTCCTACTTTTTTGACAATAGGACTCAAGTGATAAAGGGGTCTATCTATCAAGCTCCGAATGGAGCTTGATGCCCTGTGTTTCTGGCGAGCCTGCAGGCTCGCCAGAAACAGCAGTTATGAAGCAGCGGTCACAAAGACTGCTGCTCCATAACCTGTCCGCCTGCTCTGACAGGACAGACATCGCCGGGAAAACAACCTGATCAAGTACGATCGGGTTGATTGACACCCCCTGCTGGCGGCCCATTGGCCACGAGTCTGCAGGGGACGGAATTGCACCAGCAGCTCTTGTGAGCTGCTGGTGCAATAGTGAATACGGCAAGCGTATTGCTTGCCGTATTCAGCGAGGTCTGGCGGACCTGATAAATAGAGGCCAATGGCTTTTGAGGAATGGTAGCAATGTTTTAGACTGCTCATCTCATGTTACTTAGAGAAATTATCTCACTCAGGCTTTAGAAGTCTTAAAATATATGGATTCAATACATTGGAAACAAAGAAAGTCTAAACAGGGAGAATGGAATGAATAAGAAGCTGAAATAAGGTGTGATATAGAGTTAATCTCCTACTAACATTTGGCACAACAGACATGCAATTGTCCAGGTTAGGTCAAAGAAGGTCCCTTTTGCCATTAGGGAGTGGCAAATTAGGTAATTCCCATACGTTTTCTCATACCTGGGGAAGAGATCAGGAGTGTGAATATTCTAGGAAAACCAATGTCACAAAGCAGCTTCAGACTCCCTTCGTCACATTTGCAAATATTGTGGAGGACCTCAGGGAGAAAATGCAGATAAATTAGATCATACCACAGTCAGAACAGGTTAAGGGCACAGTTGTTAGTAAGGGATCACACTTCTCTGAGGTTGGACACCCTTGAAAGATAGTTATCAAAATACACAGATCTACCAATCAACAACGTTTTTGCTGACTGAATTAATAATAAGATTCTTATAATGATGTGGTACAAGGCTGTTTTACCCATAAAAAACTGAAGTTAGCAAAGGATAGTAGGCCTCTTTAAGGAATCCCCTCTGACAGATTTGGTAGTACTTTCATTGGGGGTGGTACCGAAAAAGGAGTAGGGCAAGTTTGAATTAATACAACACCTTTTTGTAACTAAAAGGTAACTGAGATAACCCTGAGTTTAGTAAACTATTAATCATTTGATCTGGCATTGAGCATTGTAAGATCTGTGTGTAAAAGGGAGTTGTTGGTGAAGTTTGATATTGAATCTGCTGTTTAATACCTTTGCATCCATCATCATTTTCCTTGATGAGTTGTAAAGTGCAGGGTAGCTAATACATAGGTTGCTGCTTGAGAATTGGTATAATGCACTTTATTTAAAGCTTCCAGAGCTGTTTTGCATTCGGCTATGGCCGATTTGACAAGTTGTGATTTTATGGCCTATTACTGAGAAGATTTTTTCATTAGTAGGTGCACTAACTACTAATCTCTGTGAGGAATAGAAACAATAGGTTCTGCAGGTGTAATAGCATATGTAAATATAAATACAAAAAAGAACAGTACTCCCCTCTCTGATGGACCGCTGCCTTCCCACAGTTTCTCCAAGAAACTTCACTCAAGAATACTTTGACAGAAGAAGGCGCAGGTCCGAGGAATTCTTGGTCCCGGGAATTCTTAATCCAGTATGTAACCTCTGTGTAGCACCATTAGCTTCCAATGAAGGGTAACTTCTTGATAACACTGGTGTAGTATGTCAAACCCAATACATGCACTAATGGAAAATACTCACTGGGAGTCAAATCCAATTTTTAACAGGTTTATTGTAGTTTAACATCTGATTAAATGTGAATCAGTCTGCTGCTACAGTGGCTTCAATCACTCTAAAACAAGTGGAATCTTTATTGGGTTAGTTGAAATTTGCCTGCAGGGTTTTCCTGCACTGATATAGGAGACGGCTTAGAAATCAAGAAATTGGCCTACCTAGGTTTAGACTTGAACAGAGAATACCAAGAGAACAAAGCAAATGTGATGATAAAAGAAAATTTAAAAGTTGTTTGAAACTGCATGCCCTATCTGAATCATGAAAGTTTAATTTTGACTTGACTGTTCCTTTAACATTGTACAAACAACTGCTTGTTTAGGCCCACCCCTGCTCTCACACAACCAATAGCATGAGAGCAGGACTTGTCAGTCACCCCAGATTAATTAATTTGTTGTGATTTAACTTTGTCACCTCTGAGGTTTTAGAGAGGTAAAGAAGCTGCATCTGCTGTTTGATAGGTAGAGCCGTAGAACTGAAGAAAAAAAAAAAAGGCAAGAACAAATGTTATATATATTTTGATAATTTCTGTGACATCACCAGGTATGCAAATTCATAACACTATAAAATATTTTGTTTGAAATAGTCAGGTATGCAATTTGGTTTAATTTAATTATTGGTGTGTGGAGATTGGGTGTAATGGGGTATGCTGGGAAATAAAGTCTTTGTATGGATTATGAATATATGAGACCAACCAGCCTGTAACTGTTCAAACATTTGGACCACAGCACCATATGATTTTGAGATATGCATGGTATCATCGTGTGTGCTATGCCTTTGTATTTGTGTTAGCATTACTTTAACATAATTAGAGATTAGACAAAATACAAAGCATAACACCAGATAATTAATATTTAATTAGCAGCTATTAATTATCTATTTACCTCTAATTATAAGAATTTCATAGCATTCAATGATATTCATCTTAATTTAGCAGATAATATGTCAAACCAAGTTTTAACTGATGAAGTAATCTGTCTTATCATCTAAATAGCGTACATTTTCTGTTACTATGTTTGCATAATATTTTTTTTTTTTGGAACTTAAAGTGATAGTAAATCCTAGCATTTGTGAAATGCTAGGATTTACCAGTGCAACAAATAAAGGGGACTTTCAGTAATGAAGTATAAAATACTTCATGCTGAAAGCTCCTTTATTTGTCTAAAGAATTCACCGCTCTGAGTGCCTCAGGCCGCCTGCAGCGGAACGCTATTTTTCAGTGAGGTGACATTTCCACCTCTTAGCCAATAGCCGAGTGGGCCAGCTGACATTATGCCGGATAGCTTGCACGCTATTGGCTAAGATCATCTAACTGCAAAATAACGTTCTGCCGTGGGTTGCCTTAGGCGCTCAGTGTGGTGAGCACTGTAGACAAATAAAGGAATTTTCAGCATTAAGTATTTTATACTTCATGACTGAAGGTCCCCTTTATTTGTTGTACTGGTAAATCCTAGAGTTTCAAAATGCTAGGATTTACTATAACTTTAATAGTATTTGAAACATTTCAATAATAGACAAACTATTCCAAGATATATTTTTTTATTTCAATGTTTGCCAGGGCACCAAATTCAAATGGAAATTGTAAGATAAAGTATATGTCATTAAAAACATAGTTGTGCAAAAAAGTATAATGCACTAGATTAGATAGCAATCATGAAAACAATTAACCATATATAAAGCATAAATTACTAAGTAAAAGTTAATGTCAGTTATTACTAGAGGACCAGCACCTTCCGGGAGTTTAAGCGGATAGTAAAGGTAACCATAATGCATATAATATTTATAGTCTAATGGTTTAATAGATGTGCAAGTTTTTATATATGAAAACATGCAGTTTCTTAAAAACTGACTTGGGATATAGTTTGCACAAGTAAAGCTTTCAAAATATTTCTTTACTATCACTTTAATAATATCAATGAGATAATACACAAAGTTATTACAGCACATGAAATCAAAGCACATCATGTACTAAAACAACCTGCAGCCCAGTGACCTGGAATTTCATGCAGCAGAAGGCAGTCAGTCAAAGGAAATATCAATTAACTGAAGTTAATTACTAACAGCAATAATAATAACATGCCATAAAATCTACCTTCACAGTACAGAATGGAACCTATGAAATATGTGGTTGCATTACAATATTACTAATCAATTTATTGAACACATTGCCATGGTTTGATTAGCTGTTTTCCCAATTCCAACACTGGTGTTTATGCATCATTTTCCTACAGTCTTGTTTTTTCAACATTGATTATATTGGTCATTAAAAAGACATGAAACCAATTGGTTCTTATACATGTTTCAGATAGAGCATTCTATTTTCCAGTTAAGCTTGATTTTTTAAATTTTGGTTAATTCTCTTGGCATTTTTGACCATGGAGCAGCAATTCACTACTGGAAGCTTGATGAACACATCAGATGAGCTAATCCAAGAGGCATAAAGGCAGGGCTGGCTCAACCATGGGCCCAAGTGGGTCCAATGGACCCAAGCAGCACATGACAAAGGGCAGCACTTCAGTGACTAAGTTAGTCAAAGTCAGACCCAGACCCATGCTGTCTTCTGTCTCTGTGGGGGAAATCACAGGCTGCCAGCAGCATAATCTCATCATGCACAAAGACACAATATTGGTCAGGGGAGACATTCAAAGTGGAACAAGTGCATCTCTTACCTAACTTGCTTTGCACTTATTGTGCAACTGTGCATAAGCATTTGTCGCATGCAGGTAGGCAGGCTTAGTAAGGTCAGCGGCCAGAACTAGTAGGTTCATATGCTATTCAGTGATGTTACTACTGGGGAGGGGGCATCATTGCATTCTCAGAACCAGGCAGCACAATATCTTGAGCCGGCCCTGCATAAAGGTACAGCCACCAATTAGCTGCTAGCTCCCAACAATTCATTGCTGCTTCTATTTTAAAAAAGGATACAAAGGGAACAAAGCAAATTGATAGAAGTAAATTGGAAAGTTGTTTAAAATGACATGCTCTATCTGAATTATGAAACAAAAATGTGGGGTTTCATGTCCCTTTAATATACATCTATTATAATTAATAATAATAATTTTTAAACAAATCCTGGCTTGTGAATCATTTGCTTATTATTATTACATTAGTATGGGCCCATAATGACATTTATTCAAGAAAAGAGGCACAGATACCTAAAACTAAGTTAAAAGAGGAAGAGGGTTCTGCTCTGAGGAGCTTACAATCAGCAGATATGTTGTACTGTTATTATTATTGTTATTATAAGTGTGGGAAAAGTTTATTAAATGACCATTACATTTTATTATGAATTTTTAAATGGATAGTAGATTTTTCCCCCCTACAAATTTCAAAGCTAATTCCATTTTTTAGGCTCCTTTTTCATGTGACAGCCATCAGCCAATTACAAAAACATATATGTATATAAATTGAACACTTATACATACTCAGTAGGTGTTGGTGGTTTAGAAAGTATGCGTTTTTAATAATCTTAGGCCTAGATTTGGAGTTTGGCGGTAGCCGTGAAAACCAGCGTTAGAGGCTCCTAACGCTGGTTTTAGGCTACCGCCAGTATTTGGAGTCAGTCAGGAAAGGGTCTAACGCTCACTTTTCAGCCGTGACTTTTCCATACCGCAGATCCCCTTACGTCAATTGCGTATCCTATCTTTTCAATGGGATCTTCCTAACTCCGGTATTTAGAGTCGTGTCTGAAGTGAGCGTTAGAAATCTAACGACAAAACTCCAGCCGCAGAAAAAAGTCAGTAGTTAAGAGCTTTCTGGGCTAACGCGGGTTTATAAAGCTCTTAACTACTGTGCTCTAAAGCAGTGATTTTTAACCTTTTTTTTGCCGTGGCACACTTTTTTACATTAAAAAATCCTGTGGCACACCACCATCCCAAAATTTTTAAAAAATCACACATTGCAGCCTAATACAGCATATAAATACACATACACACAAACACACACATACTGTATGTATTGTGCTGTTATGCCATGCCTCCTACAAACTACCCCTGCACTGGGAGTAAAAAACAAGCGAAGTTTAAAAAATATGTCACACTGTTGTCAGTCTGCCGTGGCACACCTGAGGGTCTCTCATGGCACACTGGTTGAAAAACACTGCTCTAAAGTACACTAACACCCATAAACTACCTATGTACCCCTAAACCGAGGTCCCCCCACATCGCCGCCACTCAATTAAATATTTTTAACCCCTAATCTGCCGACCGCCACCTACGTTATACTTATGTACCCCTAATCTGCTGCCCCTAACAACGCCGACCCCTATATTATATTTATTAACCCCTAATCTGCCCCCTCAACGTCGCCTCCACCTGCCTACACTTATTAACCCCTAATCTGCCGACTGCAAAGCGCCGCTACTTACGTCATACTTATGTACCCCTAATCTGCTGCCCCTAACACCGCCGACCCCTATATTATATTTATTAACCCCTAATCTGCCCCCCACAACGTCGCCTCCACCTGCCTACACTTATTAACCCCTAATCTGCCGACCGGACCACACCGCTATTATAATAAAGTTATTAATCCCTAATCCGCCTCACTAACCCTATAATAAATAGTATTAACTCCTAATCTGCCCTCCCTAACATCGCCGACACCTAACTTCAAACATTAACCCCTAATCTGCCGACTGGAGCTCACCGCTATTCTAATAAATGTATTAACCCCTAAAGCTAAGTCTAACCCTAACACTAACACCCCCCTAAGTTAAATATAATTTTAATCTAACGAAATTAATTAACTCTAATTAAATAAATTATTCCTATTTAAAGCTAAATACTTACCTGTAAAATAAATCCTAATATAGCTACAATATAAATTATAATTATAATATAGCTATTTTAGGATTTATATTTATTTTACAGGTAACTTTGTATTTATTTTAACCAGGTACAATAGGTATTAAATAGTTAAGAACTATTTAATAGCTAAAATAGTTAAAATAATTACAAATTTACCTGTAAAATATATCCTAACCTAAGTTACAATTAAACCTAACACTACACTATCAATAAATAAATTGAATAAAATACCTATAATTATCTACAATTAAACCTAACACTACACTATCAATAAATAAATTAAATACAATTCCTACAAATAAATACAATTAAATAAACTAACTAAAGTACAAAAAATAAAAAAGAACTAAGTTACAAAAAATAAAAAAATATTTACGAACATTAGAAAAATATTACAACAATTTTAAACTAATTACACCTACTCTAAGCCCCCTAATAAAATAACAAAGCCCCCCAAAATAAAAAAAATGTCCTACCCTATTCTAAATTACAAAAGTTCAAAGCTCTTTTACCTTACCAGCCCTGAACAGGGCCCTTTGCGGGGCATGCCCCAAGAAATTCAGCCTTTTGCCAACATAACAACCCACCACCCACATACCCCTAATCTAACCCAAACCCCCCTTAAATAAACCTAACACTAAGCCCCTGAAGATCTTCCTACCTTATCTTCACCATACCAGGTTCACCGATCGATCCAGATAGAATGTGAGCTCAATCTGATTGGCTGATCGGATCAGCCAATCGGATTGAACTTGATTCTGATTGGCTGATTCCAGCAGCCAATCAGAATTTTCCTACCTTAATTCCGATTGGCTGATAGAATCCTATCAGCCAATCGGAATTCGAGGGACGCCATCTTGGATGACGTCCCTTAAAGGAGCCTTCATTCGTCGGTAGTCCGTCGGGCGAGCAGGATGTTCCGCGTCGGAGGTCTGCTAAATGGATCCGGAAGAAAGAAGATTGAAGATGCCGTTGATAGAAGACTTCAGCCGGATCATGGACCTCTTCAGCTCCCGCTTGGATGATGACTTCAGCCGGATCATGGACCTCTTCAGCTCCCGCTTGGATGATGACTTCAGCCGGATCATGGACCTCTTCAGCCCCCTGCTTGGGCTTGGATCAGGACATCGGGGGAGCTCTTCTGGATCGATCGGTGAACCTGGTATGGTGAAGATAAGGTAGGAAGATCTTCAGGGGCTTAGTGTTAGGTTTATTTAAGGGGGGTTTGGGTTAGATTAGGGGTATGTGGGTGGTGGGTTGTAATGTTGGGGGGGGGTATTGTATGTTTTTATTTACAGGCAAAAGAGCTGAATTTCTTGGGGCATGCCCCGCAAAGGGCCCTGTTCAGGGCTGGTAAGGTAAAAGAGCTTTGAACTTTTGTAATTTAGAATAGGGTAGGGCATTTTTTTTATTTTGGGAGGCTTTGTTATTTTATTAGGGGGCTTAGAGTAGGTGTAATTAGTTTAAAATTGTTGTAATATTTTTCTAATGTTTGTAAATATTTTTTTATTTTTTGTAACTTAGTTCTTTTTTATTTTTTGTACTTTAGTTAGTTTATTTAATTGTATTTATTTGTAGGAATTGTATTTAATTTATTTATTGATAGTGTAGTGTTAGGTTTAATTGTAGATAATTATAGGTATTTTATTTAATTTATTTATTGATAGTGTAGTGTTAGGTTTAATTGTAACTTAGGTTAGGATATATTTTACAGGTAAATTTGTAATTATTTTAACTATTTTAGCTATTAAATAGTTCTTAACTATTTAATAGCTATTGTACCTGGTTAAAATAAATACAAAGTTACCTGTAAAATAAATATAAATCCTAAAATAGCTATAATATAATTATAATTTATATTGTAGCTATATTAGGATTTATTTTACAGGTAAGTATTTAGCTTTAAATAGGAATAATTTATTTTATAAGAGTTAATTAATTTCGTTAGATTAAAATTATATTTAATTTAGGGGGGTGTTAGTGTTAGGGTTAGACTTAGCTTTAGGGGTTAATACATTTATTAGAATAGCGGTGAGCTCCAGTCGGCAGATTAGGGGTTAATGTTTGAAGTTAGGTGTTGGCGATGTTAGGGAGGGCAGATTAGGGGTTAATACTATTTATTATAGGGTTAGTGAGGCGGATTAGGGGTTAATAACTTTATTATAATAGCGGTGCGGTCCGGTCGGCAGATTAGGGGTTAATAAGTGTAGGCAGGTGGAGGCGACGTTGTGGGGGGCAGATTAGGGGTTAATAAATATAATATAGGGGTCGGCGATGTTAGGGCAGCAGATTAGGGGTACATAGGGATAATGTAAGTAGCGGCTGTGTACGGAGCGGCAGATTAGGGGTTAATAATAATATGCAGGGGTCAGCGATAGCGGTGGCGGCAGATTAGGGGTTAATAAGTGTAAGGTTAGGGGTCTTTAGACTCAGGGTACAGACGTAGGAAGTGTTTCCCCATAGGAAACAATGGGGCTGCGTTAGGAGCTGAACGCGGCTTTTTTGCAGGTGTTAGGTTTTTTTCAGCTCAAACAGCCCCATTGTTTCCTATGGGGGAATCGTGCACAAGCACGTTTTTGAAGCTGGCCGCTTCCGTAAGCAACTCTGGTATCGAGAGTTGCAGTGGCGTTAAATATGCCTGTACGCTCCCTTTTTGGAGCCTAACGCAGCCATTCTGTGGACTCTCAATACCAGAGTTATTTTAAAGGTGCAGCCAGAAAAAAGCTAGCTTTAGCTACGCGGGTCGTTACCGACAAAACTCTAAATCTAGCCGAAAGAAAATAGTAAAGTTTGTTGTTGTTTTTTAAATTGCATGCTCTATTTAAATCATAAACGTTTAATATGGTAAACCTTCCTGTTGACACAGACTTCTTACAATAAAAGTAAACACTTAGGCAAATTCTGGAAAATGTAAACGGCTTATAACTCACTTAAATATATCTCACTTAGGGTCCAATTATCAGAAACTTTCTAGTATTGAGAAAAATCACGCAAAAATGTTGGAGTATTTTATTAGCATTATGTTGTAATTTATGTGTCTCTCATTCACCTCCAGAATACCACTTAGAGAGATAAACAACTCTCAAGCTACAATTTACCTTTCTAAAATTCTTTGAGGGAAATGACAATATGGAAAAGACTTAAAGGGGCACCAAAGTCAAAATTAAACTTCCATGATTAAGATAGAGCCTGCAGTTTTAAGAGACTTTCCAATTTACTTCCATTATCAAATTGTGCTTAATCTTATTATATACACTTTCCAAGACACCAACGCCTCATGAGCAGGTTTAAGAGTTCACAGCGTATAGGTATATGAGTCTGTGATTGGCTGATGGATGTCATATTATGAGGGGGCCAGGTAGTTTTAAATTTGTCAGAAATAATTTACTGCTCGTTTAAAATTTAGAGTAAGTGCTATTGTCTTTTCTTTTTAATATGTACTTGTTGATTATGCAATTCTACTGTATTTAAAGGGACAGTCAACACCAGAATTTTTGTTATTTTAAAATATAGATAATCCCTTAATTACCCATTCCCCAGTTTTGCATAACCAACGCAGTTATAATAATACACATTTTACCTCTGTAATTACCTTGTATCTAAGCCTCTGCAAATTGCCCCCTTATTTCAGTTCATTTGACAGACTTGCATTTTAGCCAATCTGTGCTCATTCCTCGGTAAATTCACATGCATGAGCTCAATGTTATCTATATGAAGCACATGAACTAACGCCCTCTAGTGGTGAAAAACTGTCAAAATGCATTTAGATTAGAGGCGGCCTTCAAGGTCTAAGAAATTAGCATATGAACCTCCTGGGTTTAGCTTTCAACTAAGAATACCAAGAGAACAAAGCAAAATAGGTGATAAAAGTAAATTGGAAAGTTGTTTAAAATTACATGCCCTATCTGAATAATGAAAGTGTTTTTGGAGTTGATTGTCCCTTTAATGGTCTTTTAACCCCTTAACGACTGCAAAATATCATGTACGTCACTGGTCATTAAGGAATTTTCTGCAAATTATAGCAAGCACCAAGATTGCGTTATTAGACCCTCCCTCCTGCAGGCTTTCTAAAATAGCTATTGAGAAAACAATCCCCATAGAAAGACCAGCGACATACCCATTAAGGGGTTAATGTAAACGACCTAGAAGAGATAACAGTGATAATGTACATATGAGTAAAACAAAAGTAAATTAACAAAGAAATAAAAGGTACCATAAAATACTCCGGCACTATCAAACAATATCAGTAAATTCAGGCAAAATTTGTATTATTATGTCTCAATTTCTTACCTTGACATGGAATAGTTTTTATGTTTATCAGATAAAATTACCAACAAAAAGAATAATATAATTATGAAATGATGCAAGCCATTGTACAGCAACCATGAAATTGCAGATTTGCTTGAAATAGCAACAGACAGTTATCACTGAAGAATTTTATACAATGTAATGGAACAGAAGTTTAAACATTTGTTCTCCATATGGTACCCAGTCTAATATGAAATTAGGTCAGAAGGAAACAGCATAAAAGTTATAAAGAATTAGTGAAATTAAAATACTAAATGCAATACTTTATTGGAGAGGCATATTAGCAAAGGGAACAAACAATACCACTGTATAAAAGATATGGTTTATAAAGAAAACAATAGAATAATGTTCCCAAAGCAAACCATCTGCATTGCAGATTTAGTTCAGAGATCCTTGGTGTGTCTGATTTAAAAAATACTAAGATGTTGCAAAGCATTCTGGGACCAAGTTACTAAGGAATCTCCAAAGCATATTGGTCAAACAATGCAAATAAAATCAACTCTATGAATAAATGGAAGTTAGGGAGAAAGTATATACTTACAGAATATAGCACACAACTACATTAAAGGGACAGAGTGAACACATTTTAATATAACTGCATGTTCTAGACACTACTATAAAGAAGAATATCCACAGACACTGATGTTAAATCCGGTATAAAACCTTTAAAAACTTAATAAGAAGCTCCCAGTTTAGCACTGTTGATGAGGTTAGGCTGGGATACCCAGTGAAAAGAGCTGGGAAAACAATAAAAACAGACGCTCCCCCCTCCTCCCTACATATGAAAAGACACATAAAATAAACAGGAGCCAGCAGGAATCTGTAAACACACATATACATCTGACACTGGGGCGCTTGATTAGGAGTCTGAAATCATCAAAATGTTATGAAAAAAATAGGCAAAACTATACATTGTTCTAATAACACTACCAGATGGGCTATATAAATGGATCATCTACAAAACAGGTGCTTGTTGACAAGGTTGATTATTAAATTTATTGATTGTATGGTAAGTAGTCTGGCTGCTGCGTTTTGTACCGTCTGAAGGCGATGGAGTTTTTTTTTTGGGAGGCCCAAGTAAAGTGCATTGCAGTAATCTAGCCTAGAGGATACAAATGCATGGATTAATGTTGGCATATCATCCGGTGAGATTAAGTGTTGTATCCTGGCTATGTACAAGTGTGCATGCAAAATACAGCAATCAAAATAAAGCATAAAGGGCCAAATTACAAGTGGAGCAGTATTTAATGCTTCCGCTCGAGCACTAACTACGCTAGAAGTAAGGTTTTTGTGCACGTCTGTAAGCGCTCATATATGAAGTTGAAAGTAAAAAGCTTTCGCTCGTGGGGGGGGCGGAGCCAGCTACCAGCAGGACAAGACGCACTTTTCTACAGCTCCTGATATACCTATTAATTTTAAAGGATATAATACTTATTTTCCCCAACTTTGAGGCTGTTTTGGAAGCTCACATAGTGAACATGATGGTTCTCCCTTTCAGAGGCTTTTATAACGTTTAATGCTTTGTTTTTTATAATCCACGCTTTCTATCTATCACTGGCCTGCAGTGTTTGTATGGAAAACATGGCTGTGCTCATTTTGAAGCAGATAAAGGACCTGCTAGAACGCCATAACAAGATCCTTTTGGGCGCAGTGGATGAAGCTTTTCACTCTCTCACCACTCACGTCGCCTCCTCAACTGCTCTGACCGCTGGTGAATGGGAGCGTGATACCGCAGGAGCCATACCGGAGACAGAGGTAACCACACTCATTCATACTCTCGATCCTCATGGGCATCCGGGAATGGAGGCTGAGGTGCGTGAATTGGAAGTAACGCAACAAGCAGGCATGTGTCGGCAGGATAAGGAGATGGAACTACACTTGACTCCCGACTATCAATTACTCCAACAGAGTTCCCCTGAGACCCGTATCCTACCCAGAGGTAACAATGTCAGGCGGGACAATTTAACAACCGGTGAGTTACGGTTGAGAGAGGTGTTACACACTATAGCTGCAGCTGTGGGTTGGCGGCCATTACCGGGGCTTACAGCACAAGCCGAATATGCTCCTTGTGACCTCAAATGTGGCATTGGCTAAAGTGACAAGGATCCATGTGCCCAATTTGGAAGGAGCCTATGTGGACATTGACCCTTAGTGTGAGGACTAGATCCAGTACCATCGCTAATGAGACTATTCTTTAAGTGGACTTGCAGAGCTCATAACCATTAGCAAGAATGGCCAATGTATCTTATTTTATTTTATAAAGGATGAATCTGGAACGTATGCTAGATATGCCAGGAATCCCACATGAAACATTTGCCTACTGGACTACTATCACGCTAATTGACCTCTAAGGCTCTGTCACAATCACAGTCTGAAGACATAAATACAGTAATTTTCTGTTTGCGAATTTTCACTGTTATAGGTTATTTAACTAAGCTGAGTGTCTTTTTTATGAGAGACACTGGCTATAATGGCAGCATAATTGAGTGTTTCTGGACTGTCCAATATAAGCTGGGCCGAAAGTTCTGGTTGCTTAAAGTTTTTGTGTTATATATTGGTGTTTTGATCACATTCTGAGAGGGATGTAACTTTTATATTGAGTTGGTACACAGGAAATGTATCCCCTATGATACGTGAGAAAAGGCCACGCTGCCACGACTCAATTCTGTGTCACCCACTGGAATGCTAATGGATTTTAAACTTAACATTGTTATTATGCTAGGATAGCATTGGTAATTCTGGGAACTGAACATCTCATGAACCCTTGGTCTCACAAATATTTAATGCCTCATATTTACATGCCCTTTATTGTTATCTGTACTTGCTATAATGCACATAGGATTTAAGTTATATGACGCTATCACATCTACTAAAGTTAAGCTAAATTATCATCCCCCTATTTATCTCTTAGTTTAAAGGATAAGTATTGGCCTTTATACATATACCTGGAGCCTTGGTATAACTATTAGACATGGCGCACTACTGCCTGCGGCCGGGGCAGCGTGACGCCTATATTTAACGAATGTATGGCTCAGTGGAAATACTTCAAATATAGCTTCACACCGAAATGCAAGTCAGCTTGTGCAAGCAATGTTTTTATTTTATTCTATGGTAAAGCTTTAGACATACTACTAATATTATAATTGTAACTGTTCCCGTATTTATACAATCTCACAAACATAAATCTGATGTACCCCATCAAATTCCAGCTACAACCCTCCTCTATAAGCAACTCCCTTTATCCTACCTTATCCTGATATGTATACTTATACTGTAGATCACTCTTACCTGTACTATTTGTTGTTTTTTTTTCAGCATCACTATAGGCAGTGCTGTATCTTTATTAACTTTGGTTATTAACAAATGTTCTTTAATGTGAAAAGTTGAGCCAGGTGACTGTATGCGCAAAATCCTAGTTCTAGATCAGTGATGTTACTGCAACCCATGAATATTTAGAGGCCAATACATAGAACACTCTTGATATGGTTCATTTAATATATCTATATTACCACCTCTGCCTCTCCCCCCCCCCCCCCCATGATAATGTACCCTTTATTTTAGAGGGACTCAACAGGCAGTTTGTCTTGTCTATACCGCAACTTAGCTAATATTTTCAACTACTTCCTAAGTTTTCACTCCTACATAACATCAAAGAAATGAGTCTGCAGGCCCATCTAGATCAGCAGGACTGATCACTATTGCCGTTCACCTAAAGATATAATCTTCCCACAGTTCTTGGTTGTCTCTATTGAGGTGCTAGTTTCAATATTTAATTTCAGATTCTATTTATCATTAAAGGAGGTGAATATCATAATATATATCAAATTGCAATATGTATATCTGTTATATTCTAAATACCTTATCGGTTTTAAGGAAGTTACTATTTGTTTGCTCATAGCTATATGTTGAAAAGTATTTACTTAAGCATGTTTTATAGCTCTTAATATAAAGATAAAAAAAAGGTTTGTCATTAAGATCCAAAAGTGATCTTTTAAGCTGGTAATACCTTCTAACTTCTGAACTTTAATAGACGAGGTCCAAAACTGGCTTTTTGTATCACCTCTAAGGTATATAGTATATTGGGCAGCTAAACTATGTGTGCTCTATAATTTTTTTTTTTTTAATGGTCCTTACACCATGACTGTTTAATGTTCATATAACATTTTGTCTCACAATTGTCTTTTAATACTACTATGTTGTTACCTTAAGACTTATGTATGTATGCCTTGCAACAAACCTTGAATAAAAATTATTTAAAAAAAAAAAAAAAAAAGCTTTCGCTCGTGCGCTAACTCGAAGCATGCAAAAAGTGGAACTTCGAATATCACAATCGTATTAACATCATCCCCCATAGAAGTCAATGAAGCAAAAAAAATGTGGAAACAAACCTAACACCCTACTCGCCTACAAAGACAATCACATATTCTCAAGTGCGCTAACCTGACATCAAAATTTTAATTAATATTTAAATGAATATTTCACATTCCAATGTTCTTCACATAGCAGAATATGTTCTATTTATTCATAAATACATATTTCTACATATATCTGATGGTATATTGGTACAATATATGTCTATACCTATATATATATATATATATATTCCTTCACTGGATTCAGCACTCCCTCCCAATGCCCAGATTACTAGCCAGCTGCCGGGGTGCACTTTAAACAAATTATGCAAAACTACAGTCCAATCAGGCACTCTCCGGTCTTTAAAACTTGTTTATTTTAAAATATATATTTACATGATTACACATATACAGATATATATAGGAATATCTATTTATAAATACATAGAACATATTCTTCTATGTGCAGAACATTGGAATGTGAAATATTTGCAGTAAATACATAGTATAACACTTTATTAAAAATTAATATTGCATTAATATGATATCTATGTAGTTTACAGTTTATAAAAATGTATTTAAAAAAAAAATCTGTAGTAGAGCGACCCCACTCCCTCTCCCCACCCCCACACTTTTACTTTATCTCTGTACATGGTAAACTGAAAAGATGTTAACAGATAAGGTATCATTTACCAAGAGAATGTATTCACCCTATTATGCACTGGCTCTGAAAAGGAAAGCTAGTAATGAGGACTGAATGTCTAAAATGCATAAAATGTTCTAATTACTGTATTTGAGGATCTTGTACAGTGGCGGTTCTAGACAAATTTTACTGGGGGGGGGGGGGGCCAAGGTGGGGTCAGTGTTTAATCAGAGGGGCACATTAAAAAAACGAAACAATTTATATTTTGCTGCCTGGGTCCGAGAACAAAATTACTCCCCTCCCCCCAAACACACTTCTACCTGTTTAACTCCAACCATAACACTACATCAAATTATTATAAATGCAAAATAGAACATGGATATCATATAAACTTTAAAATATGCCTAATAACACAGACCTCCAAACACATACTAACATACGCCTAGATTTAGAGTTCTGCGTTAGCCGTCAAAACCAGCGTTAGGGGGTCCTAACGCTGGTTTTGTCCTACCGCTGGTATTTAGAGTCAGTCAGGAAAGGGTCTAACGCTCACTTTCCAGCCGCGACTTTTCCATACCGCAGATCCCCCTACGCCAATTGCGTATCCTATCTTTTCAATGGGATCTTTCTAACGCCGGTATTTAGAGTCTTTGCTGAAGTGAGCGTTAGAAATCTAACGACAAAACTCCAGCCGCAGAGAAAAGCCAGGAGTTAAGAGCTTTCTTGGCTAACGCCGGTTCATAAAGCTCTTAACTACTGTGCTCTAAAGTACACTAACACCCATAAACTACCTATGTACCCCTAAACCGAGGCCCCCCCCTCACATCGCCGCCACTCTAATAAAAAATTTTAACCCCTAATCTGCCAACCGCACACCGCCGCAACCTACATTATCCCTATGTACCCCTAATCTGCTGCCCCTAACACCGCTGACACCTACATAATATTTATTAACCCCTAATCTGCCCCCCAACGTCGCTGCTACCTTACCTACAATTATTAACCCCTAATCTGCCGACCGTACACCGCCGCAACCTACATTATCCCTATGTACCCCTAATCTGCTGCCCCTAACACCGCCGACACCTACATAATATTTATTAACCCCTAATCTGCCCCCCCCAACGTCGCCGCTACCTTACCTACAATTATTAACCCTAATCTGCCGACCGGACCACACCGCTACTATAATAAAGTTATGAACCCCTAATCTGCTGCCCCTAACACCGCCGACACCTACATAATATTTATTAACCCCTAATCTGCCCCCACCAACGTCGCCACTACCTTACCTACAATTATTAACCCCTAATCTGCCGACCGGACCTCACCGCTACTCTAATAAATGTATTAACTCCTAAAGCTAAGTCTAACCCTAACACCCCCCTAAGTTAAATATAACTTTTATCTAACGAAATAAAATAAATCTTATTAAATAAGTTATTCCTATTTAAAGCTAAATACTTACCTGTAAAATAAACCCTAATATAGCTACAATATAAATAATAATTATATTGTAGCTATTTTAGGATTAATATTTATTTTACAGGCAACTTTGTATTTATTTTAACCAGGTACAATAGCTATTAAATAGTTAATAACTATTTAATAGCTACCTAGTTAAAATAATTACAAAATTACCTGTAAAATAAATCCTAACCTAAGTTACAATTAAACCAAACACTACACTATCATTGAATTAATTAATTAAACTACCTACAAATAAATACAAATAAATACACTAACTAAAGTACAAAAAATAAAACAATTATTTACAAACATTATAAAAAGATTACAACAATTTTAAGCTAATTACACCTACTCTAAGCCCCCTAATAAAATAACAAAGCCCCCCAAAATAAAAAAATGCCCTACCCTATTCTAAAATAAAAATTGAAAAGCTCTTTTACCTTACCAGCCCTTAAAAGGGCCTTTTGCGGGGCATGCCCCAAAGAATTCTGCTCTTTTGCCTGTAAAAAAAAACATACAATACCCCCCCAACATTACAACTCACCACCCACATACCCCTAATCTAACCCAAACCCCCCTTAAATAAACCTAACACTAAGCCCCTGAAGATCTTCCTACCTTATCTTCACCACGCCGGGTATCACCGATCCGTCCAGAAGATGGTCTGAAGTCTTCCTCCTATCCAGGCGATGTCTTCATCCAAGCGGGGGCTGAAGAGGTCCATCATCGGGCTGAAGAGGTCCATCATCCGGCTGAAGTCTTCATCCAAGCGGGGGCTTAAGAGGTCCATCATCCGGCTGAAGTCTTCTATCAAGCAGCATCTTCAATCTTCTTTCTTCCAGCTCCATCTTCATCCCGCCGACGAGGAACATCCATCCTGGCCGACGACTTCCCGACGAATGACGGTTCCTTGAACAGCCAATAGAATGCGAGCTCAATCTGATTGGCTGATCGGATCAGCCAATCGGATTGAACTTGAATCTGATTGGCTGATTCCATCAGCCAATCAGAATTTCCCTACCTTAATTCCGATTGGCTGATAGAATCCTATCAGCCAATCGGAATTCGAGGGACGCCATCTTGGATGACGTCCCTTAAAGGAACCGTCATTCGTCGGGAAGTCGTCGGCCAGGATGGTTGTTCCGCGTCGGCGGGATGAAGATGGAGCCGGAAGAAAGAAGATTGAAGATGCCGCTTGATAGAAGACTTCAGCCGGATGATGGACCTCTTAAGCCCCCGCTTGGATGAAGACTTCAGCCGGATGATGGACCTCTTCAGCCCGATGATGGACCTCTTCAGCCCCCGCTTGGATGAAGACGTCGCCCGGATAGGAGGAAGACTTCGGACCATCTTCTGGACGGATCGGTGATATCCGTGGTGGTGAAGATAAGGTAGGAAGATCTTCAGGGGCTTAGTGTTAGGTTTATTTAAGGGGGGTTTGGGTTAGATTAGGGGTATGTGGGTGGTGGGTTGTAATGTTGGGGGGGGGTATTGTATGTTTTTTTTTACAGGCAAAAGAGCAGAATTCTTTGGGGCATGCCCCGCAAAAAGCCCTTTAAAGGGCTGGTAAGGTAAAAGAGCTTTTCAATTTTTATTTTAGAATAGGGTAGGTCATTTTTTTTATTTTGGGGGGCTTTGTTATTTTATTAGGGGGCTTACAGTAGGTATAATTAGCTTAAAATTGTTGTAATATTTTTATAATGTTTGTAAATTATTTTTTTATTTTTTGTAACGTAGTTTTTTTTATTTTTTGTACTTTAGTTATTGTATTTATTTGTATTTAATTGTAGATAATTGTAGATAGTTTAGTTAATTAATTTATTGATAGTGTAGCGTTAGGTTTAATTGTAACTTAGGTTAGGATTTATTTTACAGGTAATTTTGTAATTATTTTAACTAGGTAGCTATTAAATAGTTATTAACTATTTAATAGCTATTGTACCGGTTAAAATAAATACAAAGTTGCCTGTAAAATAAATATTAATCCTAAAATAGCTACAATATAATTATTATTTATATTGTAGCTATATTAGGGTTTATTTTACAGGTAAGTATTTAGCTTTAAATAGGATTAATTTATTTAATAAGATTTATTTTATTTCGTTAGATAAAAATTATATTTAACTTAGGGGGGTGTTAGGGTTAGACTTAGCTTTAGGGGTTAATACATTTATTAGAGTAGCGGCAAGGTCCGGTCGGCAGATTAGGGGTTAATACTTGAAGTTAGGTGTCGGCGATGTTAGGGAGGGCAGATTAGGGGTTAATACTATTTATTATAGGGTTTTTGAGGCGGGAGTGAGGCGGATTAGGGGTTATTAACTTTATTATAGTAGCGGTGAGGTCCGGTCGGCAGATTAGGGGTTAATAATTGTAGGTAGGTGGCGGCGACGTTGGGGGCGGCAGATTAGGGGTTAATAAATATACACACACACAAACTATACACATACACACAAACTATACACATACACACACAAACTATACACACACACACAAACTATACACATACACACAAACTATACACACACACAAACTATACACATACATACACACAAACTATACACATACACACACACAAACTATACACATAAACACAAACTATACACATACACACAGGCATACAACAACTATACATACACAAACTATACATACACACACACACAGGCATACACAAACTATACATACACACACACAGGCATAGACAAACTATACAATCACACAGGCATACACAAACTATACAAACACACAGGCATACACAAACTATACATACACACACAATCATACACAGAAACTATACACAGACACATAGATAAACTCAGACACACACTTTACTAAATATTACATTACAATTTAGTAATCATATATATCAACAGCATAATAAAACATAGTTTGACATATAGGGGCCTAGTTATCAAGCCGTCAACCTCAAATACGCTGGAATTCCGCAGCGTATTTGTGGCGAGGCTGATTCGCCTTAGTTATCAAAGGCTTCAGACCGGCAAAAGTAGAATTTTGTGACTTAGCTTTTTTTTTATTTTTTGTACTTTAGTTAGTTTATGTAATTGTATTTAATTGTAGTTATTTGTAGGTAGTTTAATTAATTAATTCAATGATAGTGTAGTGTTTGGTTTAATTGTAACTTAGGTTAGGATTTATTTTACAGGTAATTTTGTATTTCTTTTAGCTAGGTAGTTATTAAATAGTTAATAACTATTTAATAACTATTCTAACTAGCTAAAATAAATACAAAGTTGCCTGTAAAATAAATATAAATCCTAAGATAGCTACAATGTAATTATTAATTATATTGTAGCTATATTAGGGTTTATTTTACAGGTAAGTATTTAGTTTTAAATAGGAATAATTTATTAAAGTATAGTGTAGTGTTAGGTGTAATTGTAACTTAGGTTAGTTTTTATTTTACAGGTTAATTTCTCTTTATTTTAGCTAGGTAAGCTATTAAATAGTTAATAACTATTTAATAGCTATTGTATCTAGTTAAAATAAATTGAAAGGTACCTGTAAAATAAAAATAAATCCTAAGATAGCTACAATATAATTATTATTTATATTGTAGCTATATTAGCGTTTATTTTATAGGTAAGTATTTAGTTTTAAATAGGATTAACTTAGTTAATAATATAAATATGATTTAGATGTATTTAATTAATATTTAAGTTAGGGGGGTGTTAGGGTTAGTGTTAGACTTAGGTTTAGGGGTTAATAATTTTATTACAGTGGCGGCGGTGTAGTGGGGGGCAGGATAGGGGTTAATAAATTTATTATAGGTGGCGACGGTGTAGGGGGGGCAGCATAGGGGTTAATAAATTTAATATAGGTTGCGGCGGGTTCAGGGAGTGGCGGTTTAGGGGTTAAACAATTTTTTTATTTGCTGCGAGGTGCGGGATCAGCAGGATAGGGGTTAATAACTTTATTACAGAGGGCGGCAGTATAGGGGGGGCAAGATAGGGGTTACTAGGTATAATGTAGGTGGCAGCGGTGTCCGGGAGCGGCGGTTTAGGGGTTAATACATTTATAAGACTTGCGGCGGGGTCTAGGAGCGGCGGTTTAGGGGTTAATACATTTTTAATAGTTGCGGCGGGGTCTAGGAGTGGCAGTTTAGGGGTTAGTAACTTTATTTAGTTGCGGGGGGCTCCGGGGGCGCCGGTATAGGGGGTAGAACAGTGCAGTTTAGTGTGGGTGCTTAGTGACAGGCTAGCAAGAAAGCCGAAGAGCAGCGAGATCGGATGAGTGATAACTCTCACAGTCCGCTGCTCATCGCCCCGCGGCTTTTTGACAGCTTTTTTTGATAACTTAGGCGTATTTTTTCAGGTCCGCGGCGGCAATGTGAGGCGAGCTTAGGCGGGCGTATTGGGCCGGCGAAGGCAGAAAAGTTGACGGCTTGATAACTACCCCCCATAATCTTGCATTAAAGTTTGTCACAGCTTCCTAATCCTTTCCCCCCTTCTGTGTTCTTCTCCCCCAAAACTAATTGCACAGACTCTCAATAACAGTGACAGGAGTAACAGAGTTTAATTCTTACACTGTGTTGTTGGAACTGACAAGAAGGTTCAGGACCTGACAAATCAAATAGGACAAATTATTTTACTTTCCACCGAGTAGAAGAGAACTCAACAGGAACATGCCTCATGGGTTGACCTCTCTGTAAATGAATCACTGTCGCACCAGCAAGTCATCAAGCCACTCCCTCACAGATTTTTGTACATTATAAATTTTATACTAAATGCAGACATATCAAGGTATTTCACTCTAAGGGTATTTATATATACACACAAATTGTAGTTATGATACACCTATGTACATTAATGAGCATATCCAAGTAGAAGTAATAGAAAGTTAAAAAAAAAAATCTCTCCTCTGGAAATCCCTGAAAGAGTTAAATTATTTCTTAGCAATGTATTAACTAACTCATTATAGTATCAGGTGAATAGCAAGTAGTAATAGACACATTCTAACCAATCAGTAAGAGGAGTTTTGAATTTTAATTAACCTATCACAATATGGTGGGTATTTTAAAAGAATCCAATGCACACAGTATCCTTAAGCTATGACTACGGCTAATGCCGAAACGCGTTAGCAGGAACAGCATTACACTTGTTTCTTATTGATGTGTCTCATGTAAATGAATTTTAAAGAGCTGCAAACCGCAGAATAAAAGTTACGTTTTATTTCATCGGACCACCTGGTGTACTTGATTTGTTTTCACTCACTCACTATGAGCGCAATGTTATTTATATGGCACACATGAACTAGCGCTGTCTAGCTGTGAAAAACTGTCAGATGCATTCAAATAAGAGGCTACCTTCAAGGGCTTAGAAATAAGCATATGAGCCTACCAAGGTTTAGCTTTCAACTAAGAATGCCAAAGGAACAAAACAAATTTGATGATAAAAGTCAATTGGAAAGTTGTTTAAAATTACATGACCTATCTGAATTTATGAATGCTTAATTTGGACTTTACTGTCCCTTTAACACATGTTTCACTAATTGGATTTATTGGGGATGGGTGAAGTTGTTTACCCATGTTTTAAACACATTTTTGCACATTTGATTTTGCCTGAGGAAGGGGTGACAACTATATATATATATATGCACACACACACACACACACACACACATATATATATATATATATATATATATATATATATATATATATATATATAGTAATCGTTGTTAGGTGTATGCACTCTCACCGTCATGCCACAACAGCTAGGGGGCTATAAAGATTTGTGGATAAGTTCAGGTATTAAAGGGACAGTCTAGGCCAAAATAAACTTTCATGATTCAGATAGAGCATGTAATATTAAACAATTTTTCAATTTACTTTTATCACCAATTTTGCTTTGTTCTCTTGGTATTCTTAGTTGAAACCTTAACCTAGGAGGTTCATATGCTAATTTCTTAGACCTTGAAGCCCACCTCTTTCAGATTGCATTTTAACAGTTTTTCACCACTAGAGGGTGTTAGTTCACGTATTTCATATAGATAACACTGTGCTCGTGAAGTTATCTGGGAGCAGGCACTGATTGGCTAGACTGCAAGTCTGTCAAAAGAACTGAAAAAAGGGGCAGTTTGCAGAGGCTTAGATGCAAGATAATCACAGAGGTTAAAAGTATATTATTATAACTGTTGGTTATGCAAAACTGAGGAATGGGTAATAAAGGGATTATCTATCTTTTAAAACAATAAAAATTCTGGTGTAGACTGTCCCTTTAAGCACTCACTGGTCATATATATATATATATATATATATATACAGTATATATATATATGCACACACACACACACATATATATATATATATATATATATATATATATATATACACACACATATATATATATATATATATATATATATATATATATAATTAAAGTATTTAATTAAAAATAATAACATTTATTTGCAAGCACTATTAAGTCCACATTGCACAAAAATTGTGTACGTTATACATTATTCATTCTGTCTGCTAATTTGCATGATTTGATTTCACTTAACTCTTTATTAGTGCTGTAATGAATATTTATTTTTTTCCGCTAATATTCTTTAGCAAAAAAGGGGTGCATATTATTAGCAGCTGAATTCCAAAGTGATGACACCAGCACTCATCATGGTAATTACTGTACAATTACTGAAAAGGCAATGACCTTTAAGCAGGAATTCGGTAATAATTTTTATGCGCAAATGTAGAAGGAAGTAATTTAACCTTTAAATAATTCATTACAATTACAATATAGTATCTATTTCATGTCATGATTTAAGAGCAGAGAGGATAAACAAAATTGTAGTATTCTGTAAATTAAAAGGAAGAAACTAGAATAGAGATTAAGCCACTGGCTTCTGTTCAAGACCTGTGGCAATTCTTCATAACTTTAAGGAAATTAGTACAGCTCCTCATGTTTTAAGTATGCGATTGCCAGCTGTCCTGCAAAAAAATATGGAAATATGTAGTTGATTGGTCACAATGTTAGGTGGGGTCACCCCCACTCTCAATCCCACCATATATATTTTAACAACTGCGCAGTCATTTAATTCCTTGGCTGCCAGTAACAAATCAATAATGTTGCCTTTTTGGTTCGAGTAACTTAACTGCACGTCACTTCTTTCTTCTCTATATTTGTATTGAGGCATAGGAGGAATTTTATATTTAGTCAACACACACATTTAAATGTGCAGTATTTTGTGAACCTTTTACTGGACAGTATGCTAAGATACTGGATTGCCTAATGTTAAATACCTGGGGCGCGATCAAATATACGGCGCAGGTTTCGGCGCAAGCCCGTAATTTCACCTCGCGCATCAGGGTATTACATATACTGCGCCGTTAGATGCTAAAGTGGCGTAAAAAGGACAAACTGGCGATCTTCCGAAATGTGCGCAAATACACATTTTTGTCGTCGCAAGCAACTTACACCAGTATTTTGTCCACGGAAAGTCTCAATAAAGAGTAGTTTTATGCAAATTAGGCTAACACTCGTAAAAACGAACCACGAGTTCATATAAAAATGCGACACGTAATTACACTATTCAAAATTCATATATAGACCCATGCGCAGCCGCCATTTTCTTCAGTGGGTTTGGATTGTTCTTTGAGCTACAGCACACTACAGTGGAGTCAGAGTAGAGAGAGAGGCGCAAACAGAGGAGTTAGTTAAGTCGCATTGTTTTTTGATTAAGCTTGTACACTTACACATATTTTTACATATTGCACACATTTTGCATACATACATATACAAATACACCACACTTTTTTTTCTAACACCTCACACATTTTATTTCAATTTTACAGTGTGATAGGTGTGATTGGTTGTGATTGTGTGTGATTGAACTGGGAGTGAGTGTGAGTGTGTGAGTGTGTGTAGTGTGAGGATGTCAGGGAGAGGTAGGGCGGAGGGGAGGAGGGGAGAGGAGTGGCAGGGAGAGGAGTATTGTAGAGGACAGGAGGAGCAGTGGGGTCCCCGTCAGGGAGTAAGTGGAGTGGGGAGAGGGAGAACCCCAGAGACCAGGCACATCTAGGAGAGGGACAGAGGGTGCAAATGGGGACAGAAGGGGGGGGAGGGAGAGGATAGGGAGGAACCCACACCAGGGACATCACAGGGAGCAAGCCAGGTGTCTATGGAGGATGAGGGGCTGAGATGTCCCAACTTCTCATTCGATGAAAATGTTGCCCTAGTCCAGGCCATCATGGACAATTACAGTGCCCTCTTTGGGCAGGAGAAGGGCAAAGGCAGTGCCAAAAGGCGAAAAACAGCATGGTTGGCGGTAGAGGATGCCGTCAACAGTGTGGCCCCGCAGAGGAGGACTGTTGAGGGCCTTAAAAAGCGGTTGAATGACTTCAAGAGGCAGATGAAAGAAAAGATGGGGCAGGAAGCTATGCACCAGAGGGGAACAGGCGGTGGTCCATCCCTGGACATAGAATATAACACCTGGCAGGAGATGATACGCAGGTCCCTGAGTATCACAGTCCGTGGACTTCCAGGGGCTCGTGACTCAGGGGCTGCAACCACAGCACATCATGCTGGTGAGTAACATCCCACACACCAGTATTATATGTATTTGAGATATAACATCCTTTAATATCACACATACATGTACACAATGAGGAGCATGGTATTTGGCCTACTAACAAAAACATCTACAATTATATTTGACATTAATGCTACTTAACACAATGCAATTCATGATATGAGGTGGAATAGTGCAATACTAACATGTCTCAGAGTAACACAGGCCACAAGCCACATGCAGAGTTTTCAGTAAATGGACACTATAGCCATCACAATACATTTAGCTCAAGAAAGCAGGTTCTGTGCCTACATCAGGCTAAAGTAAATTGTGTGACCATAGTGTCACTTAAAGAACACATTTTTTCCATCATTGACATGTACACATAACTATTGTATGAAACACATACCTGTATACTGCGCATATTAAAATCCCTCATATCAAAAATCACAATGTGCACATGCATGTTATAGAGTTTGACATGAGAATCAGTATAGGCCCTAGCATGTATCAATGTACATTGTATGCCCACATGGACATATATATTACTGTACTAATCCCTCTCATCATTTGACTCTTCCACAGAACCTCCTGTCACGAGGATACAAACAGGCATGCCACCACCACCACCACCAACAGTCACAGGCATGCAGCCACCACCACCAGTCTTCAGGCAAACACATGAACAGTATGCTCCCAGGCATGAGCATGGTTGGATGGCTTCAGTTGAGGACCCGGGAGTGATGCCACCACCATTGCCATATGACCCCTGGCAAGATTCCTGGCCAGAGGAATATTCTTCTTTTGGCTTTAAGGGGGAGCCAAGACAGCCACAAAGAGTCCATGTATTTACCCCCCCCCAACACAATCTCAGGGCAGTCATGGCTTTTACACACAGACTATGTCACAAGAAGTGCCAACTGGACAGGCTGAGTGGTCACACACCGGTCATCAGTGGGACTATCAATCCACCCTGAGAGCTCCACCATCCTCATCACTTGGGAGAGCTCCACCATCCTCATAACTTGGGAGAGCTCCACCATCCTCATCACTTGGGAGAGCTCCACCATCCTCATCACTTGGGAGAGCTCCACCATCTGCAGATGAAAATATAGCTGAAAGTACTCAAGCACCAGCAGATGCAGCTGAACCTGTCCCAACAGAACCAGCAGATGCAGCTGAACCTGTCCCAACAGAACCAGCAGATGCAGCTGAACCTGTCCCAACGGAACCAGCAGATGCAGCTGAACCTGCACCTCAGGCAACTAGAAGCCCTGCTGCTCAAGAGCTTGTGGATGTATTGTATTCTCCCCTGGGTGAGGAATACATTGCACTCCAGAGTCGGCTCATAACAAGCTCCGAGAGCAGACAAATAGGCCAAGAGAGGTTCTTCAGGAGCCAAGAGAGGAGACAACAATGTAGCATAGAGCTACAGAGGGACATGGCAGCATCGTTAAGTGCAAGTGTTCATAACCAATCACAGATGATGCGAATTCTGTCTGATATGCAGATGCAGATGGACAATAGATGGCGAGAACAATATCAACTCTTGGGTGTGTTGGTTGAGCACTTTACACACTAGCAGGACACTGCCTCCAGCCTATCATCTGTGGCCAGCACACCAGCAGAAAAAGCAGAATCTTCTCAAACCAGGAGAACAAGGCAATCCACTACAGTCACCTCAGCTCCCTCATCAAAGAAGCCAAAAAAGAAATAAATATTCTTATAGTTCACCATAAATCTTGTCCTCTGTTATTTACCATATAATTGTCATCCACATCCATGTGAGGTGTGTTTTAGTACACTAATATTGTTAAGACATATAATAAGACCTGTGTGGAAATGGCAAAAAAAAGGTAATATTATCCTGTTTATGACATAGGGGCATATGTATCAAGGTTTGTTGGATCAGGTCCGACAGACGTCGCTGAATATGGCGAGCAATACGCTCGCCGTATTCAGCATTGCACCAGCAGCTCACAAGAGCTGCTGGTGCAACGCCACCCCCTGCAGACTCGCGGCCACTAGGCCTCCAGCAGGGGGGTGTCAATCAACCCAATCGTACTCAATCGGGTTGATTTCCGGCGATGTCTGTCCGCCTGCTCAGAGCAGGCGGACAGGTTATGGAGCAGCGGTCTTTGTGACCGTTGCTTCATAACTGCTGTTTCTGGCGAGCCTGCAGGCTCGCCAGAAAAACAGGGCATCAAGCTCCATACGGAGCTTGATACATATGCCCCATATTCTTGTACTATAACTCACATCCACAATAGTTGTTTATGAAGGGTACATATAGTAATATTCACTTCTAAGATGTAAATCAATGTATCTCACATCCAATATAAATTGACACATTGGTATATATAGTAGTGATGTCACTGATAGGGTGGGCATTATCAGGTGTTTTAAGTCTGCAGGTGAGAGATTGTGGTGTCTGTGATTGGTTTGACACAATTGCAAAGAGGCAGCCTTCAAGAAGGTCTTAGAAATTATCATATGAGCCATTGTAGGTTTTGCTTTCAACTAAGAATACCAAGAGTACAAAGCAAGTGTTATAATTAAATCTGAAAGTAGTTTGAAATAACATGCCCTATTTAAAAGAAGAAGGTTTTCTTTCGACTTGACTGTCCCTTTATATATTTTGGCATCAAAGCCAAGCTGTGTTAGCATTAGAATAAATTACACTCCAGTGGGTTCTAAAGAGATGAAGGTAATACCATTTTTTTTATTTATTTTTTTTCAAATAACTTTGATTGAGGTTTACAAAAACAAGTGACATCAAGTTTGCACAGTACAGAACAAATGGCATATCTAAATAAAACAATAAGGTCCTAGACACCTACTTGCACATTTAGCATATCAGAGTACAAATCAAGTCTGTGTAGGCCCGTCTATAAATTCTAGGCTGGCCACTCTTGGACCTTCAAATTATCTAAATATCTGACAGGCCCCCTAGGACTAACATATTAATATTACAAAATGCAATGCCATTTATGCCTCAATACCAGAAAGCAAAAATTGAAGGTGCAAACTACACAGCAAACCTCCTTTTCTTTACATCATTATATCAAAGAGTCTCCCATAAAAATTAGAAATAAAGTACCCCCCGACTCATAGTTAGCGGTCACTTTCGGACCCCAGATGTCAAATATAGATAAGGGGTGGAAATTGGGAGAATGTTAACAGGGCCACTTAAGGACCCAATGCTAAGGCAAAATAATTGAATAAAAAAAATAAGATAATCCCCTAGACTACACAAGCACATGAGAGTTAAACATACCCCAACAAAGAATTTGTGACCACTCATGAGCCACGGAATTAGAGTAGTATCCAGGGGTAAATATCGGGGTAAATATTAGCAGGTCCACTCTTGGACCTATTCTAAATAAAGTAGTATAATAAAGATATATAGGCCTATGTATTGTTCCATACAGCATAAAATTTCTATATATTTTTTTTCTTCCTATTTAATATTTTTCATGGCATATATACGGATCCACATGCATACATGTACATGCATCGTTATAAGTACTAGTCCTGATGGATACTCACATACATGTGCAACTCTTGGGTCCTATGTAAAAATAAAGCCCTAATGGAAAGATGTTGGGGTATCTAGTAACATATTTACCGAAATCTACACATACTCCTACATAGGCACACAGGACCTACATAGGACCGCTACCTGCACATATTTAAACACAAGCATACAGGGCCTATATAGCACTACAAAAGATCCATGGTGGGCAAAAGTTATATACCATTATATCCTCATAGTAAGGGATTAAGTGTTAGGTACACAATGTGTATGTAATCAGATTTAAATTGGAAAGGGAAAGTTCCTCCCTATTACTGACTTATGGTCAAGGCAGTCTAAATGAGATTTCCTATAAACAAACAAATATAGGTTGCGGAAACTGACATCAGGCTTTTGGGCCTTCATAGCATTTCACATTATATAAATGTCAAGGGGTAACACTATGATACTAACAGGCAAACAAATTTGTGAAGAAAAAAAAAAAGATGGCTACAGCTCAGTACCATGGACCCAGACCCTAGTTTCAACATATTAACTGTCTGCACCTCACAGAAAGGACATAGTGCCAGACTAAGCAATTAGCTGCAGTAAAATCTAATACATATTTCAGTCAGGCCCATAATCTACGAATTTAAAATGTCTCTTATGCACATAGGAAAACAGACCAGTCAGTAATCTGAAGGTGGGTACTCAGTGTCAGCATTTTCACCTACTAACCAACACCGGCCCTGAAGAAGCTGCAGAGTCCCAGACCACTCGCCATTGTCTTTAGGAGATTTAAGATGATGTAACTGCAGTTTGAAGCTCTCAACACGATCAAGTGGGGTCGACTACCCACAGCCAGCAGTAGTATCGCAACACGGCAAGCACTTATCTCCTGCCTGTATAGGCAACGCTGTAGCGTGACAACATCACCAAGCGTGTAAGGAGCCGCTCCTTCTATTGCCACCCAGACACTAGGCTGCTGTATCTCGGCCCTTGGATCAGGGGTAAGTTCGTCGCTGCCACTATGTTCCGGCGATGTAGCAGTCTGCTTCGTTTCTGCGTTGGCCTCCATTAGAGAGCTGGGAAGGCTGACTGCGTGCAACTTCTCTTCTAACTTCTTGGAGCTGTGGGAGTCAGACCAGGGAGCCCCTTCAGTAGCGCTGCTCACTAATTTCTTATGCTCCTCCGCGGCACTTCTTGTGTACACGGAGCTGGCAGGGAGATCAGCCTCTTCCGATGGCGGTTGAGCCAGAACCTTCGGTGCCCAGTTCTTTTTGGGTGTTGCATCTAGATAGTGTTAGCCCAATAGCTTTACCTGCCTCAGTAATAAGCGGTCTTGCCATGTTATCCAGGTTCTCAGCCCTGATATCCCATACTCTGGATACTGTCTCGAAGTGCGAATAAAGGAGGGTCTCAAGTTCCAACAAAGTGATATATGATGCGGTCGCCATGTTGGGATGTAACTAAGAGTTATTAAAAGTAAATAAAAGAACAGTCCCATATCAAAGAGCAGTCCAGTATCAATTAAACTGGTTTGGTAACCCAGGATTTTAGATCCTGGGGGGGTATATCTGCGGTAGCTTTAACGGCACAAATGAGCAGTGCATGAAGGCCTCACAACCTCATGGCCAGTCCTAGTGCGGTCAGCTGAGGAGCATAGGTAGGTCCGTTTTGTGCCAAAAGTCTCCGGACCCTTCTTGAATAGCACAGTAGTTGAGTAGCTTATATTTCCCAAAAGAGCAAGGTAATACAATTTAAAGTAAATAAGCAAGTATATGTCCACAATGTGATAAAGTACCTACAAGCTCAATCCATTTGATTATGTTGTGGCTTCAAAGTATTTCAAATACACAAATAAACTTTGAAAAACCAATATCATAGTATACTGTCCCTTTAACCTTGAGATGCTGCTTAAATGTATGTGTTTGTTAAGGCTTCCAGGGAGTTACGTTGCTTTTTTAGTCAGTGCAAGGGTTGCTGCGCCTGCAATATGTGGCGAGATGAGAATGGAGTAGATTTTCTGAATTCTGCGCGCGTAAGTCCTTACACTGTATATTGGATACCAAATTGCGCGTCTGTTTAATGTCAGTCTATGGCTAAAAAAAATATGGCCGAAGGGTGAAATATACGAGCGTAACTTGTATGCTACGCCGTATATGTAATACCAAAATCGCGCAAAATCTGGCGTCGCCGGCTTTTGCGGGCGACGCTCTATATGTAATGGAGGCCCTGATGTCTTGAATAAAGAGAACAAAACTGAAGATACCTCAAGCTAATAAACTAAACATTTTGAAACCATAATGAGTAAAGCAAATATCAAATTATATTTCCTTTAGGTTGTACATACTCAGGGACAGAGCCCAAAAACTTTTTGTTAAAATAAATTAACTTGAGATTTGTATTCTTTCATACTACATTTGATGGTGTGCTTCAAATAAACTGTAAATCTGCAAAATATTTAAAAACTATTCAAAAACATTGTTAAAGTAACATTATCATCATAAACATGGTTCCAGGTACACCTCAACGTGTTATACATAAAGCTCAGCATACTAAGGACTAGGTTACGAGTGAAGGGATATTTTTTTGCTCCCGCATTAACTTCTGCTAAAAGTAAGTTTTGCCTGTGTTGGGTTGCACATATTACAATTTGCAAGTAAAATGTTTCCACACGAGCGCACAAAAAGCCGGAATTGGAATATCGCAACCGCATTACCGTATTCCCCCTTAGACTTCAATAGTGAGCAAAAAGTGGGAAAAAAACCTACACCCTACACACGCACAGACCCAAACACGTTTAAGTATGCAAAGCTGACATGAAATATTAATATTTCACAACATTCGAATGTTCTTCACATAGTAGAATATGTTTTATGTACTCTTAAAAACATATATATACATATACCTATATACAGATAGATATAGGAATATCTAGTTAAAAATACTTAGAACATAGTCCCCTATGTTAAGAACATTGGAATGTAAAATATTTAAAGTACAAACACAGTTAACAAAATCAATAATAGAAACGCATACACGACTCACTGTAACCTAGATATAAAAGATAGTTTATCACAAGTCATGGGTGATCCTCTGCATTAATCGCACTTCTGTGTAACTTCCAGCAGTATCCCGTGTGCTATATTCTGCCCCAATCTGTCCTACTGAGCTCCATTGGGCAATAAAACCAACTGTCTCTTACAGTGCCTCAAAACGTTGCACCTGCACAAAGGACAGTCTTTTTCAAGAGGACTTTTCTTGGCGTTCAAACATTGTTAAACACTTTACTAAATATGAACATTGCATGCACATTATTTTTCCTGTTTTCAGCTACTTGACTGCAAAGAGCTACAATGCACTTATGCACACACATATATACATTATATATATATATATATATATATATATATATATATATACACACACACACACATACATATTTAGACATGTGTATGAATGTATCTCTATGTCAAAGCCCTTTGCCAGCCTATATTTTCTAACATCTAAGACCTCATATCTTTGAGCCTTTATAACGTTTTATTGCAATTTGTTTAAAATATTTTGTTATTAGACAATGTTTTTATGAGTGTAACTGTACTTTTATATATAATTTTGATGTGTATTGTGCCACTTTTTGTACACAGTTGACCACAGAGCTCTACTTTACTTTCAACCGGTAATATGTGCGCTACTTCAGAAACGCGCAAAGAGCCACAATACCTATTACCCCTTATCGCTCACATGCAACAGTGCGCTACTTGTAATCTAGCCCTCTATAAGCATTAAGTACTCTGTAAATTGTTTATTTCTATGCCAAGATCCAATCATTGTATTAAACATATCTATTAATCCTTTATGTGCAGTAGACAACACATGAACACCATCTCCACAATGCCTTAAGTGGGGATGACAATCAAGGGTCATCATCAGAGCTGCTCTCAGGCACTCCCTGTTACAAGGTGGCTGAGCAGTTGAGCATTGCAGGGGGAACCTGGTAATGCTGTTGGTCACCAAGCATAGGTATGGTATGGCATAGGTATGGTAACATCACCAAGCCCTGTAAACACATCTGAAAGGGAGGTAAATATATAATCCCCTTAATCTCATCTCTCTTATGTCCTTAAATGCTCAAGACCCACTGTCTCAAAGGCAATTGTATGCTCTGTCAAACAGTGTTTGGGGCCCATTTATCAAAGGGCTTGCGGACCTGATCCGACACTGCGGATCAGGTCCGCAAGACCTCGCTAAATGCGGAGAGCAATACGCTCTCCACATTTAACATTGCACCAGCAGCTCACAAGAGCTGCTGGTGCAACGCCGCCCCCTGCTGACTCGCGGCCAATCGGCCGCCAGCAGGGAGCTGTCAATCAACCCGATCGTATTCGATCGGGTTGATTTCCGGCGGTTCCTGTCCGCCTGCTCAGAGCAGGCGGACAGGGTTATGAAGCAGCGGTCTTTAGACCGCTGCTTCATAACTTGTGTTTCTGGCGAGTCTGAAGACTCGCCAGAAACACGGCCCTTCAAGCTCCATACGGAGCTTGATAAATGGGCCTGAGAGTCTTAGGGGTATACGATTTAAAGAAAAAAAAATACCCAAGATCCCTTGTTTCACAAGCCAGAAGCCCCTTTTGAACATAAAGCCCCTACATAGATTTTAATAGCCAGATTATCACTGTGGTAATAGTAATCGACTGGTGTAAATAAATGCATTTATTTGAGTAGAGGTTCATGGGACCCCTATGTGCAGATCAAAGTTACATAAATGTGCCAAAAAGCCTTTATTTATGTGAGGATAAACCCTTCTTCTCTTGACTATAGAGTTTAGAAAAACAAACACACACACACACATGTTGTGGTTCACAGTTTTATTTTATAAATATTTAATAAAAATATGCATTTTTTCACACTTTTTTGTTGTAGAGTTCTCACATCATAATATATACACAAAATAATGTTATACTTTGGGGGCGATTTATCATCGGTCTGTCCGACATGATCCGTTCAGTGGATCATGTGCAATGCCGCCCCCTGAAGATTCGCGGCCAATCGGCCACTAGCAGAGGGTGTCAATCATCCCGACTGTATAGGATCGGGCGGATTGATGTCCGCAGCCTCAGAGCAGGCGGACCAGTTATGGAGCAGAGGTCTTAAGATCGCTGCTTCAAAACTACTGTTCGGAGCTTGATAATTCGGCCCCTTTGAATCTGCTGCAAAAAGCAGTCTATAATATTTATGTGGGTATGTCAATGAAAAATTACCTATAGTACAGTAGGGTTTAAATGTGAGTAGCATCTAAAAACTACAAAAACTGCTTAGTACAGGTGTGGAATTGCTTTGCAGTTAAGAGAATAATAGATATTTGTTAATTCTTCAAAAAGTTCTGGCAATTTAAAATAGCTTTCTGATATTTACACTACAATATTATTATTAGCACCTTTGATTCAAATCATGTGGATTCACTAAGTATTACAAGGAAATTATTTGCCAGTTTACAGGTGCACAATAAATTAGCGCTCCACTTGCAATCTAGAACTTTATGTATTAATTAATTTTGTTTTTAACATTCCTTTTATCTATATTATTTGCTGCATATTTCCAATAAGTCATTCACATTCTATTATTTTTGTATTAATTTTCCATACAAAGAACAGTTACAAATATTATTAGTTACTGTATATGAATTAATTAAGCATAGCAAATATTACAGAATAGCAAGACAGTGACCCCATATAGGTATACATTCCGCCCTTAAATAACACTCAGTACACAAAGAAAATGGGTGTAAAGGCCGCAGCCTGCATTTATTAAATTATTTAATAAATATAACTTTACAAATTCAACAAACTCCAATAACATAATAAATTAACTTGATAAACATAAGGTGCTTGTCCACAGGGATGAACCTTCCACCGGCTTACCACCATGAAACATCCCCCCCCCCCACAACTCTCCCGCCTCTTAGGGAGGTCCCCACTTTTCTTAACTTACAGCATATAAAACAAGCACCCCCGCCACTGCTGCGACAAAAACAAAAGAATAAAGGTTCACTTGTGGTGGATGCCAGAGGATCGGCGGGGTGTTCCCCCCTTGAACCCCCCCCCCCCCCAGGCAGAGGCAAAACAAATTAAAAAATAGTGTAGATGGGCTTTATCCAGAAGCGTTTGGGTAATTTTAGGATTACATGGGTAAAGCCCGATGTATGTTCTTACATCGGGCTTTACCCACAGCCGCTGGGTAATATCAGATTTACCCAGGTAATCATAGGATTACCGATATCTGACTTTACCTGTAACATATATATAATGGATACTATCTATTACTAGTGCCAATGAATATGATAATTGTTAAAACTGTTTAAATCTGTATGGTCATTGGTCAATTTACTGAAAAATGCCTAGTATATATATCAATAACCATAAATAATTCCAACTAGAAAACTACCTTAATAGGTACTGTCTGCATTCTAGCCAGATTTACCTTTTGTATTTGTTTTGGGAATTATATTTGTTGTCATAGTAATGGGAAAACTGTAACAATATTTGGTCCATTACCATCTATAAATGTGTTGGATTTTTTTAAAAAATACATTTTGTCTTTTTTGAGTGGTATTTCCTGGCTATTCACGCAGCTTTATTTTTAAAGTTCAATAAAATATTTGGATGATTGAATAACATTTCTAAAAATTACATGAAAAAAAATGAATTGCACAATAGTTAAACTGACATTCTAATTATAAAATGAAATCTAATTAATTAAAGCATTTTAATTTAGCACTAGAGTCCTTTGCAAACTGTGGGACAGATTTCAAATGGAGCTGGAAAATGCAAGCGATATTGAGTGCTTAAACAGACAGTATACACCAATTTTCTTATAACTGCATGTAATAGACACTACTATAAAGAATAATATGCACAGATACTGATATAAAAATCCAGTATAAAACCGTTTAAAAAACTTACTTACAAGCTTCCAGTTTAGCTCTGTTTAAAAGGTTACTGGAACACCCACTGCAAGTGGAAAAACAGACACTCCCCCCCCCTCCCCCTACCTTTGCATATGAAAAGACCCTTTACACAAACAGAAGCAAGCTGGGGTAGGTATACGTCGATATTCTCCAAAAAACCTTGGGGCTTGGTTAGGAGTCTGAAAATCAGAGTAATTTAAAAATAAGCAAAACTATCCATTTTGTAACAAACAAACAAAACTGTATGGGCTATATAAATGGATCATCTACAAAACATTTATGCAACGAAAAATCTACTGTATAATGTCCCTTTAAATCACTCACAAAAAAGCTTACATTTTTGCACTAATATAACAAGTAGCTTTTTATTTTGTTTTTCCTTATGATAATTTCATGAGATGTATAAATTGTCCTAACACAAAGGAGCCTTTAGCAACTACACTGTCTAGTGAAAGCATAAAAAATGAATCCAAAAATAAAAAGCATTATGTTCCTAACTACTAACCCATATTGCATAATTCACCCTTAAACCACCCAACCCCTCCCATTGCATTTAAGCCCTAAACCTCTGCAACTCCCTGTCACATTAACCCCCTACACTATTGACTCCATAACCATCAAAACCCCAATGCTAAAAACTACTATTAACCCCCTAACCACCAATACCCCAATGGTAAACTGCCCCTCTGATATTAAACCTATTATCCCCACAAGCCAAATGGCAATACCTCTAACAGCTATGAACCATACTACCTGCCACAACCCAACACTAAAACCCTCTGCTATTAACTTTCTAACCATGACAATCACATAACCCCAGTTGCTATTAAACCCCACCCCAATGCCAATGCAAAAAAACACCATCTGTTATTAGATGTCACTAAATATCCCCTGCTATTAATCTCCTAACTGCTAATAACCCCCCGACCAAGAGACCTCCACCCCCTATCCTAAGACCCCCTAACCTATGATAAATGCCACAACTAAATGCACCCTACCCTAGGTCTTATAATAGGGTTCAATTTAGTTAAGGGAGTCTTGCAGGAGGACACACAAACAGGGCATGTGGCTTGATAAAGGGGCAGGAGCCCCGAAACGTTGCTCAATAAAGGTGCTGTTGCTCCATTCAGAGTGCTACCTGTGTATTTTTCTTCATATTATATGCTGGGACTTTGGAAAGGGTGGTCACTCAGTTGTGTGCCTACATCCACCTTAAAGTGATTTAAAGGGACATTCCTATGAAGTGAGTGCTGGTCCTGTGACTTTTTCACACAAACAGGGGGTCTCAGCCTAAGAGTGTATTTTGGTGGGGGTCAGTGTAGGTTGGTCAGTAGGAGTGATTTTAGGTGGAGGGGTCTACAATGGGAGGTAATTTTCAGTTAGGAGGTACCTAGTGATGAAGAACTTTTAGAAGCAGGGTGGTTCAGTGGTTAGCAGTGAAGTGGGTTTTTGTTTTCAGGTTGTGGTGGTTAGGGGGGTGAATCACATTATATATTTTGAAATGGGTTGTGGCGGTTAGGAGGTTAATAGCAGAGGGAGTTTATCTTTGTGGCTTGTGGATGTTAGGGAGGAGAGTTTTAAACAATATCAGCATATAGCTCAATAAATCATGTTTTTTGTTTTCATTTACCTGGAAATCATTTTAATGAGTACACATCACAGAATTATATTAGGTTTCAGAAGCACCAAATATGTCACCAATGTTTTGTGCTACTTTGTATGTTTGTCTTATTAGCAATAATTATGTCACTGCTCTATTGTGTACTAGCAATGACATCATTCCAAGAATCACAGTTTATTCATTCACAGCATGCTGCTTTATTTTTCAGAATAATTACAAATAAAAACAATACATTTCTTCAGGGAATTTAATGGCTCTTTGACTTATTTCCTTTAGGTATATAGTTATATATAGATATTTTAAGTATATTTTCTGTAGGGAGCTCTAGGGATTGACATGTGAATTAATTCACCCTTAGGCTCCCCTAAAATCACATTGTCCGGAAGTTTGTGTTTACCTAAAAAATGTAGATATTTATATATATATTAAAGTATTTGTTATATATTCATTGTTTTTCTTTAGGGTAAACAACATTAGCCTTGTATTGCATTTTACAACATATTGTTTATGATTAAGTACTATAAAAACACTAATATTAGCAGATTTGTTGCCAAAGCAAATTATAGTCTAACATAAGTATTACATCTTTTTTTTTTTCTCATTTGTTTTATTTTGTTTCTGAGCAGGAAAAACTAAGCTGCACCTTCAAACAAATCTTCATCTTAATTATACATATCAGGATAAAGCTTTCTGAAGACCTGTATATAGCAGATAAGACAAACAAAGGCAGCTTAGTGTTCACTTTTCACAGTGATTTTTTTAAGTAGCTGATCTAGATCATAGGTTCCAGCTTCTTATCTTAAAACCTTTAAGTTTTTTTTTTTATTCATCAGGTTAAACAAATAATTGTTAGAAAGAAGGGAGACATGAAAGCACTGGTAGTTTTTTGTCTTAATAATCTTTTACCACCTGGTCTCTTATGGATAATAATGAATATAAAGGATTTAGCAAATCTTTGATTCCTACGCATTTGCTTAGCATCTTCAGATACACATTGTCGTTAGATCTATTGATTCAAAAATTGTTACAGATTACAATTTTTGTTGTTGTAATGACTTCAAACAAAACAATTTATATCATCCAATACATTTATACAAAACCATAAATGGCTGTTCCACGAACATCAAACTAATACATTTAATTTTACAACTTTACATGTTTTTATATTTTTTCAGCTGCACAATGATCAACATATATTTAAAGGTACACATTTAGTCAGGCAAGTGGCTAACAAGTGTTCATAGTATTCATAGCGGCTTCAGGAACACTTATTTAAAGGGACATAATACTCATATGCTAAATCACTTGAAACTGATTCAGTATAACTGTAAAACGCTGACAGGAAAATATCACCTGAGCATCTCTATGTAAAAAAGGAAGATATTTTACCTCACAATTTCCTCAGCACAGCAGAGTAAGTTCTGTGTAAAAGAATAAACTTTAGCTGTTGCTCAGCTGCAGGTAAAAAAAAAAGGAAGAACTGAACAGCAGCCAGTGGGCATCAACGGTGCTGAGGTCATGAACTCGTTTACTGTGATCTCATGAGATTTCACTTAACTCTCATGAGATTTCATAGTAAACTTACTTAAACTGAATAGGGAAATAAGATGAGTGCTCACGGGACACACATACTGATTTGCGGCTTAAAAGTCCTTTACATTGGGATGTGGCTACTGAGGAATTTTTTTAGGTAAAATATCTTTCTTTTTTACATAGAGCTGTTCAGGTAATATTTTCTAGTCAGCTTTTTGCAGCTATGCTGCATCATTTTCAACATTTGGGTATCATGGCCCTTTAAAGGCTAGATTACGGGTGGCATGCTAACTGTTGCACGCAGGTGATAAGGGGTTTATCACGGCTCTATGCATGCATCGGATGTAGCATGCGTATTACAAGTTGAAAGTAAACACATTCCCTTGAGCGTAATCGAATTTAACGAGCGTCAGGTTAGCGTGACTTCAGAGCTATGGATAACTGTTACGCAAGAAAAAAAAGTTGCACAAAACACATAAAAAATACCTTTAAAATTACACTGTAAAAAAATCCCGTTGTTTTTACAGAAAAAAACTGGCAGCTGTGGTTGCCAGAATAATTCTGTAAAAATTACATTACAGTTTAAAACTGTAAAGTTGTTTACATTTTTAAACTGTACATTTCACAGTTTAAAACTGTAGTAATTTACAAAAAAATGTATCTTAATCTGGTAAATCCAACATCTTTTTTCTGTTGTTTTTACAAAAAAATGGCTGTCCTGATTGCCAGAATAATTCTGAAAAATTCCTTAAAATGTAAATAACTTTACAGTTTTAAACTGTACTGTAAACAGACGCCAGCCCCAATCCCCCCCCCGCGCATCTGTCGCATTACGCGGAATGCAGAAAGTGCACACTGCACTCCATCAGAGGGGAATCTTCTGATGGTGCTTGCGTATCAGGGAGGGGCACATGCATAGTGTACACTTTATGCATTCCTGGAATGCGACTGAGAAGCAGGGGGAGGAACCAGTGGCAGGTAAGTATATGCTTAAAAATTGATAAAAAAATTTTTTTCGTTTTAATAATTAGATGTCTTATTCAGTTATTAAACTACTAAATGATACAGTTGTCTCAATAGATGTTTTTAAGTTATGCATGTCCCTTTAAAGAAAAATAGAGCAAGAAAGGGCAAGAAAGAGGAAAAGACTTTTCTCCAAAAGTTGTCAGAGAACAATTAAGAGGTTATATTTTTATGACTAAAAATTGTAATTTTTAACACTCTTAAAGGATTACTGCATTTCCTTATTAGAATAATTGTATCTTCAAACAAGCTCTTCAAATTGACGTACAGGAATGCAAATCATGAAATATAAGAGCAATAAAACTCTGACTCTGCCATTACATTCAATGTAGCTCGCTCCCGCTATCAGACAGAGCAGGAGCGAGCTACATTGAGTGTAATGGCGCGATTGGGCCGGGCTGTGACTAGACAGCTGCCCAGATTGCATAAATTTTGCGCTAAGATAATGTTATATAATTCTGCACTATGTGCAGAATTATATAACATTATTTTCTAGGTTTACTGCCCCTTTAAACTACTGTATTTTGTAAATTCTACAAATAAATATGATTCTTTAAACATATTCTTACTGTAAAATTAACAGTTGTGTTTGGTTCTGGATTTACAATTGTATTTTTTAGTATTTTCAGAATATTTCTGTAAATTTAACACAGTTTTATTGTTTTTCAATTTACACAATTTCGATGTCATGATTTTACAGCATTTTACAGTTAATTTCACAGACATTTTTTACAGTGTACAGTTATACTCATAATAACAATGTCTAATAAATGTTATTAAAAAATCTGCATTAAAAAGTTATAAGGGCTCAAAGATATGAGGTCTCAGGTGTTAGAAAAAAAAAAGTCAGGCAAAGGGTTTTAACATAGAGATACGTACATATATGTATATATGTGTGTACATATGTATTTATATATATGTATTTACAGACATACATACACATACAGTATAAACACACACAAGAATATGTATAAGGGCTCAAAGATATGAGGTCTCAGGTGTTAGAAAAAAAAAAGTCAGGCAAAGGGTTTTAACATAGAGATACGAACATATATGTATATATGTGTGTACATATGTATTTATATATATGTATTTACAGACATACATACACATACAGTATAAACACACACAAGAATATGTATAAATAAATTTGTAAATAATAGGGTTGACATTGAAGTGATGATTGCTTTGTTGCTGCTTTTTTTTTTTTTAAAGAAATGGTTCTTTTGCTGAAAAAAAGAAAAGAAAAAATCTATTACTGTGGGGCATCACTGTGCATCAATAAAGCAAAATAAACTGCTTTGGATTAAACTTTTATTCAGGCAAACAAACTATTTAATAAACAACATGTTTTTATACTGCTTGTTTATATATAAAATTAATGCCCTTTTAACTATGTTTGTGTGTGAGTGCTTAGGCCCCTTACAAGATGATCATTTCTTTATACTTACATCCACAAAACAAAGGAAAATGCTAGCATATCTTAATGAGGTGCTGAAGTGAGGTAAAAAAAAACTCATTAGCAAATGGTCCTTCAGCACAGATCAGGTACTATCACTGGTTCCAAAAGCTTTTTTGAGACACTTACGTTTACATGACCTATTCAGGGGTGTTACCTCTAAGTAAGTTGTGTGCACAATGAACATTATAACTTGTCACTGGTGTAGTTAAGTGTCTCTTAAAGAAGAAAGGATCCAAAAGTTGCAAAGTGACTGTATGAACACTACCCCAGCATGGAGGTTAAGACCAAGGACATGACAAAATAGTAGATTTGCAATAAAAATATTCCATACACGGCTGCTACTAAAAGCTACTGGGGGCCTTAAATAGAGCAGAAGCTAGCACACTATCCCAAATCATATTACCGTGACACCAGCGGATAGCCATCGAAATATTACGGATAGATGAATTGCGCTATAAACCCATAGTGTGCTAACCACAAGCAAGCATCGTTGGTAGCTTGCAGGGCGCTAACATGACACGCACTGACATAGCCCCCTCAAAGGATACCTCTGGGGACCATGTGAGAATGGTCAGATAATGATGATGTATGAAAGAAACCAAGACAGGGGCATGTAGGTCATAAGAAGCCACCCACAATCTTTTGGTAAATAGGATACCCCTTCTATTCCACAAGGAGATGTGTAATACTGAGTGAATTTTGAGAGCTGAATGATGCTGGAGATAAAAAACCATAGGATTCACCCATCAGAGAATACTAAATGGACCGACAAATTTGGGACCCAGTTTCACAGGGGTTGCTTTAGTTTCAGATGTTTTGTGGACAACCATACTGAATCCACAGGCTGGTTTGTTGGGGCCACCTGCCATTTGCGATTATCAAACATCTGATACCGATCATTAGTGAGACAAAGTAATCAACATATTAGTTTCCAGTGTCGGCAGAGTAGACAAGTTTCTTTATCAGCTGCAGGAACTCCAGAGATATGTATATTGAAGCTAAAGTTTTGTGGTTGGAATCCCAGAGCAGCATGAAAGGGAGCTGTTTGATGAGATGAGTGATATGAATAATTGTGAGCAAATTCTGCTAAAGGCAATAAGCCTGTCCAATTGTCTTGGGTGGCTGAAATATAGTTTGGGAGATACACTTTGAGATTTTAATTTACTCTGTCTGTGCATTTAATTGAGGATGAAATGCAGAAGACAAAGATGTTGATATCCTTAAATTTCAACAGACAGCTCTCCAAAATATGGAAACAAATTGAATTCCTCTGTCGGAGACTAAGTCTCCATGGTAACCCATAGAGACGTATGAAATGAGAGATGAAAAGTGAGGCTAAGGGGTTAGTTGAAGGAAGCTTCTGTAAATGAATTAAATGAGACATATTGGAAAACCTGTCCACAATTATCCAGATGATGATATTACCTTTGTAGACAGGAAGTTCAGTAGCAAAGTCCATACTCAAATGGGTCCATGGTTGTTTTGAAACATTGAGGGGTAAAATGAAACCATCAGGAAATGTGGGGCACTTTATTAAATGCACATTGATGACAGGCTGCTACATATTCTTTGATGTCTTGTGACATCTTAGGCTACCAGATATAGCATTTCAGATGATAGAGTGTCTTTTTGGTACCAGAATGCCTGGACAATTTACTGTCATTTGCTCACTGCAAAAAGGCTTTCCTAAGTTTTGCGGAACAAATAGTTTATTAAGTGGAGGGTTTGTATTTGGTGGAACCTGCATCTGAGCTGTTTGAAGAGTGTGGGAGAAGATTGGTGTATAATGTGGCTATAACAAGATGAGGTTTGATGATATAGCTGGAGGTGTCTCCCTTCAATACTTCAGGATAGTGCATAGGCTTTTTTGTACTTTGAAAGTTTGAACCAGGTAAGTAGGATAACATGAAATTGAATGTTTTGATTGTGTCAGTTTGTAAATACAGAAGGTTCTTGTGGTCGGTCAAGATAAGAAAAGGTTTAGAGGTTTCCTCTAGTAAGTGTTTCCATTCTAATTTGTTTGGAGCCATGCAAAATTGAGGACTGGTGAAAAAGGTATGTTGACTGTGTTCAGAAACATTTTTAGAAAAGATTACAATGTCATCCAGATAATAATAACAAATGTGTTAAAGTACTCCATGAAAACATAGTTGACTAACTGTTGAAAGACAGCGGGGGCATAACAGAGCCCAAAGGGCATGAAGAGATATTCAAAATGCCAAAACCTGGTGTTGAAAGCCATCTTCCATTCGTCTATTTCCTTTACACGTATAAGGTTACAGGCCCCTCTTAGGTCTAACTTGGTAAATATGGTAGCTCCAGTATTAGTGGCAGTGGATAGAAATATTTGGTTATTTGGTTTAACGCTCTGTAATCAATGCAAGATCTTAACCTGCCATCCTTTTTCTTAACAAAGAAAAATCCAGCTCCTGCTGGAGATGATGAGTCTGATGAAACCCCGGTCTAGAATTTCTTTGATATAGTCATTCAAAGCCATAAGTTAAGGTTAAAAACTGGGGTAGGTTTTGCCTTTATAGATGGTTGCACCAGGAAACAGATTGATTGCACAGTCAAAATTACAATGAGGAGGTAGAATTTTGCTTTTTCATTTTGAAAAACATCTTTTGAAATCTTGGCAGTTCAGGCAGGCAAAGGTTAAACAAAGGCCTTGGCAGTTCAGGCAGGCAGAGGTTAAACAAATGCCTTGGCAGTTCAGGCAGGCAGAAGTTAAATACAAGCCTTGGCAGTTCAGACAGGCAGAGGTTAAACACAGGCCTTGGCAGTTCGGGCAGGCAGAGGTTAAACTCAGGCCTTGGCAGTTCAGGCAGGCAGAGCTTAATCACAGGCCTAGGCAGTTCAGACAGGCAGAGGTTAAACACAGGCCTTGGCAGTTCAGGCAGGCAGAGGTTAAACAAAGACCTTGGCAGTTCAGGCTAGCAGATTTTAAACACAGGCCTTGGCAGTTCAGGGAAGCAGAAGTTAATCACAGGCCTTGGCAGTTCAGGCAATCAGAGGTTAAACACATGTCTTGGCAGTTCAGGCAAGTAGAGATTAAACACAGGCCTTGGCAGTTCAGGCAAGCAGAGGTTAAACACAGGTTAAGGAATTGCAAAGGACCAGGAGTACTTATGAACTGCATTAGACATGGTAGACACTGTAGCTGAAGAGGATCTCTCTAGATACTCTCCCTCCCGTCCCCTTCGATCAGCTCAGGATCTCCTCCTCTCCTCCTCTCTTGTTACTTCCTCACATTCACGTTTACAGGACTTCTCCAGACTGGCCCCCATCTTGTGGAATTCCATGCCTCGCTCCATAAGACTCTCCGCTAGTTTTAACAGCTTCAAGCACTCCCTAAAAACTCTACTATTCAGGGATGCATACAACCAACACTAACCTTTCCTATCGCCATTGCTTTCCCCTTGAACCCCTTAGATTGTAAGCCTATGGGCCCAGCTGTTTACAGATCGCTTCATAAGAGCCGACTATAACAGTGAAACTCTCGGCAGGGCCCTCTACCCACTTGACCCCTACAAAAGCTATCCTATACACTGACTATGTTTACAGCGCTGCGGAATCTGTTGGCGCTCTACAAATACCTGATAATAATAATAATAATAATAATAATAAAAATAAAGAGGACCAGGAAAGTTCAGGCACTGCAACAGGAAACAAGGTCAGACTAGCAGGGTTGGTATCTCTCTGGTAAATACAGTACAAGGTAAATCCGGAACCTTGGTCAGAAAAGCAAGGTAGAAAATTCAGCAGGTCAGACCAAAATCAGGTTTCAGGGCAAAAGGGTCACACATAAACATAATCAGGAACTAGCCAAGGTCAATACCAGAAAGTAAACAGCAAAATGATTCTTCTTCCAGTAATTGCACTCCACCAACAGCTGACAGGAGGTGGAGCCCAAAAGAGAAAGCAGAAAACAAAAGGAAAGCATCCACAACTAAAGCCCTCTGGTGGCTCAGTGTAAAGTCACTGGGATACAACATGAGGGAGTTCAAGACCCAATGGGGACATGAAAACCAGGAAACAATAGGATCATGCAATTGTAGCCAAGGTAGGCCTAGAACAATCGTAACATGAGGAGATGTGACAAGATCAAATTTAAAAGATTACTCATGCAGAATACTAATTGTGGTCGTTAGGGGCACTGTTTGTATGGTGATTAAGCCAGATCCCAGGGGTTGTAAAAAAATGGTAGTAATTTGTGTGGCGTTCCTTTTAGTATTTATGAAGATGCCATGAAACTTAAGTTAAAGTACTCATCCATTAAGACTACTGCAGCTCCAGAGTCAATTAGAGCTTCAGAGGCCGATTTATCAATGTCCACCAGACATCGCTGAACATTGCACAAGCAGTTCTGGCTGCTAGCAGGGGGTGTCAATCAACCTGATCATACACGATCAGGCAGATTGCTGTCCGCCGCCTCAGACGAGTTGTATGAGTTAAGAAGCAGCAGTCTTAAGACCACTGCTTCTTAACTCCTGTTTTCGGCAAGCCTGAAGGCTCGCGTGGAAACAGCTGCATTGGGGCCAATTGACTGTTTGATAAATTGGCCCCTTAGCATTAACACTTTTCCTGTTGTATTTAAAACTGATGGGTGCAAGAAGTTTTGCTTTATTGAAGGGTAAGTCCTGAATCTGGCTTAATTCTGACCCACCAAACAGCACTAAGCCCTGGCTTTTCCCAGCCTTTTAGGGCAAAATGACCCCTAATCCGCAATACATATACAATCCTAGACTGGCTCTATTGAGTTTTTTCAGCTTCAGATAAGTGGATAGTTTCAATCTCTTTAGGTTGCTCTGTAACGGTTGGGAGTAGCAGTTGAGGGAGGATTTAACCTAGCTGCCAATCTGACAGGTATATAGGTCTTTTTGAATTTTCTTTTTCCATTTGTCTCTGTAAGTGTAGAGAATCAAGTTTGATACAGAGGGAGATAAAGTCCTCTAGGACTTCATGATACACCAACTTGACTTTGATGCAATCATATAAGCCCTTTCCAGAATGCCATTTTCAAAGCCCTAGAATTCCATTCTGTCTCCACAGCTAATGTGCAGGAATTACACTGTGTACTAGGCAACCAACTATTATCCCTGTTAAATCGGTTAACTCAGCAGCTGCCTTTCTAACCAGCATATCAAAAACAGATTGCAAAGCAAACAGGAAAGTCCTGGAAGCCTGTAAAATGGGGTCATCCTTTTCCAGGAGATGTGAGACCCAGGTTAGAGCTTTACCTTAAAGTAAAGATATAATAAATGAGACCTGAGCTTCGGAGGAGTAGAAAGTTGCAGGGTAATTTTTGAAATGCAAGCAGCACTGTTTGAGAAAGCCCCTACACTTATCCAGGGATCTGTCAAACTTTTCAGGAATCGGTAGCTTAGGTGAAGGTGACCACCTAATAGGGGATGGTGGATGATGAGAGGGCATAACAGCTGACTGAGAAATTTGGCAGAGACTCCTAATCATCTCCGTCAGCTGATTGAGTCTACGCTTTATAGATTGACTGTGCAGACACTAAGTAGTTGACCTTGGTTGGCTACTGCCTTAGTCCCTTCCTAGGGGAATGTAAAGGCTTGTGTATACTGCCACAGGTGTAGTTAAATGTCTGTCCAAGAAAGGGCCCTAAGGTTGGGAAGTGACTATATGAACACTGCCCCAGCATGGAGGGTAAGACACAGGATGTGACCAAATACGTCAGGATAAAAGTTCTGGGAGAATCCAAGCCGTAGTCAAGGAACAGTCTAGAAGTTAGAACCATGTTGGAAGAAAATTCAGCAGAATTGGGATCCAAAGAATAGTAAAGTGCAGGCCAACAATAATCTACATAATAATAATCTAAATCACAGTGCAAGAGCAGGGGGAAGCTATAGAACCAGTGTGTGCTAACCACGAGCCAACAGCATTAGTAGCCTGCAGCCTACAAAATGTTACCTGATATAACTCTAGAAAGGATGCACTAGATTGTATCTTTAAGTATAGATTGTAATGTCTCTTCAGACCAGATGTTGTAATAGTTAAAGTTTTGTAACCTTATTCTTAGACAAACAGAGTGAAAATGGAAGGGCAGTGCAACATTTCTTATCTTCCCTCCATAAGAATTATTTTTAAACACGTTAGGGTTGTGCTAGCCAAAGCAACAATGAGACCCTAAAATAAGCAACCAAATACTTCAATCAAGTTTGTTTCTCACTGCACTGTGTGGAACTTGATTTTGATGGGAAGTAATATGTTAATACAGCATCAATATATATTTAATACTTCTCTTTATCTTTGTAGAATAGTGCTGACCTGAATCACTGTCCTGCAGTTGTTTTCCATCTTGACATGTTACTATTGGTATTGGAAACTGCTACTCTATATTTATTTTTTCAATTAAAATTATCGGCTTTGCTTATGGAAACCACCACCTATAATGAACATTTCAAGTATTGGTCTTTGTGTATATAGAGATATATAAGATAAGTAGTTCTGCTCTTCCTGTACATTTAGTCTATTTAAATGGACAAGTTCTTTAGAGCAATGGGATATAGTTTCAGTAAGCTAAACTAGCTATTTCAAATATAAAATTAAACATTATGGAAAATTGTCCCATACATTTAAAAATCTGCAACTGTTATAACAAGTCACTGTAAACACATTAAAGGGAAACACATTTTACAATATTGTCCCTTTAATAAGAAGGAAAGCAAAGAAGGAAGTTGTGCAGAACAAATGCAGCATGCCTGCCATAGTAAAGGTGAAAGATAATGAGAGGGAATCAAATACATAAAAGTAACTTTAATAATATATTATTTTTCTTTGTACCATGTTCTGATACCTTGTAATGACCCAACATACTCATAAATCAAGGTTCTATATACCATACATTTTAGTATGTCACATGTATTTTCCTTGGATATAAAAAGAGATCTGTCAAGTGTTGACAACCTATGGCATACAAAACATTAATTTATAAATACATTAAACTATTAAAAGGTATCAAAATCTGCTAAAGAATAATCTCCATGTTACCTACAGTATATGGTAGTATTACATTTGTTATGAGTGATTAGTACATATAAGCAATTATGGGTTGGATCACAATGTATCATCCAATTATTTTTCAGCAGATGTTCAGACAATAATAGGCAACTTTCAATAAGCAATTTTGAACACATTCACAGGTTTTCGCCCGTTACTTAGACTTGAAAACCATGATCAGCTAGCCAATATAACACCTTATACATAATATGAGACATTCCTGTTTAAGGTGATCACAATCTAATATATCAAAACGTTTCAACTTGTTTTCAGGACCATTTTCCACTACCTAAATAAATTGACTTGATAAAAGTGTGAATTGCCATTTTCTACATATTCAAAAGCCTATTTGGAATAATTCTGCTATGTGCAATACACTCACAGACACCATTTTAGATGTATATACAAATATATGGTCTACATTAATTAAGACTATATTCATTGCTATTGTAAAGTCCTTCAGTAGTGGACAGGACACAAACTTACATATGTATATAATTTAAGAGCTATTTGCTTCATTTCTTCTTACAGGTAACAAGATGTTTATATTTCATACTCACATGTTCATGATTGTAGCAGTACTTTTGTCTTTTTGTTTAAGTGGGCTTTCTATCAGCAATTGTATAGTTTGTGGTTATTATCTTGTTTGTTGGGAACTGAGATCTTTTGATTTTTTTAGAAAAAAAATCAGAAGCCCAAATTGTTTAGTTTTTTTTTAAATAATTGCGGTTTACAAAATTTAGAACCTATAGCATAATCAAAAAAATTATAATACAAAGCAAAAGCACTTTTACATGAGTAGTACATTTTTTTGACTAATTTCAAAGTTAGGTTTTTGGTGCAGCAGGTGCGGTGGCACCAGGGCCCAAAGGCTGATGGAAGACATAGGAAACAGTCTATACATAGGCGTGTGCAGAATGTGTTCAATCCTAATACACGGGAGCTTTTTATTAATGTATAATGCAGGTCTAGCTATCTATAAATATCTATCAATCATCTATCTATGTATCTATCTTTCTATGTATCCTCAAAATTATTATACAGAGCAGTATGTATATTATTACTATTAGTTACTAGAGAGTTACTTGGGGGTAGGGGGGGATTTTTTGCACCAGGGCCCCCTGCTGAGTAGTTCTGCTTTTTTGAATCATGAAACATTAATTTTGACTTTACTGTCCCCTTTAATAAAAATTTGGCATAGACAAACCTGCACTTTTAGTGATATTTTAAACTTCATGACTTAGCAGTTACACAATGTACAGTGTGAGAGCTGTTAAAATTCTCCATATAGAAGATGATATAAGTTGAAGCCATTATCTTCTAGTAGAAAATAATATTGCATAGAATTCTTCTTGGTTTAAGATTAATATCTCCCTAAATTAGAAAACAGTGTTTTCTCAGTATATGATTCCAAAAACGGAAAAAAAAACCCAAAATATTAAAAGTCCAAATATAATCACTGAGCAAATATGACCAGTATACCCATCATGCCCATATTTGAATTGCATTTAGATTGTTTTACAGTTATCATGATGGATTTTGAGTACAAAAGGTTAATTTTACATATGAAAATTATTATTTTCCTTAGACACTGTATAAAGTAGGGATGGGCCGAATGTGTAAATTTCCAAATTCGAATGTTAGAACGAATGTTATTACCGAAATTCGAATTACAAATCCGAATGTTGATAAGAATGAATATTCTTAAAAATTCTATAATCGAATGCTATTTACAGTTTTCGAATGTCACTTTCAAATTCAAAGGTTTATAATAAGATCGAATGTCCACATTTGAAAATTCAAATTTAACATTCTATTTAACAAATACTATTCAGAAGTTCAATAGCTCATGCGGTAGGGAATCTAGTAAATTGATACATAATAGATACAAATATATCAATTTGAATGTTTCTATTTCGATTGAATATTGCATAATTTGAATATTACATTTAAAGAAAGCATTAGAAATACTATTACAAACATATAAATTCGAATTTTTAGAATTCGAATATTGTATAATTCGAATATTACATTTAAATAAAGCATTATAGAAATACTATAATTTTTAGAAGCAAATATTTTCAAATGTAATCGTAAAATTCGAAACCGAACATTCGAAAATCGAATGTTAGAATGTTATGTTAACATTTGAAATTCGATTTGAACGAACAAATGTGTTAAAATCTGTTTCATTTTTCTAATGTTGCGAAACATTCGCCCATCCCTAGTATAAAGGGATCAATCCAAACACCTGTAATATGATCTTAAGAGGTGGGAAATGTCCATTGTATTTTTCAATTTTGTTTCAATTTTCAATTCCCAATTTTGATCCTGATAACAAGAGCTTAACAACCAAAAACACACTTTGGGTAGGTTTTCATTAAAAACGTGTTCATAGTTGGGGCTTTTTATCAGTCAAATCCATTTGAGATTAGGATTGCTCGAAAAACAGTGCACATATTGACGAAATTTTAACTTTTATAATGGGAGCCAATATCGGAAACAATTGTAATCGACCCCTATGTTTCAAATGGATATCGGCTGGAAATCATGGAATGCCACCAAATGGACAATTGCAATTAAAAAACAACATGGTATTTATATTAAAAAAAAAGAATGGTTAAGCATATCCCAGTATGCTATCCTGGAAAGGAGCTAAGTTTTACAAAATTTGATTAGTTTTTAGTTGCATGCCCTATCTAAATCATTAAAAAATATAATGTTTTATTTAATTTCCCTTTTTTACGTGAATGTGAACAAGATCTTCTTATAGAGATTGTGTGTCTTTCACATGGTTTTCATTTAAAGGCTAAGGCATAGTTTACATTGCTGGTATTAATTATTTTCAACTGGATGACAGACATTAGAAGGCTGCTGAAATCATAAAGGACATCAAATGAAGATGGTTTCCTGTTTACATTTATCCCATTAACGACTCTTGACTTGTTGTATGAGGTTGTTAATGAACTCAACTTTTTAGATTCCTCTACTAGGCATAATGGGTGAAAAAATATATGTTTAAGTACCACTGATAACAACAATTTCTATATAAACAAATAAAACTATCTGTTATGATAAAATCTTATAAAACCATTAGATTTATGCTGCATGCTATTGCAAAAAAACATTAAAAATATAAAAATATAGAATTAATTTTTTATGGTATTTTTTCATGACTTTTCATAACAGTCCTTTGTATTACTTCATATACACATTTATTTCATTAAACATACTTTTTTAAGGTTACTTCATTTACAAATAAATATATATATATATATATATATATATATATATATATATATATATATATATATATATATATATATATATATATATATATATAAGAAACAAGAGAATGCACTCTCAGGACTTCTTCAAAAAACAATTTAATGGAACCCCGAAAACGTTCCATTAAATTGGTTTTTTGAAGAAGTCCTGAGAGTGCATTCTCTTGTTTCTTATTTGATGCTGTATCATTGCACCTAGGCGAGCTGTCTATCGGTGGGCTGAACTGGAAATTGTTTACTATATATATATATATATATATATATATATATATATATATATATATATATATATATATATATATATATATATATATATATATATAAATATAAAATAAACCTTGAAATATTGCATATTTAATATTTAGATATTTAAGTAATAAAAATGCATAGTTATTTATGTAAGATATTGTTTTATACCCTGAATAAAAATATATAAACTACACATATATATATAACTCATTGTGTAGTTCATTAACAAATCTAGACAGGCCAGAAGGCTTGTTTTTCCCACAGAAAACCTCTGGATTACATTGTTTCCAATGCAGCAAGGGATTCTGGGTAATATATACAAATTAGGGTCACAGTGACACACCTTTTTACTTCAAGTCTGCTTTTCAGCAGATTCCCTTTACGCCAAAGCATCGCCTGTCTAGATTTTTTTAATATTTTGTACGTAGTGGAGGATTTTAAACTAATTTTAAATGTTGTTGTATTTTGCCCCGAAATTAACTTCACCCAGCAGTGATTCAAACCTTCTCCCAGCTGATGAGTGGCAAAAACCAGGAAACAGTCTGTCCTGGGATGGTTATAAATCACTGCTCTAACCCTAGCTAAACTTATAAGCTGTGTGAATAGTGATGCTTTGGCATAACGGGAATCTGTTGAAAAGCAGACTTGAAGTAAAAAGGTGTGTCATTGTGAACCTAATTTGCCTATTTTACCCAGAATCCTTTGCTGCATTGGAAACAATGTAATTCAGAAGTTTTCTGTGGGAAAAACAAGCCTTCTGGCCTGTCTAGATTTGTTAATGAACTACACAATGAGTTATTATATATATATATATATATATATATATATATATATACAGGAGTCTGACAATTAAATTAGTTTATTTAGGGCTAGATTACAAGCGCAGTGCTAATTAACGCTCCCTCTCGAGCTGCAATTGCGCTAGAATTAAGATTTTTAGAGCTAGTCAGGTTGAACTCGTATTATGAGTTTAAAGTAAACTGTTTTACAATCTAGCGGTAACCTGACTAGTGCAAAAAGCAGAATATCATGTGTGTATTCACCTTTCACCTAAAGAAGTCAATGGAGAAAAAAAAAGAACAGAAACCTAACCCCACTCTCGCGTAAACACGATTGCATTATCCCAGTTGTACTAACCCGACAGGAAAATATGAATATTTCATATTCCCATGTTCTCTACATAACAGAATATGTTCTGTTTATTCATAAATAAATATTTCTACATATTTCTGATGTTTTTTTGCACAAATATATATTCATACTTTTATAAATAAATATATATATATAGTTGATTATATATAGGTAGATATATATTGCTTTATATATTGCTTTGTGCAGAGCATTGTAATGTGAACTATTTACAGTAAATATATAGTAAAAACCTTTATTAAGAATGAATATTGCATAGATATGTTTTTACATGTTTTCATCTACTTAAAGGGACAGTCAAGTATAAATTAAACTTTCATTATTCAGATAGGACTTTTAATTTTAATTGACTTTCCAATTTACTTTTATCATCAAATTTGCTTTTTTCTCTTGGTATTCTTAGTTTAAACTAAACATAGGTAGGCTCATATGCTAATTTCTAAGCCTTTGAGGGCTGCCTCTTATCACATGCTTTTAAAATCTCTTTTCAACACAAAGAGACAGAAAGTACACGTGGGCCATATAGATAACACTGTGTTCAGGCACAGAAAGTTATTTAAGATCTAGCACAATACAATGCTAAATTTAAGACAATAGATAATAAACAGTCACAGTCATGTGATCAGGGGGCTGGAAGAAGGTTCCTAGATACAAGGTAATCACAGAGGTAAAAAGTATATTAATATAACTGTGTTGGTTATGAAAACTGGGGAATGGGTAATAAAGGGATTATCTATCTTTTAAAACAATAACAATTCTATGGTTGACTGTCCCTTTAAAGTGAAGGTCAATTTTGACGAATTAGTGCACGGTTTTTAATAATCCTATTAAAAACAAGGGCACTTTAATTCATCAAAATTTACATTTCAAGCGTTTTCTTCAAAAACTTACCTTTTAATCCTGAAAGCTGCTCCATCAATTCCCCCGGCCGTCGGAAGCCTCTGCTTACGTCAGAAATGATTAATCCGGCTTCATCCAGTCACAGTGTTCCCCCCAGGGGGATCATGGCCTGAGGGAACGCCGTGATTGGATGAAGCCGTTTTTGAAGAGAACGCTTGAAATGTCAATTTTGGTTAATTAAAGTGCCCTTGTTTTAATAGGATTATTAAAAACCGGGCACTAATTCGTCAAAATGTACCTTCAATTTAACTGCAACGGGTTCCAATACACTTTTATTTATATTTTTATATATATATATATATATATATATATATATATATATATATATGTGTGTGTTTATATGTGCATATATGTCTGTAAATACATATATACACACATAAATACATAAACACATATGTATACATATATGGACATATATATTTATGTATCTCTATGTTAAAGAAGTTTGACAACTTTATTTTTCTAACACCCCGGTACCTCATATCTTTGAGCCCTTATAACTTTTGTGTGCAATATTTTTTTCAAATAATTTTATTAGACAGTGTTATTATGAGTGTAACTGTACTTTGTAATGTATTTTTTATGTGTTTTCTGCAACTTTTTATTTTCACAAAACAGTGTAAATCGCAATTAAACTTACCTTGTAATACGAGGGGTAAGCCCGATAAGCACAAACCCTTGCGATGTACCCCATATCGCTCAGGCGTAAACAATTGCGCTTCACTTGTAATCTGGCCCTTAATATTTTAAAAATATATTTGCATGTCAAATGTGGCTGAGTTGACCACAAAACAGGTAATTTATAGACTTGCACAGAATTTTTTTTTTTTCTGATGAATCATTCCTCAGGAAAAAAAACTTTTTTCTTTATTGTCGAAGATTTGTTCATTTGGTTGAGCCAATTTGTTTGTTTGATTTAATAATTCATAATTTAAAAAAAAATGAATTGACCATTATTCCTGATAGAAAACGTATTCAGCACAAATGGGCAGACAGGTAACCAGAGCAGTAGAGGAGCAGAAGAATATGCTGGGCAGCAGAGGAGCAGCGGGATATGATGGAATACAACAACATCACAGCAAGGTTTGGGCCTTACACTATAGCGAATCAGAGTGTTATCTAAAATTGTCAAAATTTAGAGCAGCATCACGCAAGGGGAGGCAAGGACCCACAGCAGCAGAACATGGTGGTAAAAGCCAACAACCCACAAAAAGGTGTGAGCATCCCATTGCGGTTTCAGCATCAGAGAGTTCTCTAAGATTGTCACAAGTTGGATCAGAAGCAGCAGTGCAATTGTGCAAATGGTAAGGTGGACACCCAGAGGAGCAGTAATAGAAGCAAATCTCAACAAAACCTCAACAAGTTGTTGTCTAAAATTGTCATAAGTTGAAGTAGCAGCAGTACAAATGGGTACGGAGGTTCCCAAGGCAGCAAGGCCAAGCGCTGTTACATATAGATCAACAAAGTCACAGGAATGGGCGCTACTCACACTGTGGAATGATACAGAATCATGGTATTGTCTAAAATTGTCACATGTTGAAGCAGCAATGCAAATGAGCATCTGGAGAGCTGAGGGGCAGCAGGACATGGTGGCATATGACAACAAAGCTGCAGCAAGGTTTTGGCCTCATGCCATGGATACAGAATCAGAGTGTGGTATAAAATAGCCACAAGCTGGAGCAGGAATATAAATGAGCATCCAGGGCAACAGGGGAGCAGCAGGACATGGGAGAATATGTCAACAAAGTTCCAGGCTCTCACACAGTAGATGCAGCATCAGAGTGTTTTATAAAATTGGTAAAAGCTTGAACTGCAGCCACAGTACAAATGGACAGAAGGACACCCTGTGCAACAGAGAAGTAGCAGGACATTGTGGTTGGTGCCGGTGGTATGCATCAACAAAAACACCACAAGAGTATTTCCAGGTCTTGTAACTGGATGATAAGTTCGCCTGAAATCCTTTAACAAGTACTTTCCTATCGAGCAAATCTGAAGCTGTATTACCTGGATGGAGTCTACAAACACCTTGTATTGCTGTATCATGAAGAGATCACTCTTGGTGCTTCACTGTTCCACACATCAGTTATGCAGCTATGTCCCTAGCACAGAAGTTTTCTCTCAAATTGTCACAAGTTGTAGCAGCAGCACAACTGGTTTGGCAGGCAGGCATCCAGAACAGTAGAAGAGCAACAAGAAATGCAGGGTAGAAGAGGAGCAGCTGAAAAGCAGCAGACATGGGCAGACAGGCACCCAGAAAGCCAGAGGATCAGCAGAACATGGTGGTTGGTACGGAGGTAAAATTTAACAACACATATGTGTTTCCAGGTCCTGTAATTGGATGGCAAGTACACTTGATATGCTTTAAGACGTAATATCCTATAGGGCAAGTCTAATTCAACATTACTCAGATAGAGTCATTAAACACCATTGAAGTATCGCAAAAAAAATTCCCTCAACAATCATGGATGTCTCCCTTGTCAATTTAAAAAGGAAATGTCATATTCATAACTGTACCTAAAACCTTCTCTTGTCAATTTACAAAGCAAAATGTTCTATTCGTAACTGTTCCTAAAACTTCCCTAGTATGGCTACCACTGCACAGTGTTCTCTGCTCACTCTCTTAATCCTAGCATTACCTAACTACCAAGGCACATTGATTTATGATCACAAATACCTTTTCCTATAACTAGACTTGGGGCTACATGGTTGATCCTGTCGACTCTTGACAGTATTACTATTACTGATCTAAATGCTGTTGCATGAAGCAATTGCATATAAGTGGCTACTCTGCCCAATAAGAAGGCAAGAGGGCATTAGTTCAATGAGGCTACAAAATTTGTCATCATTAAGTAGTAAATATAACTACAACTTTTTCAGTATAGAAATTGGCAGGTTGGCACGTGCATAATAGGACCTGCTGTAGTACTGATGGCTGCAGTGTTTGCACTTGGACAGTTGACAGTCACAAGAATACAGTCCGAGGTTTTTGCCATACTTAGTTTACCTGTGTATAAAGTAATAGAAAGCTGAAAGGAAAATAGCAGCTTGTCAGAATAGAGCATGCTTTATTATTGTTATTGGTGGTAGCAGCAGTGTTTACAGTGTACTTGGACAGTGGACAGGCACTGGACATTCAAAAAACTAGGACAGTCGGACAGGTTAGTCACATTACCAGGAAAAAAATTGTTTTAATTTTTTTTGTTGTATCTGTCCCGTTTCTTTTATCAATAATATTATTCTCCATCTTCTCTATTTTACCCTCCCCCTTTTCTTAAAATGTGTCAGCTAGGTGGTTGTTATGGTTCTTTGGACATTAAACAAGATCCTCTTTAAAAGGAGGGGTCACATGGTGGTTAACACTGATCACCTGACAGCTCCATAGGCATATGGTACAAAATCAGTGGAGTGGGGTATCCCATATGTTGCACCCATAAAACATAAGCAAACTTGAGACCCCCTTATTTGAAAGCAGTAATCTTCATCTTTCAAATAAGTGATCATGTGTCCACAAAGTTCACAATATTGGTTCCAGTGATTTTTAAGAAGCTTGATTTTATTAACATTTTTATTGAGTTATACAAAGTCAATGACAATATGATGTATACAGAGAGTGCAAATATATGCAAAATGCTGAGGCTCGGTTTTTGCATAACATTTAGTTGAACTGACAAAATAATACAAGTGTGTACACAAACTAAATAAAATCCTTTTCAATATTTTAAACATCTAACAGACAGTAGAACGAATAACAAGTCAGTAACTATAAAACAATATACAAACTGTCTCCTAATGACACATAAACCTTCTGCATGGACTTAGGGGACCACTTTGGGGACCCAGAACATTTGTCTTAAATGGTTCAATGACCAAAAGGTATCTAAATTATATATAAATTAACAAGGTCACTGAAGGTCATTGACATGGGCTGTTTCCCCAGCCCATTTCAGTGGGTGTCCCAGCCTAACCTCATCAACAATGCTAAACTGGGAGCTTATATGTATGTTTTTATACTGGATGTTTAGATCAGTATCTGCATATTGTTCTTTATAGTTGTGTCTATTACATTCAGTTACATTCAGTATATGAAAATTGGTGTATACTGTCCCTTTAAGATGTTTGTGTAGGTGTGAGACATGGCTGAGTATTTAAGGAGTTAAAACATAAAAAAATATATATAAATCCCAAAACAATAAAAGTATGTATTGTTGTATATGTATTGTTGGTTATTTATCATTCAAACAGAATTCCCACAAACAGTACAATATGATTTTCTTATGTTTTTGGGTGTATGCTGTCAGTTCTGTACATGCTGTAACTGATGTTCTTGTGAATCAACGTAAACAAATGATGGTAAAACAAGGCTACCTGTACTGCAGTACACAAAGGAAAATGTTGTGAACTATATATAGACATTATTACACAATATATGCCATTATAATGTTTTAAGATTATGATATTTTCGGTTTAATAAATATATATCATGAACAGTTTGGGAAATGTTTACCATTTGCTCTAATACTATCTGACACCCTCACCTGACAGCAATGACATTCCAGGATGGTCAAACAATTTAGTCTAAACTTACGGAATAATAATAATTAATAATAATAATAATAATAATAATAAAAAATAATTTAACTTTTAATCAATGTAGTTTCTAGCAAAATTATCTTTCTGTCTTTCATATTGAGCTATTTATTTGACTGCTCCTATATATAGATAATATATATATATATATATATATATATATATATATATATATATATATATATCTTTTAAAATCCCCATATACTTTACAGGATTGCAATATAAGATTTTGTATCAAATTACTTTACCCTTTTGTATTGTACAGAGTTTTCTTATACATTTTTACCCTAGTCAGTCTACAGAGTAATGTACAGTTGAAAAATAAAAGCTAAATAGAAAACCATAGACAAAGTGCTTATACTCCTCAATTGAGGAATGAAAAGTGCTAGCTAGCATACCTGAGGCTTTGAGCTTTCAATAGATTGAGCCTGCAGTGTATCAATAACAAAAGCTGTGAGGAGCCAGATTCCCTCCCCATTACCCGCCCACCTTTGCAGGCAGGAGTGCAAGAGCCTCAGCTCAGTCCACAGAGCTGTTTGATTGCTTAAGCCTGGTGGTTAGACAATAGAAACAGAAAGAATGGCTGTTTCCTTCCTTCCTGTTGAGTGTTCTGCCTGAGTGAACAAACTCAATGGCACTCTGCTTCACAGCAACACTAGGCTCTAGTACAGGCGAAAATCAACAAAGAGCCATTATAGGGCATTTCCAACTGCACTTAAGCCAAACCACTGAGCTGTAGAATCATCCAGGGAGAAGAGGTGGGGAGATGATATCCAACCCCAGACGTGCAGGGGGATGGGACTTTGTAAATGCATTTACAAAACACTGTAAACATCACTTGTAATGTCTGTCTATTTATACATTAGTTCTTTTTTTAATCACTAAATTGTCACAGCACAGACCAAATAGGAAATCCCACACACTTAATAAAATATTTTAGCACTCAATGAAAATGACATTTTCTTGTACATGCTAGTAATGCCAGGATACAAACAGAGCAAACACGTCTGATTAAGTTACATTACTAAACCCCACAGAATGAGGATTGATTGTTTAATATTATATTATATGCATAGGTATTTATTATAGTCATATTATGTAATACTTATTGCCATGAAAGCACTGTATAGTACAATTACTTGAAAAAAAATGGCAGATAAATAAGAATGCACTTATGTACAATAATCAGTTGATTGCTTTGTCTGTAGATTTGTATGTGGACCTCTTGCATTCTTAGATGGGAAGGGAGAGATATATTGTGTTTGTTAAAAACTTTCCTAACGGACTGTCAGCCTATTGTTTTACATAAAGTTACAAATTCAAATGTGGCAATTCACTAAATTATTTCATAGTGTGCATTAATTGCATATCTGGTGATATCACATAAAGTGCTATCAAGAAAAGAAATTTGATCTTTACTCTTTTTATTGATATCTGAGGAATTGAAGATTATTATTGTTTTCTTATATGTTTCATATACATTACTTAATTTTTTTGAGACAATCTAAGATCATTCAAAATCAAATCATTTTTGTTATTAGTAAACAAATCTTAGTTTATATATACAGTCAAGCAGCTATCTCCCAGTAGTGGACAGAGGTTTCTGAGCCTACCTAGGTATGCCTTGCAACAAAGGATACCAAGAGAATGAAGCAAATTAGGTAATATATGGGTCATTCCTGGGATTCGGTAATATTTCAGTCCCCCAGAGTTTTTAAAGTGGTGGTTCACCAAAATAAAATGTTAAAAGATTTTTAAAATACCTTGTTATGTCTATTATAATGAATACAAATAATTATTGCATTCAAATAATTATTATAATAAAGAATGTATTATTTCTATCTTACATCAAGCATTTTGTCATGTCCCTGAATTTATACTTAGAAAATAATTAATAAAATGTGCAAAGCATATATAAGTTTTGGCAACAATGTAAGTATTTATTTGGTTTTCTTTCTTGTGAAAAATAATTTTAAAAATAAATGCAGGATATTTTTTAAAAACCAGGCTATAAAGTTATGTCCCTCAGTCTGGACTAAACCCCGTCACACCAACCTTTCTCCACCCATAATAATTAAAACTCCACCTATTTATGACATCATTGACCCGAAGTGACATCATTCAGTTCTCTTCTACAGTGTAGTTCAGAAGAAGGTTAGCAATATCATACTTTTTATTAATATATTTGAGGCATATAATAGACAGGGAGGGTATTGTCAAGCTTAACCACTCAACCCCATCACATAAAATTAAGATGAAAAGTTATCACTTTTACATTTTTTATTTTAATCAATAAATATATAAAATATAGTTATTTCATTGCTGCTATGCAGTCTTCTTTTCTTACACCTCATGAGGAGCAGCGGCCATTTTGAACAAAAAAAAACACAACCCCGTCACACTCAACCCCGTCACGTATGCCATTGTTTTGGGGTTTTAAACTTGTGACAGGGTTGAGTTATTAACCACATTTATAAATAAATACATTTAAAACATATGAAATGATCATAGTTTCAGTAAATATATATTTACTGAAATCATGACAACTCATATATTTGATGTAACATTCACAAGTTTAAGAAGCACCTGTTCAATATCAAACAGCAATATGCCTACTATTGTGAGCTAAAAAAAACCATGGCAATGGATGAGGCATTGATCCACATTCAGTTTTCAGAGAACTATGTCTGTAAATAGATCCAAGCTGTTCACTTTGGGGCCTCACACAAGCAGGCCACTCTACATACTGGGGTAATGCATGTAGGGCAACAGGAGTCCATATGTTTCATCACAGTCTCCCCTTCCAGACACAAATGCCCTCCTGCTATATGGAAATATCTTGATCCAGTGCTAGACTAGCTTCAGGCTACTCATCCACAAGTTTCTCTCCTTTTTTTTTAGTGATTGACCTTGCACACAATATAAAAAGAAAGGACACTTTATGCTTCTTACTACAGAAATCCACAAATGTGGATTTAAAGCTGGCACATGAAACTATTTTGAGTCAAGCCATGGGAAAGGGGCCCCTGATGGTGTGGGAGGAGCCTTAAAGAAAACAGCAGGCAGGTTAATGGCTAAAGGCCATGACATCCGAGATGCAAAGCAGCTGTATGAACTCCTCAGACAAACAAACACTTCAGTGGAACCGTTTTTTTGTGGAAGGTGCTGATGTTGAACATGCAGTAGAGATGATGCACAAGCCTATAAAAGCAGTGCCCTCTTCAATGAGAATACACCAGGTCATCACCCTTGTTCCAGGTGAGCTGATATGTTGTGATGTAAGCTGATTTTGTTCAACAAAGAAATACCTAAACTGTACAAGTCTTAATACACAGCACTTCAGTTTTGGTCAAAACATCCCAATGAGTACACAATCAGCAGACAACACACAGCCCATGGAAGTGGAGAAATGGGTAAATCCAGATTTTCTTGGATAGTGGTGCATACTGAGATATGATGATGACCTATACCCAGGCATCATCCTTGACACAGACAAAACAAGTGTTCAAGTCAAGTGTATGCATCGCGCTGGAACAAATAGATTTTTTGGCCTTCTCGTGATGATATCCACTGGTACCAATTTGATGAAGTCCTTGAGGTGATTCCAGCTCCACAGCACATGATATCTCGCCATGTAGAGGTTCTGAAAGGGCTTTGGGCCAGACTCAAGATAAAAGCCTGACCAAAGAATTGCACACACACCTCGTAGCTTAGTAATGTAGTGCTTATGTCAAGAAATATAGATTAGATTTAGTGTTATACATTTATTCTTTCAGTTTATGAAAATGTGAATAAAGTAACCACTTTAAAACTTTGTATTGTTAAAGTGAATGTAAATTAAAATACTATTAAAAACAGTGGCACTTTCATTCATGAAAGTTTACATTGCACCGTACTTTGAAACGATCCCCCACCCGCTTCCTGCTGTACTTACACAGCAATGACAAAACCGTCTTCCTCCTATCATGGCGTGGCCTCACGAGATGGACACTCTGGGGGGGAAGCCATGATTGGAGGAAGCTGGTTTTGTAATTTGTGACATATGTACAGAGGACCTGCGGATGGGGGATCTTCAGAAGATAAAGGTAAGTATTTTTCAAAATATGCTGCAATGTATACTTTCATGAATGAAAGTGCCCCTGTTTTTAATAGTATTTTTATAAACAGGGCACTGATTCATGAAAGTTTACCTTCACTTTAAGTCATGTATGTGGTAACATGACACTTCTGTATGTTGCAGTTTTGTTCCTGCAAAGAGGGATCTTTTAGTGACTTTACCTTCCCTATTGAGTAAAAGGTTCTGTTCAGTAATGTGTGTGGTAACATGTTTTTTGTTTTGCTTTTTTTTTTTTATTATTTTAAAATTACCAAGACCCTTATGTCTGTGTTTTAAATACTCTATGCAGTTTGGTTAATAAAGTTCATATTAATCAAAATATGACTAATGTCATTATTACATGGTTGCCTAGAATGGAATATTGTGTTTTGGTTGAGTCTTGGGGAAATTTCATAATAATTAAAATTGAAGGTAATGTAACCCTGTTACAGTCCTCAACCCTGTCACACTATTCTCAGCTCTGTCACATTAATATTTTTTTTGAGGGGAAATAGGGAAGGGAATTAAAAAAGAAAACATTTCTTGCTTTACACCATCTGACATGTTAAGGGCTAGCACAATAAAGTTGTGAATTTAGTTTAACATCTAAATTGATTTTTTTTTCTTTTTCAAAAATAAGGAAACTACAGGCACACAATTTGTTTATTTTCATACATAAACATGTAAAGATTATCATAAATGTTTTACATATTTAAGTATTAATTTGTTATGAGGGACACATGAGTAGTAGGTAGATGCTTGTTTTATAATAAGTTTTGTGTAAAATACTTTTTAAACCGATACCAATTTGTCCGTTACGAGGTTGAGAATAAAAGTTGTCCAGATCTGAAAAAAAAATGAAAATATTAAAATGGCTTTATTGCCTGAGGTGGGAAAATATGATTTGTTAGAAGTTTGATTTGTGCCTTATTATGTGGGATAGTTAGATAATAAATCAAATGTAGTTAAAAAAAAATAAAAATCCAAGTTTAAATATTACCGAATCCCAGGAATGACCCATCTGAATCATGAAAGTTTTAATTTTGACTTTACTGTTCCTTTAAGATTTTAGCATCTTGTAAAAGGACAATATTATGACTGCATTTAAACAGTTCCGAATAATTAATTTTTGTCAGCCCTTAACCATCAAAATTTTGTAATCGTTAACATTTATGGGCAGTTTATAGTTTTTTTTTCCGCTTTGCACTTACTAAATATCGGCAGAGGTTTAGTATTATTGGCTGCCATCAACATCAATGGGAAACAATAAAGGATAATTTGCACCAAGTTTACACTGCAAAATGGGTGCAAAAAGTCAGCAAATAAATAAAAAAATAATTGCAGAATAAAACTACACATTAAAGTGAATGTCAAGTTTGATGAATCAGTGCCTGGTTTTTAAAAACCCTATTAAAAACAGGGGCACTCCTTTCACCATTGTTATTCGCGCTCACGGTTGAAGCCTTTGCCACACATGTCAAAAAATAACCCCTTAATAGTAGGAATTGATTTCGGGCCCATCAATCAAAAATGTCTTCTGTACGCAGATGACATTATTTTCACCCTACGCTCTCCGAGACAATCGATTCCAGCCCTTCTACAAGAATTCGAGACTTTCAGATCTAAACTTTTCGATAAATATGGATAAATCTGTCCTCCTCCCTTTGAACCTCCATGATGAGGAAATCAACTATCTAACACAAAATTCCAAGTTCACTATTGACAAATCCTTGACGTATTTAGGCATTAAAATATTTCCCTCTATATCTGACCTCTTTGACTATAATTACCTTGCCCTTCAAAAAGAAATTGGTACTCTTCTTAACTCGTGTCACAAACAGAACCACCTTTCCTGGTTTGGTAGGATTAGCACGGTAAAAATGACTATCCTCCCCAAATACCTTTATCTTTTCCAGGTTCTTCCTCTTGATCTTCCTCCCCATTATTTATAAACACAACAGAAATTAATTAATAATTTCATCTGGTCACAAGGGAGACCAAGAATATCCAAAAATACCATGTACCTCGCAAAAGAGGACGGAGGACTGGGAGTCCCCGACCTTTCTAGCTATTATCATGCGGCTCACCTAGCCCGCATAGTGGCTTGGAATCACCAATCTCTTAATAAACCATGGGTTCAACTAGAGAACTCCTTCCTGGCAGAGTCAGGGATAGGGGAGATCTATTGGATTCCCAAAAGACATCGTCCACATGAGTGTGGAACCAATTGCTTTATTTCAACTACTCTTAGAGTTTGGGACCCCACTATCAAACTACACCCCAACCTTTCTAGTGCTGTTTCTCCACTTACTCCTTTATCCCATTATTACACACTATTGCAACCCGAAAAAGTAAACACTCTCCACACCATCATTTGATATCCAACTATACCTATATAACAATTATTTCAAGATGGTCATATTAGATCACAAGCAGACCTATCACAGAACTTAGGATTTCCCTTTAATAAATGGTTCTCCTATTTTCAAATTCGGCACACTCTTTTAACCTCCCCTTACAGACCCAATATCGCTAGGCCTCTCACACCGCTAGAATCTCTCTGTCGGACCCCTATGATTAATAATTCACACATCTCTAAAATTCACAAGCTCATTCAAAATCAAGCATTGGGGTCCCTTCCCTCCTATTATTCTAAGTGGGAGAGAGAGTTAGGTTTGTCACTTCCTGAGAAGCAATGGCATAACATTTTCCAAATGACTAGAAAATCATCCATCTCTCCGATGATCTCGGAATTAAACTATAAGATCCTCCTTAGGTGGTATCTTTGCCCTCAAAGACTTCACAGTGTTTTTCCTGGTGCCTCCCCGTTGTGCTGGAGGCACTGTGGAGTACCTGGCTCTCTCTCTCATATTTTCTGGCACTGCCCCCTCATTAAACAATATTGGGCCACAATTAATAGACATATAAATTCTACTCTAGGCACCACTATAGAAATTAATTTATCTATGATTCTTCTCAACTACCTTCCTAAAATACCTTGTTTATACCGTAAAAAGTTATTACAGTGTATGCTCAACTGTGCAAAAAGATTGATCCCCAGGTTCTGGAAGAAACCGCAGGCTCCTTCCCCATAAATGTGGGTACAAGAAATAGATTTCGTTCTCTCATTTGAGAAAATATACTATAGTCACCAGGGTAAAGCAGATTTTATTACAGACACTATATCCATATGGGAACAGAGGGATAATGCTTGAGAGTCCTGTTCCACTTCCCTTCTTCCCCTTCCTCCTCTTTTCTTCCCTCCTTATTAATACAACTACTCGACTTAACCACTACAAGCTCTTAGTTTACTCCCACTTCCCCCTGTTTGAGTGTTAATAGATATGATGGTTACTATGTTACCAATGTTTGTTGGACTTTTAACGACCATATACAGTCTCTTACTATATACATGGACAATTCAGCTCTCAAGGTGGCGCGGCTGCATCGCCTAACCTTTCGGGGACTGCTATGATATGATCTTTCCAACTGCAACTGTTCCTAAAGTTATCATTCCCCAGCGCAGGTTTACCTGGTGTAACCTAATTCTCATTTCTAGTATTGTTTATGTGTTCATATTTGAAAATTAATAAAAACATTTGAATACAAAAAAAACAGGGGCACTTTCATTCATCAAACTTTACATTTCATTTGTTTTGTTAAAATACTTACCAATTAATCTTGAAAGCCGCACCAGCGATTCCCCCTCCTGCCGCTCGTCACTTCATACGTCAGCAATGACGAAAACGGCATCCTCCAATCACGGCTCACCCCTCAGGGGAATAATTGCCTGAGGCAACTCCATTATTGGAGGAAGCCAGATTCGTAATTTTTGACATATGAAGAGGCTTGCGACGGGTGGGGGAAGCACTGGAGTGGCTTTCAAGATTAAAAGGTAAGTATTTTAACAAAACGAGTGAAATGTAAAGTCATACTTGAAATTCACTTTAAACCTCTGGCATTTCACACATTAGAGTGATGGTAAACTTGACATGTTTTAAAATCAGGTCCCAAATCTAAGAGATATTTTAGATGGACTTTAATAGATCACTTCTAATAAAGATGCATGGTTACTTACTTTTTAATCTAGCAGTGCCATTCTAATACCCTGCGCTCCAGCCACCCACTTCAAAACTCATATTTTTTGTGAGCTAATGTTTTAAAATGTTCTCCAATCTAGCCGTATGGCACTTTTATGTAGCTACAGCGCCGAATGGATAACAATCTCACACTGTTAGCACACAAAAAATATGAGTTTGGAAGTGCCGACCGGAGTTTGGGGTGGGGGGGGGCTAGATTAAAACGTAAATTATAGAATATCTTCATTAAAAGTGATCAAAGCCCATCTAAAATATTGCTTAGATTCCTGACCTTATTTTAAAACATATAAAGTTTTCCTTCACTTTAATAAACATTCTGCATAATTCACAAGCCTAACTCTGCAACATGTCTGTACCTAACCAGCCTCAGCAGTGACAATAAGGAACAATGCAAGTTTTGCTAGCAAAATTACAGCAGCAAACTTTATCTACTCGAGTAACAATTTGTTCTTTCAAATAAGGCAAAAAGTAGGGCAAGATTGGCCATTGAAATACAATTGCAGCAAAAAAAGGTGTTAATAAATTTAGACTTGTTATTGGAGAAGACAAGACTAGCTGTAGTCATTGTGTTAGAAAAAACACATTGTTTTGCCATCTGTTATCAGCTGAGGCCTATTATGGACAGGTATGTAGTAGTGTTAACTGTGACAAGTCTGCAGTGTACTTTTCTACTTCTGAGAATTATAATTTTCACAGTCAAATTACATGAAAAGGAACTAAATAAATAATGAAAGTATATTGCAAAGTGGTTTAAATATGCATAACTAAACTTTTTATAGTGGTTGTACTGTCCTCATTAACTGATAACTAGACAGCTAGTTAACAAACCAGACAGAAATAACTTTGTGTTTATTCCAAACTGATTTTACTTCTGAATAGTTATTTTGTAAAACTGCAATACAATAAGAAAAGTTGAAATTACAATATGTAGTTACACGTGGTGCTTGCAATACATACAATAAATAATACATGTTTCTAACACAGAGAGCTTACATTTAATCCTTACAGCAAATAGCAATGCAATTCAAATGTACAATGAACTCTTAGCAAACAATAACTTACAGGCATATGTATGTTTAGAGGCAAATATTAAGAGCTGATTTCCATGCTTCTTGAAGCTAAGATGGCTGCTGAGAAACTGAAAGTAAACTTTTTATTAACAAACTTTATTAACACTTCCTGTTTTATTCTTGAGAGGAACCAAGCTGTAATTGCAACATGAAACCACCAGATTTCATCAACATGAACATAATAAGCATATAATAGACAGAACACTCCCCACCTGGTATAAACATATACCACTATTACATGATCTATAAATTATTATTAAATTCAACCAGATAACTTTTTACTTTGAAAAAGAACAATCAAATCTGACACAGGTCTGAGGTATACTTTAGTAGTCCCTTGTTTAATTATTTTGACCTCTACCATCACCACTAGGAATGGCTTTTACAATAAGACTCATTGTCCATTCATAGAGCTTTACTTGAGAGTCTTTCAACAATACAAGATCTCCTTCTTGAACGTTTTGTTTCTCTTTCCATTTTCTATATTTCCATGTTTGGATACATTTGATAGTCACTGTTTCAGCTTGCAAGAAATCTAATGAATGGCATAACCCTTTGCTGCAATGCCAGCCTGTACTTGACTCCTTTTGAGTGCTGCTAGAAAATGACTTGGCAATGTGAATAAGTATTGCTATACCTCTCACAAGGGACTTCCACTTTGAGAATCTGAGAAATCTATGTGAGTTTAACTGGCGTTCATACACTTCATTTTTTAAAGCTGTCACTTCAGGTCTGATCTCACTGTCAGAATCTGGTTCAATGAGGTAAAATACTTCAGCTTCAGATTGATCTCCTGAATCTGCCTGATGTAAGAAATCTGGGCCTGAGAACCAGTTGGTATGTTTTAGGTGCGCTGCCTGAATTGGTCTAGTACCATGATCTGCTGGATTCTGACTGGTGTTAATATAATGCCACTGATCTGGATTAGTAGATTTTCTAATATGAATTATTCTGTTTGAGACATATACATGAAATCTCCTACAAGTATTGTGAATATAACCTAACACAATTTTGCTATCAGTGTAATATTTAACTGCATAAAGTTCAATGTCCATTTCTTCAGTAATAAGTTCAGCTAGCTCAACTGACAAAACAGCTGCACATAATTCTAGACGTGGCACTGTATGGGCTGGTCTTGGAGCTAGTTTAGATTTGCCCATAATAAAGCCTACATGACATTGACCGCTACTGTCTATGACTCTGAGATATGCCACAGCTGCTATCGCTACAGTAGAAGCATCAGAAAAAACACATACCTCCTTTCTTACTGTGGATGATAGTGACACTGGCACATAGGGTCTGGGAATACTAAGATCTTCAAGATGGATCAGGTCTTCTGTCCATGCTCTCCATTGAGCTTCTCTATCTGGCAAGAGTGGGGAATCCCAGTCACATTGGTCTGTTGAAAGTTCTCTGACTAAAGATTTACCTTGCATAGTGATTGGAGATGCAAACCCAAGTGGGTCATAAAGACTGTTTACTGTAGCCAGGATACCTCTCTGTGTGAAAGGTTTTACCTCTTTAGACACTTGAAAAGTGAAACTGTCGGTCTGTAAGTTCCAACTTACTCCTAAGCTCCTTTGGAGGGGTAGAGGATCGACGCCTAAAACAAGGTCCTTTAGATCTTTAGCTCTGTCATCTGCAGGAAATGCTTCCATTACTGGACTTCTGTTGGATGCCACTTTGTGTAGCTTGAGATTTGATCCTGTGAGCATGTCCTTAGCTCTCTGCAGGAGACTGACTGCTTCAGCTTCAGTAGGCACAGAGTCCATCATCTACATAGAAATTCCTCAAGATAAACTGTTCTACATCTTCGCCATACTCACTTTTTCCTTGCTTTGCTATTTGTTTTAGACCATAAATGGCTATGGCCGGGGAAGGGCTGTTCCCAAAGACATGTACCTTCATCCTGGACTCTGTAATTTCTTTGTTAAGGTCATTGTCACGAAACCAAAGAAATCTCATATAGTTACAGTGATCTTCTCTAACCATGAAACAGTAAAACATTTGTTGTACATCAGTGGTAATTGCAACTTGCTCTTTGCGGAAACGTAAAAGGACACCTAGTAGTGTATTATTTAAATCAGGCCCACTGAGGAGTGTGTCATTCAGTGAGATGCCTTCAAACTGAGCACTTGAGTCAAAAACTACTCTGATCTGTCCTGGCTTCTGAGGGTGATAGACACCAAAGATTGGTAGGTACCAACACTCCTCACCTGGTTCCAGTGGTGGGGCAGGTTCTGCTTGGTCATGGTCAAAGATCTTTTGCATAAAGTTAACAAAATGTTCCTTCATTTCAGGTTTTTTCACAAAGGAACGATGTAGAGCAAGGAGTCTTTTCTGGGCTTGCTCTATGTTGTTTGGTAGTCTAAGCCGAGGTGAGCAAAATGGTAGGGGTGCTACCCAGTAATTTGCTTCATCAATAAACATCTCTTTTTCTACTACATCAAGGAACATACCATCTTGAATAGACATAGCAGGTTTGTCATCGTTTGAAGTAGTAACAAACACATTATCATCTAAACTGCCCACATTGTGAGTTGCAATTCCTAAATAACACAATGAGGGGGTGTATGACTGTTGTTTACAAGCATTAAAAGTCTCTTTTACCTGTATATAGCTAGTGCATGGGCTGAACAGAGAAGTGCGCCCACTAGGCAGCACATTTGTCTTGAAAGAGTTCACATCTGCTGGTCTATGAGTTCCTCCTAAGCATACTTCCCCAACTATGACCCAACCTAAGTCTAAATGTTGTGCATAAGGACTGTTGTGAGGCCCATTAATCTGCTCACGTACTTTGTGCACCTTCAGAATGTCTCTTCCTAACAAGAGAAGTATTTGTGCGTTAGGGTCAAGTGCTGGGATCTTGTCTGTTAAGGATTTTAGATGAGGGAAATGCTGTGTAATCTCAGGTGTTGGAATTTCTGACCTGTCATCAGGTATCATGTCATATTCAATGAGTGTGGGGAGTTTTATGTGTGTTTTCCCATCAATAGACTGAACAGTGAAGTTGGATACCCTACGCCCTGTTTTCTCTGTAATGCCTGACCATGTTCTTAGAGTGTAGGAAAATGTTTCACCACTAATGTTAAACACATCAAAAAACTCTGATTTGGCTAAAGAACGGTTACTTTGATCATCTAACACTGCATACATTTTTACAGAACAGTCAGGTTTGTTAGAGGGATATACAGTCACTAAACAAATCTTGGAACATGATCTGGGCCTTGTCCCTTTCCTGCATACCTCTGTACACTTGGATACAATAGTGGGTGGAGTAGCTTCCTCTTGCTCCCCGCCTTGCTCTCTCTTTGGTAAAGGAGTCTCTACTGCCCAGGGAGAGGGACCTGGATGCAAAGCTGAAGTATGCTGGTCACTGTTGCATTCTCTGCATCTTATGTTATTTTTGCAGTCTTTGGCAATGTGTCTGGTGGATGCACAACATCTAAAGCAGATAGAATTCTCTTTCAGGTAAGCTTTACGTTCATCAATGTGCTTGCTTCTGAACCCACGACGCTTTGACAGTGGGTGTGGTTTATTATGAATTGGACATGGACTGTCTGGTTCCATGGATTTCCACGAAGGGCTTTTCACCTGTGGAGTTGCATTAGTAGCTGACACGTCTGTCTTTCTTACTGACACCGTTGGTCTGTTGCTGTACCTTGTTCCTGACTTCTCTGTATTTACTGGAACTTGGTTGCTGTATGTTGAGAATATGAAGCTTGGATCATTTCTGGTCTTTGCTTGGTTGACAATAAATCTGGTGAAGAAACTGAATGGTGGAAAGGAGACATGATGGTCTTCTTTGTACTTGGAACCTTGAAAAATCAATTTTTCTTGCAGGCTATATGGCAGTTTTTCAATAATTGGTTTGATGCCACGAGCTGTGTCTAGGTATGCCAGTCCTGGCAAAAAGCCTCCTGTCTTAGCTGCATTCACCTCCAACAACATGTCACCAAGTTCTCTTAACTTTATGTTGTCTTTGTTTGAGATTTTGGGGAAGTTTTCTAGCTTCTTTAACAGTGCATTCTCAATAGCTTCAGGGCTGCCATAACATTCTTCTAGTCTCTGCCATACCATTTTAACTCCATCAATTGGGTTATGAACATGCACTGACCTGAGTCTCTTAGCCTGTTGAGATGACTCTGGTCCAAGCCACTTAGTCAAAAGATCTAGCTCTTCTCTGGCTGTAAGATTAAGATCTCTGGTGACACCTTGGAATGATGTCTTCCATGCCCAGTAGTTCTCTGGTCGATCATCAAATGTTAGTAGCCCTGTACTCACTAACTCTCGACCAATCAGGTGCTTTGCTAGGTCAGTAGTCTCTGAAGTTCCTAATGTTCTATTTCTGAGAGGGGATATGTGAGAGTCCATATAATGTGATGGATATTGTGGATCAGCGTAATCTCTGCTTTCTTGAAAGCGCACTCTTGGTGTAGAGACATTTGCAGTATCAGTCTGGGAAGGAGGGTGCAAGTCAGGAATACTTGGAGTAGACTGTAAATATGTTGAGTCAGGAAACTGTGGCATTATGCTTGACATATGTTGGATAGGAGCATGCTCTGTTTTATCTTGGTCTAGAGCATGGTTCTGTACATACTCACGAGTCCTTTGTACTGAATCATGGGTAGTTATTTCTGTAAAATCTTGAAGTGGTTCCTCTTCTAGTTCAGCTGCTGCTTCATAGACTGCTGCTTCTGCAGATGCTTCAACTGCTGCCCTTTGAATTTTTAGCACATGCATATTAGCTTCTAACTCTGCCTTGCGTTGCGCTGTTTCAGCTTCACACCTTGCTGCCTCTGCTTCCATATCTGCTTTGCGCCTAGCTGCTTTTGCTTCTAGTGATGCTTTCTGCTTTATCATGTCTGCTTCTTTTTCAGCATAAGAAATTTGTGCCTGGGCTGCTTGCGCTTTAGCACGGGCTCTGAGTCCTGCAGAACTGGCTGATGATCTGCTGGAGCGCATTGAATATTTAGAGCCAGAGGCATAGGATCTGGTCTCTAAAGTTTGCTGCATCATATCAACACTCTTATCTTGGTTCATAGTGATCAGGTTAAAGTAGCACAATATTTTAAATGCAGTTCTTGTGCAAATTATTTTTACTGCCTTTCACTTTAAATTGCAGGTCTTGTATGTTTGCTTGTTATTTACTGCTTTTTACTTTAAAATGCAGCCTTTGTATCTTGCTTGTTATTGCTTCTCACTTTTCAATGCAGCTCCTATATCTTCCCTTAATATAGCATGCTTTTTACTTTACAATGCAGCTCTGTATCTTCCCCTGATATAGCCTGCCTTTTTACTGTACTGTCCTCATTAACTGATAACTAGACAGCTAGTTAACAAACCAGACAGAAATAGCTTTGTGTTTATTCCAAACTGATTTTACTTCTGAATAGTTATTTTGTAAAACTGCAATACAATAAGAAAAGTTGAAATTACAATATGTAGTTACACGTGGTGCTTGCAATACATACAATAAATAATACATGTTTCTAACACAGAGAGCTTACATTTAATCCTTACAGCAAATAGCAATGCAATTCAAATGTACAATGAACTCTTAGCAAACAATAACTTACAGGCATATGTATGTTTAAAGGCAAATATTAAGAGCTGATTTCCATGCTTCTTGAAGCTAAGATGGCTGCTGAGAAACTGAAAGTAAACTTTTTATTAACAAACTTTATTAACACTTCCTGTTTTATTCTTGAGAGGAACCAAGCTGTAATTGCAATATGAAACCACCAGATGTCATCAACATGAACATAATGAGCATATAATAGACAGAACAGTGGTGTTTACTGTCCCCTTTTAGAATGTGATTGCTGCAAATGTTTTTCAGTAGTCCACCACTTGCCTTATTTACAGGAGCCAATCGGGACTTGTCATAGTCTTTATGTAGCTAAATCACTGGTTGCTTTGCAGTTCTTTGTTTGATATTCTCTGCTGAAGCCAATGAGTGACAGATATGTTGCAAAATTGTGTCACAACACAAAACTAAACATGTTAAATCTCAAAAGTGTTTACTGTCCCTTTAACAATCAGCTGATATTATACTGTACATGATTTTGATTTGCTAGCAAACTTCAACTGATACCAACCATCTTCCTCTGACTAAGGCATAGCTGTAATTTTTTTTTTTTTTGTGTTCTTTATGAATTGACTGAATCACCTTTTGTGATAGCTACCTGTTTGTAAAACAAAGTTTATACACTTTTTTTATATGTTATTGTGTCATTACCATATCCTTTGATAATCTGTGCTATTATTAATTGCTCTTTTATCAATTATTTATTAGTGGGGAGGGGGGTTTGTTTTGTTTTTTGTTAGTTTTTTTTAAAGAAATTAAAATGCACTTCTGAAATCACATATAAAAATATGTAATATACATATAGGGGATTCCTTGGTTCATATACCTTGATACAGCGGCGCTGTTTTAAAATACTATTGGATTTACAAGATCATTTGAAATAAACCAATTGATCAGTGTTTACTCTCTGTTGTTCAATTGGCAGCTCCTGGTATACCATTATCTTATCCACAGGACAAATGTCTGTTCAGATCAATTAACCAGCGTAGATGAAAAGGTGATTTGGATTAAGAAGAAACAGATGGTGTGGGAAAATGTATTGCACAAAGGTAACAATGGTAAGGTATAGATATCTCTGAATAATAGGAAATGAAAACAAAATACATTAATAAAAGAGCTGTGATTATCCATAACAGAGGTCACTTAAAATCAATATCCATATCATGTGTGTGGATTTTTAGTCTTATGACTATTTGAGATTTAAAGTAAGCCTGTATGTAAATTGATATATGATTAGAAGTAGTAGTAATACTGTGTAAGAACTTATTCTGCAGTGCTATTGAGGGAGGAAAGGACGAAGGATTAGAGAGCAATGATCTCTATAATTCAGCGCTCCTAACCATCCTGCATCTTGAAAGATTGTCATGCTTTGTAAACTGTGGACCACTGTCCCTCCCACCACTCAATCAGCATTCCTGTTTCTGTAAGTGAAACCAGAAACTGCCTAGCCACAAGCGGCTTGTCCTGGGCCTACTCTCTGCCCACCTCTGCTACACATATCCTACATCAAACACACATGGCTCCGCATTGCTTATTATGACTCCACCCACTGGTTTCTCTAACCTAAATCCCCCTTAACTTCCCAATCTTGGATTGAATATGGAAAATGTTAGGGTTTGATTAAAAAAAAAAATGTACTCCGAAGCTACCTAGAGGGATGTGAATCTAACATCATCCTTGTTTAATCACTTGGCTGGTAAGAGAAAAATGGAGATTTGACATATCTGATACATCTCATTTAATAGAGGAAAGCCTTGTCTTTCAAATAAGTCATCTCAGAACCCAGTGAATATTAGGTGCTTTATATGAAATAATAACCCCCCCCCCCCCATCAAGCTCCCTTTACTTCCTGGCACCGTTCCCTCTGTGATGTCACCACACTTTTGTCACCAGCACTCCCATGTAGCCTCTTGCGGAGGATCACCAAAACAGCATCGGCCTGGAATTCCGCCTTGATAACGAGAACAGGTTGTCATGTGCCTACAGGCAGAGATTTGCATTATGAACTGTTCTCGTCATGCACATGGAACCAGTTAAAGGACCGTTAAATACAGTAGATTTGCATAAGCAACAAATACATGATAAAACGACAATACAATCGCTCTTAGTCTAAACTTCAAATTAGTAGTGGATTTTTTTCTGACAAATTTAAAAGTTATGTCTATTTCCACTCCCCCTGTATCATGTGACAGCCATCAGCCAATCACAAATACATATACATATATTCTGTGAATTCTTGCACATGCTCAGTAGGAGCTGGTAACTCAAAAAGTGTAAATATAAAAAGACTGCACATTTTGTTAATGGAAGTAAATTCAAAAGTTGTTTAAAACTACATGCTCTATCTGAATCATGAAAGTTTAATTTAGACTTGAGTGTCCCTTTAAAGTAATTAAAAGCAAGTAAGCAGTGCATTGATCTGCATGCATACATCATTTTTAAAAAAAAAAAAAACATTTAAAATATCCCTTTATTTAGCAAAATTTCCAGGTACTTGTCCCTTGTAAAAACCATTGGGTATTTCTTTATTACCTCCTTTGCTGTGACTGGTTATGAACCCTTACAAATTAGCTGCTGCACTGATCAGACAATACATTTTTACAGTATTGTAGGGCCAGAGTTCTGAATCCTGCAGGATGCCCTCCGACCTTATAAATTAGTAAGTAAGAAAAATAAATAACATGCACTATAATGTTTATTACTACACATAATTAAATATTTTATTAGAATTCACATTTTTACATAATTTAGAAAATGAGAGGAGGAAATGTAAAAAAAAATAAAAAATGTGTTCATTCATACCATTATCATATATGTCTAAACTTACATCATCAGTATGGACATATTGGTAAGACAGGCATTCAGAAAGCTCTTTAGGATTGATCGCAATCATTTAGGAAAACGTATCTAATGCTTTTATACAAAAAACTACTAATCTATGGGGATTTCTGTAGATAAACAATTTGATATGTTTTTCTAAAGGATAGTGATCGACCCTTTAGATAAATATGTGTTATGATTGGGTCATTTTATGTGTTTGTTTGTTTGTTTACATATTCATTACTTTTTTTAAAAAAATTATGTGCCCATTATTAAAGGGACAGTACACTGTAAAATTGTTTTTCCATAAATGTATTTTAAATGACTTGTTATACCAAATGCAGAGTATAAAATATTTGAGAAATTGCATTTTCGGGTTTATTTGTGTATCTGAAGTAGCTGGTTTTGTGCTTTGAAACCACAGCCTATTACAATGGGTTGAGCTTCAGACAATATCAGATCTCATTATGTTATCACTACTTGCTTCCTTATCTTATATTTGTCTGGAACACCAAAGCTCAATACATAGAGAGAACAATGGAAAATTATAATTGTATTACTTAACTATCATGCCCCCCACTGAGGGTGTAACTTCTTCTGCTGGCTGTGTTTACTTAGGCTTGTCAATAGCGTATACGCCAGTATCAAAACTTTCAGTATAGGTTGGGAAACCACAAGCTAAATCAGCTATTTCAAATGCTGAAATATGAGTAAAGGAGCTACTTGCAACCAATTTAATACACTCTAGCAGGTAAAAAGGATCATTGGGAATAATTTAAAGGGGAGAAAGTTTTTGGGTGAACTGTCCCTTTAAACATTTATGTGGTTATCTGTCTTATATAGATGATAGATAGATGATAGATAGATAAATATATTTACAAAGGTAATGTCACTCCTGAGCAGGATATAGCTGCTATTTGGATATGTCTCTCCTGATTGGCTTGCTGGCCGTGTCTAGCACAGCACCAGGTAATGCACTGCGGCTCCTGAGTGCCCACAGATGGTTAAATACATATACACAAGCGTTTGTTCAATAATGAAATCATCTAAAGCATCATAACATTTTACTGCTGTACTATTGTATCCATTCAACAAACAAAAGGAAAGTTCTATATCATGCATATATATACACAAGTATGCCAAGATTACTAGATCCTATAAATGCATGGTGAGCAATTGGTGCAATGCAATCTGTGACATAATTATAAAGACTTCTTCATGCACACAAAATAAAGCCAATAAAGGGGTTAATTGCATGTAATTACATTAATTACTTAAGGATCAGCTCTTGGCAGACCATTGTTTTATAATCAGAGCAAATTACTGTTGAGGGTCAAGATGAAAAGGTGACAGGGAAATGTAAGATGAAAAGGTTAGTGAGGGAAATTACAACCTGTGGAGTTAACAATGGAGAGAATTCATAGAAATGCACAATTGCTGAGGGGGTGTAATAATAGATTATACATATTGAGAAGTCACCCTACTTGCCTACTTACACATAAAGTTTCAGAATGATTAGTGATAATGAATGATAAATATAAAGCCAATGTAATATATTTTATATTATGGTCACCCACATATACTCTTCTAATTGTTTGTAATTATAACACAAATAAACCCAAGCAACTCCCCAGTTAAAGGGACAGTTTACACAAAAAATGTTTAATCCCCTTTTATTTGTTCTCAATGATCCATTTTACCTCCTGAAGTGTATTAGACTATTTACAAGTAGCTCCTTTACTCTTATTTTCCGCATCTACCCTTATTTTCAGCCTGTGGTATCACCACCTATACTGAAAGTTTCTATACTTAAATACAGGCTGATGAAAATCTACGTAAACACAGCCAGCAGAAAAAAATTACACTCCCAGTGGGGTGTAGGAGAGTTAGTAATAAAATGTTCCTTTACATTGTTATCTCTAAGTGCTGGGCTTTGGTTTACAGACAAATATAAGATAAGGAAGCAAGTGTGTGTACACAAAGTGATAACATAATGAGATATAATTTTACCTGCAAGCTCAACCCATAGTAATAGGCTGTGGTCTCAAAGCACAAAACCAGCTATTTCATATACACAAATAAACCTGAAAATTCAATTTCTCATACATGTTATACCCTGCAGCTGGTATAACAAGTAATTGGAAATACATTAAGCAAAAATTATTTTACAGTATACTGTCCATTTAAGGATTACTGTATAGATTATATACTGCTACCTATATTACCCAGAGAGCCTCAGGCACTTCTACAAATGAGCAGAACAATGGAGATTACATTATAGAAAATGTGTGTTCTCTAAATACAAACATTAACCACATCTGCTACTATCCAATTTTCCTGTGTGGAGTAAGGGTATTTTTAATTAATCCCATAATAATCCTATGGATTCCAGGCCTTGTCATCTCTCAGATGCTAGTATCAAACAAAAGGTTGTGTGGACTTCAGATATCAGGACATACAATAGTCTTAAAGGGATACTAAACCCAATTTTTGTCTTTCGTGATTCAGATAGAGCACAAGATTTTAAGCACCTTTCTAATTTACTCCTATTATCAATTTCTCTTTGTTCTTATGTTATCTTGATTTGAAAAAGTAGTACTGTAAGCTTTAGAGCCGGACCATTTTTTGTTCAGCACCTGGGTAGCACTTGCTGATTTGTGGCTAAATGTAGCAAACCAATCAGCAAGTGCTACCCAGGTGCTGAACTAAAAATGGGCCGGCTCCTAACCTTTCATTACTGCTTTTTCAAATCAAGATAACATGAGAACAAAGAAAAATTGATAATAGGAGTAAATTAGAAAGTTGCTTAAAATTGCATGCTCTATCATGAAAGAATAAATTTGGGGTTAGTATCCTTTTAATAGACAAAATAATATTATTAGGACAATCTAAGCTAAAAAGACATTAAAGGGACATTATACACTAGATTTTTCTTTTCATAAATATTTTGTAGATTATCCATTTATTTAGCCTATACAGGTTTTTTATTTTTTTTAAATGTATAGTTTTTCTTATTTTTAAATAACATTGGGCTGATTTTCAGACTCCTAACCAGGCCCCAAAGTTTTAAATTATACTGATGTATTCCTACTCCAGCTTACTTCTGTTTGTAAAAACAGTCTTTTCATAAACAGAGGAAGGGGGGGGGGAGTGTCTGTTTGTTTGTTTTTTGCTTTACACCCACTTTCAGTGGGTTTTCCTCTAAACCTTTTAAACAGCTTCTAAATAAGTTTTTAAACATTTATACTGGATTTTTATATCAGTATCTGTGCATATTATTCTTTATAGTAGTGTCTATTACATGCAGCTATATAACATTTGGTGTATACTGTCCCTTTAAGGGCCAGATTACAAGTGGTGCAGTAGTTAATGCTCCCGCTCTAACTCGGCTAGAAGTAAGCTTTTTTGCGTGCGTTGAGTAGTGCTCGTATCATAAGTTGAAAGTAAAATGTTTTCACTTGCGCAATAACCCGATGCATGCAAAAAAGCTGAATTTCGGATATTGCGCATGCGTTAACCTATTCCCCCATAGAAGTCAATGAAGCAAGAAAAAAAAACACCCTACTTGTGCGCAAACCTGATTGCATATTCTCAAGTGCACTAACCTGACATGAAAATATGAATATTTCCCATTCCAATGTTCTTCACATAGCTGAATATGTTCTATTTATTCATAAATACATATTTGTATATGTTAAAAATTAGGATCTAAACTAAAATCCTCGATCCTGTATATGAAAGCGCTCTAGCCTATATAACTTAGTGTTAGTTTATACTTATTGCACATTAATCTCTTATAAACACATTATTTCACTATGAATAATAAACACATAGATCACTCAGCAAAATAAATATGCAAATGAAAAAGAAAAGGATATGTCCTTGTTCAGGTAAACACCGTAAAAGTCTCAAGGTGTAGTCTTCCATTGAGGATAGGATATTCCCTGCAGCTGTGCCTTTCAAACGACTGCAGTCACTGGCAGGCAGTCAACGCTAAAACAAAGTAGTACAACAAAAGAAAAGGAGAGCAGGAAACATCTAAGTGTAGTGTTACTAACAAGCAGTAATTTATTAAAATATAAATTCACAAATTCACACTCACATTCATCTACCTTATAAAAATGTTTATGATATATATATCGTGCATAAAAACAACTAGTTCAAAATGAATGCATCCCACAGCATACACTGAGTACCGTCAATCCCAGATGTACGTTCCCGAATTGCTCATCCACTGAAGCGTCGACATGACCCTCACTTGCTCTCCGCTTACACTCAATGGATGTTGGCATTCAGAAGTTCCAACCCACAGTTTCTCTTTTTTACAAGCAAGAAACTTAGATAGAAAGAATCTGTAATTGTTACTTCACTCTGGCATATTGACACAGCAAAAAGTTATGTTCACAGCACTCACTGTTGCGCAAAAAGCCGAATATAGCAACAACATTAAAGTATTCCCCATAGAGGTCAATGGAGAGCAAAATGTGGAAAAAACAGCCAACACCATGAACCCGATCACATTTTTTCAAGTGCGCTAACCCTATTTACTCATGAATACATATTTCTACATATATTTGATAGTATTTTGGTACATCTGTATATATATATATATATAAATGATTATATATGGGTATATATATATATATATATATATATATATATATATATATATATAAACACAAGAATGATGGAACACAAGTCACACAGTCACAGCAAGTCCCAAAACCACTCTCTCTGAAATTTATGACATGCGTAGCTGAAAAGGTAACAGTCTTATGCCTTAAAGTATAAGCGGAACATTCACCCACAGTTTTCCTCATTAAAACAGACTCAAAGCAATAACAGTTTTTATGGCTGTGCAAGATGTAAACTTCTATTGCACCTATTACAGACGCCGGCCTCACCAGCGGGAGTGGAACCTGAAAAAGCAGTCCATGCTCGAACAGTTCTTAGCTGTGCCCACTCACCGCTCTTCCATGTGCCTGCTCTGTGTCTGCCGTTATCTCAGCTTCTGTATCCAAGTGCTGCTGCTGGTAGCGGCATCCAGTTCCTGTTGAGGTGGGTCTAGTCACATGATCGACCTTGGCCAATCACCGTTCCTCAGCTATGAAGTGGAACATCCGTAGTTTAGAGAGAGTGATAAACGAGCTCCCTTCGCCTCTGATACCTGGTCAAATGTAGTCATCAAACAGAAAGGAAATCTTCCAAAGGCAAAGTAAAATCCAAAAGTTTTATTTGAAATCCACTTGGGAAAAAATAACCCATGGGGGTCCAGAAAAACACATATAAAAAGCACAAGTGTACTTTAGGCTGACATGTTTCAGCTAAATTGCCGTAATCATATATCATATAGGAATATATATTTAGAAATACTCTGCTATTTGCCGAACATTGGAATGTGAAATATTTACAGTAAATACATAGAAAAACTCTTTATTAAATATGATTATTTCATAAATATGTTTTTTATGTTTTCATCTACTTGACTGTAAAGGGCTCCATGCATTTATATAAATATATATATATATAGATGAATACATATGTAATTATGTGTTTAAATGTGTATATATGTCTGTAAATAGATACATACATATATAAATACATAAATACATACGGCACACATATAGATACACACATATATATATATGTATATATATATATATATATAGAGAGAGAGAGAGAGAGAGAGAGAGCGAGAGAGAGAGAATGGGCAGCAGGCGTACAGTGTGTAATGCTGCTTTATTCTCTTGCACGACCAATCCCGGGAGAGAAGGGCCTGTCAATCACTTTGAGCGAACGTGTTTGGAGGCATTTCTATACACCATCTCAGAGGTGGCATGTGCGAGCCTGTCCTGCAAGGACTCAGAAGCAGCCTATTCTGCCTAGTACATTGAGCTCTACATATTAAAATCTCAGGGTGTTTAAAGGGCCAGTAAACATAGAAAATAATGTTATATAATTCTGCACATAGTGCAGAATTATATAACATTATATTAGTGCTAGCTTTATGTAATCTAATATTCCCTGTGAACAAAATAGTGTTTTCCATACCCGCTCTCTGTGCTCTACTGAGCGGGTCTTTTACACTGAGCGCATCTGGCCAGCTGTCTAGTCACAGCCCGGCCCGACAGCGCCTTCAGTGCAGCTCGCTCCCGCTGTCAGACAGAGCAGGAGCGAGTTGCACTGAGTGTAATGGTGCGATCAGGCTGGGCTGTGCCTAGACAGCTGGCCAGATGCGCTCAGTTTAAAAAACAGACCCGCTCAGTAGAGCATAGAGAGCGGGTCTGGAAAACACTATTTTGTAATAAAAGTTCACAGGGAATATTAGATTACATAAAGCTAGTAAAGCTAGCACTGATATAATGTTATATAATTCTGCACTATGTGCAGAATTATATAACATTATTTTCTATGTTTACTGGCCCTTTAATGTCCTTTAAATGTATAAGATTTCTATGGATATAGACAAGGGCCTTGATGCAATAAAACCCATTTATAAAACTAAAATCTTATGGAAAACATCTTGCTGCAACATTGCAACTCAAAAATTACGGAATTCATAAAGATTTGTACCTGCCCCTTCTTACATCCACAAATTAAGTTTGATTATAATCGATGGAGCTACAAATATCTTGTAACTGTTTATTTCTCTGTGCATAGAGCAAGTACAAATGTGAAGGATAACATCATCACAAAAATGTCTTCAGAACATTACAAAACAAACAAAATGAAATAAAAGGAAAAAAAAAACTTTTTAAAACAGTCCACTCAAACTTATGCAAAAAATAAAACTTAAAAACTGTTAACAAGAAATGAGGGAAACTAAAAATGAGACAACCTGGCCAGCTTGGAAACTGCAAGACATGACCGCAATACAAAATATTATTACAGGGGTATAGAGCCTTTAGGGAATTCCACATGCTGGGTCGAAGGGTAGACAGACATGCAAATATTTTACAGTCACAACATTTACACAAACCGTTTTGCGAGTGTGTTGAGTTTTTCTACATTGCTATTTGACATGTAAGATTTCATGCATTGGGTGAATGCAGCATTTTAAAAACCTAGCTTACAGATTTTTCGTTTTTAGCCTTTCCAGGGAGAATGAGACTAAGCACAATTTTTACCTCAAAACAAGAGGTACTTAAAGGGACAGTCAAGTCAAAACAAAACTTTCATGATTTTAATAGGGCATGCAATTTTAAACAACTTCCCAATTTACCTTTATCACCAATTTTGCTTTGTTCTCTTGGTATTTTTAGTTGAAAGCTAAACCTTGGAGGTTCATATGCTAATTTCTTAGACCTTGAAAACTGCCTCTAATCTGAATGCATTTTGACCACTAGAGGGCATTAGTTAATGTGTTTCATATAGATAACATTGAGCTCATGCACGTGAAGTGATATTTATTATAACTGTGTTGATTATGCAAAACTGGGAAATGGGTTATAAAGGGATTATACAAAACAGCAAATAGAGAGTAGATACCTCAAATAAGGGGTCTCTAAAAGTCTAGGAAAAATTGCACAACTGCACAAAAAACAGGAAGAGACCGGATGTGCCAAAAATACAAAACACACTTTAATATACTAAAAAAGTAGTAACACACACATACTAGGGATCCCTTAGTATCATATATATGAAACCGGCTTTAGAAAAGTCTGGTGCACTGAACAGAGCAATGAAACAAAGATTAGCCTAAAAAGGATGCAAATTCCAATTTTTCATTTAGACCTTTTGGGGACATTGTATCTAATTTATATATCCATCATGTCTCTTTCTGCAATATAATTTTGTCGATGTAATACATATTCTCCCCATGCCTATCTGATAAATATATTTAACTTTAATGGAATCTCATTTGTTTTAAATTACTCTATATATAGATGAAATTTCTATAGAAGCTAAGAAACACTTAACTGTACTAATATGATTAAATTAAATATGATGTATATATATATATATATATATATATATATATATATATATATATATATATATATATATAGACAAAAGAAGAATATAATAGTAACATATGGTGGTTTGTTTGTTTGTGTATGTTTCTTCTCTCTTTTTTAAAAAAAGAAAAACTTTTTATTATTGTTGGTATAGTAATGTTTAGTATAAAATTTATTTGACATCTAGGTAACACGATAATGCCTCATTAAATATACGAATATTTGTTTCTAACATATTGCTATTGGATACTTAATAACAATTGAAGTCAGTAAAAACAGTTGCACGGACTAATTAAAGTGCAAAATCCATTGACCAATAAGGAGTAATTTGATGACGTGATGCACCCAATAAGAAGGCATGTTTTCCTAGATGACGTCAGCACCCGGATGCAATACATGAAGGAGTGAAACGAGCGATATGACTCGTCGGTGTTCGGCAGCTTGTTACTTACATGGGATCCCCCCATGTACAGGATCACCTCGGAAGGCAGCACGTAAATACAGCAGCGGAGTTAGGAGGAGCACTTGCGTAAAGGAGACAGGTACTTATATTATGACCAAGGTGTGTTGGAGGACGCTTTAACGGTGGTCATACCTGTTGATACGTATATAAGGCTCCTCTTTTCTATGCTAGCATGTATGTTCCTAACCTTCTGTGTGGGGATAATGCCTGTCTTTCCTGGCTTTATGGCACCTTTGGAACTTTAATTAACTCATCGCACATTCCATTGTCCTTCTAACTTTGGATTATCCATATACAACAATATTTACTATCAATTGGAGAAGTTGACTGTATTTCATTGCTCTGTTCAGTGCACCAGACTTTTCTAAAGCCGGTTTCATTTATATGATGCTAAGGGATCCCTAGTATGTGTGTGTTACTACTTTTTTAGTATATTAAAGTGTGTTTTGTATTTTTGGCAGATCCGGTCTCTTCCTGTTTTTTGTGCAGTTGTGCAGTTTTTTCCTAGACTTTTAGAGACCTCTTATTTGAGGCATCTACTCTCTATTTGTTGTTTTGTATATCATTTATTCTAGGTTGCACCTGCTCTATATAACAGATGCATAAGATTTAAAAGTGAGCTATCCATATACACTATATTTTCTAATAAAGGGATTACCTTTCTTTTTAAACAACAAAAATTCTGGTGTTGACTGTCCCTTTAATGTCCTTTCAATGACAGGAACACCCACTAACGAAATACTGCAAAAGATGGATGAAATAATGCTCAATGTATTTTGAAGATGATCTTGCTTTTACAATGTGGCCCCTCAGCAATCTCACAAACATCTATGAATTATTATTTGTATCATCATTTATTTATATAGCGCCATTGAATTCCATCCATCTTGATACTTTTTAATCACCACATCGATGGCTTTCTTATAATAATACAGTAGGAACTCCATATAGTTTTCAATACATCAAAATAATCTGAGCAATATAAAGGTATATTCACACACAACTCCTATTTTAATTCATGTAAAGTCTAACACCTAGATTACGAGTTGTGTGTTCGGCAGAAAAAATGGTAATTTCAGTGTTAAAACAGCACCGCAGCCATTAGTCTTGTTGGTATAGCTGTGCCGCAAGCCTTTTAGCCTGTAACGCAACGTCAGTCCCGCACACGTAAAATTTATATTTTTTCATGGAACTTCCATAGCGCTACCATTACGAGTTTTGCGGTGAGGCTAAAAAGCTTGCGTTGCAGCCTATACCGTCAAGATCCGTTCCGCAATCTAAAAGCAGTAGTTATGAGTTTTACGGAACAAAACTGTTACATAGTACACTAACATCCATAAACTACCTATTAACCCCTAAACCGAGGCCCTCCCGCATTGCAAAACACTATTTTAAAGTTATTAACCCTTAATCTGCTGCTCCCGACATTGCCGCCACTAATAAAAATTATTAACCCCTATTCCGCCGCTCCCCAACATCGCCACCACTATACTAAAGTTATTAACCATGTAGTTCAATAATGTAAGATCCTTCAGGCGCCTAACTGAAAGGCGGAGGGGGATAAGAAAGGATGATCAAACCCACGTTAAGGTATCAGATGTAAATAAAAGGTAGTACAATTTATTACAAACAGTCTATCTGCACAAAAATTCAAATATTCAAAAAATACATGGATCCATGATACAAATATCACATATATCAAAACAACAAGGAGGATTAAAATTGAGATAAAAAATGAAATTAAAAACAATGTGGATGATATAATATATGTCTCCTGATAAATTGGAAGATCCCAAAGATGGTGAATGAATCTAAGTGATGATAATAGTGCAAGTGACACCAGGTGGTGTGTAACTTCTAAATAGATAATATAGGATAAACAAATTAAAATAAAATACAATACAATGATTGAAAGTCCATAATAGTGGGTTAAAAATGCACAAAGGAGTTAGAAAAGTGAAAATTTTCGAACAGAAAAATTCGAACAAAAATCCAAACAAAACGGATCACAATTATCCAACTGTGAAAAGTATAATTCAAAAAAGTGTCCAACTAAAAAATGTCCAACCTAAAACTGTGTCCAATCCAAACAGTGTAATCAAAAACAAAAATTGGCCAATCAAAAATGTGTATATTTAAATGTATCCAGCAGTTAAAAATGTGAGTGAAGGTGAAAGGAGTATCCTGCGGTGAGGAATGATGAGACCACAATAGGAACAGTGAATGAATATAACTATAAACGATGTTGTACTTCCTCTAGTTGTCCAAAAATAATAAAACATCCAAGGCGATACCTACAGGGAGTGCAGAATTATTAGGCAAATGAGTATTTTGACCACATCATCCTCTTTATGCAGGTTGTCTTACTCCAAGCTGTATAGGCTCGAAAGCCTACTACCAATTAAGCATATTAGGTGATGTGCATCTCTGTAATGAGAAGGGGTGTGGTCTAATGACATCAACACCCTATATCAGGTGTGCATAATTATTAGGCAACTTCCTTTCCTTTGGCAAAATGGGTCAAAAGAAGGACTTGACAGGCTCAGAAAAGTAAAAAATAGTGAGATATCTTGCAGAGGGATTGCAAAGCTTCTGAAGCGTGATCATCGAACAATCAAGCGTTTCATTCAAAATAGTCAACAGGGTCGCAAGAAGCGTGTGGAAAAACCAAGGCGCAAAATAACTGCCCATGAACTGAGAAAAGTCAAGCGTGCAGCTGCCAAGATGCCACTTGCCACCAGTTTGGCCATATTTCAGAGCTGAAACATCACTGGAGTGCCCAAAAGCACAAGGTGTGCAATATTCAGAGACATGGCCAAGGTAAGAAAGGCTGAAAGACGACCACCACTGAACAAGACACACAAGCTGAAATGTCAAGACTGGGCCAAGAAATATCTCAAGACTGATTTTTCTAAGGTTTTATGGACTGATGAAATGAGAGTGAGTCTTGATGGGCCAGATGGATGGGCCCGTGGCTGGATTGGTAAAGGGCAAAGAGCTCCAGTCCGACTCAGACGCCAGCAAGGTGGAGGTGGAGTACTGGTTTGGGCTGGTATCATCAAAGATGAGCTTGTGGGGCCTTTTCGGGTTGAGGATGGAGTCAAGCTCAACTCCCAGTCCTACTGCCAGTTTCTGGAAGACACCTTCTTCAAGCAGTGGTACAGGAAGAAGTCTGCATCCTTCAAGAAAAACATGATTTTCATGCAGGACAATGCTCCATCACACGTGTCCAAGTACTCCACAGCGTGGCTGGCAAGAAAGGGTATAAAAGAAGAAAATCTAATGACATGGCCTCCTTGTTCACCTGATCGGAACCCCATTGAGAACCTGTGGTCCATCATCAAATGTGAGATTTACAAGGAGGGAAAACAGTACACCTCTCTGAACAGTGTCTGTGAGGCTGTGGTTGCTGCTGCACGCAATGTTGATGGTGAACAGATCAAAACACTGACAGAATCCATGGATGGCAGGCTTTTGAGTGTCCTTGCAAAGAAATGTGGCTATATTGGTCACTGATTTGTTTTTGTTTTGTTTTTGAATGTCAGAAATGTATATTTGTGAATGTTGAGATGTTATATTGGTTTCACTGGTAAAAATAAATAATTGAAATGGGTATATATTTGTTTTTTGTTAAGTTGCCTAATAATTATGCACAGTAATAGTCACCTGCACACACAGATATCCCCCTAAAATAGCTAAAACTAAAAACAAACTAAAAACTACTTCCAAAAATATTCAACTTTGATATTAATGAGTTTTTTGGGTTCATTGAGAACATGGTTGTTGTTCAATAATAAAATTAATCCTCAAAAATACAACTTGCCTAATAATTCTGCACTCCCTGTATAGAAAAGCAAATAAAAACAACATAGTGCAATAACGTCTTAGTAATAGTAGTGATATAGGAATATAGCTTACCAATCAGCCAACGCGTTTCGGCCCGTGATAGGCCTTTATCAATCTTGATAAAGGCCTATCACGGGCCGAAACGCGTTGGCTGATTGGTAAGCTATATTCCTATATCACTACTATCACTAAGACGTTATTGCACTATGTTGTTTTTATTTGCTTTTCTATAGGTATCGCCTTGGATGTTTTATTATTTTTGGACAACTAGAGGAAGTACAACATTGTTTATAGTTATATTCATTCACTGTTCCTATTGTGGTCTCATCATTCCTCACCGCAGGATACTCCTTTCACCTTCACTCACATTTTTAACTGCTGGATACATTTAAATATACACATTTTTGATTGGCCAATTTTTGTTTTTGATTACACTGTTTGGATTGGACACAGTTTTAAGTTGGACATTTTTTAGTTGGACACTTTTTTGAATTATACTTTTCACAGTTGGATAATTGTGATCCGTTTTGTTTGGATTTTTGTTCGAATTTTTCTGTTTGAAATTTTTCACTTTTCTAACTCCTTTGTGCATTTTTTAACCCACTATTATGGACTTTCAATCACTGTATTGTATTTTATTTTAATTTGTTTATCCTATATTATCTATTTAGAAGTTACACACCACCTGGTGTCACTTGCACTATTATCATCACTTAGATTCATTCACCATCTTTGGGATCTTCCAATTTATCAGGAGACATATATTATATCATCCACATTGTTTTTAATTTCATTTTTTATCTCAATTTTAATCCTCCTTGTTGTTTTGATATATGTGATATTTGTATCATGGATCCATGTATTTTTTGAATATTTGAATTTTTGTGCAGATAGACTGTTTGTAATAAATTGTACTACCTTTTATTTACATCTGATACCTTAACGTGGGTTTGATCATCCTTTCTTATCCCCCTCCGCCTTTCAGTTAGGCGCCTGAAGGATCTTACATTATTGAACTACACAACTTAGGTGGTAACTAGGTACCACTACCCTCAGGCTAGTAGGGGTTTGGTCGGCGCAGGGCCAGTACTTCTTCTTTAAAGTTATTAACCCCCAAACTGCCGACCTCCCGCATCGCAAACACTATTTAAATATTATAAACCCCTAATCTGCCGTCTGCTCACATCACCCCCACTATACTAAAGTTATTAAGCCCTAATTTTTCCGCCACTATAATAAACCTGTTAACCCCTAAACCGCAAGCCCCTTCACAACAAAATATACTAAATAAACCTATTAACCCCTAAACCGAAAACCCCCCACATCGCAATAAACTAATTTAAACTAGTAACCCCTAAACATAACCCTAAACCTAACCCTAACATAACCCTAACCCTAACAACCCCTAACTTTAACATAATTAAAATAAAGCTAAATTAAAGTTACAGTTATTAACTAAATAATACCTATTTAAAACTAAATACATACTTACCTGTGAAATAAAAGCTAAGCTAGCTACAATATAACTAGTTATATTGTAGCTAGCTTAGGTTTTATTTTTATTTCACAGGTAAGTTTTTTTATTTATTTTAACTAGGTAGACTAGTTAGTAAATAGTTATTAACTATTTACTAACTACCTAGTTAACATAAATACAGACTTACCTGTCAAATAAAACCTAACCTGCCTTACACTAAAACCTGACGTTACATACAATAAAAAAACTACCATAACAAAAAAAAAACCACTAAAATTACAAAAAATAAAAAAACCTACCAAAAAAATAGGATGAGAGCTACTGATATCCTATTGGCTGTTCAAATCAGCCAATAGGACGAGAGTTAATGAAATTCTATTGGCTGATTTGAACAGCCAATAGAATTTCAGAATCTCTCATCCTATTGGCTGTTTTGAACAGCCAATAGGATTTCAGTAGCTCTCATCCTATTGGCTGATTTGAATTTCCAAAATAAAATCAATCAATAGGAATGCAAGGGACGCAATCTTAAATCGCGTACCTGGCATTGAAGTTTCAGTGTACGGCGGCAACAGTATGAAGAGAATGCTCCACACCAGATGTCTTCAGGATGGACCCACTCCGTGCCGCCGGGATGAAGATAGAAGACACCGCCGGGATGAAGATAAAAGATGCTGTCTGGATGAATACTTCTTGCCACCTGATGAGGATTTTGCCGCCTGGATGAAGATAGAAGAGGTCGCTTGGCTGAAGTCTTCTCGCTGCCTGGATGTTTTTGGGTGGGTTTTTTTTTAGTTTATTGTTTGGGCTTTTTGTTAAAAAGCTATATGCCCTTTTAAGGGCGATGCAAAAGAGCTAACTGCCCATACAAATGCCCTTTTCATAGTTTTTTTTATTTTGTTTGTTTGGGGGGTGGGGGTTTGTAATTTTAGTGGGTGTTTTTATTATTTTCAGGTAAAGAGCTGTTTAACTTAGGGCAATGCCCTACAAAAGGTCCTTTTAAGGGCTATTGGTAGTTTATTCTAGATTAGGTTTTTTATTTTGGGGTGTTTTTTTTTTTAAATAGGTATTAGAATAGGAAGATTTTTTATTATTTTTGATAATTTGTTTGATATTTTGTGTAATGTATTTTTTTCATTTTGGGTGGGTATTTATTTTTAGATTAGGGCTTGGGCATTTCAAAAAGAGCTAGGCAAAGGGGGGGAGGGTCAGTTAGAACAAAATAGAACAGAGAGATCAGTCTGTGAATATGAGAATCCCTTAATATCTCAAGGAAGGGATGACTTAAGAAATGTCACATTAGAAAATATAGAGGAAAGCACACCAAGTAGCAGCAGAAAGCACATGAAAATTAAATGTATGACAACAAATGCAAGAAGCATGACGGGTAAAATGGGGGAGCTGACGCTCTTAGTTGCAGAAGAGGACTATGATGTTATCAGTATAACAGAAACTTGGTGGGATGATTCACATGAGTGGGCAGTTAACTTAGAGGGGTATACATTATTTAGGAGGGACAGGAATAATAAAAGGGGTGGAGGAATCTGCATGTATATTAAACCTAACCTTAAACCTACAATAAGGGAAGATATATATGATACAAGTGACAATGTAGAGACCCTGTGGGTTGAAATAAAGAGTGGGGGGAAAAATCCTAAAAAAATATTTCTAGGAACATGCTATACAAGCCTCCCAACATTAGTGACCCGGAGGAAACTCAACTACTTATCCAAATAGGTAAGGCTGCTAATAACAGTGCTGTAATTATGGGAGATTTTAACTACCCTGATATAAACTGGGCCAATGAAACTAGTAATTCAGCTAAGGGGGATAGATTTTTAAATGTTCTCAGGGATAACTTCTTGTCACAATTAATAGAGGAGCCAACTAGGAGTAAAGCTATATTGGATTTAGTGCTATCAAACAATACAGATATAATATCAAACATAGAAGTTAAAGAACATTTGGGTAACAGTGATCATAACATGGTCACATTTGAAATCTATTTTCAAATGCAGTGTTTTAAAGGCTTAACTTAGACTTTTAATTTCAAGAAAGCAAAATTCAACGATTTAAGGAAATCATTAAATAATATAAATTGGGACAATGTATTTTCTAATAAAAATACAGAGAATAAATGGATAATATTTAAAAATGTGTTAAATAAATATACATATCAACACATACCATATGGTTATAAAAATAAAAATAAAAAAACAAAGCCGTTATGGCTAAATAAAAATGTGTTAAGAGAAATTAGGAAAAAAATGTAGGGCATTTAAATTATTAAAAGAAAATAGTACAGACTCAGCATACAATATTTATAAGGAAGGTAACAAAGCTTGCAAAAAAGCAATCAAATTAGCCAAAATTGAAAATGAAAAATTAATTGCCAAGGATTCTAAGTCTAACCCTAAAAGGTTCTTTAAGTACATAAATAGCAAAAAATCTAAGAAGGATAATATAGGTACATTAAAATGCGTGGAGGGTAGCATGATAAATAATGACAGGGAGAAGGCTGAGGTACTAAACCGTTTTTTTTTCTTCAGTATACACAAGAGAGGAACCATTGAATGATACTTTGGAACAGAATAGAACATGCCAGTCCATACCACTAACTGGGTTTTGTTTAGAGGATATCAGGAAAAAACTGGAAAATATTAAGGTAAATAAAACTCCAGGCCCAGATGGAATACACCCAAGGGTGTTAAGGGAATTTAGCACTGTTATAGACAAACCTTTACTCTTAATTTTTCAAGACTCATTATCCTCAGGCATGGTACCCCAGGATTGGTGTAAAGCTGATGTGGTGCCACTCTTCAAAAAGGGAAGCAGGGATGATCCAGGAAGCTATAGACCAGTTAGTCTGACATCAATAGTGGGGAAGATATTTGAAGGGATTATAAGGGATTATATTGATGAGCATATTCGTGTAAACAAGATTATGAGTTCTAATCAGCATGGCTTTAGGAGAAATAGATCATGTCAAACTAATCTAATTAGATTCTACGCGGAAGTAAGTAAAAATATAGATAAAGGGGAATCAGTTGATGTGATATACTTAGATTTTGCAAAGGCATTTGATACAGTGCCACATGAGAGATTAATGCACAAAATTAAGGGACTGGGAATAGCTGAAAATGTTAGCTCATGGATAAATAACTGGATAAAAGATAGGGAGCAACGAGTAGTAGTAAATGGATCATACTCAGATTGGACAAAGGTAATCAGTGGCGTCCCCCAGGGATCAGTACTGGGCCCTGTTCTTTTTAATATTTTTATAAATGACTTGGAGCAAGGATTAAATAGCAACATCTCTATTTTTGCAGATGATACTAAGTTAAGTAAGGTCATAAGGTCAGAGCAGGACGAACTCTCTTTACAAAGGGATTTGCTAAAATTAGAACTATGGGCAAGTGAATGGAAAATGAGATTTAATACGGATAAATGCAAGGTTCTACATTTTGGAAGTAAAAATAAGCAGGCTACGTATTTTTTAAATGGGACAAGACTTAGCCAAACACAGGAGGATAGGGATTTGGGAGTAGTAATAGATAACAAGCTAAAGATGGGTGCACAATGCAGGGCAGCGGCTTCAAAGGCTAATAAGATACTAGCATGTATTAAAAGAGGCATTGATTCAAGGGAGGAAAGCATAATTCTGTCATTATATAAAGCCCTGGTAAGACCTCACCTTGAGTTTGGAGTGCAGTTCTGGGGACCAATTGCTAAAAAAGATATTGCAGAACTAGAAAAAGTTCAGAGAAGGGCCACAAAGCTAATAAGGGGATTGGAGAAATTAACCTATGAGGAGAGGCTAGCCAAACTGGGTCTGTTTTCTTTAGAAAAAAGGCGCTTGAGAGGTGACATGATTACTTTATATAAATATATTCAAGGCCCATTTACAGAGATGGCAGAAGCTCTGTTTATTCCAAGAAAATTGTTTCTGACAAGAGGTCATAATTTAAGGTTGGAGGAAAGGAGATTTAATCTCCTGCAACGGAAACGTTTTTTCACTGTAAGAGCAATAAAATTGTGGAACTCATTACCAAAGGAGGTAGTGAATGCCAATACCATAGATACATTTAAAAATAGTCTGGATAAATTTCTGTATATAAACAAAATTCATGGATATGATTGCTAGTATTAAATGGGTCACATTTTAATGGGGTTATTTAAGCTTAACTGGAGCTTTTTGTAAATATTTTAGATTTGTATAGGTTGAACTCGATGGACTTCAGTCTTTTTTCAACCTTATCTACTATGTTACTATGTTACTATGAATGCCCTTTTAAGGGCAGGAAAAGGAGCTAAATGCCCTTTAAGAGCAATGCCCATACAAATGGCCTTTTCAGGGCAATGGGTAGATTAGGTTTTACTTTAGTTTTATTTTGTGGGTTTGGGGGGGTTGTATACTGTTAGGGGGTGTTTGTTTTGTTTTGTAGCAATAGAGCTGTTAACTTTAGGGCAATGCCCTACAAAAGGCCCTTTTATGGGCCCACAAAAAAGGCCTTTGAAGGGGCCTTGGTAGTTTATTCTAGATTAGGCTTTTTTATTTTGGGGTGTTTTTTTTTTGTTTTTTTTTTAAAGGGTATTAGAATAGGAATAATTTTTATTGTTTCTGATAATTTGTTTTTTTATTTTTTGTAATGGTAGGTTTTTTTTAATTTTTTTTAATGTTAGGTTTTATTGTAAGGCATCTAAGGTTTTATTTGGCAGGTAAGTTTGTATTTATTTGAACTAGGTAGTTAGTAAATAGTTAATAACTATTTACTAACTAGTCTACCTAGTTAAAATAAATACAAACTTACCTGTGAAATAAAAATAAAACCTAAGCTAGCTACAATATAGCTATTAATCATATTGTAGCTAGCTTAGGTTTGCTGTCACAGGTAAGTATGTATTTAGTTTTAAATAGGAATTATTTAGTTAATCATTGTAACTTTAATTTAGCTCTATTTTAATTATGTTAAAGTTAGGGGGTGTTAGGGTTAGGTTGAGGGTTATGGTTAGGGTTACATTAGGGTTAGGTTTAAGGGTTAATATATAGTTTAATTTAGGTTGTTGCAATGCGGGGGGCTGGCGGTTTAGGGGTTATTAGGGTTATTTAGTGGCAGTGATGTGGGAGGCCAGAGGTTTAGGGGTTAATAACTTTAGTTAGTGGCGGCAATGTCAGGAAGCAGCAGAATAGGGGTTAATAGATTTATTATAGTGTGGGCGATGTTGGGGTGCAGGGGACTAGGGGTTAATAACTTTAGTATAGTGGCGGCGATGTTGGGGGTGGCAGATTAGGGGTTAATAGTTTTATTTAGGTGGCAGCGATATCAGGAGCGAAAGATTAGGGGTTAATAACATTATGTAGCTGGCGGCAATGTTGGGGGCGGCAGATTAGGGGTGTTTAGACTTAGGGTTTATGTAAGGGTGTTAGGTTTAAACATAACTTTATTTTTCCTCATAGACATAAATGGGGCTGCGTTACAGAGATTTTCATTCCGCAAATGCAGGTGTTAGGCTTTTTTCTGACCCGCTCTCCCCATTGATGTCTGTGGGGAAAGCGTGCACGAGCACGTCAAAACAGCGCTTGTACTTTGTGCGATATGGAGCTTAAAACCACCATATCGCATGCACAAGCCGGCTGTTTGAAAACTTGTAATGGCTGTGCTATAGAGGGTTAAATAACAAAACTTTTTTGCGTTCATTAATTTCCCTATAGCGTGCATAACTCGTAATCTAGCTGTAATGTAGCTATGTTTTGTTTTAAGAAAAAAAAATGTTTTGACAGCAGAATTATATTATTATTCCAAATATAACTAAAAATAAAATAAAGAAACCCAGAAACACAAAGATTATAAAATACTGGGTGATTCCAGGATACATTCTGGTTTCATTTATGCCATAGAATTAGAATGTAAGTAAAAAAAAATGAGAGTGGTGCTTTAAATATCAGATATTATGTATAAGAAAGGCTTCCAATAATTTCAAGTATATTTATAGCTTGTGTAATCCTTCTCTTATTATTTGTTCCAAAAATGTAATATGTTTACCATTACTTCAAGATTTCATTCTTTATGAAAGTTTTAAAGCATTTCAAAAAAGTGGTATGGACAATTTCATTATAGTAAAATGGTTCTGTAAATAAACTTTTAAGATTATACAGGATTTTAATGTAGTTTTGTAAAATGATTGGAAAGCGACCTTAAGTCGCCTTATTTAGATGAAGTGAAAATGAGTAGTCAGAAAATATAAAGGATGTGCAGATATATTCATTGGATCATATGATTGTATTTATTAAGACATCAGCTATTTCATTAAAAAAATGAGCATAAATGAATGCCAAAACAGCTTACTTTAATAAATAGCAAAGCTTTTCTACTAGTAAGGCCAAAATTATAGTTTTACATAATGGAAAAAATACTATAAATATACAGTGTATTAGTTATTATAGATCATGGTACAAGAATGGTACAAGAATTCTGTTAATTGTTGTATAGCTGAGTGTTATTCAATGCCCTGGATCTCTTTACTTTTTTCTAATTAGGAAGACTTTTGAATTATTTGTTGTAGTGATGGCACAGCATGGCTCTCTGATCTGTCCTTACAATTAAATTGTTTTAAAAAAACTTGGCATATTAAAAAGATGGTTCATAACCACGGACACAAGGGATACATGGTTACATGGTTTATTCTGGTTCCTGCATCACTTAAGTCATTACACCATCTTAGAAGTGTATTCGCTGGTTTATAATCAGCCAGTGGAAAGAAGTATGGATGGGGGAACTATACCATAAGTGGGCTTGGTAGGTTTAGCTTGAGCCATTAGTGATTATACAATGTATTCTCATTTATTTATAGAGTGAAATACAAGTAGCCCTCAGTTTACGCCGGGGTTAGGTTCCAGAAGGAATGGTTGTAAATGTAAACTGTTGTAAATTGAAGCCCAGTTTATAATGTAAGTCAATAGGAAGTGAGGGAGATAGGTTCCAGGCCCCTCTCAAAATTGTCATAAGTAACACCTAATACATTATTTTAAAAGCTTTGAAATGAAGACTTTAAATGCTAGACAGCATTATGAACCTAATAAAATAATCACACAACACAGAATATATAATTAAACTAAGTTAAATGAACAAAAACATTTGCTAAATAGCATTATAAACCCAATAAAATAATCACACAACACAGACTTCACTTGCATTTTTCTGCAAACAGTTCTTTCTATGCTTTCCAATCTGGACTGATTTATAGACAGGAAGATCTTGTTCCTTTGAAATCTGCTTGATAGCTCAGGTCTGGTTAAACTGATTAATTTCAGCTTGCTTGGCTTTGCTGCAACACAAGTGGACAGCTCCACCTACTATTTCATTTAATAAATGCACTGATTCTCAATGCTTTTCAATAGCAGTCACATGACTGGAAAAAATGGTTGTTATTCTGAAACGGTGTAAATTGAACCATTGTAAAACAAGGGTCACCTGTATATATTTTTCATGGCTATTCAGTGATATAATTAATTAATCACACTATCAAACCTAAAACTTGATACAGATGAAGTTAAAGGAACATTAAAGTTTATTTATTTATTTTATTTTATTTATGCATTAAAATAATAATCTGCATGTAAAATGAATCTTTTAAAACCATTTTAAAGTGTCCTTTTGCTAGTAAAAAAAATTCAAATATAAAAATAATATAGTTTTCAGATGACAGCTAAATATATGGAAATTAAGAGAGAGTCTGTGATGGCAGGAATGGAAAATCCACGGAATAGGTGTAGTTTAGAAATAAAGTGTTGTGGGTGGTTCTAGGAAGTGGGGATTATTAAAACAAAAAGGTGTAGTGAACACAATGAGGGGAGTGAAGAGAATTGGTAGATGAAAAATTACACATTAGGAAGTCCATTTATCAAATGACTGCTTGTGCAATGATAAATGGCGACAGTGTATTGTCTGCATTTATCGATGTGCAGCGGACATGATAGGCTACATCATATGATGTGCGCTCTCACTTTGATAAATATGCCCCAAAACATACAGTTTTAAAAAAAACTTTCCAATTTACTTCTGTTATCAAATTTGCTTTGTTTAATGGTATTTTTTGAAGAGATACCTAGGTACGTGTCTGGAGAACAACATGACAGGAAATTGTCCTGACATCTAGTGCTCTTACAAATTGATAACATTCTTGCAAAACTGCTGCCGTATGAACAGGAAAATGGAAAATGACATTTAATACAGGAAAATGCAAGGTCCTACAGGAATTAAAGATAAGCAGGCAACCTATTATTTATTTTAAATGGATCTAGTAATAAATAACAAGCTAAATATAGGTGAACAATGCAGGGCAGTGGTTTCTAAGGCTTATAAGATATTAGGATGTATTAAAAGTGGCATTGATGCCAGGGGGGAAGCATTATTCTGTCTCTATATAAATCCCTGGTAAGACCTCATCATGAGTATGGAGTACAGTTCTGAGGATCAATCTAAAAAAAATACATTGCAGACTTTCAAAAAAGTTCAGAAAAGGGCCAAAAAGCTTATAAGAGGAATGGAGAATTTAAAGGTACAGTATACACCACTTTTCACATAACTGCATGTAATAGACACTACTATAAAGAATAATATGCACAGATACTGACATAAAAATCCAGTATAAAACCGTTTAAAAACTTACTTAGAAGCTCCCAGTTTAGCTCTGTTAAAAAGGTAGCTAGAACACCCAATCCAAGTGGGAAATAACAGACATTCCCCCCCCCCCCCACCTTCCTTTGCATATGAAAAGACTCTTTACACAAACAGGAGCAAGCTGAAATAGGTATACATCAGTATTCTCCTAAACGTTTGGGGCTTGGTTAGGAGTCTGAAAATCAGAGCAATGTTATTTAAAAATAAGCAAAACTATACATTTAAAAAAAAAAAAAACTGTATGGGCTATATAAATGGATCATCTACAAAACATTTATGCAAAGAAGAATCGAGTGTATAATGTCCCTTTAAGCTATGATTAGAGGTTAGGCAAACTGGGTCTGTTTTCTCTAGAAAAAAGGTGCTTGAGAGGTGACATGATTACTTTATTTAAATATATTCAAGACCCATATACAGAGAGGGCAGAAGCTCTGTTTATTCCAAGAAAATTGTTTGTGACAAGAGGTCACAATGTAAGGCTAGAGGAAAAGAGATAATGGGGTAGATTTATTAAAGATCGAGTGGACATGATTCACTGTAGAGAATCATGTCCGCTCAACCTCTCTAAATGACAACAGCAAACACTGTCGGCATTTATCATTGCACAAGCATTTCTAGTGAAATGCTTGTGCAAAGCCGACCCCTGCTCACCAGCAGCCAATTGGGCCGCTAGCAGTGGGTGCCAATCATCTCAATCATATCGGATCAGGATGATTTCATTCCTCAAGGAGCTGCTTCTCAACTTCCGTTTCAGGCGAGCCTGAAAGGATGGCCGTAGAAAGCAGCATCTGCTGCATGATAAAGCTACCCCTTAGGGGGATATTTATCAAAGGTCTGGCGAACCTGAATCGACAGTGCGGATTAGGTCCACCAGACCTAGCTGAATGCGGAGAGCAATACGCTCTCCGTCTTCAGCATTGCAGCAGCAGCTCTTGTGAGCTGCTGGTGCAATGCCGCCACCTGCAGATTTGCAGCCAATCGGCCGCCAGCAGGGAGGTGTCAATCAACCCGATCGTACTGGATCGGGTTGATTTTCGGCAATGTCTATCCGCCTGCTCAGAGCAGGCGGACAGGGTTATGAAACAGCGGTCTTTAGATGGGCCCTCAAGCTCCATCGGAGCTTGATAAATGGGCCCCTTAATCTTCAGCAAGGTAAACATTTTTTCACTGAAAGAGCAATCAAATTGAGGAACTCCTTACCTAAGGAGGTAGTAAATGCCAATGCCTTAGATACATTTAAAAATAGTTTAGATACATTTCTGGCTAGAAACAGAATTTATGGATATGATTGCTTGTGTTAAATGGGTCACCTTTTTAATGGGGTTTTTTAAGATCAACTGGAGCTTTTATTGTAAGAAAATTATGATTTGAATAGGTTGAACTCGATGGACTTCTGTCTTTTTTCAGCCTCATCTACTATGTTACTATAAAGTGCTCCAGACATGTTCATGCTCCTGAGCTTATGTCTCTACTTTTCAACAAAATATACCAAGAGAACAAAGACAATTTTATAATAGAAGTAAATGAGGAAGCTGTTTAAATTTGAATCATGAAAAACAAATGTTTGTTTTCATGTCCCTTTAATCCCTTAATATATTTTTGGAAATTATTCTCTGTGAAAATAAAAGAGGCTACGGGGTAGATTTATCAATGTGCGGGCTAACATGTAGCGGATCATGTCCACCGCACATCGATAAATGCAGACAGCTTACGCTATCTGCATTTATTATTGCACAAGCATTTCTAGTGAAATGCTTGTGCAATGCCGCCCCCTGCACATTTGCGGCCAATCAGCCGCTAGCAGGGGGTGTTAATCAACCAAATCGTATATGATGGGGCTAATTGCTGTCCACTTCTTAACTTACATTTGCCGAAAAGTACTGTGGTAGATAGCAGCATTTGCTGCTTAGTAAATCTAACCCTACATCTTTAATTAGGCAATACCATAGTACAAATGTTTTAAAATATTTTTTAGCACCTTTACAGGAGTCCAAAATAACCAAAAATGTAATATTCAGGATTTATTAATCCATGTCCATGACACTAAAAGTCCAAATCCAAACTGAAAATCATAGTCAATGTCCTTACTGTTAACAATAGGTCTCATTCAGCAGAAAGAAACACAGTTTGGAATAGACTATACATAACGATATATGTAAGTCTTTTGAAAAACACAAAACAGGTGCTAATGTTGAGGATCTGCTTATAACTGTACATACTGATTGTAAACACTCTGAGGAACATACTAGTGGGGGCATTCTCTTGGATTTTTCTAATCAATTAGGGTCCTGTATATACCCTGGCAAAAAGCCAGAGGAAAGCCTTTCTCAAATATACTCACTAATGGATTGGAATGTATATAGAGACATTTTACATTTTACTTTTCTCCATATTACAGACAGACAGACTTTGCACCTGGTATTTTACTCTATTACAGTTTGTGCATCTGTAAAGTATAAGCTTTCTTGAGCAGGGCTCTCCTCCTGTAAACATTTGTTTTGTAGCGTATCATGTCCGCCAGACATCGCCGAATGCCGACAGCATACGCCATTCTGGTGAACTGCTTGTGCAATGCTGCCCCCTGCAGATTCGCAGCCAATCAGCTGCTAGCAGGGGGTGTCAATCAACCCGATTGTATCTGATCGAGTTGATTGCTGTCCACCGCTCAGAGCAGGCAGACCAGTTAAGAAGAAGCGGTCTTAAGAACGCTGCTTCTTAACTGATGTTTCCGGCGAGCCTGAAGGCTCGCACGGAAACAAGGGTAACAGGGGCCATTCGGCCCTTGTTAAATCGACGCCCATACATGTACCCAGCGCATAATACATTTGGTAGTGCTTTACAAATAAACAAATGAATAAATATTAATAAGTAAGTTCAGTTTAGACTTTTACTTATCATGTTACTTACTGAAGACTTTGTAGTTTGTGTATAACAGTACATTTAGTAATATGCTTACTAGAAATTATTAAATTATTATGCATTGTTTAATATAAAACGGCTCTCACAGTGTCAGAGATTGCGCTAAACAGGTGCACTCCTTGTGCATGTTTGTTCACACTGGTCTGTTTGTAGTCTATAAATATTTTACCATGCTAGACTTGCTGACCTATAATGCCAGCTGCAGGTTAGCAAGGTTTTTTAAAAATATAAAAGAAGCTTTCTAAACTGAAGACAGAAAAATAGTGCATACAAAACTTTGAACAAATAGAAGTTAAATTGCTCTAGCAGGATTGGACTTACATATGCCATGTTAAAGTGATTGTATAGTCTAACAAATTAAAGTCCAGTATCTAAAAATACTCTTAAAAACAGGGGCACTTTAATTCATTAAACTTTATAATGGTGCTTTTTTTAAAAGAAATACTTACCTTTTTGTTACTGTAAACAGACCAGCGATCCATCACCCGCTTCTTCTTCTGTATTTTGCATATGGATGACGAATCTGGCTCGTTGAGTGCCCCACAAGTTGGATGCAAATAGGGTCACGCAACGATTAGAGGAAGCCGGATTCGTTATCGATCTGCAAAATACAGAAGAATAAATCCAAAAAGTACCAGATAGAAAAGAACCGGCTTCAAAAGTAAAAATTAACTTTTATTGTATCCATTTAAAATCACAATAGTGCAAGCATCAGCATAGCCAAGTGTATGAACCAGTGGATCCTACATGTTCCGTGCCTGAACCAGCACTTCGTCAGTAAATGCTTGTGCAATGTTAAAGGGATAGTAAAGTCCAAATGAAACTTTCATGATTCAGAAAGGGCATGCAATTTTAAACAACTTTCTAATTTACTGTTATAATCAAATTTGCTTTGTTCTCTTGGTATTCTTAGTTGAAAGTTAAACCTAGGTAGGCTAATATGCTACTTTCTAAGCCCTTGAAGGCTGCCTCTTATATGAATGCATTTGACAGTTTTTCACAGCTAGAGGGCGTTAGTTCATGACTTCATGTGTTTAATATAGATAACATTGTGCTCATGCACGTGAAGTTATTTAAGAGTCAGCACTAATTGCCTGAAATGCAAGTCTGTCATAAGATCTGAGATAAAGAGGCAGTATGCAGTGGCTTAGATAGAAGGTAATTACAGAGGTAAAAAGTATATTCCTATAACAATGTTGGTTATGCAAAACTGGGGAATGGTAAATAAAGAAATAATCTATCTTTTTAAACAATAACTTTTTTGGTGTTTACTATCCCTTTAAATGCCGACGGTGTAGGCTGTCGACATTTAGCTACAGCGAATCATGTCCGCTCGACCTTTAGTAAATCTACCCCTATATGGTATCTACCCACAAATGTATGTTTTGAATTACATAAAGATGAGTAACTTTACCAATAGATTGTGAGTTCTCGCTCCCAGTGAGGTCATTGTGAAGATATTTTCTAGCTTTATAACATCAATTTCTCACAACAACCTCACTCTAATTTCAACAGCAAATCTCTGCTTATTATAGTCTTCTTGCCTAGTGAAAGAGAGAGTCATCTGGGGAATCACAATTGTTAGAATAGGTATTCCAAGCAAATAATCAAGGATAAGGTGAAGGAACAAAGTTCCCTTCAGTTGGGGTCACAAGTGTTCCATGGGTGTAGCAAGTATGGGTGGGGTTGGGATATCAGGTGTTCTGTCAGTCAGAAGTTTGACTACATAGGAGAAAACAGCAGAAGGGAGGGATTATTTTGTCTATTCTACTCAGCACAGTGGGGTAGCAGTCTTGAAGATGGGGGTAATTTAGCACCCCCATGCACCTATGTCACGTGGCAGTCAATAGACAATTATTTATTATATTATTTTTGCACCCTTTTCCCATATGGCAGTGTAACAGTTTTGCTATACCTGTGGTCCATCCCTATTCCAGGTAGTTTTATTTAAATTAGCCGTTTACCGATAGTAAGACAGGCCTAGGAGCTATCTATAATAATATAAGTAAATTGGAATGTTAATTAAAATGCTATGCTCTTTCTGAATCACTAAAGAAAAATGCATGTCCCTTTAAGGTTATGATACATGACTTGATAACATGATAAATGATTTACTAACCTTTAAGCTTTACCTTTTTTTAATTTTTTAATCTCTTTTACTTTTTTTCATGGTTAAGTTACATTTCAGGGACAAGTATAAACACACAAACTTAAGGGACAGTATACTCAGGCAAGCAGCTGATAAGAGTTAACTGTATTCAAAGTTGCTGCAGAAACACCCTTTCTTATGAGCCGGTTTCTCTCCCTCATCACCCGCTAAGATGTTGATTTCCGATGCAGTCTCTTGTTTACATAGCTTTTCTACAGAAAATACTGGTGCATTGAAATGTTCAGTATAGATTGTGTTTTTAACAGACAAAAAGCAGCAATTTCACATGGCAAAAAAAGAAAGAAGAGAAAATTAACTATTTGTAAGCAACATAACGGACCCTACCAGGGAAAATGAATAATTGGGAAAGCATTAAAGGGGTACATTTTAAAGTGCAACATCCCTTAAAAGTGTTGCTCAGCTACAATAACTTAGCAGTTTAATAGTTAGTAACTAATTATACTGGTAATGGCGATATGTCCGGATTGTTCAAGCCTTATACTATCTATCCTTCAGAATGATCCTTTGAACACCGGGCCCTCAGTGTGACTGACTAACCTGGGAAATCCTTAGAATCTGACCTTTGAGTACTGGAAATGAGAAATGGTGCTATAAAGTTTGTCACAGGGAAAGTGTATTTAATTGTGAAACGGTGTCATGAAGCCATGTGCCAGATATCCAGATATAGGGCTGCAATGAAATATTGCAAAGAAAATGTGTCAGGTAAAATGTTCTATACCCAAGTATGAAACAATAAAATGTGTCTAAGTTGAGCTGCATATGTGATGAAGTCCAATGCATAAATGCGCTAATATGATTATTTCCCTCATTATATATTTTTTCAGATGACACAGTATTTAAGAAATATGTCATTTGTGAGCATTTTCTCTGTAATTTGCTTTCTTTTTGATTTATTGCTCTAATATTTCCAAATTTGCTGCATTTGCATTCAGTAAAACTGAATTGTAACCCATTCACTGCTAAGCATTTTTTAAACCCAAGTTCTGAGACTATTTTGAGCTTGTTTTACTACCTGCATTTAAACCCTATTGTAAGTCAAATTTCAGTGAATAACCCACACAAATTATATACTATTTTTTTAGCAGGCCCAGCAGATTCACAATATACCATTATTATATTTATATTTTATGGCATGTGAGATAGCTGCAGCAAAAACATGTATAGTCGTGCTTAGAATTAGGTAAATAATGCTGTTACTGTGATCACCTTACTAAATTGTCACCAAGAGTAGCCACATGTGAAATAGGGGCCCATACCGGCTTTTGTGGGTTATAATATAGATTAGAGGGGCGCCATTGTGCGGTACAGAAATATAAGCACTTTTTTCTTGCAAGGTGATCACTGTTACAGACAAAATTCATATCTTTTTTAAGAGAAGGTCTTGTCTACTAGAAAATAAACTTTATTAGGGGTCTCCAGGCATAACAGTTTTTCTTTATTTCCCATATAATGCCCTATTCCCAAGCACACCCCATGTTTTTTTATTTTACTTTATTGTTAAGATATCACCTTTGTACTACTATTCTCTTTCAAATGAGGGGTCTTGGAGGTTTGTAGCTGCTAAAAGAGCTGAGATTGAGGGTTTCAAAGAACCTCCCCCATCCAGCTCCCGTACAGCTACAGAGACCTTCTTGTTCTGCTCCCTTTGTGACACCACCAGCAATCCCATGAAGCCTGGGAGTACAGCCCAGTAGGTCAGCAACGATCCTGGGCCTGTAGTGCAGGGGATTGACAAAAACAGAGTTTTTGACATCATGGGCCCATCGCATAAAAGCGGGTAAAATGAATTCTTGAAAACAAAAAAATATATCCAATACCAATCTGACATATTCTGGGGTATGAACAATTGTGACTTATTTTTTAGCCTAATAGAGTTTTGCAGCTGGGACTTAATAAAATGTTTGCCTGTAGGGGTACTTGCTACAAAAAGTTTAAGAAAAACTGATCGAGTAGACTTAAAAAATAATAATAATCATCATAATAACAACTTATATACTAGCAAGTGGTAATGTAATGTACCAAATTTGTAATTGGATAACATCTTATAAACACATTTTTTCTCAGGCTAATGCAGGGGATAAACACAGATTTTGCAAGGTTGATGGTGATAAAATGACATGTTCTAATGAATCTGTCTGTTTCTAAGTCCCTAAAGACAGACCCATGATCACATGCTTTTGTATTTGCTTTTCACATCAAGGGAAGTTAGTTCATGTGAGCCATATAGATAACATTGTGCTGACGCCCGTGGATTCTAACAACACAGCACTAATTGGCTTAAATGCAAGTCAATAGATAAAGTCATGTGATCAGGGGGCCGTCAGAAGATGCTAAGAAACAAGGTAATCACAGAGGTAAAAAGTATATTTATTTAACCATGTTTTCTGTGCAAAACTAGGAAATGGCTAATAAAGGGATTATCTATCTTAAAGGGACACTGTACCCAAATTTTTTCTTTTGTGATTCAGATAGAGCATAACATTTTAAGCAACTTTCTAATTTACTCCTATTATCAAATGTTCTTTATTCTCTTGGTATCTTTATTTGAAATGAAAAATGTAAGCTTAGATGTCGGCCCATTTTTGGTGAACAACCTGGGTTGTCTTTGCTGATTGGTGGATAAATTTATCCACCAATTAAAAAGTGCTGTCCAGAGTTCTGAACGAAGAAAAAAACTTAGATGCCTTCTTTTTCAAATAAAGATAGCAAGAGAACGAAGAAAAATTGATACTAGGAGTAAATTAGAAAGTTGCTTAAAATTGCATGCTCTATCTGAATCACGAAAGAAAAAAATTGGGTTCAGTGTCCCTTTAAAATAATAAAACATTTTGAGTTGTCCCTTTAATGACTCTGAGTAGTTTTTCATCTTTTTCCATTTTTGTTGATATTCCTAAAATTTGTACAAAATATATTAACCAATAAATATATGATATGTATTAGAATATCAATATACTATAGGAAATGGCTTAGCTATAAGCTGGTAGATTATCAAATGCACAGCACGTAAATAAGACATGTCTGCACATCTAGTAAAGTGTGTAGGTTAGTTCTAAGCATAATCATGTTAGTGATTTTTGAGCTTACAAGTCATTAATTCCCCATGTAATAGGTCTTCTGCCAGCACAGCCAGAGTTAAGCTACAGCAAAGAATGTGGGCCTACAATTTAGTTCTCACCCTTTCCTTGTTTCCCAGGGGGCTTTTTTGTCTGTTTTCCAGCATGACAGCCAGCATCCTGCTACAAGGCCTGGCAGCTGCTTTCTGTTTGATCTGTGCTTTTCACCTTTAGGCAATTAACGCATTACTGCAAAAAAGATCTGCAAGTTCTGAGTGATCCTTAAGTGTAATTGCTTCGCGGTACAACATAAATGTGCAGTGACTTTTGAAGTCTAACTTCACTACAGGCTGTGGGGAAACAAATTTATCCTATGGCAAATACACAGTCTGAAGAAAAAAAAACAAGTCAAATACAATTACACAGATATTGATGAAAGGAAAAAGACAATCTAAACTATGTAATTAATGATGAAATTTAAAAGTACACTGTAAAACTTACAGAACAGAAACTCCCAAATGATTAAATACCACTTTGTGACACGGCAGGCCTTAAACATTTCACCAACTATTAACACTTTAACTACAGCATATTTTTAAGGGATTAAATGCTTACCGGGGCGTTTCCAGGAGTGTAGAAGAACAATTTTAACTTAACTTAACTAACTTAACTTAGGCCTAGATTTGGAGTTTGGCGTTAGCCGTGAAAACCAGCGTTAGAGGCTCCTAACGCTGGTTTTAGGCTACCGCCGGTATTTGGAGTCAGTGATTAAAGGGTCTAACGCTCACTTTTCAGCCGCGACTTTTCCATACCGCAGATCCCCTTACGTCAATTGCGTATCCTATCTTTTCAATGGGATCTTTCTAACGCTGGTATTTAGAGTCGTTTCTGAAGTGAGCGTTAGAGCTCTAACGACAAAACTCCAGCCGCAGGAAAATAGCAGGAGTTAAGAGCTTTCTGGGCTAACGCCGGTTCATAGAGCTCTTAACTACTGTACCCTAAAGTACACTAACACCCATAAACTACCTATGTACCCCTAAACCGAGGTCCCCCCACATCGCCGCCACTCGATTTAAATTTTTTAACCCCTAATCTGCCGACCGCCACCTACGTTATACTTATGTACCCCTAATCTGCTGCCCCTAACCCCGCCGACCCCTATATTACATTTATTAACCCCTAACCTGCCCCCCACAACGTCGCCGCCAGCTACTTACAATAATTAACCCCTAATCTCCCGACCGCAAAGCGCCGCCACCTACGTTATCCTTATGTACCCCTAATCTGCTGCCCCTAACACCGCCGACCCCTATATTATATTTATTAACCCCTAATCTGCCCCCCTCAACGTCGCCGACACCTGCCTACACTTATTAACCCTTAATCTGCCGAGCGGACCTAAGCGCTACTATAATAAAGTTATTAACCCCTAATCCGCCTCACTAACCCTATCATAAATAGTATTAACCCCTAATCTGCCCTCCCTAACATCGCCGACACCTACCTTCAATTATTAAAGGGACAGTATACTGTAAAATAGTTTTTCCCTTAATGTGTTTACAATTGCTTTTTTTACCAACTGCAGAGTAAAAAATGTATGAAAATTAGCTTTTTAAGGTTTATTTCTGTATATTAAAGCTCTGATTTTGTGTTTTGAAGCCACAGCCTAATAAAATAGGTTGAGCTTGTAGGTATAATCAGATCTCATTACTGTATCACATTGTGCACATATACCTGCTTCTTTATCTTATATCTGTCCTTAAAACAATCACCAATACTTTGAGAGAACAATGGAAAATCAACATTTTATTACCTTATCTCTGCTTTATCACACTGGGAGTGTAATTTCTTCTGCTGGCTGTGTTTACAAAGCTTATCTATAGCTGGTACGCGCGGCCACAAACTTTCAGAATAGGTGGGGATACCACATGCTAAATTAACAATTTCAAATGCCAATATAAGGGTAAAGGAGCTACTTGTAAACAATTTAATACACTCCAGCAGGTAAAGTGGATCATTGGGAACAAATTAAAGGGGAGAAAATTTTTGAGTAAACTGTCCCTTTAACCCCTAATCTGACGACCGGAGCTCATCGCTACTATAATAAATGGATTAACCCCTAAAGCTAAGTCTAACCCTAACACTAACACCCCCCTAACATCTAACGAAATTAATTAACTCTTATTAAATAAATTATTCCTATTTAAAGCTAAATACTTACCTGTAAAATAAATCCTAATATAGCTACAATATAAATTATAATTATATTATAGCTATTTTAGGATTAATATTTATTTTACAGGCAACTTTGTAATTATTTTAACCAGGTACAATAGCTATTAAATAGTTAAGAACTATTTAATAGTTACCTAGTTAAAATAATAACAAATTTACCTGTAAAATAAATCCTAACCTAAGATATAATTAAACCTAACACTACCCTATCAATAAATTAATTAAATAAACTACCTACAATTACCTACAATAAAACCTAACACTACACTATCAATAAATTAATTAAATACAATTCCTACAAATAAATACAATTAAATAAACTAGCTAAAGTACAAAAAATAAAAAAGAACTAAGTTACAAAAAATAAAAAAATATTTACAAACATCAGAAAATTATTACAACAATTTTAAGCTAATTACACCTACTCTAAGCCCCCTAATAAAATAACAAAGACCCCCAAAATAAAAAATTCCCTACCCTATTCTAAATTAAAAAAGTTAAAAGCTCTTTTACCTTACCAGCCCTGAACAGGGCCCTTTGCGGGGCATGCCCCAAGAATTTCAGCTCTTTTGCCTGTAAAAAAAAAACATACAATACCCCCCCCAACATTACAACCCACCACCCACATACCCCTAATCTAACCCAAACCCCCCTTAAATAAACCTAACACTAAGCCCCTGAAGATCTTCCTACCTTGTCTTCACCATCCAGGTATCACCGATCCATCCTGGCTCCAACATCTTCATCCAACCCAAGCGGGGGTTGGCGATCCATCATCCGGTGGCTGAAGAGGTCCAGAAGAGGCTCCAAAGTCTTCCTCCTATCCGGCAAGAAGAGGACATCCGGACCGGCAAACATCTTCTCCAAGCGGCATCTTCGATCTTCTTGCATCCGGTGCGGAGCGGGTCCATCTTGAAGCAGGCGACGCGGATCCATCCTCTTCTTCCGTTGTCTCCCGACGAATGACGGTTCCTTTAAGGGACGTCATCCAAGATGGCGTCCCTTGAATTCCGATTGGCTGATAGGATTCTATCAGTCAATCGGAATTAAGGTAGGAATATTCTGATTGGCTGATGGAATCAGCCAATCAGAATCAAGTTCAATCCTATTGGCTGATCCAATCAGCCAATCAGATTGAGCTTGCATTCTATTGGCTGATCGGAAAAGCCAATAGAATGCGAGCTCAATCTGATTGGCTGATTGGATCAGCCAATAGGATTGAACTTGATTCTGATTGGCTGATTCCATCAGCCAATCAGAATATTCCTACCTTAATTCCGATTGGCTGATAGAATCCTATCAGCCAATCCGAATTCAAGGGACGCCATCTTGGATGACGTCCCTTAAAGGAACCGTCATTCGTCGGGAGACAACGGAAGAAGAGGATGGATCCGCGTCGCCTGCTTCAAGATGGACCCGCTCCGCACCGGATGCAAGAAGATCGAAGATGCCGCTTGGAGAAGATGTTTGCCGGTCCGGATGTCCTCTTCTTGCCGGATAGGAGGAAGACTTTGGAGCCTCTTCTGGACCTCTTCAGCCACCGGATGATGGATCGCCAACCCCCGCTTGGGTTGGATGAAGATGTTGGAGCCAGGACGGATCGGTGATACCTGGATGGTGAAGACAAGGTAGGAAGATCTTCAGGGGCTTAGTGTTAGGTTTATTTAAGGGGGGTTTGGGTTAGATTAGGGGTATGTGGGTGGTGGGTTGTAATGTTGGGGGGGGGGTATTGTATGTTTTTTTTTACAGGCAAAAGAGCTGAAATTCTTGGGGCATGCCCCGCAAAGGGCCCTGTTCAGGGCTGGTAAGGTAAAAGAGCTTTTAACTTTTTTAATTTAGAATAGGGTAGGGAATTTTTTATTTTGGGGGTCTTTGTTATTTTATTAGGGGGCTTAGAGTAGGCGTAATTAGTTTAAAATTGTTGTAATAATTTTCTGATGTTTGTAAATATTTTTTTTATTTTTTGTAACTTAGTTCTTTTTTATTTTTTGTACTTTAGCTAGTTTATTTAATTGTATTTATTTGTAGATATTGTATTTAATTAATTTATTGATAGTGTAGTGTTAGGTTAATTGTAGGTAATTGTAGGTAGTTTATTTAATTAATTTATTGATAGGGTAGTGTTAGGTTTAATTATATCTTAGGTTAGGATTTATTTTACAGGTAAATTTGTTATTATTTTAACTAGGTAACTATTAAATAGTTCTTAACTATTTAATAGCTATTGTACCTGGTTAAAATAATTACAAAGTTGCCTGTAAAATAAATATAAATCCTAAAATAGCTACAATATAATTATTCGTTATATTGTAGCTATATTAGGATTTATTTTACAGGTAAGTATTTAGCTTTAAATAGGAATAATGTATTTAATAAGAGTTAATTAATTTCGTTAGATGTAAATTATATTTAAGTTAGGGGGGTGTTAGTGTTAGGGTTAGACTTAGCTTTAGGGGTTAATCCATTTATTTTAGTAGCAATGAGCTCCGGTCGTCAGATTAGGGGTTAATAATTGAAGTTAGGTGTCGGCGATGTTAGGGAGGGCAGATTAGGGGTTAATACTATTTATGATAGGGTTAGTGAGGCGGGTTAGGGGTTAATAACTTTATTATAGTAGCGGTGCGGTCCGCTCGGCAGATTAGGGGTTAATAAGTGTAGGCAGGTGTCGGCGACGTTGTGGGGGGCAGATTAGGGGTTAATAAATATAATATAGGGGTCGGCGATGTTAGGGCAGCAGATTAGGGGTACATAGGGATAACGTAGGTTGCGGCGGTTTACGGAGCGGCAGATTAGGGGTTAAAAAAAATATGCAGGGGTCAGCGGGAGCGGCAGATTAGGGGTTAATAAGTGTAAGGTTAGGGGTGTTTAGACTCGGGGTACATGTTAGAGTGTTAGGTGCAGACGTAGGAAGTGTTTCCCCATAGGAAACAATGGGGCTGCGTTAGGAGCTGAACGCTGCTTTTTTGCAGGTGTTAGGTTTTTTTCAGCTCAAACAGCCCCATTGTTTCCTATGGGGATATCGTGCACGAGCACGTTTTTGAGGCTGGCCGCGTCCGTAAGCAACTCTGGTATCGAGAGTTGCATTTGCGGTAAAAATGCTCTACGCTCCTTTTTTGGAGCCTAACGCAGCATTTGTTTGAACTCTCGATACCAGAGTTAAATTTATGGTGCGGCCAGAAAAAAGCCCGCGGAGCGTTAACAGCCCTTCTACCGCCAAACTCCAAATCTAGGCCTTAGTAACTTGTAACATGAACCATTGTGAATAAATAAAGACGCAGACACTTCTTAATGGGAAAAAATTTTAACCGTCACGGTCAAATTTTTATTAAAACTACCTATATAACTTTTAACCAACAGAACCGGAAATGGTGGCATAGAGCTATATAAGCCCAGAACAGCAAAGGAGGTCAACGGCCCAACGGGAACGAGCAGCAGAGGGGTCTCTGCTCAAAGGAAATTACTCTGAGGGGTTGCAGAGATCACGTGACCATCCCCCAATGGGGAGAGAGGGAGGTTACCCCACGTGCACTTGAGGCCTACCACCCCTCCCCTTTATGGCCACGACTCACCCCTAGCAACCTTTTCCTGCGCAACAGGACCGTGACCTCCCGCCACCAGGGTGTAATCATCAATCTCCACCTAAGAAGGAATCTCAGCTACCAAGCCGATCTAGCCGCATAGTCAGAGATGGGAGATTGTTAAGTTTACCGCTATGGACTTATCAGAGGCCTAGGTTGACTAGCCATAGCCCTGCCATTAGCCGAGAGCCGCCATTGGATAGGACAAGGGACTGGGAGGGAGGGAAAAACACTTCACAGCCTGGATCGGATGGAGAAGAGGAAGTTGGGAGGGGAACCTCAGCTTTTACCAGGTAAGGAGGGGCCTGACCTAACCTGCAACAATGTTGCATCTAGCACCCAACCCTCTATCTCCTATCCCACTTTCCTACAGCCTTAACCCTTAGCCTGCTACAGGCCCATACTGGGCCCTACACGAACTTTCTCCCTAGTGCTCAAGCTGTTTTGACACTTTGCATTTAGATATAACATTTCCTCCCCTTTTTGATGTTTTTATTTTTCTTGGAGTTAGTCACCTAAATATATGTGTTGTTTTTAGCAAGTCATCACAGTTAACTTGTAGATATCTTTTAAATATCAAAAATCTTTCTCGTAGTAGTACAATACAAAAAGGTGTTTTTTTATATTAATACAGCATATGGAAAACACATTTTTTTTGTTTTAATACTTTCTTTTACAAAAACACATAGTAGAAATGATCTACACATACAAATATAAATGAACAAACATGCGCACATTTTACACACTACACACATAAATGCTTCCTATATAAACACACACACATACACTCACTTGCATTACACTTGCTATAGAAATAATCTACACACACATATACACACTCTAACCACAACACTCACACAAGTGCTATGAAAATGATTTACAAATGCATACACAAACTATACACACCGACAGGGATGTACATTCTGAATTTTGTTATTAACCCCTTAACGACTGTGACGTACCCTGTACTTTGCTGGTCGTTAAGGGATTCTTTGTTTATAATAGTGTGGGTCTTGCTGTGAGCGGCAAGATCACACTATTACATCCTCAATCCTTCCTACTGGCTTCTGAATAGAGTCTGACGGTGACCACCCTGTGTAAAAAACAACCCCCATAGAAAGACCAGCGATGTACAGGGGGGTTAAACGAAAGATGAATATGGCCGTGCCAGCAGCTATTTTTAGAGCCGGATTCCTTCTTGTGACAGTGCAACACACTAATAATGGCTCTGATAATAGCGGAATGCTGGTGATGGTGGCCATATTCGGCATTCTGTGGACATTCCTTCACATCACACACATTCTTAATATAGAAATGATCTGTGCAAGTTCACACACACACTATGCGAATATACATGCTATAGAAATGATCTACACACATTTCACCAAATGAACACACGCACTTGCTATGGAAAGAATCTACAAACACACACTTCCTATGGAATTGATCTACACATATACAGACTTAGCAAATAAAGGAATAAATGCCCACACATCTGGAACCTGATCTTTCTTCTAGTGCTTCCTTTACAATATGTGATGAGCTGGTTAAATTGAGGCCATCCATCACACCTTTACTATGTCTGTGTAGCTAATGGTTCTATCATATGTTTAGGTTAGTCATGCAGGCTTTTGATCCATTAACTGATTTATTTCTAGGTTTCAGTTGCTGATCTGTAAAGGGGGGCTGTACTAAAAATGTAATTGTGTACTTAAAAGCAAAAAAAGAAAAATGCTCAAGATATTTTGCATAAAAATAAAAAGTAAAGGCTGTTTAAAGGTAAATTAGAAGAAAGAATGGACTGGGTGGGAAGTGGCAATTGCCCCCATGGGCTACCATTGACGGTGTAAGGGCTGGTACAGGCAGAGAGAAGAGGGTGTTTGTTTTTTTACTTTGGCCTATATGTTTATTCGAATGCAGAGCAGCAGTTTGTAAAGATCTTTATTTGCTCTGCTACTCCGCATAGGAAGTAGAAGGGAGGGTTAAAGGTTAAAATGTGCGTCTCACATGGTAAAGAGAAGCTGAGGGTGAAATTCACAGACTGAAGAGCATGGTCTTCCCCTCTAGAGTGCAACAACTTCAGCAGCGACCTCTAACAAAAAGTTTAACTGCTGGATTGCTAGGAATAACCATGCAAGTTAACCCCTTGTTTTATACAGACTGTGGCTGGGCAATGATTAACTACAATGTTGTTTCTAACTATATTCACTCCATGGGCTCTATTTAACAAGCTCCGGATGGAGCTTGGTGGCCCCTGTTTCTGGCGAGTCTTCAGACTCGCCAGAAACAGCAGTTATGAAGCAGCGGTCACAAAGACCACTGCTCCATAACCTTTCCGTCCAGACATCGCCAGAAATCAACCCGATCGAGTATATTCGGGTTGATTGACACCCTCCTGCTGGCGGCCTATTGGTTGCGAGTCTGCAGGGGGCAGTGTTGCACAAGAAGCTCTTGTGAGCTGCTGGTGCAATGCTGAATACGGCGAGCGTATTGCTCGCCATATTCAGCAAGGTCTGTCGGACCTGATCCGCACTGTCGGATCAGGTCCGACAGACCTTGATAATTTGGGGCCTATACCTGAGTTTTAACCTACCTGCACACTTACTCTGAAGGACATTATATTACCCATTTATCACTATGATTTGGTAATTAATTTGTATTTTATATTACTTTAATGCTTAAAGGGAAAGTACACTGTAAAATTATTTTTATGTTAAAAAAAAAATTCCCCTTTAATTTGTTCCCAATGATCCACTTTACCTGCTGGAGTGTATTAAATTATTTACAATTATTTCCATTAGCCCTATATCAGCATTTAAAATAGTTTATTTAGCATGTGGTATCCCCACCCATCCTGAAAGTTTTTGGCCACGAGGCCAAGCTCTGTAAGCACAGCCAGCAGAATAAATTACAGTTCCAGTGTGTTATATCAGAGATAAGGAAATAAAATGTTAATTTTCCATTGTTCTTTCCAAGTATTGGCGAATGGCGATTGGTTTATGGTCAGATATAAGATAAAGAAGCATGTATATGAACACAATGTGATAAAGCAATGAGATCTGATTTTATCTACAAGCTCAACTCATTTTATTAGGTTGTGGCTTCAAAACACAAAATCAGCTAATTCATATACACAAATAAGCCTTAAAAAAGCAAATCTCATACATTTTATACTCTGTAGCTGGTAAAAAAAGCAATTGGAAACAAACTAAGGGAAAAACTATGTTATAGTATACTCCCCCTTTAATGTATTTTCAATTACTTGTTATACCAGCTGCAGAGTATAAAAAGTACGAGAAATTGCATTTTCATGTTTATTTGTGCATATGAAGTAGCTGGTTTTGTGCTTTTAAACCACAGCCTATTATAGTGGGTTGAGCTTCAGGTAATATATTTCATTATGTTATCACTTTGTGTACACACACTTGTTTCCTTATCTTATATTTGTCTGGAAAACTAAAGCTCAATACACTGGGGGGTAGTTATCAACGTGTCAACTTTCCTGCCTTCGCCGGCCCAATACGCACGCCTAAGCTTGCCTCACATCGCCGCCGCGGACCTGAAAAATTTTGCCTAAGTTATCAAATAAAGCTGTCAAAAAGCCGCGGGGCGATGAGCAGCTGACTGTGAGAGTTATCACTCATCCGATCTCGCTGCTCTTCGGCTTTTTCCCAGCTTTATTGCTAGCCTGTCACTAAGCACTCACACTAACTACACTGTTCTACCCCCTATACCGGCACACCCGGAGCCCCCCGCAACTAAATAAAGTTATTAACCCCTAAACCACCGCTCCTAGACCCTCCCGCAACTCTGATAAATGTATTAACCCCTAAACCGCCGCTCCTAGACCCTGCCGCAACTCTGATAAATGTATTAACCCCTAAACCGCCGCTCCCGGACACCGCTGCCACCTACATTATACCTATTAACCCCTATCCTGCCCCCCCTACACCGTCGCCACCTATAATAAATTTATTAACACCTATCCTGCCCCCCACTACACCGCCGCCACTGTAATAAATGTATTAACCCCTAAACCTAAGTCTAACACTAACCCTAACAACCCCCTAACTTAAATATTAATTAAATAAATCTAAATAATATTTCTATTATGAACTAAATTAATCCTATTTAAAACTAAATACTTACCTTTAAAATAAACCCTAATATAGCTACAATATAAATAATAATTATATTGTAGCTATCTTAGGATTTATTTTTATTTTACAGGCAAATTTCAATTTATTTTAACTAGGTACAATAGCTATTAGTTATTAACTATTTAATAGCTACCTAGCTAAAATAAAGAGAAATTTACCTGTAAAATAAAAACTAACCTAAGTTACAATTACACCTAACACTACACTATACTTTAATAAATTATTCCTATTTAAAACTAAATACTTACCTTTAAAATAAACCCTAATATAGCTACAATATAAATAATTATTATATTGTAGCTATCTTAGGATTTATTTTTATTTTACAGGTAACTTTGTATTTATTTTAGCTAGTTAGAATAGTTATTAAATAGTTATTAACTATTTAATAACTACCTAGCTAAAAGAAATACAAAATTACCTGTAAAATAAATCCTAACCTAAGTTACAATTAAACCTAACACTACACTATCATTAAATAAATTAAATAAATTACCTACAAATAACTACAATTAAATACAATTACATAAACTAACTAAAGTACAAAAAATAAAAAAAGCTAAGTTACAAAAAATAAAAAAAAATAGGTTACAAACATTTTAAAAATATTACAACAATTTTAAGCTACTTACACCTAATCTAAGCCCCCTAATAAAATAACAACCCCCCCAAAATAAAAAAAAATGCCCTACCCTTATCTAAATTAAAAAAGTTCAAAGCTCTTTTACCTTACCAGCCCTTAAAAGGGCCATTTGTGGGGCATGCCCCAAAGAATTCAGCTCTTTTGCCTGTAAAAGAAAAATACAACCCCCCCAACATTAAAACCCATCACCCACATACCCCTAATCTAACCCAAACCCCCCTTAAAATAACCTAACACTAATCCCCTGAAGATCATCCTACCTTTAGTCGTCTTCACTCAGCAGAGCCACCGATGGAACTGAAGAGGAGATCCGGACTGGCAGAAGTGATCCTCCAAGTGGCGCTGAAGAAATCTTCCATCCGATGAAGTGATCCTACAAGCGGCGCTGAAAAAGTCTTCCATCCGGGCGATGTCATCTTCCAAGAGGCGCTGAAGAAGTCTTCTATCCGGGCTATGTCATCTTCCAAGAGGCGCTGAAGAAGTCTTCTATCCGGGCGATGTCATCTTCCAAGCCGGGTCTTGAATCTTCATCCCGCCGACGCGGAACATCCTTCTTTACCGACGGACTACCGACGAATGAAGGCTCCTTTAAGGGACGTCATCCAAGATGGCGTCCCTTCAATTCCGATTGGCTGATAGGATTCTATCAGCCAATCTGAATTAAGGTAGGAAAAATCTGATTGGCTGATTGAATCAGCCAATCAGATTCAAGTCCAATCAGATTGAGCTCGCATTCTATTGGCTGTTTTGATCAGCCAATAGAATGCAAGCTCAATCTGATTGGCTGATTGGATCATAGAGATCTTGCCGTGGTCATTGTCCGTTGCTGGAGGCGGATATCAACTAACCTCTCTAGGACACCAACCTGGAGTTGGCGGGGTAGACCAGGAAGCAAGATGGGAGCCACAGAGGGCTCATTCGCTGGAGCCGCAGCAGAGGTTTGATGCCAGCACCAATTCCACAGCGTATTTGTGGCGAGGCTGATTCGCCTTAGTTATCAAGCCCTAGATACCGGCAAAAGTAGAATTTAGTGACGTAAGCTTCGATCCGCCGGACTCAGTCCGACACAGATCGATTCTTACGTCACTCCAGATGTTCCGCACACAAGTACGGCACAATCTGACTACTTTTGCTAGCTATCAAAAAACTAGCAGGTACGCTCGGCACTTTTCCGGCCCAGCGTACCTGGGAGCTGTCTACACCTAACACCCTAACATGTACCCCGAGTCTAAACACCCCTACCACCTAGTGTATAATATTCCAAAAAAGGCATACAAAATCATAATCAAAGGGGATTGTGATACTCATAGATAATTATATATCCAAGATCCTAATAAAGTATAATAATAGTGGTATAATGAAAAATGTATAGTGATGGTTATTATCAAAAAATATAATAAATAGACTCCAGGATAAAAGTGATGAAAAATAATGTTAGGGGCAAGCGATTCTAAAAGATCGGTCAACTAAGCCCAACATTCTTATTAAAGATATGAGTGTAATACTGATGACAAAGAAAGGAGTGGGTGTGAGGTAGTGTGATGTACTTCCTAAAACCTATAATAGTGTGATACAATGATAATAAAGAAATAATATGTTATATGTCAAATAAGAAATGTGAGATAAAGAACATGTGTGGGGTTGTCATGGTGTAAAGGATGAGAATACTAGTGATATTAATATTGGAACTGGAAAATAAATAAGCCTATAGTAATGATGTGTAAGAGGTATATTGGTAATAACCATTGATAATGTGTGGATACAAATATAATTAATACCATAGGTGTGATGAGCACAATATAATTGTTGCATGGGAGCACATATCAATACAAGGATATGTGAATGTATACACATAAGTCTGTTGCTTATCAAGTATACAGTTTATCTGATCTTTTCATCATGACTGACAAGCATAATCAAATAAATGCCACCATATCAAGGTTCTCATTGAGGCCATCAGGTTGGAGTGTTCTTAATTTTGTAATTCAGTAGGATTCCCTCCTTCTGAGGGTCATAAATGCATCACTATGTGATCTAGCGATGAGTTCAATGGGTGTAATGCTCATTGGATTTTTTGGCCTTGTGTAAACAGTGTCTTGATACACTATGAGCTTTGGAATTAATTTTGATGTTATGTGAATGTTCACCCCATCTTTTTTTGACCTTACGGCAGGTGCGGCCGATGTATTGAATCCCACATTGGCAGTTCAAAAGGTATTTGACAAATGAAGATTTACAGGTCATAAACCCCTTGATGTTGAACTTTTCACCAGTGATATGTGATCAAAAGGTTGATACTCTATGTGTGATGTTACTACACATTCCACAACTTTTTTTTTGCAAAATTTTGAAATTGTATTTTTGTCTTACCACTTTGCTAGGGGCCTAAGTGGTTTTGAGAGTAGGGGCCCTATACCACCTTGGGTTTTGGGCCATCAGTATTACACTCATATCTTCAATAAGAATTTTGGGCTTAGTTGACCGATCTTTTAGAATCGCTAGACCCTAACACTATTTTTCATCACTTTTATCCTGGAGTCTTTTTATTACATTTTTTGATAATCATCACTATACATTATTCATTATACCACTATTATTATACTTTATTACTGAGACTCGATGGCTGTGATACCGCTGCAGACCCGGACATATTTTCCTGATTTCCTGTAACAAGTGAGTCACACAAGTGATCCAATATCAATCATTTCTTTACAGGTATTTCTGTTGATCCTTTTTTTTTTTTTTTAAAAACGTCCATCAGATCTTTGTAACCTAAAGCTGCTGGGATCATTGGGATCTTTACTAATATGTTTCTAGAAATTTAGCCATAGCCCTATACACTTTGAAACAAGGGTATCACTATCATATGTATTTTGAGTATATGGAAACGGACCTATATGATATCTTGCATATTGTGACTATATACTACAAATACATCATCATGCAAAGGGGATTTATATGTATATATTGTTATACATCTGTTTGTATGTTTCAAGTATCATTGTTAACTTTTGTTCCTAGTATCATTGTTTACTGTTGTTACTATGTCAACCAACACTAAATCATGTCAGTACACACATATGATACTAATTAATCAATTAACATACCAGAGGGTTTGTTACCCTTTATATAGCAAGTGTATTTTTAAATGTTTTTAGAATAGCCTGAAGAAACAGTCCAATAGAGGGTGAGAAATGCGTCGCTTTTTAATTAGGATATTGTTTTTATATATACACTGGCTTTTGCTGTGGACTTTGTCATCTTACTCCTGGGGATTTGGAGCATATCCAGTTTTTTGCAGTGGAGCTCACTCTGCTGGGTGGCTGTGAAGTCCCAGTCTGCTTGTATTGCACCTAAAGGGGCTTTCTTTCTTGTAAGTGCAATCACTTCTTACAACTTTGGTTTTGTCAACTGTACTGGGTCATGGCTGTTTGCTTTGTATCCCTACATATGTGTTGGTGGTGGTCCTTTGGAATTTCTGGGCCTGCACTACAGTCGGTTTGAATCAGTGAGCTGGACTACTGGGAAGTTTCAGCCTGCCCCAATAGCACCATTAAGTGCATCACGTTTGTGAATATACTATTGTCTCATATATATCATCACTTGATTTGGTGGTACTAGGTCATTGTGGCGCCTCCGTTTTCTTTCTACATATTACAAGTTGTAAGTCATGTGTTGTGCTGAGCCCTTATAACTTTTTAATGCATTTTAGTTTTAAAATAATTTTTATTAGATGGTTTTATTATAAGTGTAACTGTACTTTTTAATGTATTTTTGATGTATTTTGTGCAACTTTTTATTCGAGCATAGCAGTTAACCAGAGCTCTAAATTCACATTTGTTAAATTCTATTGAGCTCAAGCGATCGTGTTTAAAAAACAAAAGAATGCTGACTGCACCAACTCAGAGAAATAGATTTCAGAAAAATATGTATAAATATATATGAGTTTGTAATATATATATATATATATATATATATATATATATATATATATATACATGAAAAAAATATTATACAAATTTATCACAACAAAACCGATAAGCTCTAAAAAGATTGTGACTCATATAAAATGACCCGTGATTAGGGATAGGTGAAAAAAACACCTAAAGCCAAATGAGTAGTGTATAAAAGACAATACATGTGATGTGTGACAATATTGAATAAGGTGCTACAAAAAAGACAGTGTCTATAAATGCCAATGCACATATAACTGCAATTCTCACAAAGAGTGAATCAATAAGTCCCACAAAGTGAATATTTAGTCTGTTTGAATCCAATGGTCTATAATCCCAGGGTGGCTGCAGACTCCCTCAAATTGGTCAGGTGAACAATGATCTTTACAATGATAAAAATATAAAAAGATGCCACAATTGTGCAATATCACTGACGATCAGATGATACAAGATCGAGATCTTATACTCACAAGTCGAGTGGCACTATTATAAGCTATGAATGCCTCCTGAACCTTAAGAGTCGTTCAGAGAGCTCCCACAGTCTGGTCACCTAATTACAGGAAGAAAACAACCCTCAGATCAACAAAATCGTCTTGGGGTACTCTTTTCTGTTCAGGAAGGGATCCAGCTATAAGAGATTCCAGCGAATGTGTGGGAGTGAGGGGTGTGACCGCTGTGTATTTTTTATGTATTTTTTGCAACTTTTTATTCGAGTGTAACAGTTAACCAGAGTTCTAAATTCACATGTGTTAAATTTAATTGCACTCAAGCGAACATGTTTACTTTCAACCTGTAATATGCACACTACGTCCGGTGCACGCAAACACCAAACACCTGCAATAAACCACTTATTGCTTGCTTGCAACTGTTAGTGCGTCACTCGTAATTTAGCCCATAATCTCTTTAGAAATATACAAATTGGGGATTAATGGACTGCTCTCTAAAACTGGACCAAGTACACATCCCATGACTCTGAAAAACTCACAGCCCTGGATACCCACACAGACAGCTGAACAGCTTTCAGTGACTCAGGCAGTTAATCCTAGTTAGGCCTGGGTGCAAAACTTCAAAACAAAAATATTAATACAACACATAGAAAATCTGACAATCTATTGGAAGCCCACAGCAAGATTAGAAGCAAAATGGAAGAGTTCATCACAACATTTAAAAGTTGTGCAGCTGCCTGTGAGTATCCTGGGCTTTAGCATGGTCATGGGATATGCACCTGGTCCAGTTTGAGAGTGCAGTCCATTTCTGTGTTTTGTAAATGTCTAGGGAAATTACAATGGGTCTGTGTCACCCTTGTTTGTACTTCCAGAGGGAGGAGCTAGTAGGAGCACAAGGAATTGGCGTGCTGCTTGACAGAGCTCCATAGAGATCTTGCCGTGGTCATTGTCCGTTGCTGGAGGGGGATATCTACTAACCTCTCTAGGACACCAACCCGGAGTTGGCGAGGTAGACCAGGAAGCAAGATGGGAGCCACAGAGGGCTCATTCGCTGGAGCCGCAGCAGAGGTTTGATGCCAGCACCACAGCAGCATGCGAAGAGCGTTCAGTTAGCAGCTGATTGGGAAGGCGTGCACGGGTGCCTGACAGGGTACAGATGAAGGCCCCTAGTTATCAAGCCGTCAACCTCAAATACGCTGGAATTCCACAGCGTATTTGTGGCGAGGCTGATTCGCCTTAGTTATCAAGCCCGAGATACCGGCAAAAGTAGAATTTAGTGACATAAGCTTCGATCCGCCGGACTTAGTCCGACACAGAACGATTCTTACGTCACTCCAGATGTTCCGCACACAAGTACGGCAAAATCTTACTACTTTTGCTAGCTATCAAAAAACTAGCAGGTACGCTCGGCACTTTTACGGCCCAGCGTACCTGGTTTTCAAACCGCCGCCCTGGAGGCAGCGGATCCCATAGAAATCAATGGGAGTTTGACCATAGCGAAAGTTCATGTTCGCTCCTATGGGAGCTGTCTACACCTAACACCCTAACATGTACCCCGAGTCTAAACACCCCTAATCTGTCCCCCCTACACTGCCGCAACTAAATAAATGTATTACCCCCTAAACCGCCGCTCCCAGAGCCCACCGCCACCTACATAATACCTATTAACCCCTAAACCGCCGCTCCCGGAGCCCACCGCCACCTACATTATACCTATTAACCCCTATCCTGCCCCCCCCTATACCGTCGCCACCTATAATAAAGTTATTAACCCTTATCCTGCGGATCCCGGACCTCGCTGCAACTAAATAAATAGTTTAACCCCTAAACAGCCGCTCCTGGACCCCGCCGCAACCTATATTAAACTTATTAACCCCTAATCTGCCCCCCCTACACCGTCTCCACCTATAATAAATTTATTAACCCCTATCCTGCCCCCCCTACACCGCCGCCACTGTAATAAAATTATTAACCTCTAAACCTAAGTCTAACACTAACGCTAACACCCCCCTAACTTAAATATTAATTAAATAAATCTAAATAATATTTCTCTTATTAACTAAATTAATCCTATTTAAAACTAAATACTTACCTTTAAAATAAACCCTAATATAGCTACAATATAAATAATAATTATATTGTAGCTATCTTAGGATTTATTTTTATTTTACAGGCAAATTTCAATTTATTTTAACTAGGTACAATAGCTATTAAATAGTTATTAACTATTTAATAGCTACCTAGCTAAAATAAAGATAAATTTACCTGTAAAATAAAAACTAACCTAAATTACAATTACACCTAACACTACACTATACTTTAATAAATTATTCCTATTTAAAACTAAATACTTACCTGTAAAATAAACCCTAAGATAGCGACAATATAATTAATAATTACATTGTAGCTATTTTAGGATTTATATTTATTTTACAGGTAACTTTGTATTTATTTTAGCTAGTTAGAATAGTTATTAAATAGTTATTAACTATTTAATAACTACCTAGGTAAAAGAAATACAAAATTACCTCTAAAATAAATCCTAACCTAAGTTATAATTAAACCTAACACTACACTATCATTAAAGGGACAGTATACTGTAAAATAGTTTTTCCCTTAATGTGTTTACAATTGCTTTTTTTAACAACTGCAGAGTAAAAAATGTATGAAAATTAGATTTTTAAGGTTTATTTGTGTATATTAAAGCTCTGATTTTGTGTTTTGAAGCCACAGCCTAATAAAATAGGTTGAGCTTGTAGGTATAATCAGATCTCATTACTGTATCACATTGTGCACATATACTTGCTTCTTTATCTTATATCTGTCCATAAAACAATCACCAATACTTTGAGAGAACAATGGAAAATCAACATTTTATTACCTTATCTCTGCTTTATCACACTGGGAGTGTAATTTCTTCTGCTGGCTGTGTTTACAAAGCTTATCTATAGCCGGTACGCGCGGCCACAAACTTTCAGAATAGGTGGGGATACCTAATGCTAAATTAACAATTTCAAATGCCAATATAAGGGTAAAGGAGCTACTTGTAAACAATTTAATACACTCCAACAGGTAAAGTGGATCATTGGGAACAAATTAAAGGGGAGAAAATATTTGAGTAAACTGTCCCTTTAAATTAATTAAATAAATTACCTACAAATAACTACAATTAAATACAATTAAATAAACTAACTAAAGTACAACAAATAAAAAAAACTAAGTTACAAAAAATAAAAAAAATAAGTTACAAACATTTAAAAAATATTACAACAATTTTAAGCTACTTACACCTAATCTAAGCCCCATAATAAAATAACAAAGCCCCCAAAATAAAAAAATGCCCTACCCTATTCTAAATTAAAAAGTTACCAGCTCTTTTACCTTACCAGCCCTAAAAAGGGCCTTTTGCGGGGCATGCCCCAAAGAATTCTGCTCTTTTGCCTGTAAAATAAAAATACAACCCCCCCAACATTAAAACCCACCACCCACATACTCCTAATCTAACCCAAACCCCCCTTAAATAAACCTAACACTACCCCTCTGAAGATCATCCTACCTTGAGTCGTCTTCAGCCAGCCGACCACCGATGGAACCGAAGAGGAGGTCCGGAGCGGCAGAAGTCATCATCCAAGGGGCGCTGAAGAAGTCTTCCATCCGATGAAGTCATCATCCAGGCGGCGCTGAAGAAGTTTTCCATCCATGCGATGTCATCTTCCAAGCGGTGTCTTCAATCTTCTTTCTTCCGGATCCATCTTCATCCTGCCGACGCGGAACATCCTTCTTCCCCGACGGCCGACGACTGAATGAAGGTTCCTTTAAGGGACGTCATCCAAGATGGCGTCCCTTCAATTCCGATTGGCTGATAGGATCAGCCAATCGGAATTAAGGTAGGGAAATCTGATTGGCTGATTGAATCAGCCAATCAGATTGAAGTTCAATCCGATTGGCTGATCCAATCAGCCAATCAGATTGAGCTCGCATTCTTTTGGCTGTTCCAATCAATAGTGTAGTATTAGGTGTAATTGTAACTTAGGTTAGTTTTTATTTTACAGGTTAATTTCTCTTTATTTTAGCTAGGTAGCTATTAAATAGTTAATAACTATTTAATAGCTATTGTACCTAGTTAAAATAAATTGAAAGTTGCCTGTAAAATAAAAATAAATCCTAAAATAGCTACAATATAATTATTATTCATATTGTAGCTATATTAGGGTTTATTTTAAAGGTAAGTATTTAGTTTTAAATAGGATTAACTTAGTTAATAAGAGAAATATTATTTAGATTTATTTAATTAATATTTAAGTTAGGAGGGTGTTAGGGTTAGTGTTAGACTTAGGTTTAGGGGTTAATAATTTTATTACAGTGGCGGCGGTGTAGGGGGGCAGGATAGGGGTTAATACATTTATTATAGGTGGTGACGGTGTAGGGGGGGCAGATTAGGGGTTAATAAGTTTAATATAGGTTGCGGCGGGGTCTGGGAGCGGCAGTTTAGGGGTTAAACAATTTATTTAGTTGCGGCGAGGTCCGGGATCCGCAGCATAGGGGTTAATAACTTTATTATAGGTGGCGGCGATATAGGGGGGCAGGATAGGGGTTACTAGGTATAATGTAGGTGGCGGCGGTGTCCGGGATCGGCGGTTTAGGGGTTAATACATTTATAAGAGTTGCGGCGGGGTCTAGGAGCGGCGGTTTAGGGGTTAATAACTTTATTGAGTTGCGGGGGGCTCCGGGGGCGCCGGTATAAGGGGTAGAAGAGTGTAGTTAGTGTGGGTGCTTAGTGACAGGGGTATCAATAAAGCTGTCAAAAAGGCGAAGAGCAGCGAGATCGGATGAGTGATAACTCTCACAGTCCGCTGCTCATCGCCCCGTACTTGGTGCGCGGCTTTTTGACAGCTTTTTTGATAACTTAGGCGAAATTTTGTAGGTCCGCAGCTGTGATGGTAGGTGAGCTTAGGCGGGCGTTTTGAACCGGCGAAGGCAGGTAAAGTAGACGGCTTGATAACTACCCCCCGAAAAGGCAAGCTGCTGTTTAAAGGAGAGGATGTCAAAGTGTGGAGAAGATACCGGTTAATGTAATCCCCTTCTATATGGGAAAAGCAGAGGTATGCTGGTCCTGAGTCTGGAGTTCTTTGTGAAATATCTGAGAAGTATCTGACGGTAGACACCCAGCTGGAGAGAGATCTGCAACAGGGTGCCTAGGGCCGAGACAGATGCAAATTAAATCTTGGGTCCACAAGATAGACCGCAATTACACGGAGAAGTATCAGTGAAGGGTGAAAGAAAGGAAAACTTAAAAAAACGCAAGTACTGTCTGATTGTTATAATTTTTTGCTGAGACTGGCTTGTTAAGCAGAGACACTGCAAGATTGCTACTTTTGTGGAACTTTCTCTACATATAGCGAGTCTCAGTGCTGGCAGAAGGAGCAGGGCTTATGCTGTTTATTTTTTAGAACCTGCTGGGAAAGTTGTATTCTATTCAGGTTATATGCAGGAGAATGATTTAAGAGAAAGGGGAAAAAATGTTTTTTTTTTCATTTGTTCATATCCCCTGAATCTTGTTACGGGACTCCAGTAGTGATATTGATATTGTTATACGCTAAGGAGTTTTTGTTTATGCTTATGTTTGAAGCCTTACATTTTTCAGATAGGTGTTGTCTAAACTTTTGAAGTTAAAAATGCTGATATTTTACCTGTCTTAAGAAAGAAAAGGTGTAATAACAAGGTATTACTACAGCTGAGCCGATGATTGTTATATAAGGATAGTTCTGATATACATTATTATACCAGTTTGACTATTATACAAGAACAGTTTTATTAGATATTATTATAGGAACTGTCGGAACTGTAGCCATATTAGTTGATCTGGTATATAAAGGAAGTATCAACAGAGAATATCATATCAGTAGGACTGTTATATAAGGGTAACAATATTAGGGTATTATTATATCAATCTGATTGCTATATACCAGTTTGACTACTATATGAGAGAAGCCTTATCAGATATTATCATATAGGTCTATCTGCTATATATAATCAGTTTATAACAGGCATTATTTTAGTTGACTGATTGTTATATACAGGAGAGTTATACTAGATATTATCAGATCAGATTGACTGCTATATACAGTCAGTCTACTAGATAAATCGGATTATGATTCTGTGGATTCCAAAATGTTACTCAATATAGAAAGCAGACTGGCAGAGCATTAAGATATATATGGAAGCAAGGTCACGTTATTAGATTGTAAATAAGTTAAAGCTTACTCATTAAAGAAGATATCCTGCAGGTCAGGTGTTTGGGCAGGTGGTATATAAATTTGTTAGATTAAAAGTGTTCAATTTATTTCTGCCTGTAGAATACAAGTGCTACGGAACCTAGAAATAGCAGAATATAAAAGTAATTCAATACAACAATAAGGTTTATCTATGTACACCAAAGGAAAATAATACTGCCTTTTTGACACTGGTAATTACTGACGAATACTTTTGGAGATCTATATGTATACAGTTTCTTGAGAATATAGGGTTATTAGCAAAAGGTTCAAATATTTGTTAGTAGCCAAAAACACTAAGGTTTTGTTCTTCGTAATAATACCTAGAAAAACTGGATGGAATAGAGGAAATATAAGGCGCTATTGGTTGAGAATTTTAAACTACCTATAAGTTTATATTAAGGTTTATTAAACCTCCTTCTGTCTCACTTCTAACTGGTGCCAAAAGCTAAAGTTAGCTGCATGGTCATTTAAATAGCACATAAATACTAACGGCTAGATTAAAAAGCTAACGCTGGCTTTTTTCTGGCCGCACCTTTTAAATAACTCTGGTATTGAGAGTTCACAGAATGGCTGCGTTAGGCTCCAAAAAAGGAGCGTAGAGCATATTTAACGCAACTTCAACTCTCGATACCAGAGTTGCTTACGGACGCGGCCAGCTTCAAAAACGTGCTCGTGCACGATTCCCCCATAGAAAACAATGGGACTGTTTGAGCTGAAAAAAAACCTAACACCTGCAAAAAAGCCGCATTCAGCTCCTAACGCAGCCCCATTGTTGTCTATGGGGAAACACTTCCTACGTCTGCACCTAACACCCTAACATGTACCCCGAGTCTAAACACCCCTAACCTTACACTTATTAACCCCTATTCTGCCGCCCCCGCTATCGCTGACCCCTGCATATTATTTTTAACCCCTAATCTGCCGCTCCGTAAACCGCCGCAACTTACATTATCCCTATGTACCCCTAATCTGAGGCCCTAACACCGCCGACCCCTATATTATATTTATTAACCCCTAATATGCCCCCCACAACGTCGCCTTCACCTGCCTACACTTATTAACCCCTAATCTGCCGAGCGGACCGCACCGCTATTATAATAAAGTTATTAACCCCTAATCCACCTCACTAACCCTATAATAAATAGTATTAACCCCTAATCTGCCCTCCCTAACATCGCCGACACCTAACTTCAAACATTAACCCCTAATCTGCCGACTGGAGCTCACCGCTATTCTAATAAATGTATTAACCCCTAAAGCTAAGTCTAACCCTAACACTAACACCCCCCTAAGTTAAATATAATTTAAATCTAACGAAATTAATTAACTCTTATTAAATAAATTATTCCTATTTAAAGCTAAATACTTACCTGTAAAATAAATCCTAATATAGCTACAATATAAATTATATTTATATTATAGCTATTTTAGGATTTATATTTATTTTACAGGTAACTTTGTATTTATTTTAACCAGGTACAATAGCTAAAATAGTTAAAATAATTACAAAATTACCTGTAAAATAAATCCTAACCTAAGCTACAATTAAACCTAACACTACACTATCAATAAATTAAATAAATAAAATACCTACAATTACCTACAATTAAACCTAACACTACACTATCAATAAATTAATTAAATACAATACCTACAATTAAATACAATGAAATAAACTAACTAAAGTACAAAAAATAAAAAAGAACTAAGTTACAAAAAATAAAAAAATATTTACAAACATCAGAAAAATATTACAACACCTACTCTAAGCCCCCTAATAAAATAACAAAGACCCCCAAAATAAAAAAATGCCCTACCCTATTCTAAATTACTAAAGTTCAAAGCTCTTTTACCTTACCAGCCCTGAACAGGGCCCTTTGCGGGGCATGCCCCAAAGAATTCAGCTCTTTTGCCTGTAAAAAAAACCACATACAATACCCCCCAACATTACAACCCACCACCCACATACCCCTAATCTAACCCAAACCCCCCTTAATTAAACCTAACACTAAGCCCCTGAAGATCTTCCTACCTTATCTTCACCTCACCGGGTATCACCGATGCGTCCTGGCTCCAAAATCTTCATCCAAGCCCAAGCGGGGGCTAGACATCCATCATCCGATGGCTGAAGAAGTCCAGAAGAGGGTCCAAAGTCTTCATCCTATCCGGGAAGAAGAGTAGATCCGGACCGGCAACCATCTTCTTCCAAGCGACATCTTCTATCTTCATCCGATGAGGACCGGCTCCATCGTGAAGACCTCCAGCGCGGACCCATCTTCTTCCGACGACGTCCAACTGAAGAATGACGGTTCCTTTAAGGGACGTCATCCAAGATGGCGTCCCTCGAATTCCGATTGGCTGATAGGATTCTATCAGCCAATCGGAATTAAGGTAGGAAAATTCTGATTGGCTGATGGAATCAGCCAATCAGAATCAAGTTCAATCCGATTGGCTGATCCGATCAGCCAATCAGATTGAGCTCGCATTCTATTGGCTGATCGGAACAGCCAATAGAATGCAAGCTCAATCTGATTGGCTGATCGGATCAGTCAATCGGATTGAACTTGATTCTGATTGGCTGATTCCATCAGCCAATCAGAATTTTCCTACCTTAATTCCGATTGGCTGATAGAATCCTATCAGCCAATCGGAATTCGCGGGATGCCATCTTGGATGACGTCCCTTAAAGGAGCCTTCATTTGTCGGTAGTCCGTCGGGCCAGCAGGATGTTCCGCGTCGGAGGTCTGCAAGATGGATACTGAAGAAAGAAGATTGAAGATGCCGTTGATAGAAGACTTCAGCCGGATCATGGACCTCTTCAGCTCCCGCTTGGATGAAGATTTCAGCCGGATCATGGACATCTTCAGCCCCCCGCTTGGGCTTGGATCAAGACATCGGAGGAGCTCTTCTGGATCGATCGGTGAACCTGGTATGGTGAAGATAAGGTAGGAAGATCTTCAGGGGCTTAGTGTTAGGTTTATTTAAGGGGGGTTTGGGTTAGATTAGGGGTATGTGGGTGGTGGGTTGTAATGTTGAGGGGGGGGAATTGTATGTGTTTTTTTTACAGGCAAAAGAGCTGAATTCTTTGGGGCATGCCCCGCAAAGGGCCCTGTTCAGAGCTGGTAAGGTAAAAGAGCTTTGAACTTTAGTAATTTAGAATAGGGTAGGGCATTTTTTTATTTTGTGGGTCTTTGTTATTTTATTAGGGGGCTTAGAGTAGGTGTAATTAGTTTAAAATTGTTGTAATATTTTTCTGATGTTTGTAAATATTTTTTTATTTTTTGTAACTTAGTTCTTTTTTATTTTTTGTACTTTAGTTTATTTCATTGTATTTAATTGTAGGTATTGTATTTAATTAATGTATTGATAGTGTAGTGTTAGGTTTAATTGTAGGTAATTGTAGGTATTTTATTTAATTAATTTATTGATAGTGTAGTGTTAGGTTTAATTGTAGCTTAGGTTAGGATTTATTTTACAGGTAATTTTGTAATTATTTTAACTATTTTAGCTATTGTACCTGGTTAAAATAAATACAAAGTTACCTGTAAAATAAATATAAATCCTAAAATAGCTATAATATAAATATAATTTATATTGTAGCTATATTAGGATTTATTTTACAGGTAAGTATTTAGCTTTAAATAGGAATAATTTATTTAATAAGAGTTAATTAATTTCGTTAGATTTAAATTATATTTAACTTAGGGGGGTGTTAGTGTTAGGGTTAGACTTAGCTTTTGGGGTTAATACATTTATTAGAATAGCGGTGAGCTCCAGTCGGCAGATTAGGGGTTAATGTTTGAAGTTAGGTGTCGGCGATGTTAGGGAGGGCAGATTAGGGGTTAATACTATTTATTATAGGGTTAGTGAGGCGGATTAGGGGTTAATAACTTTATTATAATAGTGGTGCGGTCCGCTCGGCAGATTAGGGGTTAATAAGTGTAGGCAGGTGAAGGCGACGTTGTGGGGGGCAGATTAGGGGTTAATAAATATAATATAGGGGTCGGTGGTGTTAGGGGCAGCAGATTAGGGGTACATAGGGATAATGTAAGTAGCGGCGGTTTACGGAGCGGCAGATTAGGGGTTAAAAATAATATGCAGGGGTCAGCGATAGCGGGGGCGGCAGAATAGGGGTTAATAAGTGTATGGTTAGGGGTGTTTAGACTCTGGGTACATGTTAGGGTGTTAGGTGCAGACGTAGGAAGTGTTTCCCCATAGACAACAATGGGGCTGCGTTAGGAGCTGAACGCGGCTTTTTTGCCGGTGTTAGATTTTTTTTCAGCTCAAACAGTCCCATTGTTTTCTGTGGGGGAATCGTGCACGAGCACGTTTTTGAAGCTGGCCGCGTCCGTAAGCAACTCTGGTATCGAGAGTTGAAGTTGCGTTAAATATGCTCTACGCTCCTTTTTTGGAGCCTAACGCAGCCATTCTGTGAACTCTCAATACCAGAGTTATTTAAAAGGTGCGGCCAGAAAAAAGCCAGCGTTAGCTACGCGGGTCGTTACCGACAAAACTCTAAATCTAGCCGTTAGTGTTTATGTGCTATTTAAATGACCATGCAGCTAACTTTAGCTTTCGGCACCAGTTAGAAGTGAGACAGAAGGAGGTTTAATAAACCTTAATATAAACTTATAGGTAGTTTAAAATTCTCAACCAATAGCGCCTTATATTTCCTCTATTCCATCCAGTTTTTCTAGGTATTATTACGAAGAACAAAACCTTAGTGTTTTTGGCTACTAACCAATATTTGAACCTTTTGCTAATAACCCTATATTCTCAAGAAATTGTATACATATAGATCTCCAAAAGTATTTGTCAGTAATTACCAGTGTCAAAAAGGCAGTATTATTTTCCTTTGGTGTACATAGATAAACCTTATTGTTGTATTGAATTACTTTTATATTCTGCTATTTCTAGGTTCCGTAGCACTTGTATTCTACAGGCAAAAATAAATTGAACACTTTTAATTTAACAAATTTATATACCACCTGCCCAAACACCTGACCTGCAGGATATCTTCTTTAATGAGTAAGCTTTAACTTATTTACAATCTAATAACGTGACCTTGCTTCCATATATATCTTAATGCTCTGCCAGTCTGCTTTCTATATTGAGTAACATTTTGGAATCCACAGAATCATAATCCGATTTATCTAGTAGACTGACTGTATATAGCAGTCAATCTGATATGATAATATCTAGTATAACTCTCCTGTATATAACAATCAGTCAACTAAAATAATGCCCGTTATAAACTGATTATATATAGCAGATAGACCTATATGATAATATCTGATAAGGCTTCTCTCATATAGTAGTCAAACTGGTATATAGCAATCAGATTGATATAATAATACCCTAATATTGTTACCCTTGTATAACAGTCCTACTGATATGATATTCTCTGTTGATACTTCCTTTATATACCAGATAAGCTAATATGGCTATATCTACTTAGAGCTGGCCTTATGTAGCCGACAGTTCCTATAATAATATCTAATAAAACTGTTCTTGTATAATAGTCAAACTGGTATAATAATGTATATCAGAACTATCCTTATATAACAATCATCGGCTCAGCTGTAGTAATACCTTGTTATTACACCTTTTCTTTCTTAAGACAGGTAAAAAATCAGCATTTTTAACTTCAAAAGTTTAGACAACACCTATCTGAAAAATGTAAAGCTTCAAACATAAGCATAAACAAAAACTCCTTAGCGTATAACAATATCAATATCACTATTGGAGTCCCGTAACAAGATTCAGGGGATATGAACAAATGAAAAAAAAAACATTTTTCCCCCTTTCTCTTAAATCATTCTCCTGCATATAACCTGAATAGAATACAACTTTCCCAGCAGGTTCTAAAAAATAAACAGCATATGCCCTGCTCCTTCTGCCAGCACTGAGACTCGCTATATATAGAGAAAGTTCCACAAAAGTAGCAATCTTGCAGAGTCTCTGCTTAACAAGCCAGTTTCAGCAAAAAATTATAACAATCAGACAGTACTTGCGTTTTTTTAAGTTTTCCTTTCTTTCACCCTTCACTGATACTTCTCCGTGTAATTGCGGTCTATCTTGTGGACCCAAGATTTAATTTGCATCTGTCTCGGCCCTAGGCACCCTGTTGCAGATCTCTCTCCAGCTGGGTGTCTACCGTCAGATACTTCTCAGATACTTCACAAAGAACTCCAGACTCAAGACCAGCATACCTCTGCTTTTCCCATATAGAAGGGGATTACATTAACCGGTATCTTCTCCACACTTTGACATCCTCTCCTTTAAACAGCAGCTTGCCTTTTCGGGGGGTAGTTATCAAGCCGTCTACTTTACCTGCCTTCGCCTGTTCAAAACGCCCGCCTAAGCTTGCCTACCATCACAGCTGCGGACCTTCAAAATTTCGCCTAAGTTATCAAAAAAGCTGTCAAAAAGCCGCGCACCAAGTACGGGGCGATGAGCAGCGGACTGTGAGAGTTATCACTCATCCGATCTCGCTGCTCTTCGCCTTTTTGACAGCTTTATTGATACCCCTGTCACTAAGCACCCACACTAACTACACTCTTCTACCCCCTATACCGGCGCCCCCGGAGCCCCCCGCAACTCAATAAAGTTATTAACCCCTAAACCGCCGCTCCTAGACCCCGCTGCAACTTTTATAAATGTATTAACCCCTAAACCGCCGATCCCGGACACCGCCGCCACCTACATTATACCTAGTAACCCCTATCCTGCCCCCCTATATCGCCGCCACCTATAATAAAGTTATTAACCCCTATGCTGCGGATCCCGGACCCCGCCGCAACCTATATTAAACTTATTAACCCCTAATCTGCCCCCCCTACACCGTCACCACCTATAATAAATGTATTAACCCCTATCCTGCCCCCCTACACCGCCGCCACTGTAATAAAATTATTAACCCCTAAACCTAAGTCTAACACTAACCCTAACACCCTCCTAACTTAAATATTAATTAAATAAATCTAAATAATATTTCTCTTATTAACTAAGTTAATCCTATTTAAAACTAAATACTTACCTTTAAAATAAACCCTAATATAGCTACAATATGAATAATAATTATATTGTAGCTATCTTAGGATTTATTTTTATTTTACAGGCAACTTTCAATTTATTTTAACTAGGTACAATAGCTATTAAATAGTTATTAACTATTTAATAGCTACCTAGCTAAAATAAAGAGAAATTAACCTGTAAAATAAAAACTAACCTAAGTTACAATTACACCTAATACTACACTACTGATCGGAACAGCCAAAAGAATGCAAGCTCAATCTGATTGGCTGATTGGATCAGCCAATCGGATTGAACTTCAATCTGATTGGCTGATTCAATCAGCCAATCAGATTTTTCCTACCTTAATTCCGATTGGCTGATAGAATCCTATCAGCCAATCAGAATTGAAGGGACGCCATCTTGGATGACGTCCCTTAAAGGAACCTTCATTCAGTCGTCGGCCGTCGAGGAAGAAGGATGTTCCGCGTCGGCGGGATGAAGATGGATCCGGAAGAAAGAAGATTGAAGACGCCGCTTGGAAGATGACATCGCCCGGATGGAAAACTTCTTCAGCGCCGCCTGGATGATGACTTCATTGGATGGAAGACTTCTTCAGCGCCCCTTGGATGATGACTTCTGCCGCTCTGGATCTCCTCTTCGGTTCCATCGGTGGTCGGCTGGCTGAAGACGACTCAAGGTAGGATGATCTTCAGGGGGGTAGTGTTAGGTTTATTTAAGGGGGGTTTGGGTTAGATTAGGGGTATGTGGGTGGTGGGTTTTAATGTTGGGGGGGTTGTATTTTTATTTTACAGGCAAAAGAGCAGAATTCTTTGGGGCATGCCCCGCAAAAGGCCCTTTTTAGGGCTGGTAAGGTAAAAGAGCTGGTAACTTTTTAATTTAGAATAGGGTAGGGCATTTTTTTTATTTTGGGGGGCTTTGTTATTTTATTAGGGGGCTTAGATTAGGTTTAAGTAGCTTAAAATTGTTGTAATATTTTTTAAATGTTTGTAACTTATTTTTTTTATTTTTTGTAACAGCTTTTTTTATTTTTTGTACTTTAGTTAGTTTATTTAATTGTATTTAATTGTAGTTATTTGTAGGTAATTTATTTAATTAATTTAATGATAGTGTAGTGTTAGGTTTAATTATAACTTAGGTTAGGATTTATTTTACAGGTAATTTTGTATTTCTTTTAGCTAGGTAGTTATTAAATAGTTAATAACTATTTAATAACTATTCTAACTAGCTAAAATAAATACAAAGTTACCTGTAAAATAAATATAAATCCTAAAATAGCTACAATGTAATTATTAATTATATTGTCGCTATCTTAGGGTTTATTTTACAGGTAAGTATTTAGTTTTAAATAGGAATAATTTATTAAAGTATAGTGTAGTGTTAGGTGTAATTGTAATTTAGGTTAGTTTTTATTTTACAGGTAAATTTATCTTTATTTTAGCTAGGTAGGAATCAATGGGATGTCTGGCAGCAGCGAACATGAACTTTCGCTATGGTCAGACTCCCATTGATTCCTATGGGATCCGCCGCCTCCAGGGTACCTGGGCCGGAAAAGTGCCGAGCGTACCTGCTAGTTTTTTTATAACTAGCAAAAGTAGTCAGATAGTGTCGCACTTGTGTGCGGAACATCTGGAGTGACGTAAGAATCGATCTGTGTTGGACTGAGTCCGGCGGATCGAAGCTTACATCACATAATTCTACTTTTGCCTGTATCTAGGGCTTGATAACTTAGGCGAATCAGCCTCGCCACAAATACGCTGCGGAATTCCAGCGTATTTGAGGTTGGTGGCTTGATAACTAGGCCCCTGAAAGTATACGTGGGCCATATAGATAACACTGTGTTCAGGCACAGGGGGTTATTTAAGATTTAGCCCAACACAATGCTAACTGCAAGACAATAGATAATAAACAGTCACAGTCATGTGATCAGGGGGCTGGAAGAAGGTTCTTAGATACAAGGTAATCACAGAGGTAAAAAGTGTATTAATATAACAGTGTTGGTTGTGCAAAAATGGGGAATGGGTAATAAAGGAATTATCTATCTTTTAAAACAATAACAATTCTATTGTAGAATGTCCCTTTAAGTGATTTTGTCCAGTCCACTATTCTGAATCTTTTCACCTGTGTCGGCATAAGTGATAGATAGAATCCTGATCTGTGTCTGGTAGTGGTGTCTCGGATGACATCATATGCCACACATTCCATCTCTATTTCCTTTGCACTGCTGTTCAGACTTCATAAAGCAGCAATTTGATGCACACAGAACAACAAAAATACAGCAAATTAACATTTTCAGAAGCATTTGTGGCACTTTTGAAATAGATGGTTCCTTTTATTTTTTTGAAAACTGTGTGGTAGTAAACGACTGTGGCTGTCTGCAATTTCTTAAAACAAAGGAACTCTCTCTTCTCTTGTGTACAGTAATTGTGCAATGTGCATGGCTGCAACCAAACATAAAATTGTGTCAAATTGAATTCTACATTATGTTCTTAAAAATTCAAATGTTGTACACCCATTATTTGGTCTGAGGCCATGCCTAGGCCCTGTCCTATCATTAGGCTTGGTCTCATCATAACTTTTCATCTGTTTGTTCCGTCATATTAGTATATGGGGCACTATGTCAAGACAGCATGCTGAAACATGAAAAAACAAGAGGTGGAGGGTATCCAAATATGCCAAAATATCTTTTTAATATGATATATTAAGTCATGACAAGGTCAGAAAAAAACACTATAAAAAAACAACTATATCATATTAAAAAGATATTTTGGCATATTTGGATACCCTCCACCTCTTGTTTTTTCAGTTCGTTATATTGGGACTTTGGTAGTAACTCCAGGAGGGTTTGACCAGTTGGACTGCTGTGCTGGATTTTACTTTGTTTTCAAGCATGCTGAAACATGACTGTAAATGTAACTGTTTGTTTTGGCTTGCTGCTTTTATTCTTACATTTGAAAAAGTCTGCAAGAAGCAACAGATTTTTTTTCCTTAAAAGTTGTTACACAACACATTTACACAACATCTACATTAACCTGGCTGTGGCTACAATTCCTTTAAAGAAAAGAAGTGTCTCTGTCTCTTTATTTTATGCATGTCTGAACCTGGGCTATTATCTTTCTCATTCTTTCATTGTTTATTAATATATTGTGTTCATTTATTTATATAAGACATTGATTTGATTTTTTTCTTACACAGTTGTACTGCCATTCTCCTCCTTTTACAGGAGTCTGGTCTGAGGCCACCCCTGTGCCATTATAGGCTAGGCCTCATTTTTCTTATTACCTTTGTCACCCGTCATGCTAATGGAGACTTTAGGGCTTAGGCCTTGTAGGGAGGTGGTAGTTCATTGCTTTTCTTCTTTAAACTCCCTTAAAACTCTTCCCACCAGCACCTTAGCTCACAAATAACAATCATTTTCCTAGTAACTGTAAAGATCTCCTGTTATAGAATGCACAGAACTCATTAAGGCACCATTGTTCAACTTCAAGAACTTTTTATTAACTGAAGATAACACATCTATTTCACTGTTATACCTCATGCTTGTCCCTAGTGTTAGAATATATGAACTGCAGCAAATATAAACAGCAACAACTGGAACAAACCATTATGATATATTCATTACATCTTCCTTCTTAAAAATAAATAAAAAATAAAACAATATATATTGGATATAAAGGAATATAAATGTAAAAACAAAACAAAAAAACAAGCACAAAAACAAACAAACAAAGCACACAGTTATGTAGTGTCATAGTCTTCCCAATACTTTGGCTTGATTCTCCGTCCATATCTTGAGAATCTACTGGGTGGTTCAACTTGTGCTGTTTCTGTTGTGCTAGGAATAATCACATTGGAGCTGTGATCAGAGAGTTGTGCGGTTGGTGTTGTACTCAGTAATTGTCCCTCCTGTATGTCCACATATGACGCATCAGTTGAGCTTAGAGTCTCATTTATATCACTATGTGACATCCTTGGTGGTACATGAAGCACTGCATCTGGAATATTTGTAACTCCTGTATTCGTACCTCTGTTATGACGCAGATGTACTCTGTTGCGCCGGTAATCTTTGCCATTCTCGTGCGGACAATGTATGAGCGTGGTGCACTTGTTACTTTGGTTACCACTGCAGGTTTCCACCTTCCTTCTAAATTTTGCATCCTTACCCTATCGCCAAGCTCACAAGGTTTTAGAAATTTAGACCTACGATCATAGTACTGTTTCTGCCTGTTTTTTAATGTTTCCACTTGCTGTTTAACCATTGCAGGATTCTGTACTTTGGAGGCAAGTTGTGTAGGTGTTGAAGGCAAAACTGATTTCAAACGTCTACTCATTAGTAATTGTGAAGGTGATGCAATTCCATCTATTGGGGTGTTACGGTAGTTTAGAATACACAGGTATGGATCTTGATTAGTTTGGGCTGCTTTTTCCAAAATGTTCTTTGCAATTTGTACATATTTTTCAGCTAAGCCATTTGACTGTGGGTAATGTGGGCTGGACAATGTGTGTTTGAAACCCCATTCTTTTACAAAGTTTGCAAATTCTATTGAGGAGTACTGCGGACCATTATCTGATATTAACTCATCACATATGCCATGTCTTGCCAAGACAGATTTAATGACATTTATTACTGCACTAGACTTAGTGTCTCTTAGTTGAACTATTTCAAAGTAACGACTGTAGTAGTCTACCATTATAAGATAGTTGGTATGGTTCCATGTAAATAGGTCTGATGCAATTCTTTGCCAAGCTCTCTCTGGCTGTACTCTTGTTACCGTTGGCTCCTTTTGGTTTGCTCTTTGATTTTCTTGACATGTTGCACAACTATTGACCATGTCTTCAATCTGTGAATTCATTCCAGGCCAATATAAGAGATCCCTAGCACGTCTTTTACACAAGGCTATTCCAAAATGCCCTATATGCAGTTTTCTTATTATTTCTTTCCTGAGCTCCGGGGGAACCACAATTCTCTCCCCTTTAAATACAATCCCATCAATTATTGACAGTTCTTTTCTTACATTCCACTAAGGTTTTAAGTCAACATTCACTTTGGCTTTTGAGTTTGGCCATCCTTCCTGTATTATTGTAATCAAATTGGCCATAGTTGCATCCCTTTCTGTTGCTAGCTGTATTTCTTTAAGTTTCTCATCAGTAGAAGGTAATTGTGAAAGTACAGAGTGCACATGCTCTTCCAAGTCCCTTTCCTCTCTTTCGTCTTGTCCAGGCTTAAATGTCCTTGAAAGCATATCAGCTACTGGAATTCTATTGCCAAGTACATATACTACATGCATATCATATTTTTGTATTCTTAGGATCATTCTTTGCAGCCTTGGTGGAGCGGACACAAGTGGTTTTTCCATAATGCTCATAAGTGATTTATGATCAGTCTCAACTGTGATTTTCTGCCCCTAGATGTATTGATGAAACTTTTCACAACCAATTACAATGGCCAGCATTTCTTTTTCTATTTGGGCATAGTTGTGTTGCGTAGGAGTCATTGATCTGGAAGCATATGCAACAGGCCTGCCTTCCTGCATGAGGACTGCTCATAAACCGAACTGAGAGGCATCAACCTGTATTGTTACCTCCTTCTTGGGGTCAAAATATTGTAATCCAGTTTCCGAGGAACGCACAATAAGACCTTTGACATCTTCAAAAACATTATTTATTGAGTCATTCCAGCTCCATAGTGCATCCTTTTGGAGTAGTTCTCTTAGTGGAGCTGTAGCTTCTGCTAGTCCAGGAACAAACCTTGACAGATAATTAAACATACCCAGAATGGTTTCTAATTCCTTCTTAGAGGTAGGAGGATCCAGATGTTGTATTGCTGCTATTTTCTCTGGGTCTGCTTTTAGCCCATCTTGTGACAGAATATGACCAAAATATTTAACTTGGGTAACACCGATTTGCATTTTACCTGGGTTTAACTTCATGTTTCTCTCTCGACACTGTTCCAATAGTGCACACAGATTTTGATCATGTTCTTTCCATGTAGATCCATATACCAGAAGATCATCTATGATTACATCTACACCATGAAGGCCTTCAATGGTTTCATGTGCTTTTTTCTGAAATATTTCTTGTGCTGAGGCAATACCAAAGGGAACTCTAGTAAAGCGCCATCTTCCAAATGGCGAATTAAAAGTGGTGAGCCTGCTGCTCTGTTCATCTAATTTGAGCTGCCAATATCCTGACTGAGCATCTAATACACTGAAGAATTTTGCATGTGCTAACTTGTGTGTGATGTCATCTAGAGTTGGTAAACTGTAGTGTTCTCGCATGATTTCTCTGTTTAAATCTCTTGGATCAATGCATATTCTTAAAGCACCTGAGTTTTTCTTTTCTACTGCAACCATTGAACTCACCCACTCAGTGGGCTCATCTACTTTTTTCAGCACTCCTAAATTTACCATGCGATCCAGTTCCTCTTTGAGTTTGTCTTTTATGGCAATTGGAATCCTTCTTGGTGAATGAATTACTGGATGTGCATCTGGTTTTAGTTTAATGCTGCATTCACCAGGCAAACAACCTAGCCCTTGAAACACATCTGAAAATAGTTCCTCAACTTATTGCTTAGATAAACCTTTGTTATACTGATCAACAGTCATGACTATTTTTATAAGATTTAGCTGTTTGCAGGCACTTAACCCTAAAACAGGCTTTGCTGTGGTGTCTATAACATAAAATTCCAAATTAAGTTTTTTGTTTTGTAACATGCATTGATATGAGAACTTTCCTAGTACATGCAGCCGGTGTCCTCCATAACCAACAAGTTTTGACAGACCAGACTTTTCAAGCTCACATATGTTTGCCAGCTTGTCATAATATGTGCTAGCAGGAATGCAATTTACTTGTGCACCTGTATCAATCTTGAATTTAATTGGTATGTTTTGTGTGCTCACAAGAATCTCAACATATACTTCATCTTGTTCTACATTTGTTTTATCCACCATAGCTAGAAATATTGTACTTTGATCAATGTCACTATCAGTTTCATTTTCATCTTGCTCCACTTGATTCACTGACTTCCTATACTTTATAGTGTTGTTTCTGCACACCCTGGCAAAATGGTTGTTTTTCTGACATTTGTAGCATATTTTTCCCTGTGCTTGACACTGTGTATTCTTAGTGTGTTTTGTACCACATTTAGTACAGCTTCTGTAAAGAGTTTGCTCTGCACAATCCTGCAGGTTATTTGCTTTTCTGCTATGAAACAGATTAATTTCACTTTTCCTTTGCACCATGTGTAAGACTTCTGTGTCACAATGAATTAACTGCATGTGAGTTCTAGATGTTTCATATGCTTTAGCTATTTTTACAGCAGAGTTTATGGTTAGATCCTCTTCTAGCAGTAATTTTTCCTGTACTTCTCTAGAATTTGATCCCATCACAATTCTATCTTTTATCATATCATCACAGTCCTGAAAGGCACAGTCTTTAGCTATGAGATGTAGCTGTGGGACCCACTCATCTATAGATTCTGTTTTACCCTGATGTCTTTCATAAAACACTTTTCTCTGTACAGTTATGTTTTTCTTAGGATTACAGTATGCCTCAAATTTCTCAAATAACACATTGGGAACCTTTTTACCTTCAGCAGATATAGCTCCACTTGCACTCCATGATCTGCAAATATCTCTGCCTTTCTCTCCAATGCAAATGAGAAACTGTGCAGCCTTCTGCTCCTGTGTCCACTTGTCAGCATCAGGGCCAGCAAATAATAATTCCATGAGCTCTCTCCATCTTGTCCAGTGCTCACATACATTGCCTTTATCAAAGTCCATAGGAGGCACTTGCTGTCTGCTTGCAGCCATGACAATCAAACTTAAAGGGCCATAATACCCAAACGTTTAAACACTTGAAAGTGATGCAGCATAGCTGTAAAAAGCTGATTAGAAAATATCACCTGAACATCTCTATGTAAAAAAGAAAGATATTTTACCTCAAAAGTTCCTCAGTAGCCACCTCCCATTGTAAAGGATTTCTAAGCAGCATTTTAGTGTGTCTGTCCGGGGACATCTGAAGGGACTAGCATCGTGCACTCTCATATTATTTCACCAATCAGGTAAAGGAAGTTTACAATGAAATCTCATGAGAGTCAAGTCAAATCTCATGAGATCACAGTAAGAGTTCATGACCTCAGCACTGCTGATGCTGATTGGCTGCTGTTCATTTCTTCATTTTTTTTAATTTTTTTACCTGCAGCTGGGAGCAGCTGAGTATAACTTTTTACACAGAACTGACTCTGCTGAGCTGAGGAAATTGTGAGGTAAAATATCTTCCTTTTTTACATAGAGATGCTCAGGTGATATTTTCCTGTCAGCTTTTTACAGTTATACTGCATCAGTTTCAAGTGATTTAGCATATGACTATTATGTCCCTTTAAATAAATCTGTTTACTTCTGACACCATGTAAAGATCTCCTGTTATAGAATGCACAGAACTCATTAAGGCACCATTGTTCAACTTCAAGAACTTTTTATTAACTGAAGATAACACACCCATTTCACTGTTATACCTCATGCTTGTCCCTAGTGTTAGAATATATGAACTGCAGCAAATATAAACAGCAACATCTGGAACAAACCATTATGATATATTCATTACAGTAACTACATGAAGATTGACTAGACCACACAATAAGTCAGCCAGTACAGTGAGCTGGTTGAGTTTTGTCACGCTGCCACTGCTGCTGCTCCTCCTATTGGTTCTACCTCCCTATGGAGCAGCTCAAATGATGTGTGCCCACAGGAACAGGGCACCACTCTTGATGTTTTTCTGGATGACAAAATATTTAACTTAAACAGATGTTGTTGCTACTGCTTGCTCGATCTCCTACCTCCGGCGAGTAAGACACATTTATGAGGTCAGTTTTGTCTGGCAACTGACACTGGGGGGAAAATTCTGAGACATTACCACACCAAACTCCTCATTTCAGGTTCACACAAGCTGCAAAATGCAACCAAGTCAAATGTTTGTTTTATTTTTTGCCATCTGCAACAAAACAAACAAACAAACAAACAAACATGCCTTATTCTGGCCTAGTTGCAAAACATGTACACACCTAGCCAGGGTCACACCAAACGTGGACTCACGCAGCAGGCCTTTCAACACACACACCTAGTCAACACCACCGTATGTCTGTGCCTGTGAGAGCTTCTAGACCTTGATGCTGGCAACAGTCATTTACTGTTATTGACAATGAGTTTTGTCACCACACTCAACAACACAACCTATGCTGCTTCTGATTGCTGCTCCACATCAGTTGGTGCTACCTACCTGGGAATAGCTCAATGCTGTGTCCATGGGGACAGGTCACCACCCTTGGTGTCTTACTGGGTGACAAATTCATCTGACTTTTAAATCATTGCTGCTTAATCTCCAGACTTCAGCAAGGGAGACACTTTTATGTGCTTGGCTCAGTTTTGCCTGGTGCCTGTTACCATTCAGGAAAATGCAGAGATATCACCATGTCACTGTTTCCCATTAGTACTCATGTCAGCTGTAAGATTCCACATTCTTTCCAACTATGAAACTGAGAAGAAATCATCTTAATAATAAGATAGCTGAAACAGAATGAACAAATCACATTCACTCAGTTTGCATTGCTAATAATATATGTGAGTGTCCTGAACAAAAAACCTTTTGAGCTCTTTATAATACTTTACTACTAACCTGCTTTATATATAATGTAGACTGGTTTAGCCGTATTAATCCAGTAGACAAGATGTCAAAATATAAGCTGTTGAGAAATTTCCTCTCTTCCTCAGGTCAGAAGCAATACCTGACCTGAGGAAGAGAGGAATGACCTCGAAAGCTTGTTTTTTTAAATATCATGTTAGTCCAATAAAAAAATGTATCATTGCATACTGCAATACTCTGGTTATTTTGTCATTTTATGTACATGTACTTTATTTTAATACAATAAACATGTGTATGTGTGTGTTTATATGTTTATATGTGTATACATACATGCACACACATATACATGTATGTATGTATGTATGTATATATATAATTATATAATTTTTATATATATATATATATATATATATATATATCCATAGCAAAGAAAGCACTCACTGGAAATTATTTTCCAAAAATGTCACCTTTAATTTAAAGGTGACATTTTTGGAAAATAATTCACAGTGAGTGCTTTCTTTGCTGCGGATGTTAATTGTTTCTGCAGCACCCTGGGTTTATGACTATTGGTATTATAGTGTGCTATCTCCTACTGACTATATGTATATATATATATATATATATATATATATATATATATATATATATATATATATATATATACTGTATGTATACAGACATACAGTACATACATATACACCTTTTGAGGTTTTTCTGAGCCATCCACCTTGTCATATTACCATATTCCCTAAAAACAATGTTAAAACATTTATTTAAATAAAAATACACATATGGGGGGGGGTGGAGCTAACGGTCAGCAAGAGAGGATGCATCTTCTAGGAGCTCCGTGGCTGAACATACTGAAAGCGATTTAAAAAGCGTGGATTTACACTTGTTTCGGCTGCAGGACTATTGTTTGATCCCTGAGGCACTAGAGTAACACCTGAACTACGGAGGTCCCTTTTTTTTCCCTCCTTTATTACCGCACCACAAAACTGTCACATGGAGGAACTGTGGCCTAACAGCGCAACACACTGGAGACCTGTTAGGACTTTATCATCAAGAGACTAACAAAATATATCTCTTGCTCACCAGCCCGGAGGGTCGGGGCTCTGCTCCGGGCTCGGCAGCAATTACAGACCAGCAGGTATACCTAGAGGGGAGGCAACCCTTAAGCACAGTCTTATTGGGCCTTTCACTCGGCATTGCTCTTAACGCTGCGGGAGAGCAGAGTTTAAGCAGCATATCTACAGCGGAAGACCCGCTATACAACAGCAGCAACCAGTAGCCAACAGTGGAATAGGCAGCCGGATTAAGGTACAGGCCACAGCTACACTTTCACTGAGCCACATAAAAGGCGGGAAAGGACGCCATATTAGACTGTAATCCCCAGACATAATAGTAGTAAATAAAAACAGAGGTAGAGGCCTTATTCTCAGCACAACTCCTTAAGCTACATTTCTATTTTCCCCACACACCTTGGGAGGCCTACAGACTTATAGGAGCTTTATTTGAGACTCTGGTACAGGGAGACCCTGCTATCACTAGGGGGCATTTACCGGACATCAGGGGCCAAGCATTAAATATATGGGCTGCAGAAACTGGTGACAGTTATCACCCTAGCAGAAGACTATATATCTGTACACTAGGATATCATTAACAATCCACAGCAGCCGCCTCATTCCTTAAGGTCCGCCACATACTATTCTAGGGTCAATCCCTTACTGCAACTACTGGGGACAGTTCTGGTCGCACGACCGCCCCCTACACCCTAGCTCTGAAGCTATTAAGGCCTAGTTCGGGAGGAGAGGCCTCTCGCATAACATGAAGAGGTGATCAAGTGAGCATCAACAGGCACCTATCACAGTGATTCAAGCTCTCCCCAACTACACAAACTAGATACTCTTTAACCATTTATTGGCTCTTCACTAACTCAAGGGTGGCACAAGTTAAGGAGGCAAATAGGAAGAGTTACAAAAGGACATTGAATACTTGAATCATAGCTCAGATAGGACTGCCAATAACTATTCCGTACTACAAATACACCAGGCCTTTAGTACATTACTCAGAGTATGAAGGTATGAAACGAAGCGTTAGCAAAGACAATTTGGCTCGGAACAGGGATATAATGAGTTGAGAGAAATAACACTGCACTTTCGACAGGTGGAAGACTTTTTAGCCATCATAATATTGCAGTTGTACACAGCTTAGTTGTATGGTGAGGAGGCCCAAGCCTTTATACCGCTATATATAATTCACTGGATCTCGCTGCATATTGAAGAAAGCATCCACAGATTAGCAAGCAGTCATGAAGAATAAGATCCAGACAGTTAAAGACTGCCTATCCAGGTCCCAATTGAAGCAAAAAGCCTTAGAGAAAAGCGCAAAGGCAATCGCTAACAAGACATCAGATACTCTTCTGAATACAAGTTTGGAGAATTCCACAGCAGAGCTGAACAGAGAATTGTTAACACAGATTACTATGTTTCATGAAGAGCTCAAAACAGCCCTCTTAGACCTTAGAAACGACATCAGAGATATTGGAGGGCGTACATCAGAATTGGAGGAAAAAATGGATGATATCACTGAAGAAATTCCACATATACAGCACGCAATACAAGATCACTCGGACTACATCAAGAGCTTAGAATTACAAGTAGAAGACCTGGAGAACAGATCTCGCTGATCCAACCTGCGTATCAGGAATCAGCCAGAGGAATAGAAAAATCTGCAAGAAGATATTACAAAGCTATTTCACCAATTAGTCCCTGATGTGGAAATAAATATGCTGCTAATGGACAGAGTACATAAACCACTACAAGGCTTTACTGGAGATATCACAGTGAAAATACATTATTTCTATATTAGAGAGTCAATCCTTAAAGCAGCCAGAGCAACTCACAATCTGAGTTATAAGGGACATTCTATTCAGATCTATACCGACCTCTCACCTACAACGCTGAAGAAACGACGAGACATGAAACCAACAGTACAAGCATTAATTAAGGCTAATATTAAACACCGCTGGAACTTTCCTTTCAAGCTTATCTTCACATATTTTAACTCCACATATTCCTATGCAACAGTGGAAGAGGGTGCTGCACTGCTAGCCCGCTTACACATTAATATGGGAGAATCTGACCACTCATCATCACCCAAATCCCAGAGGAGATCATTCCAGAGAGAGTGGACCCCAATTTATCTTCAAGAATGTTTTAGTTTAATAAGGTCTTGCACCTTGTTACTCCCCTACCCCCACTTTCCCATCTTCTCCCTTCCCTGCTCTCTTCCCCTTTTCCTTACCCAGCCCTCTTAACCCGTACCCTAGTCATCTGACACCTTAACCCCTCTTACCGCCTCCTTTATCCCTATCTATACCTCAAGATACAATCTAGCCAAATGGCTCCCATGCAAGCTGGCTGTCGTAGCATTATATGTCATGCCTTTGCCTTCACAAAAGACATCTGGTTATTGTTTTAAAATGTTTCTGTTACATTGTTATATGTTTTTTTATGTTATTGTTGAACCAAGCTGGACACACTATGTCTCCCTAGGTCGGTTAAACCGACGGATATATCATTGTACTGTATGTTGTGTATTACAATTGTTCAAATCATCTACTTGTCAAGAGAAAATCTCTACATCTTTTAGGTATACAGGTAACATATTCTACTCACTGAAACTCACACATGCCAGATTAGAGGATCATGAATGTTTCACTAAGATTTAGCCCCCCTATGTATATCAAGGTAATATCACACAATGTTAGAGGGCTCAACTCTAACGTTAAAAGGAAAAAAGCTATCTTAGAGTACAAAGCCATAAATGCCCACATTATAATTATGCAGGAAACACATTCTATGACACATTGCACCCCTAAATACTGGGATAAATTATACCCCATACAGTATGACGCCATAAGCAATAAAAAGAGGTGTGTCATCTCCTTGTTATTACATTCTTCACTGAATTTTAAGGAAGAGGAAGTGATTAGAGATAAAGCAGGGAGATTTCTGATAGTAAAAGGGTTGATACAAAACACAACAGTATTGCTGGTTAACTATGCACTGAATGACCACCAGGCCCCGTTTATTGACTGTTGGAGAGCATTAAACAAACAAGAGCGGGATTATACTTACTACTCGGCAGCACATGGCACACACATTTCAGAATAGATTATTTACTTACTAGCCAGATACTATTTCCATTAGTAGACACAGCATAGATTAACAACTGTGCATGGTCAGACCATGCAATCATAGAAATAAAACTCAGAGGGGTGATAAATCCAAAGAGAACTAGGTCTTGGACCTTACACACTAATTTTCTCAGAGATGAGGCACTTAAACAGAAAATACAACAACAAATAACAGAATTTATCACAATTAATAAAGACACAACATCTAACCCAACCTATATGTGGGGTGCCCTAAAAGCATATATCAGAGGTATATTGATATCGGAAGCGAGCAAAATAATAAAAAAAAAAACAATATGAAAATAAGAGAACTACGAGGGGAGATAGATATATTGCAATCCCAATTTGTGTCACACCCTAAAAAATCAACATCTAAAATTTTGCGAGAAAAAAAATGAGATGCTAAATCAATTAATAGATAAGGACGCAATCAGCTCCATTAAGGCAATAAATTCTCAATATTACCTATACAGTAATAAACCCGACAGAATGCTTGCAAATAGGTTGAAAGATGTCACTAGAGCCACTACAGTGCCACAGTCCAACTAACTAATGGGGACACAACTAATGACCCTCAAGATATTGCTAACACATTTGCGGAGTATTATACCACCTTATACAATCTTAGCAAGTCCCACAGGGATACTGACACAGAGAGAAAACTGGATAACTTTTTGGGCTCTAGTACACTCAGCTATCACAAGAAGATATCAATTTACTAAACACTCTGATTACAGAGCAGGAAGTTGCTTAGGCCATAAAAGACTTAAAAAGAAATAAAGCCCCGGGCCCAGATGGATATGCAGGGCACTTTTATAAAGACTTACAACTGACACTAACAAACCCACTGGCCCAGTTATTTAACCATATTATGGAAGGTAAGGAGATCCCCCCAGAGATGCTATTAGCGAGGATATCAGTTATTCCAAAAGTCGGGAAAAGCAAGCAGCATTGTAAAAATTACAGATTCATATCCCTCATTAATCAAGATCTTAAAATTTTCACTAAAATGTTAGCAACTAGGTTAGCCAACTCCATTACGAAATTGATTCATACAGACCAAGAGGATTCTTAAAGCAAAGGGAAGCGCCTGACAACATCTGCAAAGTTATAAATCTTATTAATTGGGCATCTACAAAAGGAGTGCCTTCTCTGTTTCTCTCATTGGATGCAGAGAAGGCATTCGATAGAATAAACTGGAAATATATGCATTTGGTCCTCAATAAATTTGGGATAACGGGACCGTTTCACAACGCACTAAAATCACTATATTCTAATCCCGAGGCATATGTCAAATTATCAGGATATCAATCTAAGGCAATTAAAATTACTAATGGAACAAGACAGGGGTGCCCACTTTTGCCCCTGCTTTTGTGTTGTGTATTGAGCCTCTAGCGGTCAGTAAGAGACCACGGAGATATCAATGGGGTACTAATTGGAAAACATAATTGTAAAATATCATTATTTGCGGATGATGTTATTATATCTATCACCAAGCCGCTGCTGTCACTCCCCCCTTTGTACTCAGTAATTCAGGACTTTGGCCATCTCTCAGGTTATAAGATAAACGAGGAAAAGTGTGAAGCCTTAGATGTAAACCTCCCACAACATACCAAAAAACTGCTTGAGGTAAATTTTAATTTCTCATGGGCGGAAAAATCTATTAAGTATTTAGGAATTAATTTAACCCATAATGTGAATAACCTATATCAGGCAAATTATGTTCCCATATTTACTGAAGTCAGAAAATTAATGGCTAAATATATGGTAGAATTGTTACTACCAAAAATGACAATATTACCTAAGTTACTATATATCTTCAGTTCATTGCCAGTAACTGTGCCATTATCAGAACTGCACAAGTTGCAGAAGGATATTTCGGATTTTAGGGGAATAGGGGAAGAATTAATTAAAAAAAACTATGCTGAGACACAAAACTGGAGGGGGGTGGATATACCAGATCTCATATTTTACTATTATGCGGCACGTATAGCACAAACAACACGCTGGTTCAAAGAGACCAACACACCACAATGGGTTCAGATTGAGACTGACATGCTAGAGATGGATAATATATATAAGCTCCTGTGGACACAGACCGTATAGGTCAATACACTACAAAATGTACCTATCAACCATATCATACATATATGACACACGCTCACGACTAAATTTCTATTACTCATTGATAGATCAAGGCTCACACCTCTTGCTACTAGCCAAACTGCCATCACCGCACAGATACAAGAGAAATGGGCAAACAAAGCTCTCTACAGAATTGCAGACACAATAGTCAATGGAAAGTTTATTACATACACACAATATGCAGAACTAGGTGACGTAAAGCAGAATATCGGTACCATTATTTACAGTTACAATATAGGGTACAAGTAGTGCTAGGCACACAGAAACCACCGGTGAACACACCATTTGAGGCACTATGTTTATCAAAACACACAGTGAAATGACTAATATCAAAGATATATGTTATGTTTAACTTAAAAGATAAATCCACTAAAACACCAACGATATTAAAATGGGAAAAAGAGTTGGGTAAGACGTGGGAGTTGGAACAATGGCTACACTACACTGATAGAGGATCCTCATTCACATTAAACGCATTATTGAAGGAGAACTTTCTGAAAGTAATGCATGGTTGGTATTTCTATCCTACCAGATTCTGAAATCCAAACAACACCACAGGTAGACTGTGCTACAGAGGGTGTGGAAAAGAAGGAACATACATTCACATGTGGTGGGAATGTACTAAAGTTAGAGATTTGTGGTCCCTTGTAAATGCACTGTTAAGCAAAATCTTTGAAAACCCTATAACTCTTACTCCAGAACAAGCACTTTTCCCTGTAAGTGTAATCTTAAAACAGCATCATAGTTTGGTGGCAATGATATGCACAATCACCAAAATAAGTATAGCCAAATTCTGGAAAAGAGACCCACCCCATTTGGATTGTGTCCTAAAACATATAGAATACCACTATAAGATGACTAGCACAGTAGCTACAATCCTAAATAATAAAGATAGATTTTTGATAGAATGGGAACCATACATAATGTATTATGAGGTGCACAGGAAAAACAATACTTGTAATTCAACACCCTAATCAGATATACTGCAGACAGGGAGGTTGTGGTAACTGTGAAATTTATGATAACCAGGAAACAAAGGGAGATTGTTTGTACCAGCTTAAAGTTTATTGAATTTATAAATGTTGTACTATCTCATGTTAAGGAGATATTGTAATGTTATATTTTGATATGTACTGAGTTGACAAAAAGAAAATAAAAAAATATTTAAACAAAAAAAAAATGAATACACTATACTATATATATATATATATATATATAGGGCCTGATGAAGGGGTGAAGGCCCCGAAACGTCACTTTGCAATAAAGTATAATTGCTTTCACTTTTAAATCCAGTGAGTGCTTCCATCTTCACTCTATCTTTTTTGCCTCTGCCTGGGGTGTTCAAGGGTTGCAAAGCTCCTCTTGCAAAACTCATTCCCCAAGGTTTGGCTGGGTGCCTTTCTTGAACCCCCCAGGCAGAGGCAAAAAAAATAGTGTAGATGGGGAAATTACATTCATCTGGCTTTACCCACAGCCGCTTGGGTAATGTCAGGTTTCCCGGATTTCTGACTTTACCCTTAACATATATATATATATATATATATATATATATATATATATATATATATATATACATACAGTATATATACAGTATATAAAATGTATTTATTTATTTTGTGTTCATGCTATGAATAATACTTTTGTAATGATCAGAGAAATGTCTCCCAAGTATGAGACAGTTTAAGTTATGAAGAAATACACTAAGAAATGAAATATTTACAGTAAATTGTGAATCTTCTCTAAATATAAAAAATTACATTCTTAATTTTGTTAATTCAAAGAGGGTCAATGTTTCAACTCTACATAATATTTAAGACTAGATTATAAGTGGAGCGCTAAATTATTGCTCACATTCACATTGTATTCAACCTGTAATACAGTAGTGTGTGTGGGTATTACTAAGTGGAGTGCTAATATAGTTTTCTTTCTTTTTTTTTTAATTAGTTTATTTAATTTCCAGAAATGTATACAGAATATATTAAAGCACATTTGCTTTTGTATTGCACTACGCAGGGTAAATCAAGATCAATGCGAGTTTACAGATTAAATAATACAGAGAAAAGAAAAAAAGAAAAGAAAAAAAAAAAAGAACAAACCATTGTCAATCTGATTGTTTTAAAATAAATGCAAAAAAGAAAGACCCTCATTAACTGTATACAAACTGCGAGTTTTCTATTTTCCAAAGGGGCAACTAACAGACAAAACAAAAACAGGAAAAGCAAAAATATATATATACAGTGTTCCACTTCTAATCTGGCCCTTAATGCATAGTTCTGTAGACTGGTCCCTGAAAACAGGGGGTCGATCCGATATAAAGCGTCGCCCGCAAAAGCCGGCGACGCCAATATTTACGCTGATTTGGTATCCTATATACGGCGTAACCTAGAAGTTACGCGCGTATATTTCTGCCGTCGCCCGTAGTTTTTTGGGCCATAGGCAGGTATACCAAACCAGCGCAGTTTGGTATCCAATATGCAGCGTAAGGACTTACGTGGCGAAAATGGAGAAAACTTACTCCATTTTCACCTCGCCACAAAAAGCAGCCGTAAGAAGCCTTACGCTGACTATTGGAGCCCCGTAACTCCCTAAACTAACTAGAAAATAAACCTAACACCTAACGCATGCGCAATGTCTATCTCCCTGTCAACCGCGATCTTCTAAAATAAACCTAACACCTAACGCATGCGCAATGTCTATCTCCCTGTCAACCGCGATCTTCTAAAATAAACCTAACACCTAACGCATGCGCAATGTCTATCTACCTGTCAACCGCGATCCCCCCCCCCAAATCCCTAATAAAGTTATTAACCCCTAAACCGCCGCTCCCGGACCCCGCCGCCATCTACATAAACTAACCCCCTACTGTGAGCCCCTAAAACCGCCGCCATCTACCTTATCTATCCCCTAATCTGACCCCTTACACCGCCGCCACCTATATAAAAATTAAAAACCCCTAATCTAATCCCCCTATACCGCCGCCAGCTATATTAATATTATTAACCCCTAATGTAAGCCCCTTACACCGCCGCCATCTCTATTAAAATGATTAACCAATAATTTAATCTACCTACCCCGCCGCCAGCTATATTATCTATATTAACCCTAAGTATATTATAGTTAATATAGTTATTACATTATATATATTAACTATATTAACCCTAATTATATTAGGGTTAATATAGTTACTATAGTATTTATATTAACTATATTAACTCTATCTAACCCTAACACCCCTAACTAAATTTATATTAAATTAATCTAATTCATATTATAAACTAAAATATTCCTATTTAAATCTAAATACTTACCTATAAAATAAACCCTAAGATAGCTACAATATAATTAATAATTACATTGTAGCTATGTTAGGGTTAATATTTATTTTACAGGTAAATTGTTAATTATTTTAACTAGGTATAATAGATATTAAATAGTTATTAACTATTTAATATCTACCTAGTTAAAATAATTACCCAATTACCTGTAAAATAAATCCTAACCTAAGTTATAAATACACCTACACTATCAATAAATTTAATAAACTACAAACATCTATCTAAAAATACAATTAAATTAACTAAACTAAATTACAAAAAAAAAAAACACTAAATTACAAAAAATAAAAAAAAGATTACAAGATTTTTAAGCTAATTACACCTATTCTAAGCCCACTAATAAAATAATAAACCCCCAAAATAAAAAAAATTCCCTGCCCTATTCTAAATTAAACAAATTTCAAAGCTCTTTACCTTACCAGCCCTTAAAAGGGCCTTTTGTGGGGCATGCCCCAAAGAATTCAGCTCTTTTGCATACAACAAATACAATCCCCCCCCCATTACAACCCACCACCCACATACCCCTATTCTAAAACCACCCAAACCCCCCTTAAAAAAGCCTAACACTACCCCCCTGAAGATCTCCCTACCTTGTCTTCACCACACCGGGCCGAACTCCTGATCCGATCCGGGCGATGTCTTCCTCCAAGCGGCAAAGAAGAATTCTTCCTCCGGCGATGTCTTCCTCCAAGCGGCAAAGAAGAATTCTTCCTCCGGCGACGTCTTCCTCCAAGCGGCAGCAAAGTCTTCATTCTTCCGGCGGCATCTTCAATCTTCTTTCTTCGCTCCGCCGCCGCGGAGCATCCATCCCGGCCGACTGCTGTACTACGAATGAGGTACCTTTAAATGACGTCATCCAAGATGGCGTCCGCCGAATTCCGATTGGCTGATAGGATTCTATCAGCCAATCGGAATTAAGTTAGAAAAATCTGATTGGCTGATTGAATCAGCCAATCAGATTCAAGTTCAATCCGATTGGCTGATCCAATCAGCCAATCAGATTGAGCTCGCATTCTATTGGCTGATCGGAACAGCCAATAGAATGCGAGCTCAATCTGATTGGCTGATTGGATCAGCCAATCGGATTGAACTTGAATCTGATTGGCTGATTCAATCAGCCAATCAGATTTTTCTAACTTAATTCCGATTGGCTGATAGAATCCTATCAGCCAATCGGAATTCGGCGGACGCCATCTTGGATGACGTCATTTAAAGGTACCTCATTCGTAGTACAGCAGTCGGCCGGGATGGATGCTCCGCAGCGGCGGAGAGAAGAAAGAAGATTGAAGATGCCGCCGGAAGAATGAAGACTTTGCTGCCGCTTGGAGGAAGACGTCGCCGGAGGAAGAATTCTTCTTTGCCGCTTGGAGGAAGACATCGCCGGAGGAAGAATTCTTCTTTGCCGCTTGGAGGAAGACATCGCCCGGATCGGATCAGGAGTTCAGCCCGGTGTGGTGAAGACAAGGTAGGGAGATCTTCAGGGGGGTAGTGTTAGGCTTTTTTAAGGGGGGTTTGGGTGGTTTTAGAATAGGGGTATGTGGGTGGTGGGTTGTGATGGGGGGGGGGGATTGTATTTGTTGTATGCAAAAGAGCTGAATTCTTTGGGGCATGCCCCACAAAAGGCCCTTTTAAGGGCTGGTAAGGTAAAGAGCTTTGAAATTTGTTTAATTTAGAATAGGGCAGGGAATTTTTTTTATTTTGGGGGTTTATTATTTTATTAGTGGGCTTAGAATAGGTGTAATTAGCTTAAAAATCTTGTAATCTTTTTTTTATTTTTTGTAATTTAGTGTTTTTTTTTTTTGTAATTTAGTTTAGTTAATTTAATTGTATTTTTAGATAGATGTTTGTAGTTTATTAAATTTATTGATAGTGTAGGTGTATTTATAACTTAGGTTAGGATTTATTTTACAGGTAATTGGGTAATTATTTTAACTAGGTAGATATTAAATAGTTAATAACTATTTAATATCTATTATACCTAGTTAAAATAATTAACAATTTACCTGTAAAATAAATATTAACCCTAACATAGCTACAATGTAATTATTAATTATATTGTAGCTATCTTAGGGTTTATTTTATAGGTAAGTATTTAGATTTAAATAGGAATATTTTAGTTTATAATATGAATTAGATTAATTTAATATAAATTTAGTTAGGGGTGTTAGGGTTAGATAGAGTTAATATAGTTAATATAAATACTATAGTAACTATATTAACCCTAATATAATTAGGGTTAATATAGTTAATATATATAATGTAATAACTATATTAACTATAATATACTTAGGGTTAATATAGATAATATAGCTGGCGGCGGGGTAGGTAGATTAAATTAGGGGTTAATCATTTTAATAGAGATGGCGGCGGTGTAAGGGGCTTACATTAGGGGTTAATAATATTAATATAGCTGGCGGCGGTATAGGGGGATTAGATTAGGGGTTAATAATTTTAATATAGATGGCGGCGGTGTTAGGGGCTCACTTTAGGGGGTTATAGATATAATATAGCTGGCGGCGGGGTACGGGAGCGGCGGTTTAGGGGTTAATAACTTTATTAGGTTGCGGCGGGGTACGGGAGCGGCGGTTTAGGGGTTAATAGCTTTTTTATTGTTAGGCTAGTGAGGGGGGATAGCGGATAGAGGGTTAGACAGTGCGGGCTATGTTAGGGAGGCGTGTTAGACAGTGCGGGCTATGTTAGGGAGGCGTGTTAGACAGTGCGGGTGTTTTAGACTTTAGTCAGGTTTTATAGGCGCCGGCAGATTCTAACGTGGCGCAAGTCACTGGCGACGCCAGAAATTTGTACTTGCGCAGATTTCTGGACATCGCTGGTTTGTCAGACTTACGGCACGTTAGCATCTGACGGCGACCTATATGGGATAGCTCGAGTTGCGAGCTGAAACTGCGGGCGACGCCGGTTCCCTCGCTTGCGCCGCAAATTGCGATCTATATCGGATCGCGCCCCAAGTTGAAATAACTATTATCACTCAATTGTTTTTGTGATGAGAGTGGGAGGTGACATCACTGGATGGGGGCGTGGCTTATAGTCGTTATTGTCTATGTCGCAGTAACTAAGTTAGATGTGGTGTGCAAGCTGTATACTTCTATGCTCTGCAATAAAATAGCATTGTACCTTTTATGCTGAGTCCTGCATCTCATGACATGGTGTCAGAAGTACTTGCCTGCGCTTCTGTTTCTTGATTAATGACAATGTCAAAGTTTACCCCACCTGAGCCTTTTGATTTCTCTCAGCCTGCAGCTTGGCCCACATGGTGTCAGTGGTTTCAGCGCTTCAGGATTGCTTCCAAGCTGGACAAGGAGAGTGGTGAAGTACAAGTTAATTCTCTTTTATACTCTATGGGGAAAGATGTGGAGCCAGTGTTCAATGCCTTTACTTTCCAAGAAGGGGAAGAATTTGACTTTGAAATAGTTATGAACAAACTTAGTGCTCACTTTGTGCCCAAAAGAAATGTGATTCGTGAGAGGGCTTGTTTTCACAAACGTGCTCAGAGTGTGGGAGAATCTGTGGAGTCATTTGTGCGCAGCCTGTATGAATTAGCTGAATTCTGTGAGTTTGGTGTTGCTAAAGAAGAGCAAATCAGAGACAGAATAGTCATAGGAATTGCAGATGCTAGGTCTCACTGAAGCTACAGTTGTAGGCTGAATTAATATTAGATGGGGCTATTAGGATGGCCCGCCAGAGTGAACTGGTGAAAAAGCAAAGTGCTGATCTGAGGTCTGAGAGTATTGTGGATGAAGTGCAGCAGTTCAGGAGAGCTGCAGGTGAAAAGCACAGTGTGAGCGGTAGACCAAGGGCAACAGATAGGCCCAGAAGCAGATGGGCGCAACAGGCTCGCTGCACTCGGTGTAAGCGTACCCATGATCAGAATGTCATATGCCCCACTAAAGATAAAAAAATGAGTACAACGTGTAACCGAATGGGTCCTTTTGAAGTGGTGTGTAAAACTGAATAAATTAAGGAGATGCAGGTGGATAGTGACCAGGAGGGTCAAAAAGTGTCCTTTGTAGGGTCTGTTGTTGAACGGTCTGGTTCAGACGAAGATTGACGGGTTACCCTTACTGTAATGGGAGCCAAGGTTGCCTTCAAGATTGACACGGGAGCAGACATCACTGTTATGTCCCTTGCATCATTCATAAAACTGCCTTGAAAGTTACAACGAAAGTTCATAGTCCTGGTGGCCACATTGATTGTGCAGGGAAATTTCTTGCCAGCTGTGAGTACAAGCAGAGGAAATTCACTGTGCGGGTACATGTAATTAGAGGTCAGTGTGTTAACAACCTATTGAGCAGGAAAGCAGCCTGAGGTTTGGTCCTTGTCGCCAGTGTGAATGAGATTTCGGAAGACATGTTGGGTGAATTAGGCCTACTGAATTGCAACCCAGTCCGTATATCACTTAAAAGTGATGCAGTCCCATAGAGCATTACTACTCCTCTTAGAATTCCATTCCCGCTCATGCCTCAAGTGGAGAAGGAACTTCTGCATATGAAGAATATGGGAGTTATTGAAGAGGTTGTTGAAGCAACTGACTAGCTCCCCGAAACTGGCTAGGGTGAAGTTCTTCTCTACACTGGATGCTTCTAGCGGCTTCTGGCAGATACCTCTAGATCTACAGTGCCGCAAACTGACTACCTTCATTACACCGGTAGGTCGGTTTTGCTTCTGCAGACCCCCTTCGGGATATCCTCTGCTCCTGAAATCTTTCAAAGAGGGATGAGTTCCCTCCTAAGGGACCACGAGGGCACGGCAGTCGTCATTGACGTAATTTTAGTATATGGGTCTACATTGGAAGAACATGATTGGCGATTGAGCTGTGTGTTGCAGACCATTAGAGAGTCTGGGCTGAAATTTAATAAAGAGAAAAGCCATTTTAAAAAATCTCAGTTACGTTACTTTGGGCATATCATCAATGGAGATGGCATCAAGCCAGACCCTAATAAAATCCTTGCTATTGAACAGATGAAAAGTCCTTCTGATGTACACAAGCTGAGACAAATATTGGGCCTTGTGAATTATATGGGCAGGTTCCTTCCAGATTTCTCCACAGTACTACACCATATCACAGAGTTGTTGAAGAAGGATGTTTGCTGGGTCTGGGGTCCTTCACAGGAAGAAGCTTTTGTACAGGTCAAGTCCTTGCTGGGGTCTGCCCCAGTATTACGGTTCTACGACCCTTCTAAAAAGACTGTGGTTAGTGCTGATGCAAGCCGTTATGGGCTAGGGGCTTCCCTCCGGCAGCTAAATGAGAACAAACTACAGCCCATCACCTACTGTTCCCGTACACTGATGAAATACGCCCAAATTGAAAAAGAGTGCCTGGCTGCAGTTTGGTCCTGTAAGCGCTTCCAGCATTACTTAGTGGGTTTAGAGAAATGTAGTCTTTAGACTGACCATAAACCGCTAGTCCCTCTAATCAACTTCTATGATATTGACAAAACACCCTAAGATGCCAGAGACTTCTGATGAGGCTGCTCAGGTTTAACTTCCAGGCAGTGCATGTGCCGGAGAAACAACTGGTAGTGGCAGATACACTTTCCAGGCTCCTGCTGGCTGCTGCTAAAGTATCTTCAACGGAATCAGATGTGAAAGTGTAAGTGGATTCAGTTCTGGCATCCAAATCCATTTTGTCAGGGAAGCTAGAGCAAATAAGAAAGGAGACACATTTAGATACAGACCTTTAAGAAGTTATTAAGTACATAAAAGAAGGTTGTCCCGAGAGCCAGGCAGCCTGGATATCTTCAAGTTCTTACCAATCAGAGAGGATGCAGCTCACGGAGCTGGATGGGTTGGTGCTGTTCCAGGACCGCATTGTTATTCCTGTTAGCAGGTGGCAGGAGATGTTAAGCAGGATTCATGATGGCCACTTGGGCATTACAAAGTGCAGATAAAGGGCAGCTATGGCAGTATGGTGTCCTGGGATCAGTTCTGACATTGCAAGCCACGTGTCAAAATGTGCCTATTGCCAGGAACACCGGCCTACTCAGAGAAGGAAGCCCTTGATTTATACTCTGCTGCCTGCAGGCCCATCACAGAAAATAGCTGCTGATTTGTGCGAACTGCATGGGAAAAAGTACCTAGTCGTGATTGACTACTATTCCAGGTATTTGGAGATTGCACCCTTGAATGAGATCACCAGTCAAGCCGTTATCACTCGTCTCAAGAGCTTGTTCGCATAACAATGGAGTTAGTGAGTTATAACGGAATGCAGTTTGCTTCCATGGAGTTCAGTTCTTTCAGCAGTGAATATGATTTTGTCCATTCTACATCAAGTCCGCTTTACCCGCAGGCCAATGGAATGGCTGAAAGGGCAGTTCAAACAACAAAGTTCATTTTGAAGCAATCTGAGCCGTACCTAGCTCTCTTGGCCTATAGGGCGACCCCCATCCAAGCCACGGGTGTTGCCCGGCTCAGCTGATGCTACGACGTCAGATTCACACCACTTTACCCTCTGTGGGTGTCTTCCAGCCAATCAGCTCTGTTTCTCGGGAAGAGGTCCTTAGGAGGGATGAAGAGGCTAAAAGGGGTTATTGATTCTTCTATGACATAAACACTCTGTAAGGCCCTTGCAGGAGCTGAATGTGGGGCAAAGTGCCAGAGTTAAACTGGATGAGGAGAAGAAATGGAAGACGCCTGCTACGGTAATTGGACGCTTTTCAGAACCAAAGTCTTATGTAGTCCTTACTGATGGAGGGACAGTCACACGTCGAAATAGAAGACATCTTCAGCCAGTACCTGAGAGTTTGGGACTGGATGCCTCAGGGTCCACCACCGGTGAAATCCCCTGTTTTAAGAGGGGTGCCTTCCCCTCAGCAAGATCACAGCGGGGATACTTCTTTGCTTCCAGCAGACTCTCAATCACCTTCTTCTGTATCAGAGGACAGTTCATGTAAAATGATGTAAAGGGGAAGAGTGGTGAAACTTCCAGCCCGATATCGGGATTAGCACTAGTTATAGCAGTGACCAGAAGAATGGGCAGAATAATCACATGGTCATTGTTGACTAGGGTAGTCTACCCCAATGTTCAAGTCAGGATTGTATTTCTTGTTGTTCATATATATTCTTTTTAACATGTTATTTGGTATACACTAAACAAAACTATTTTTGTATGCTTCTTGTATACCTTGTTATTTGATGTATTCTTAAAAAAAATAATGTATGCTTTGTCCTTTGAAAAAGGGGAAGATGTGATGAGAGTGGGAGGTGATGTCACCGGATCGGGGCGTGGCTTATAGCCGTTATTGTCTATGTCACAGTTACTAAGTTAGATGTGGTGTACAAGCTGTATACTTCTATGCTCTGCAATAAAATAGCATTGTACCTTCTATGCTGTGTCCTGCATCTCATTACAGTTTTTATGTTCTTCATTGATGTCACTAGTTATTAAAATAAACCTTCCTCCTGCCTTGTTACATTTAATAACAGTTCTAAGGTCAGGTGTTAATAGACTTATTTACATTCCTTGTGATACCAATTCTACCTGTAATTTTATGATCAGTAAATTAGGTATTAAAGGGACATGAAGGACCAATAATAAAATAATATGTTAAAACATTTAATTATTGGACTGTTGCTTGAACAGAACACAGAGCAACAGAACAAGAGGTTAAGTAGATGGCTAAAATCAACTACAGACCATTAATGCACTGGCAGTCTAGAGCTCACTTTATCTAGTTCTCTACAAGCAACAGTGCAATAATAAAATTTTGGGCCAGATTACAAGTGGAGCACTATTTAATTCTCCTGCTCATATTATGAGTTCAAAGTAAACTATTTTTGCTCTCATGAACCCGAAAAGCGCAAAAAGCTGAACTTACAATATCGTGTGTGTTCACATATTCCCCCATAGAAGTCAATGGAGAAAAAAAAGTGGAAAAAAAACCTTAACACCCCACTCTTGCGCAAACACAATTGCATATTCTCATGTGAGCTAACCCGACATAAAAATATGAATATTTCACATTCCAATGTTCTGCACATAACATAATATTTATTCATTTAGTCATATTTAAATATTTCTACATATATCTGATGATATTTTAAACATATACTGTATATATATGATTATACATAGGTGTAGATATATACAGGTATATATAGGAATATCTATTTAGAAATACTTAGCTTTGTGCAGAACATTGGTATGTCAAATATTTACAGTAAATACACACTATAACACTTTATTAAATATAAATATTGCATTAATATGTTTTTACATGTTTTCATCTACTTAACTGCTAAGGGCTCCAATGCACTTATGTATATATGTCTATATGTGTACATGTGTATTTTTATGTTTATATATATGTATTTATGTGTTTATATGTGTATATATGTATTTACAGACATAAATATACATGTAAAAACATATAGCAAGATTTCAAGTTACGCGGCAAATCAATTGTGAAAACACTGTGCGCGTTTAGGTTTTTGCACATTTTTGGTTGCACAGGTATTAGAAGTTGCAAAATAACTTATTTTGCGCACGCGTTAAGCCGCGTAATGCAAACAGCCAAATTGCGTGCGCATTCACGTATTCACTATAGAAGTCAATGGAGAAGACAAATAGAAAAAGAAAAACACAAAAATCCTAATGTTAGGTTAGGAAAAGTCCAGAAGACCCAAATGCTAGGGCGAACTTAAACAACACCCTTGCACTCTGAGTTTAATCCAGGATGTGACCCCACGACAACCTCTAAAAAACAATGTACTCACAATATGGAGCAGGGTTAGCCTGAGTCCAAAGTAATTCAAGATATCAGCCAAATAGACTTCTGAGTAAGGAACTGGTTACAGGAAAAGTCTTCCACAGAATCAGGAGAGCAGGGATAGTCACTTATACTCAGACAGAGGAAGGGTAAACAAGAAACAGTTAATAATGCAGGAGTAGGTAACTTGTTATCAGGCAGTTTGAGGGTTAAAACTGTGTAGTCAGTCCTTGAAGAGTTTGGCAACAGGTTATCAGGCAGTTTGTAGGTTTATACTGAGTAGTCAGTACATGCAGAGTTAGATAACAGGATAACAGGTAGTTTGAGGATTAATACAGATTAATCAGTACTTGCAGGGATTGGCAACAGGTTGTCATGCAGTATGAGAGTTTCACAGAATAGACAGTCTTTGCAATGTTTGGCAGCAGGATATCAAGCAGATTGAAGGTTTACACTGAAATAACAGTATTTGCAGAGTTTTGGCAACAGGTAAACAAGCAGATTGAGAGATTCACAGAATAAATAGTACTTGCAATGTTCGGCAACAGGTTATCAGGAAGTAGAGGATTAACCCAGGATAGTCAGTCTTTGCAGAGTTTGGCAGTTAGAGAGATTCCACAGCAAAGTCCTCACAGGAGCCACAAAGAGTAACAAACAAATGGGCCCTGAAGAAACAGGAAGCCCGGAATAAAAAGCCTGGTCGTGACATCATCAGAAAGGGGCGGTTCAGACAACCTGTCAATCAAGCACACAGAGAGGACTGCCAGAGCTTCCCAGGGGCTGAGCGTGACAGTGCCCCCTCCTCAAGGACCCCTCCGGGGGACCGACCGGGCCTGGCAGGGTATTTCTTGTGAAAAGACTTGTCAAGAGCTGGAGCATGAACGTGAGAGGCCGGTTCCCAAGATCGTTCAGAGATAGGATAACCCTTCCAATGGACCAGGTAGTACAGCCGATTGCCCCGTAGCTTGGAATCCAGAATCTGGCTGACTTCAAACTCAGAAGTTCCCTCTACGGAAAGTGGAGGAGGTGGTTTACTCCTGATAGAGTACCGATTGTAGATAACTGGCTTGAGTAGGGAGACATGAAACACTGGATGGATCTTTAGAGTCTTGGGTAAGGCCAGGCAGTATGCAGAAGAACAAACTTTGGAAACAATTTGAAAAGGTCCAATGTACTTAGGACCCAACTTAGTACAAGGTTGTTTTAGACGTATGAATCTGGTGGATAAAAATACTCTGTCTCCAGTACGAAGTAAAGGAGCCTTGCACCTTCTGCGATCAGCATATTTCTTATGTCTTAAGGAAGAAGAAAGTAGATTTTGACGAATGAGTTGCCAGTGGTTACTGAGATTTTTCACTATACGATCTGCTGCAGGGACTTCAGTAGAACTGTAAATCATAGGAAAGGTTCTAGGTTCAAAACCATAAGCTGCCTTAAAGTGAGAGGTCTGTAATGAGGCGTTATAACGTGAGTTGTGAGCTAATTCCGCCAAAGGCAATAACTGAGACCAGTTGGAGTGGTGATGGTCTACATAATGTCTAAGAAAAGATTCCAAGGCTTGATTTACACGCTCAGTCTGTCCGTTGGATTGAGGATGATGTGCAGTAGAAAGAGATATGTTGATTCCAAAGTGCTTACAAAAAGACCTCCAAATTTGGAAACAAATTGGACTCCACGATCTGAGACTATGTCAGTGGGAAAACCATGTAAACATGATATATGTAGAACAAAGTGTTCAGAAAGTCTTTGAGCTGAAGGCAAGCCTGGAAGAGCTATGAAGTGAACAGACTTGGAGAACCGATACAGCACTACCCAAATGGTAGTATTTCCAGCAGAAACAGGAAGATCTGTAACAAAGTCCATGGATAAGTGAGACCAAGGGTAATGAGGAATAGGAAGAGGGTGTAATAGACCAAACAGTCGATGAGAAGATTGTTTGTTCAAAGCACAAGATCTACAAGCAGCAATATAATCCTTAACATCCCTCCTCATAGTGGACCACCAAACATGCTGCTTCAGTTTCCACAAAGTATTGGTTACTCCAAGATGACCTGCTGAAATGTTGTCGTGAGCCCAACGTAGAAGCTTAAGACGTAATCCTTTGGGTACATACAGGATACCAGAAGGTAGTTTGCAAGAAGATGGTACACGGACTTGAGCAGCATGTAAAGCCTGTATTGGAAAAGAAGATACTTGAGCCAAAACTTTGACTGGACGTAGTATAGGTTCAGAATCCAATGGAGAAGGTTCAGAAGATTGGAACTGCCTAGATAAAGCATCTGCCTTGGAGTTTTTTGAACCAGGAACATAGGAAAGTACAAAATTAAACCTGGAGAAGAACAAGGCCCACCGAGCCTGACGAGGATTGAGACGTGTAGCTGTTTGGAGGTATAAAAGATTCTTGTGAAAAGGTTGACTGGTACCCTAACCAATGCCTCCATTCTTCCAAAGCTAATTTTATAGCCAAAAGCTCCTTATTGCCCACATCATAATTTAACTCAGCAGGATTTATCTTGCTGGTAGTCGGATCACGTTGGGAGAGAACAGCTCCAGCTGCTATAGATGAAGCGTCAACCTCAAAAATAAACTGGAGATCAGGAATTGGATGACTGAGAAGAGGTGCAGAAGAAAATGCTGATTTTAGCATTTCAAAAGCCTGTACTGCCGAAGAGGACCAGTTCTTACAATTTTGCCCTTTCTTAGTAAGGGCGAACTTAAACAACACCCTTGCACTCTGAGTTTAATCCAGGACGTGACCCCACGACAACCTCTAAAAAACAATGTAATCATGATATGGAGTAGGGTTAGCCTGAGTCCAAAGTAATTCAAGATATCAGCCAAATAGACTTCTGAGTAAGGAACTGGTTACAGGAAAAGTCTTCCACAGAATCAGGAGAGCAGGGTAAACAAGAAACAGTTAATAATGCAGGAGTAGGTAACTTGTTATCAGGCAGTTTGAGGGTTAAAACTGTGTAGTCAGTCCTTGAAGAGTTTGGCAACAAGTTATCAGGCAGTTTGTAGGTTTATACTGAGTAGTCAGTACATGCAGAGTTAGATAACAGGATAACAGGTAGTTTGAGGATTAATACAGATTAATTAGTACTTGCAGGTATTGGCAACAGGTTGTCATGCAGTATGAGAGTTTCACAGAATAGACAGTCTTTGCAATGTTTGGCAACCGGATATCAAGCTGATTGAAGGTTTACACTGAAATAACAGTATTTCCACAGTTTTGGCAACAGGTAAACATGCAGTTTGAGAGTTTCACAGAATAGACAGTCTTTGCAATGTTTGGCAACAGGATATCAAGCAGTTTGAAGGTTTACACTGAAATAACAGTATTTGCAGAGTTTTGGCAACAGGTAAACATGCAGTTTGAGAGTTTCACAGAATAGACAGTCTTTACAATGTTTGGAAACAGGATATCAAGCAGTTTGAAGGTTTACACTGAGTAAACAGTATTTGCAGAGTTTTGGCAATAGGTAAACAAGCAGATTGAGAGATTCACAGAATAAATAGTACTTGCAATGTTCGGCAACAGGTTATCAGGAAGTAGATGATTAACCCAGGATAGTCAGTCTTTGCAGAGTTTGGCAGTTAGAGAGATTCCACAGCAAAGTCCTCACAGGAGCCACAAAGAGTTACAAACAAACGGGCTTTGAAGAAACAGGAAGCCCGGAATAAAAAGCCTGGTCATGACATCATCAGGAAGTGGCGGCTCAGACAACCTGTCAATCAAGCACACAGAGAGGATTGCCAGAGCTTCCCAGGGGCTGAGCGTGACACCTAATCTGTTGTGCAAAGTCAATGACATATTCTCATCGAAAAGTGTACATGAAAATGCAATTATTTCATATTGCGAAAATGTTTTTGTAATGGAATATGATAGTGTAGTGACCCCTAGTGGGAATGGAGCATATTAAGGGCTGTAGCCTGGCAGGGATAAGAATGTGAAGGATAGTATGGAGGTGCAACAATGTTGCAGTTTAAGGGGAGTGACTCATCTGGGGTTTAAGAGCAGATGTTCTGGAGAGTTCTGCCTCTTTCCTGCGGTGTTCTTCCAGAAGATAGAGTTGCTGAGATTGCTGTTTGTCATGAATCGTGCCAGGCAAGTGTCTGTTCCTCCTAAACGATTCAGGGGTGGGTCCCCAGGCGGTAGTAGTGCCCCTGTAAAGGAAAAGAGAGTGGTTAATGTGGAAGTGACCCTTTCAACTCAAGGGGGGATATCCCATGCGGGTAGGGTTCTGGGGCTCCCTCTACCATTCCTCCCGATTCCCCATCCTTGTATGAGGTGGCTGAGTCGAGTTTAGGGGAGTTTGAGGAAGGTGAGGTAATGGAGGAACCTGAGGATGTGAATTTGGATAATGCCCAGGATCCTGGACCTAGTGGCCTAGGGTCCGGGACTCATCCTGTGCCTGGGCCTAATCCCATGCTGAGCAATGCTCTGTCTGCAGGTGTGCATGCCCTGCCTACCGAGGCTGCAGCAAGGCCTGCAGGTGGCTTTGCTCCTGCAGGCCTTGGTGGCGGCGGTCTTACAAGGGAGTAGGCCTTTTCTGTCTGAGCCTAATATGGGGCCTAATGTAAGGCCTGGCGTGGGGCCCAGTTTTGGGCCTACTTGTCCCGGGTTTGGGCCTCCCATGGGTCCACATGGTGGGCCTTCAGTGACAGGGCCTATGCTACACTTTGGGCATAGTCTCGGGCCTACTTGGCCTGGTTTTAGGCCTTCCGTGGGGCCGGCCAGACGGCAGTGACAGGGTCCATAGGGCCTAGCATGGGCATTGCTTCACACCTAGTTGGCCTGGTTTTGGGCCTTACATGAGCCTGGCCTGGGGGCCTTCGATGGCGGGGCCTTCGGGCCTTGCTGCAGGGCCTCTTCCAGCTGGGCCTGTTGCTAGCAGCAGCCCTTACGAGGTGGAGAGGTGCGCAGGCCTTCCGGTGACGTCTAGTGGTAAAGTTGTTTTGCGCCGAGGCCCCGAGGCGAGCTTTTGTTCTGGCATTTGCGGGCGCGTTGTGCGTGAGTGAACTGGTAGCGCCGGTGGCTCACGTGTCAGGGAAATATGTTCTGCTTCAGTGCATGAGTCTGCAGTTCTACTTTTTGTCCCCCGGTCTAAGACGGACCAGGATGGTAAGGGCACTTGGTTGACTTTGGCTGGGAAAGGTGGTGGTGTCGCCTGTCTGGTCCGAGTGTTGTCTGAGTTTCTGAAGGTACACCCTACAGGGGGGAGGCAATTCTTAATCCATGCGGATGGTTCTTCGCTGTCGGTCTACTAGTTCAAAAGAGTACTGAGGGCAGTGGCTGTGAGCATAGGCCTCAATCCGCATAATATAGGGACGCACTCCTTCAGGATTGGCGCAGCAATGTCGGCAGCTGCAGAAGGACAGTCTGCTGAGGGTATTAGGCTCTTAGAGAGATGGCGTTCAGACAGGTACAAGCTGTATGTTAGGCCATTGTCGCAATAGCTTGTGGTATTTTGTTTGTATGTAAATTTAGCAAGTTTTACCATTGTTTTTTCAGGTTCTGCTCCAGGGGCTGTGCGCATATGGATAGTGGGTCATTCATATGTCCACTAGGCGTCCATTCAGGCTACCCCTTCATCAGGGGGTCAGCAGTTAGGTTTCCTTTTAGCCAAGGCATCAGTTAGATGGTTGGGTCATAGGGGGATGCGCTGGCGTGAACTCCCGACGTTGCTCCAAGATGCGCATAGGCAATGGGGTAGGCCCCAGATAGTGGTGTTGCCCTTGGGAGGGAATGATGTTAGTGAGACCCCAGTTTTGGATCTCATCAGAATCATTCAGGCTGATATAGCCTGGTTGAGAACATGTTACCCGGGTGTCCGCTTGGGGTGGTCCAATGTGGTGGCATTGGAGACACATAGGTTCAGCGGGTGCAGGGTACAGGATTAGAAAGAAGGTCAACAGAGAAGTGGGGAAGACTGTATGCGGGTCGCAGAGGTTTGTGGTTCAGCACCCTAATCTGTCCGCTGACCAGAAGGTCTTATAGCGCCCGATGGTGTGCACTTATCCGAGGTGGGTTTAGACCTATTCTTGGGTAATTTGAGAGCTGCTTTGGCCACCCAACTTTAAGTTGTGTGTGAGGTGGCGGCAAGAGTCTCTTGTTGATATGGTGGTGAGAGGTAGCGGCCTAATTTGAAGCTTTGGGGTGGAGTGATTGGTCAGGCTGGAGGAAAGGCGACGTCACTAGTTCCGAGCCTAGGGTGCCTTTTCCTCACAGGTAGGCAGACCAGGAGAACTCCTCCTAACCCCCTTGGCTAACATCTGATGTGGCGGAGTCATCCGGGGGACTCCATTATATCCTAAAACAAATTTGGGCCCTCCCAATGTAGGAGTTAATGGTAGGGACTCATGTCTACCAAGCATATTTGCATATGCGGTTGGTTACCGAGTAACCTCCTAGGGTGACCGTTCACACTAGTAAATAAAAATAATAAATGCGACCTGTTGGTCTTCCTCCATCTCTGTTGTCGTGTCCATTATTTTTGGGAATTGATGGGGGTAATAAAGTTATTAAGTTAAGTTTTGAGTTATTCACTGGTATCCCGGAGTAGGCTATTCAGTCCTTATGATAGTGTAGTGACCCCTAGTGGGAATGGAGCATATTAAGGGCTGTAGCGTGGCAGGGATAAGAATGTGAAGGATAGTATGGAGGTGCAACAATGTTACAGTTTAAAATGAGTGACTCTCCTGGGGTTTAAGAGCAGATGTTCTGGAGAGTTTTGCCTCTTTCCTGCAGTGTTCTTCCCAAAGTTGGAGTTGCCCACCCTCCTTTCCCTAGAAAATAAATAATTTGGACGGCATGAGAATCGGCTACTGTGTATGCTTTAATTTACACGGCGGGGGTAGGTTTAGTCAAGCTAGCCTTGGGTAAGCCCGTGTTCGTAATATTTTGACCTCCACCAGTTTCTTATTTGGGTCTCTTTCGGCAGTCAAGAGCTGGGCCCTAGCTGCGAAAGGTAGTAGCCTAATTTGAAGCGGGTGACCGTTCATACTAGTTAATTAAAATAATAAATGCGACCTGTTGGTCTTCCTCCATCTCTTTTGTCATGTCCATTATTTCGGGGAATTGATGGGGGGTAATTAAGTTATTAAGTTAAGTTTTGAGTAATTCACTGGTATCCCGGAGTAGGCTATTCAGTCCTCATGTTCTATTTATTTATAAATAAATATTTATCTATAAATGTGATGATTTTTGGACTGATATATCTATTTATAGCCAGATATATATATTAATATATATGTCTAGATATCTCGAGATCTATAAGCGAAAAATCCCTGAGATATTGTTTAATGTGCATAAGATTGTAATGTGAAATATTGTCATTATCCCCATAGTTAAACATATAAATATACATATAAATCCATGTTTCTTTATGTTTGTGTATGTATGTCAATGTTAAATCCATGCGTCAGCTTTTTTTTTTATAACACCTGAGATCTCATATCTTTGATCCCTTATAACTTTTTGTGTGCAATATATTTTTTAAATAATTTTTATTAGACATTGTTAGTATGAGTGTAACTGTACTTTGTAATGTATTTTTGAAGTGTTTCGTGAAACTTTTATGTTGCCCAAAACCTTTAATTGCAGCTCTTCGAGCAAGGAAAGGATTGTTGTGTAAAAGGTGGAAGTGCGCACGCAATCACGATTATTTGTAATATTTGTAATACCTGAACAATAGAAATTGATTGCGAAAAGACCATTTTGCACTCTGAAAAATCAGAAAGTGCGACTTTTAATCTTGCTGATAATTACATGTGTGTGTGTATATATATATATATATATATATATATATATACACACACATATACATGTTTAGACATGTATATGTATGTGTCTCTATGTTAAAGCCCTTTGCCTGTCTTTTCTTTCTCTAACTCCTGAGATCTCATATCTTTGAGCCTTTATACATTTTGTGTGCAATATTTTTTTTTATTCATTTATATTAAATGGTGTTATTATGAGTGTAACTATACTTTGAAACATATTTTTGATGTGTTTTGTGCAACTTTTTAGTTTTGCGAAACAGTTAACCAGAGCTCCGAAGTCACGTTAATCATTCTAGCGTAAATTGCAATTGCGCTTTCAACAAGTAATAGCGGTAGTCTGAAGATGTAGCGTATCATGTCTGCTGCACATCAATAAATGCCGACAGCATATGTCCCTGCTTTTCAACAACAGATATCAAGAGAACAAATATAAATTGATAATAGTAAACTAGAAAGTTATTTAAAACCGCATGCTCTATCTGAATCATGAAAGAAAAATGTTGGGTTCCATATTTATTTATTACCTTTAAGTTATTTAATGAAATACTATGGCCTCTATTTATCAAGGTCTGTCGGACCTGATCCGATAGTGCGGATCAGGTCCGACAGACATCGCTGAATACGGCAAGCAATACGCTCGCCGTATTCAGCATTGCACCAGCAGCTCACAAGAGCTGCTGGTGCAACGCCGCCCCCTTCAGACTCGCGGCCAATAGGCCGCCAGCAGGGAGGTGTCAATCAACCCAATCGTACTCAATCGTGTTGATTTCCGGCGATGTCTGTCCGCCTGGCAGCAGTCTTTGTGACCGCTGCTTCATAACTGCTGTTTCTGGCAAGCCTGCAGGCTCGCCAGAAACACGAGGCATCAAGCTCCATTCGGAGCTTGATAAATATCCCCTATGGGCTAGATTACAAGTTGATCACAATCAATAGCGCATCTTGTGCTAGGCATCCTGCAAGGATTAACACACAATCTAGTATTACAAGTGGATAGGTAAAAATGTTAAACAAAACATTTTAACATGGCTGAAACTTTTTTAGAGTGCCCTATAAGTTTTATAAATAGTGCAGAATGTGTTATTTGTGCTTGTATTACAAGTGTTGTGTTCGTGCACAATCCATAATATTGCTTTAAAATTGTGTATTTTTTGAGATCTGAAGTAAACATTTATTGCTTGCTAGTTTGCATAACAAAAAACACATGAAAAAGCTATGGGGGAAAATGCTATTTCAGCATAAAGGGAGTTAGGGCTCGATGATTGAAAGCTCTCTGGGCTGGCGAGATTATTAAAGAATGCTCGCCAGTCCATCTATTTCCCTGGTGGAATGATCTAAAGCCACTTTTTACCCTGAAAACAGGGTGTCTCGCTAAGGGACATATACTGCATTTTCATATGAAATGTGCAGAATAAAATTCATATTTTAAACATCATACAAAACAAATATTGCACAGCGTAAATCGTAATTTTATTACACTGGATGTGCAAAAAATCACACAGAAATTTGTACTTATAAATACAAAATGCAATATGGGCGTTCCATGGGTGTATATGAAATTGTCTCTCTAATTCCTGCGTAATTCTATAAAGATTTTCGCACTGCAGATCTCACAGTTTTTTCTCGCCAACTAAAAGGTGGTGAGCTTTTCTCAAAACAATACGAACACTTATAACCCCAAAAGAAAAACAAATGCATACTAAAATATAGGCGAATGTAAGATGCTATATGCAGAAAGCAGCGTAATGTGATTTAGATCAGCTGCAGAATTTAATTTTAAAGTGCTCCCCCTGCTCCCTGCTAACTTCGCACTAATGAACGAAGTGTCCCTATCCAGCGAGCTCCATTACTTTTAATAGGAGCCATCTCACCATTCGCGGGGACTGCCCCTTTTTTACGAAAATTAAACCAGGGCAGCCCTGCGAGAGTCGGCGAGAAAAAGTAGATTTCAGCAAAAATTTTATCATCGAGCCCATAAAACCCAAAAATTTTTCTTTCATAATTCGATTGGGGAATATGATTTTAAAAAAACTTTCCAGTTTGTTTCTATTATGGAATATGTTTTATTCTCTTGGTATCCTTGGTTGAAGGTGAATAACAGTTCCAGTCTGGCCAGGCAAGTGTTTATTGTTTCATTTATAAGTGTGTTTTTTTTTAAAAAAATCCTTGTTTATTTAATTTTATTATATTTATTTTTTGGGGATTCCCTTTATGTATATATGTATGTATATAGACTAGTCATTGCTAATGGTCAGTCTATTTGTATGCTTTTATGCATGTAGATTCTATCGTTATCTTCTTCCAACTGTTATTATTGTAGTCCCAAATATTTGTTATATATATATATATATATATATATATATATATATATAAATATATACTGTATATATATATTTATTATTTTATTTGTTTTATTCTTCATATAGAAGAGTTATCATAACTGAGAACTAGTGCTGTTTTTTTCCTTCTTTTTTCACTTTGTTGAAAAGGATAACTAGGTAGGCTCAGAATCAGCTGATTGGTGGCTGCACATATATGCCTCAAGTTATTGGCTCAGCTTATGTGTTCAGCTAGCTCCCATTAATGCATTGCTGCTTCTGCAACAAAGGATACCAATAGAATGAAGCAAATTAGATAATAAAAGTTAATTGGAATGTTGTTTAAAATTGTATTCTCTATCTGAATCATGAAATAAAAAATTGGGTTTCATGTCCCTACTTTTTTTTTTTTGGCATAATTAAATGGATATTATATATGACAAAAGTGGGATTAAGAAGGGGTCATATACAGTATATATATATATATATATATATATATATATATATATATATATATACTGTATATATGTCTGTATGTGTGTGTGTATGTATGTGTAAAGTGTTTAATGCTTACATTTCATTGAATAGTGTAGCACACAACTAAATAAAGAACTCTACCACTAGATCAGATTTCTTTTTATGCTCCATTGACTTAGCGCTCAAGCAATATCCAACATGAATGTTACTGCTTGCCCCTACTACAGAAGTCTATTATGTGAGGGGTTTAACGCACCAGCACTATCTGGCATGCAGATGTTAGTGTTTACTAAGCTATAGCTTGCGTGCTAAAAAATAAAAATAACTTGAAACATGAATGTAATAATGCAAGCAGTATGGATTGAGCTTGAGCGATGTTAACGGACAATAGTGCTAACATTATTGTGCTCCATTTGTTTTCTAGGCCAATGTATATAAAAGTTAAAATAACATAATTTATGTAAGAACTTACCTGATAAATTCATTTCTTTCATATTAGCAAGAGTCCATGAGCTAGTGACGTATGGGATATACATTCCTACCAGGAGGGGCAAAGTTTCCCAAACCTCAAAATGCCTATAAATACACCCCTCACCACACCCACAAATCAGTTTAACGCATAGCCAAGAAGTGGGGTGATAAGAAAAAAGTGCGAAAGCATAAAAAATAAGGAATTGGAATAATTGTGCTTTATACAAAAAAATCAAAACCACCACAAAAAGGGTGGGCCGCATGGACTCTTGCTAATATGAAAGAAATTAATTTATCAGGTAAGTTCTTACATAAATTATGTTTTCTTTCATGTAATTAGCAAGAGTCCATGAGCTAGTGACGTATGGGATAATGACTACCCAAGATGTGGATCTTCCACGCAAGAGTCACTAGAGAGGGAGGGATAAAATAAAGACAGCCAATTCCGCTGAAAATAATCCACACCCAAAATAAAGTTTAAATCTTATAATGAAAAAAACTGAAATTATAAGCAGAAGAATCAAACTGAAATAGCTGCCTGAAGTACTTTTCTACCAAAAACTGCTTCAGAAGAAGAAAACACATCAAAATGGTAGAATTTAGTAAAAGTATGCAAAGAAGACCAAGTTGCTGCTTTGCAAATCTGATCAACCGAAGCTTCATTCCTAAACGCCCAGGAAGTAGAAACCGACCTAGTAGAATGAGCTGTAATCCTTTGAGGCGGAGTTTTACCCGACTCGACATAAGCATGATGAATTAAAGATTTTAACCAAGATGCCAAAGAAATGGCAGAGGCCTTCTGACCTTTCCTAGAACCGGAAAAGATAACAAATAGACTAGAAGTCTTTCGGAATTTCTTAGTAGCTTCAACATAATATTTCAAAGCTCTAACTACATCCAAAGAATGCAATGATCTCTCCTTAGAATTCTTAGGATTAGGACACAATGAAGGAACCACAATTTCTCTACTAATGTTGTTAGAATTCACAACCTTAGGTAAAAATTTAAAAGAAGTTCGCAACACCGCCTTATCCTGATGAAAAATCAGAAAAGGAGACTCACAAGAAAGAGCAGATAATTCAGAAACTCTTCTGGCAGAAGAGATGGCCAAAAGAAACAAAACTTTCCAAGAAAGTAATTTAATGTCCAAAGAATGCATAGGTTCAAACGGAGGAGCTTGAAGAGCCCCCAGAACCAAATTCAAACTCCAAGGAGGAGAAATTGACTTAATAACAGGTTTTATACGAACCAAAGCTTGTACAAAACAATGAATATCAGGAAGATTAGCAATCCTTCTGTGAAAAAGAACAGAAAGAGCAGAGATTTGTCCTTTCAAGGAACTTGCAGACAAACCTTTATCCAAACCATCCTGAAGAAACTGTAAAATTCTCGGAATTCTAAAAGAATGCCAGGAAAAATGATGAGAAAGACACCAAGAAATGTAAGTCTTCCAGACTCTATAATATATCTTTCTAGATACAAATTTACGAGCCTGTAACATAGTATTAATCACAGAGTCAGAGAAACCTCTTTGACTAAGAATCAAGCGTTCAATCTCCATACCTTTAAATTTAAGGATTTGAGATCCTGATGGAAAAAAGGACCTTGCGACAGAAGGTCTGGTCTTAACGGAAGAGTCCACGGTTGGCAAGAGGCCATCCGGACAAGATCCGCATACCAAAACCTGTGAGGCCATGCTGGAGCCACCAGCAGAACAAACGAGCATTCCTTCAGAATCTTGGAGATTACTCTTGGAAGAAGAACTAGAGGCGGAAAGAGATAGGCAGGATGATACTTCCAAGGAAGTGACAATGCATCCACTGCTTCCGCCTGAGGATCCCTGGATCTGGACAGATACCTGGGAAGTTTCTTGTTTAGATGAGAAGCCATCAGATCTATTTCTGGAAGTCCCCACATTTGAACAATCTGAAGAAATACCTCTGGGTGAGGAGACCATTCGCCCGGATGTAACGTTTAGCGACTGAGATAATCCGCTTCCCAATTGTCTATACCTGGGATATGAACCGCAGAAACTAGACAGGAGCTGGATTCCGCCCATACCAGTATTCAAGATACTTCTTTCATAGCCAGAGGACTGTGAGTCCCTCCTTGATGATTGATGTATGCCACAGTTGTGACATTGTTTGTCTGAAAACAAATGAATGATTCTCTCTTTAGAAGAGGTCATGACTGAAAAGCTCTGAAAATTTCACGGAGTTCCAAAATATTGATTGGTAATCTCACCTCCTGAGATTCCCAAACCCCTTGTGCTGTCAGAGACCCCCAAACAGCTCCCCAACCTGTCAGACTTGCATCTGTTGAAATTACAGTCCAGGTCAGAAGAACAAAAGAAGCCCCCTGAACTAAACGATGGTGATCTGTCCACCACGTCAGAGAGTGTCGTACAATCGGTTTTAAAGATATTAATTGAGATATCTTTGTGTAATCCCTGCACCACTGGTTCAGCATACAGAGCTGAAGAGGTCGCATGTGAAAACGAGCAAAGGGGATCGCGTCCGATGCAGCAGTCATAAGACCTAGAATTTCCATGCATAAGGCTACCGAAGGGAATGATTGTGATTGAAGGTTTCGACAAGCTGAGATCAATTTTAGACGTCTCTTGTCTGTCAGAGACAGAGTCATGAACACTGAATCTATCTGGAAACCTAAAAAGGTTACCCTTGTCTGAGGAATCAATGAACTTTTCGGTAAATTGATCCTCCAACCATGATTTTGAAGAAACAACACAAGTCGATTCGTATGAGATTCTGCTAAATGTGAAGACTGAGCAAGTACCAAGATATCGTCCAAATAAGGAAATACCACAATACCCTGTTCTCTGATTACAGACAGAAGGGCACCGAGAACCTTTGTAAAAATTCTTGGAGCTGTTGCTAGGCCAAACGGCAGAGCCACAAACTGGTAATGCTTGTCTAGGAAAGAGAATCTCAGAAACTGATAGTGATCTGGATGAATCGGAATATGCAGATATGCATCCTGTAAATCTATTGTGGACATATAATGCCCTTGCTGAACAAAAGGCAGTATAGTCCTTATAGTTACCATTTTGAATGTTGGTATCCTTACATAACGATTCAATATTTTTAGATCCAGAACTGGTCTGAAGGAATTCTCCTTCTTTGGTACAATGAAGAGATTTGAATAAAACCCCAGCCCCTGTTCCAGAACTGGAACTGGCATAATTACTCCAGCAAACTCTAGATCTGAAACACATTTCAGAAATGCTTGAGCTTTCGCTGGATTTACTGGGACACGGGAAAGAAAAAATCTCTTTGCAGGAGGCCTTATCTTGAAGCCAATTCTGTACCCTTCTGAAACAATGTTCTGAATCCAAAGATTGTGAATTGAATTGATCCAAATTTCTTTGAAAAAACGTAATCTGCCCCCTACCAGCTGGGCTGGAATGAGGGCCGCACCTTCATGTGGACTTTGGAGCTGGCTTTGGTTTTCTAAAAGGCTTGGATTTATTCCAGACTGGAGATGGTTTCCAAACTGATACCGCTCCTGTGGGTGAAGGATCAGGCTTTTGTTCCTTATTGTGACGAAAGGAACGAAAACGATTATTAGACCTAAATTTACCTTTAGATTTTTTATCCTGTGGTAAAAAAGTTCCTTTCCCTCCAGTAACAGTTGAGATAATAGAATCCAACTGAGAACCAAATAATTTATTACCCTGGAAAGCAAGGGAAAGCAAAGTTGACTTAGAAGACATATCAGCATTCCAAGTATTAAGCCATAAAGCTCTTCTCGCTAAAATATCTAGAGACATATACCTGACATCAACTCTAATGATATCAAAGATGGCATCACAAATAAAGTTATTAGCATGTTGAAGAAGATTAACAATGCTATGAGAATTATGATCTGTTACTTGTTGCGCTAAAGCTTCTAACCAAAAAGTTGAAGCTGCAGCAACATCCGCTAAAGATATAGCAGGTCTAAGAAGATTACCTGAACATAAGTAAGCTTTTCTTAGAAAGGATTCAATCTTCCTATCTAAAGGATCCTTAAAGAAAGTACTATCTGCCGTAGGAATAGTAGTACGTTTAGCAAGAATAGAGATAGCCCCATCAACTTTAGGGATTTTGTCCCAAAACTCTAATCTGTCAGATGGCACAGGATATAATTGCTTAAAACGTTTAGAAGGAGTAAATGAATTACCCAAATTATTCCATTCCCTGGAGATTACTTCAGAAATAGCATCAGGGGCAGGAAAAACTTCTGGAATAACTACAGGAGATTTAAAAACCTTATTTAAACGCTTAGATTTAGTATCAAGAGGACCAGAATCCTCTATTTCTAATGCAATTAAAACTTCTTTAAGTAAAGAACGAATAAATTCCATTTTGAATAAATATGAAGATTTATCAGCATCAACCTCTGAGACAGAATCCTCTGAACCAGAGGAACCATTATCAGAATGATGATGTTCATTTAAAAATTAATCTGAAAAATGAGAAGTTTTAAAAGACCTTTTACGTTTACTAGAAGGAGGAATAACAGACATAGCCTTCTTAATGGATTTAGAAACAAAATCTCTTATGTTAACAGGAACACTCTGAGTATTAGATGTTGACGGAACAGCAACAGGTAATGTAACATTACTAAAGGAAATATTATCTGCATTAACAAGTTTGTCATGACATTCATTACAAACAACAGCTGGAGGAACAGATACCATAAGTTTACAGCAGATACACTTAATTTTGGTAGATCCAGAACCAGGCAGCGTTTTTCCAGAAGTATCTTCTGACAATATGTAATAGAAAAAACAACATATAAAGCAAAATTGATCAAATTCCTTAAATGACAGTTTCAGGAATGGGAAAAAATGCCAGTGAACAAGCTTCTAGCAACCAGAAGCAATAAATAATGAGACTTAAATAATGTGGAGACAATAGTGACGCCCATATTTTTTAGCGCCAAAAAAGACGCCCACATTATTTGGCGCCTAAATGCTTTTGGCGCCAAGAATGACGCCACATCCGGAACGCCGACACTTTTGGCGCAAAAAAACGTCAAAAATGACGCAACTTCCGGCGACACGTATGACGCCGGAAACAGAAAATTTTTTTGCGCCAAAAAAGTCCGCGGCAAGAATGACGCAATAAAATGAAGCATTTTCAGCCCCCGCGAGCCTAACAGCCCACAGGGAAAAAAGTCAAATTTTAAGGTAAGAAAAAAATTGATTTATTCATATGCATTATCCCAAATATGAAACTGACTGTCTGAAATAAGGAATGTTTGAACATCCTGAGTCAAGGCAAATAAATGTTTGAATACATATATTTAGAACTTTATATAAAAGTGTCCAACCATAGCTTAGAGTTTCACAGAAAATAAGACTTACTTACCCCAGGACACTCATCTACATGTAGTAGAAAGCCAAACCAGTACTGAAACGAGAATTAGTAGAGGTAATGGTATATATAAGAGTATATCGTCGATCTGAAAAGGGAGGTAAGAGATGAATCTCTACGACCGATAACAGAGAACCTATGAAATAGACCCCGTAGAAGGAGATCATTGAATTCAAATAGGCAATACTCTCCTCACATCCCTCTGACATTCACTGCATGCTGAGAGAAAAACCGGGCTCCAACCTGCTGCGGAGCGCATATCAACGTAGAATTTAGCACAAACTTACTTCACCACCTCCATAGGAGGCAAAGTTTGTAAAACTGATTTGTGGGTGTGGTGAGGGGTGTATTTATAGGCATTTTGAGGTTTGGGAAACTTTGCCCCTCCTGGTAGGAATGTATATCCCATACGTCACTAGCTCATGGACTCTTGCTAATTACATGAAAGAAACTGACTTTAATAGTGTTCATCTGTTTAATTAGACATGGCTAGCTGTCTTCAGTTATTAATTTAGAGTTGTGTTTAAAAAATAAAATAAAATAAAAAACATTCTCAGATAGTAACCCAATAAAAATATGAAGATATCATTAGGAAAAAGGTCCCCTTAATTTAGTCCACATTAAGATTGACTACAAGAATTACTACTGAATGCTATTTATAAATATTAAAATACATTAAATTGTGCTTTTGCAAGCTCAATATTTGCGCTCCACTAGTTATACCAGCAAACGCATTTGTGCGCTGTTATTAGAAGTGGCCCGCAATGCAAACGCAACCTTTGCATTCGGGAGCCTTGTTCTCATGCTGTGTCACAGCAAAGGGGGGTAAGTCGCGTAGCGATGGGCAGCAAAGGTTAAATATAAATGAATATGAATATTTACATATATATATATATATATATGTGTTTATACACATATTAGCACATAAAAATATATGTATATAAGCATATACATTTATATTTACAGGGAACACACAGTTCGTTAAAGACCGCAATATAAAGGCACTTTCCAGTGCCGTTTTTTTTCTAATATCCCACACCAGCCAACTTTATCCCCTAATAACTGCTTTGTGCAGTTTTTTTTAATTAAAAAAAAATGCTACTTTTTATTTAAAATAAAAATATACCATATACTTTATTTTAATATTTAATTGCTTACGTGAACTTGTAATTGCTTGTTATTTATTATTTGCCCGTAAATGTGCAAATTTGCCCGTTTACGGGCACGCAATAGATTAGTGCTCCACTTGTAATCTAGCCCTAAACAAGTAAAATTATTGAATATATGCAAGGGAGTTTAGGTGGCTCCTTTCACGACTGATCAATGAAGGTTTACATATATTGAGTCTATAATGAAGTATTAGCCCTGAAGGAATGATAACCTTAAAAGGTGGGGCCTTTATCCTAAGCTCATAAGCCATACAGATTATATAGTCAATCCAAATAGTCATAGAGGCTTTGGAAGCGTTCTGCTCCTTCATGGATTCAGAATGAAGAGAAAAAAGTAATTAGTTTTCCTGATATTCTTAGAAGCTTAAAATAACACTCAAGGGCACTAGCTACATAAAGCCTGTGAAACAGATCTTTCTTGTCACAAAAAGGAAATGACAAAGTAACAGTCTCTGAATACATATTCAGTGAATAATATATTTTGGTTAAAAAGGAGAGAAATGGCTTTATCTTTAACCAGATAAGGAGTGAGAACAAAGTTCCTTAGTTCTAATAGCTGTGTAGCTGTTGAGCAACAACTAGAAAAATTCTGTTGATGAAGATGCAAAACTTGAGAACCTAATTGAAGTCCTAGGAAGGAAGGAAATTGCTGATAAACAGAATAAGTTCTTTTCATAGCCAAGAAGGAAGTCAAAGAATCATGGTCAATAGGAATCTTCCACGGAAAGTACTGAAAGAATTCTGACCAAGACATTCAGAAAACAAATAATTACTTCCATGTCTAAACCATCTTGGAAAAGCACAACATCTGTAAAGTTGATATGGAAGCAATAAAAAAAATAAAAAAAAATAAACAGCTTTTCCTTTTACCTAATTGGTAAATTTCCCAGTTAACAAGCTCACACCTGAGTTGAAATCAATTCAGAAAACCTGTTGATTATCACAATCACAGATTCAACAACCATATAATCAATACTCTACTTTTACCCCTTGTTTAATAATACTGAGTATGAGAAACAAGACAACAAACTGGTGCGTTATAGAGTTATAATTAGTGGAGGGGGGGGGGGGGGTACTGCCAGAAGAACCAGATTTAAAAAATATTTTTTTTGCCCCTTGGAGTTATATTATTTCTGCTTCTGTCTTTTTATCCCAAGATAAATTAGAATTTGATTAAAGAAATATCCTAACTGCAAGCATTAAGACATCAGCATTGCAACTGTTGCATGAGCAGTCCTGTTTCTCATACACTTGCAGTGTTGGAAACATTTACATATGTGTTTTACTTAGAATTCAATTCCCCATAAAATATCTAATTATGCATATGGAAAAAATATATCCAATGCAGTTTCATTATTTATTTGCAATGCAGTTTCATTATTTATCCAACCTCCCCATCCAATTACCGCACTATTTCTCTACTCCTCCTTGACTCCTTGTTCCTTTGCAATCTGGATTCCGCCCTCAACACTCCAGAGTGACAGCAATTGTTAAGGTTACTAAAGACCTAATTATAGCAAAACTGATAGGCCAATTCTCTTTGTTAATCCTTCTCAATCTGTCTGCAGCCTTTGATACTGTTAACGATCCTCTCTTGCTCCAAACCCACCAAATCTTTGTCGGGTGATTAGTTTGCGCTGTATAAGTACCCAATAGATAGATAGATATCTTGTGGTTCTCTTCCTATCTTACTCTGGTGCATCCTCTGCCCCTTTATCACTTTCTGTTGGGTTACCACAAGGCTCTGTCCTTGGTCCCCTTCTTTTCTCAATCTATACATCATAATTAGGTTCCGTAATAAAGTCCCACAGGTTTCAATATCATTTGAATGCTGATGACACCCAAATCTACCTTTGCACCACACCTATCCCCTTCCTTGCTAACTCATGTCATTAACTGTCTCTCTAATATTTCATCTTGGATGTCCTCTCACTACCTTAAGCTAAATCTCTCCAAAACTGAGCTCCTTATTTTCCCTCTTCTTCCAAACTTTCAACCCCCCATCTATCTATAACTGCTGATAAAACATTATTACCCCAACCACAAATTTGTCTGATGTCTTGGGGTCACTCTTGACTCATATCTTTAACTCCTCACAACCAGTCTTTGGTCAATTCCTGCCATTTCCACATTTAAAACATCTCCAAAATTTGACACATCCATATACAAGACAAAACTAAGAATTTAATCTGCTCTCTTATAATTTCCTACCTTGACTCAATAGCCTACCTCGCTGCCGTCTATCTCTTTTACAATCCATAATGAATTTCTCTGCCAGGCTGATGTTTCTTACATGTGGCTCTTCATCTGCTGCACCTCTCTGCCAATCCATTCTGCTAGCCTCCAGAATTAAAACATAAAATCTTGACTGACATTCAAGGCCCTCAATAAAAATGTCCCCCCTGCATTCTCAGACCTCCCATCCTTCTCGCTCTGTTCATGACCTCTTTCTCTCCTCCTCCCTTGTCACCTCCTCACATTTCCATCTATTGGACTTCTCCAGAATGGCCCCTATTTTGTGGAACTCTCTGCCTCATTCCACAAGACTCTCCACTAGTTTTGAAAGTTTCAAGTGCTCCTTAAAGACCCAACTGCATACAATATACATTAACCTTTTCTTACCTCTCCTATTTTGTCATCCCCTTGAACCCTCTTAGCATCTCTTGGCAGAGTCCTGTACCCACATGTTCCCTATAAATGATACTTTGCATATCATACCTATGTTTATAGTACTGTGGAATCTGTTGGCACTCTATAAATAACTGATAATAATAAACTATATATATATATATATATATATATATATACTCTCTCTCTCTCTCTCTCTCTATATATATATATATATATATATATATATATATATATATATATATATATATATATATATATATATATATATATATATATATATATATATATAAAGGTAACAAAGGCAGAGTGCAGCAGACGAAATTGATTAAAAAGTCCAAACTTTAATACAAATAAGTTAAAAGTCCACAACATCCATGGGAACAGTGAGTGAGACACAGTCACTTGTGCAAAACGGCTGACATGTTTCGACCCTCAGGTCGTAATCATAGCTGTTTAAGGAAACACCTAACAACCTATTTAAGGGAGTAGGTTACATCTCATTGGTTAAAAGATAATGAATTAAAAATTCAACAAGGTGTGTCAATAGGTAATTGCATTGCCTGCTCAAACAATTTAATTTAAAGTGCCCTATACAAAAAATACTTTATATTAAAGTGTAAATGAGTCACTGGGTAAACCAGTTAAGGGAAAATACATAGATAAATGAATTGACATTATGTTAAATGTTCATAGTATACATTATGTATCATATACAACACTATATTTAATGAATGCAGAAATACTTGAGTTTTAAGAATAGAAACTTAAGTGAACTAAATCACTAGATGACTATTGGAAATGGTAAGCTAAATATCAGTACATGATAGTAAAAAACATCTTGTTTAAGAAAAGTATTAAGAGTAAACCATAAAATGAATAGAGTATGAGAATATATTGGTTTACACAACAAAAATCTTTGTATACTTTTCATATTTCATATATATAGCTCACTGAAGTGTACATATGAGAGTAGCAAAAACAGGAATAGCAATTGTGGTTCTTGCACAAAAGCGAATTGAAAATGAATATGAATACGCTGCAGAAGAGGGAGATAACCATCGGACAAAAGCCCCAAAAATGACTACTATTTCCAAAAATTGATTAAGTCATACTCAGAGTTAAGACCATTTGGCACCCTAGTTTGGAGCTTGAAAATCCAGTACATCTCCCTCTTCTGCAACAATTTCTCTCGGTCGCCACCTCTAGGGGGGCAAAAAACCCTTTCTATAGCTTGCCATCTCAGGGTACTAATGTTTTTGTCATGACAGCGGGCAAAATGTCTAACAAGTGGAGTACTAGCCTCACCTGCCTGTATTGTAGACAGGTGGTTTCTGATACGAACTTTTACCTCGTTAGTAGTGAGGCCTACATATTGTAGGTGGCATGATGTACAGGTTAGCAGGTATATCACATATGTGGTAGTACATTTCAAACAGCTGGTAATTGGGAAAGTTTCCCCTGTAACCTCTGATCTGAATATGTTTGAAGCTGTGATATACTCACAAACCCGGCATTTTTGTCTGCACTTGTAAAGGCCCTTTTGTGTAAGCCACGAACTAGCTGGTTTGTCAAGTTCTGGTAATGATGATGGTGATAAAGTGTTTGCTAGAGTACGTGTTCTCCGATAGGAACAGCGTAGTCCGTTTTTTACACATTTTTCCAGTTTGTCATCAGCGGACAAAAAGTTAAAATGTTTTTTAACGATACTGCATATCTCTTGATATTGTGCGCTGAACTCTGTGACAAATGTGATGCCCTGAGAATCAGTATTAAGTTTTCGGGATGTCATAGACTGTTCTTTAATTAGTTAATGTCTGTCCATACTCTGAACTTGTCTCTTAGCTTTGTGTATGATTTTGTCAGGGTAGCCTCTTTGCTTGAGTCTTCTAGTAAGATCTTCAGATTGTTTACAAAACATGTCTTCCTGACTACAGTTTCTCTTCACTCTGACAAATTGTCCTTTGGCAACAGCAAAAGGGACATGGGTTGGGTGGCAGCTTTTGGCGTGTAACAACGCGTTCCCAGCAATGGGTTTCCTATAGATGTTACTGATGATTTTTTCCTTCTTTGGTACCAGTTAAGGTGATATCCAAAAAATGTATTGAATTATTATATAATTCAGAAGTAAATCAAATACCATAGGTATTGTCATTAAGGTTGGATATAAAGTTAGAAAAATCAGCATCATCACCCAACCAGATGACCAGAAGGTCATCTATGTATCGCCCATAGTAATGGACAAAATGTCTGAAGGGATTACTATCTCCATAGATGTGGGACAGCTCCAACCAACCCATGAACAGGTTGGCATATATATATATATATATATATATATATATATATTCAGAGCTCCATACTATATGTTGTGCACAGTGAGTGCATTAGCTCATTGTGATCATGACTTGGATATCATAGTGGGTTTATTTTTATTTTTTGTTTATATATCTTCCAACAGCAATATTTGAAAAGAAGAACAAATTATAATAAGCACATTCGCTTTGGTTGCACCTCGCAGGGTAAAAAAAGAGAAAGTAATAATCCAGACCACTCTTATTAGTGAACCCATTCCATCATGAAGAGTACACAAGCCATCTATCAGTTAACAAGATTCTCAATAATTAAATATGAGTAATACATTGTCTAAATACGAGTATATAAATTACTACTAAACTGTTAGAAAATGTTATGTTATTGAACTGGTCCAGCGGGGAAGCAAAACAAAACAAAACAAAAAAACTCAAAGAAAAACACACACAAAAAAAAACCCCAACAAATCCCACTCCAATCCTTCCTCCCCTAGCCGTTCAGCCCGGGATAAAGCCACTCTCCCCTTAAATTAGCTTCTAATAAGTAGATTGAGTTTTTAAAGGGAGAAATAACTAATTTTTGAGTTTTAGTATCTAATGCTTTAATATATTTTCCCCGTTTTGTAAAGACGTTCTTAATATTTGATTCTTTATCCATCTGTACTTGAACTTGTTCTAGGAACATTTGTTGTACTGTTTTTAATTTCTGAGAATTTGGGCTCTTTAGTGGATTGCCAATTTTTCAATATTATTTTCCTACCCAGTAGAATAAGTATATTAAGTAGTAAAATATTTTCCCCACCATCCTCCCTAGTTATTAAAAAGAACACATTCCGAGAGTTGAAGTGTAGAAACTGATTCAGAATTTTTGAGGCCCAAAATGAAAGTTTACCCCAAAATCTTTGTATTACTGGGCAAGACCAAAAAAGATGCACCATATCTGCCAATTTAAATTTACACTTACTACAGACTGATGCATCCCCTTCCTTGATTTAATATGAAGTAATTTTGGGGGTGATATAAGCTTGATAAAGTATCTTAACTTGTTGCTCTCTAAAATATTGCCCCACCATAGCTTGAGCAGTTCTTGTCACTGAGCTAATCATACACTCCAGCTCATCTGAATCTATACCAAACTCAGTCCACTTTAGCTTCACAAATCTAATATTACTTATGTTCTTGCATAATTAATAAGGACTTATAAGTAGGGGATATAGAGAATTTTCTCAGTCGGAAAAATATTGTTATTTGCTTCAAAACTTCATTATTCCAATCTAAGTCCTTAAATCTAAGGCATTGTTCAGTATAATGCCGAATTTGTAGGTATGAGAAAAAAAGGCGATTTGTAATCCCAAACTCTGACTTGCATTCATCAAACGTTTTTACTCTACTGTCTTCCATGTTGATTAATTGAACTATATATCTAACCCACAGATTGAGCCAAGTACCAAATCTAATGGATTCATATCCTTCCCCATAATTGTTAGAAAGGGGGAGGCTAGTTAATACCTAGTTTACTACAGAACTTACACCAATCCAAAACATATTTCATATTTACTGCAATATTATACGATTCAAAATCTGGCAAGGCCAGTCCTGCATGCTTTTTCTCAACAAAGAGGCACTTCATAGCTATTATTGGCTTTTTCCTTTTCCAAATAAACTGTGTTATTAGTTTATTAATTAAAAGTATGTCCTTTCTATGTAAAATAAGTGGTAAAGCCTGAAATATATGGATAAATCTAGGCAATGAAACCATTTTAATTAAATGTATTCTACCTGAAAGTGATAAGGGCAAATTCATCCATTTTTCTGTATCTTCCTTAAGGGACTGAATCATTGGGAGAAAGTTTAGCTTATACCACTTATTTGTTTCCCGTACAAATTTCACCCCAAGATATGTAATGTACTCTTTGGCTTCTTTAAACGGTATTGGGGGCGAGATTTTATGTTTAATTAGCCACAATATTTCAGATTTATTTTTGTTTACTACTAATCCTGAAAATGCTTGGAATGTTTTTAATACATCAGTAATTAAAAGGAGAATATTTTGTAAATTTTGGGTAAAGATAAGAAGATCATCTGCATATATTGCCTGCTGGATTTTATACTCCCCAATATTGATTCCCTCAAGATAATTCCTAAAATATAAGGCCAGTGGTTCTAAAAATAAATCGAAGAGGAGCAGCGAAATAGGGCAGCCTTGTCTGGTTCCGCGCTGTAGACAAAATTTGTCTGTTATAATAGAATTAATAACTAAGGCCACTTGAGGGGAAGAGTATAGTGATGATATGATGTTAAAAAAATTGCCCTTAATTCCGAATTTGCTTAAAGTGAAAAACATGTGATCCCACAATAAGGAATCAAAGGCTTTTTGTGTGTCTAAGGAGATAACCGCTGCATCCTCTCCTACAAATGTCCCTGCCTTTCCCATTACCTCACAGTAATTTATTGCTATTTCCAGTTTCCTTATATTATTCACCAATGTCCTTCCCTTAATAAACCCAGTTTGATCTGGGTGGACAAGAGCATTGATAATTAATTGAACTCTAATAGCCAAAATGTGTGTTAGAATTTTATAATCCACATTGAGGAGAGAGATAGGCCTATATGAATCCATATAATTCAAATCTTTCCCTGGTTTGGGAATTAAGATAATTCTGTATTCTGTAAAGTATTTAGATTGGGATTTGCCTTCTAAAAGGAAGGAGTTATATAATTGTTTTAAAACGGGAATAATAGGATCATCAATAATTTTGAATAATTCTCCTGGTAAATCATCAGGACCTGAGGTTTTATTAAGTTTCAAATTCTTTATAGCTTTTTTAATCTCTTCGTCCGTGATTGAGGAGTTAAGCATTTTTAAGTCATCCTTAGCTATTTGGGGAAGTTTAATATTATCCCAGAACATTTCCTTCCTATGTTGATCTACTACTTTCGCCTGATATAAGTTTTGAAAATAGTCAAAGAATTCACTAGAAATTTCCTGAGATTGATTAAATATTTTATCCCTAACTTTAATAGATGTTATTACTTTGGTTGAATTATGGGAGTTCACTATCTTCGCTAAGTATTTTCCTATTTTATTACCATGAATCATAAATTGGCTATTACTCCTAAGCTCACTTTGTGATTCTTTCATAATACACCAATTATCTCTTTGTTTTTTGCTTCTAAATATTCTTCCCAGTTTTTTTTGTTATTATTCCTAAGATAATTTTGATATTTATTAATTATTTGATTTGTGAGTTTAAGCCAGTATTTGTTATTTTTCCTCTTCATTCTAACTACAAAGGCTAGTATTTCTCCTCAAATTACTGCTTTAAAACCTTGCCAAATATTTTCAACATTCTGAACTGAATCCTTATTCCTCCTATAATAGTCAGTCCATTGATTAATTAGAAATTCCCTGAATTTTACATTATTGTACAAATAGGTGGGAAAAAATAATCTATTATTTACTGACTTGCCAAGTTTAATTACTAGGGACATTAATATTGGGGCATGGTCAGAAATGGTAATTGGATAAATTTCTGTTTTCTGATCCAAAGAAAATAGATTCTTACTTACTAAAAAAAATATCAATATGGGATAGTGATTTGTATACCTTAGACAGGCATGTATACTCTTTAGAATCTGGGTGAGCATTTCTCCAAATATCCAGCAGTTCTAAATTATGACAAAATTTTCTAAATATTTTAGTATCCCCACTACTAAGTCAACCACTCTTTCCCATTCTTTCCCTATCCGTACATTCTGATGGAGCCAAATTAAGATCACCTCCTATTATGGTATTTTTTCCAAATTCCATTAACTTAGTTTGAATTGTCTGGCAGAAAAACCTTTTCCTTTCATTAGGGCCATATATATTACAAATTACCACTTTTTTCCTCCCTATTTCTATTTCAAGGATAATAAACCTACCCTGCTGGTCTGTTACCCGTCTAAGAATTTGGTATTGTAAATTTTTCCTGAAAAGTATGGCTACTCCCTTTTTCCTATGTACTACTGGTGCAAATATTACCTCTCCCACCCAGCCCCATTTTAATTTTTGACTTTCAGCTTCATCTAAGTGTGTTTCCTGTAATAATCCTATATCAATTTTTAATTTATTTAAATGTTGTAAAATTGCCTTCCTCTTGATTGGGGAGGTAAACCCCTCACATTCCATGAGCCTATCTTAAGAATCTCAGAAATGTTCTACTCTTCTTTTTGCGAGAAAACATAACACAGAGAGAGTAGTTATGAAATACCAGGCCTTCCGCCCATGGGAAGGATGAGCAGGGGAGAGGAAGAAAAAAAACAATAAAAAACCCCACCGGACCAGAAACCCCAACCTGCCTGTCCCGACACTGTCTTCAACCCTAATACAACAAATCATTGTTATGTAAATACTTATTGTTCTCTTTAAACTATCCAATATTAAACATGTTACTTAAAATAATTTCAGAGTATTACATTTAAAGTGACATAATTACTTAACTTCCTCTTTTAAAAATTGTTCTGCTTCCTGTGGACTGTCAAATGTTTGGAATCCCTCATTAGTTTTTATGCTTATTCTAGCAGGGTACAAAAGCTTTACTGACCTTCCTTCCTGAATCAGACGTGAACATAATGGTGCACATGCTTTCCTTTTATTGGAAGTCTCAAATGAGAAGTATTGAAAAATCTAAAATTTCTTATTGTTATAATACACATCTTTTTGAGCTCTATAAGCCTGTAGAATTTGAATTTTATCTTGAAAATTTAAAAATTTTATGATAATAGGCCTAGGTTTATCCCTTACTTCCTCTCAATTTCTAAGACTACCAATCCTATGTGCACGCTCTATTGAAAAAACTTGATTAGGATCTGCTATTTTTTACTAACAAAGGTAATTGGACTGATGCAAAATGTAAAAGCTCTTTGTCTTGTACTACCTCTGGGATTCCAATTATTCTTAAATTATTTATCCAAGATCTATTTTCAAGATCTTCAATTTTGTCAATCAGGAATTTAACCTGCTTATGAATTCCTACCAAATCTTTATCTTTTTCAATATCTCTATCCTCCAAATCTGAGATCCTTTGTTCAGTTAAGCTTACTCTAGCTGCTATTTTTTAATTTCTGTTGAGATTGCATCAACACTATATTGCAATGTGTCAAATTTAGGCATAAATAAGTTACTAATTTGATTCAGTAGGTCTGAGTTACTTGTTGCTTCCATTCCTGCCTCCTGGGAGGGCTCTGCACCCATTTCTGTACTACGTCTGATCACTTTTTTCTCCTGATGTCTCCTCCCTGTCATGGTTGAGGTTTTAGTATTAGACGTAGTTAAAATAAATTTATCCATAGGGGACAAAGCTAATATTCAGTTATTTTTTATTACAATTTTTATGTATTTCTAATAACTAAGTGAACATTACTTCCTTCCTACTTCTTCTATTTACTCCAGAAAATCATGGAAAATAAAATATATTGTTTATATTGAAACATATGCAAGATTTCTAAGCAAAAAGACTTAAATATTAGGCAAGAACATAAACCAACACGGCCTAAACATCGATTGAAATATAAGACTTGTTGCAAATATAAGCCAATACTGAGAGTACCTCTTTTATAAATTACACCTAGCCTACATATATCCCCTTTTTTCTTTCCTTTTTCCTTCTTTCTTTCCTACAGGAAACAAGAGACTAGTTTTCATATGGGCATACATTACATTAACTCAAGCTTAAAGGGACAGTATACACTCATTTTCATATAACTGCATGTAATAGACACTACTATAAAGAATAAGATGCACAGATACTGATATAAAAATCCAGTATTAAACTGTTTAAAAACTTACTTAGAAGCTCTTAGTTTAGCTCTATTGAAAAGGTAGCTGGAAAGCCCACTGCAAGTGGGAAATAAGACCTTCCACCCCTACCCCTTATTTTGCATATGAAAAGACCCTTTACACAAACAGGAGCAAGCTGGAGAAGGTAGCTGACGGTATTCACATAAAACTTTGGGGTTTGGTTAGGAGTCTGAAAATCAGAGCAATGTTATTTAAAAGCAAAACTATACATTTTTTACAAAAAAAAACCTTTATGGGCTATATAAATAGATCATCTAGAAAACATTTATGCAAAGAAAAAATGAGTGTATAATGTCCCTTTAAATAGAAAGTCTCAGTCCTTCCTGATGGCTCAGCCTTGTGTGCGTAGGTCGTTTCTATTCCATTTTCCTGGATCTCCTTATATGCTGCCAACTGAGCCCTTGATTCTAAGATGCAAAACAGAAGAGGAGAAAACACCACCACATGTGTGTATCAGAAGGCAAATAATCAATAAGCAAGTGAAGCAGGTGTAACACAGGGTACTCACATACTCCAATGGCACTCACTTTTTTCGCCTTTAGTTGCAGGCTAGACCTTCAACAGCAGCCCAGCTCGCTGGTTACATGGTGGGAATGATGGAGGTCCTCATATATATGAAAAGGGATATGAAACAAGAATATATACAAAGCATGTGTGAATCTGTCTGACCAGGGTTGCTTGCAAGTATTAAAGAGCAGTTTGCAGTATACTCACAAAAATAGCGGCACTCCAATGTGTCAATTGTTGCATGCTGGGCATTTAACAGCAGCCCAGCTTGCTGTTTATTATATTAATCACCTCTGGGATGTATAACTACCGAGCAGCGGGTATGTCCCCTCTATTCCACAGCCCTCTGTACTGGGGGGATATGATTAGCACCAAAAGGTGCAAGATGTTACGTCCTGTGTTACCACCTCACGGTTAGGTATTAATCCCGGCAGGGCCCTGGGAGCGCCTAGGTCTTAACAGGTGCATTCTCCTCTGCCTCCATTTGCCTAGGGAAAAATCTGACCCGCTTTACAGCAACGAAGTGTTCCCGACTGGTGCCTTATTCTCCCACATCATTGCCCGGCAGATGGATCTCTCTCATGCGTATCACCTGGGACCTCTGCGTCTCACCAAGCCCAGCACTCCGGGCGTCTCATTGCGCAGCGTCGCACATGCACGTCAGAACATGGACCACCCCAGCCATCATAGTGGGTTTAAGGCGCATATGTTTAGGGTTAGTCACAGTTCGTTTAACTGTGGTGGGGCAGTAATAAGGTTTAGCTACTGGCAGGAAGGAGATCACACTTTATTTTTATAGACAGTAACACTAGTACTTTCTTTTTTATCATTGTCTTTTATTTAGTGACTTGCAGTTAGTGAGCTGTCATTAACACAAGTTAGCTTGTGATTCTGTTGGAGCAAAAAGAAAAAAATGGCCCTCAATAAAAATGTTCCCTCTATATTCTCAGACCTCATCTTCAGATACTATCCCTCCAGTCCTTCTCGCTTTGTTCATGACCTCTTTCTCTCCTCCTCCCTTGTCACCTCCTCACATTCCCATCTATAGGACTTCTCCAGAATGGCCCATATTTTGTGGAACTCTCTGCCTCATTCCACAAGACTCTCCACTAGTTTTGAAAGTTTCAGGTGCTCCCTAAAGACTCTATTGCATAGAATATACACTAACCTTTTCTTACCTCTTATCTTTTTGTCATGCCCTTGAACCCTCTTAGCATGATGTAAGCTTATGATCCAAGGTGTTTTGTAGATCACCTTCATGAGAGCTGATTTACAATAATGCAACTCTTGGCACTGTGGAATCTGTTGACACTCTATAAATAACTGATAATAATAATAATATAAATATATATATATATATATATATATATAGAGAGAGAGATACAACTGCACCTCACTGATGAGGCCCACAGAAGGCCGAAACGATCGTCGTTATTGATTCTCTTGTTCAGAGAAGAATTGCCTGGTATTTCAGCTCTGGACTGTCATTGGGCAGGATCAGATTGATATGCTACAGGATATTTTTTCTCTGTGGAAAGGCATCAACGTGTGCTAAAAGAACGCACACCCTGAGTTGCAATTGAAATGAACAGGCATGGAAGTTATTCTAGCTTTTGTTCTATCTCAGGAGTGCTGTTCTCTCTTTTCTGAAATTTATGCAAATTACTCTTGGGTCTCCCTAGGAGTAATGGGGGAAACCAGACATTGACTCCTTGCACACATGCCCTTAGCACCTCACTGATGAGGCCCACAGTAGGCCGAAACGATCGTCTGGGGTTGTTGTTTCTCTTGTTCAGAGAAGAATTGCCTGGTATTTCGGCGCTGGACTGTTATTAGGCAAGATCAGACTGATATGCTACAGGATATTTTTTCTCTGTGGAAAGGCATCAACGTGTGCTAAAAGAACACGCACCCTGAGTTGCAATTGAAATGAACAGGCATGGAAGTTATTCTAGCTTTTGTTCAGCCAATATGATTTTTTAACCTTTAATTCCGATTGGCTGATTCTATCAGCCAATCAGTATACAAGGGACGCCATCTTGGATGGCGTAATTTAAAGGAAACTCCATTTTTCAAGAGCCATCGAAAGAAGAGGATGCTCCCCGCCGGATGTCTTGAAGATGGAGCCGCTCCACGTCGGAAGGATGAAGATAGAAGATGCCATCTGGATGAAGACTTCTGCCTGCCTGGAGGACGACTTCTCCCGGCTTTGTTGAGGACTTCTTGCCGCTTGGATGAAGACTTCTTCCGGCTGGATGAGGATGGATGTCCGGTCTTCAAAAACTGTAAGTAAATCTTCGGGGATTAATGTTAGGTTTTTTTTAAGGGTTTATTGGGTGGGTTTTATTTTTAGATTAGGGACTTTGGGCAACATAAAAGAGCTAAATGCCCTTTTAAAGGCAATGCCCATCCAAATGCCCTTTTCAGGGCAATGGGGAGCTTAGGTTTTTTAGATAGTTTTTTTGGGGGGGGGTTGGTTATGTGGGTGTAAGTTACAAAAAATAAAAAAATATTTACAAACATTAGAAAAAAATTACAACAATTTTAAACTAATTACACCTACTCTAAGCCCCCTAATAAAATAACAAAGACCCCCAAAATCAGCCAATCAGATTGAGCTCGCATTCTATTGGCTGTTCCGATCAGCCAATAGAATGCGAGCTCAATCTGATTGGCTGATCAGATCAGCCAATCGGATTGAACTTGATTCTGATTGGCTGATTCCATAAGCCAATCAGAATTTTCCTACCTTAATTCCGATTGGCTGATAGAATCCTATCAGCCAATCGGAATTCGAGGGACGCCATCTTGGATGACGTCCCTTAAAGGAACCGTCATTCGTCGGGAAGTCGTCGGAAGAAGAAGATGGGTCCGCGGTGGAGGTCTTCAAGATGGAGCCGGTCCTCATCGGATGAAGATAGAAGATGCCGTTTGGAAGAAGATGGTTGCCTGTCCGGATCTACTCTTCTTCCCGGATAGGATGAAGACTTTGGAGCCTCTTCTGGACTTCTTCAGCCGTCGGATGATGGATGTCTAGCCCCCGCTTGGGCTTGGATGAAGATTTCGGAGCCTGGAACGATCGGTGATACCTAGATGGTGAAGACAAGGTAGGAAGATCTTCAGGGGCTTAGTGTTAGGTTTATTTAAGGGGGGTTTGGGTTAGATTAGGGGTATGTGGGTGGTGGGTTGTAATGTTGGGGGGGTTATTGTATGTTTTTTTTTACAGGCAAAAGAGCTGAATTCTTTGGGGCATGCCCCGCAAAGGGCCCTTTTAAGGGCTGGTAAGGTAAAAGAGCTTTGAACTTTTGTAATTTAGAATAGGGTAGGGCATTTTTTTTATTTTGGGGGTCTTTGTTATTTTATTAGGGGGCTTAGAGTAGGTGTAATTAGTTTAAAATTGTTGTAATTTTTTCTAATGTTTGTAAATATTTTTTAATTTTTTGTAACTTAGTTCTTTTTTATTTTTTGTACTTTAGTTAGTTTATTTAATTGTATTTATTTGTAGGAATTGTATTTAATTTATTTATTGATAGTGTAGTATTAGGTTTAATTGTAGATAATTGTAGGTAGTTTATTTAATTTATTTATTGATAGTGTAGTGTTAGGTTTAATTGTAACTTAGGTTAGGATTTATTTTACAGGTAATTTTGTAATTATTTTAACTAGGCAGCTATTAAATAGTTATTAACTATTTAATAGCTATTGTACCTGGTTAAAATAATTACAAAGTTGCCTGTAAAATAAATATTAATCTTAAAATAGCTAAGATATAATTATAATTTATATTGTATCTATATTAGGATTTATTTTACAGGTAAGTATTTAGATTTAAATAGGAATAATTTATTTAATAAGACTTAATTTATTTCGTTAGATAAAAATTATATTTAACTTAGGGGGGTGTTAGTGTTAGGGTTAGAATTAGCTTAAGGGGTTAAACAATTTATTAGAGTAGCGGTGAGCTCAGATCGGCAGATTAGGGGTTAATACTTGAAGTTAGCTGTCGGCGATGTTAGGGAGGGCAGATTAGGGGTTAATACTATTTATTATAGGGTTATTGAGGCGGGAGTGAGGCGGATTAGGGGTTAATACATTTATTATACAGGTGGTGAGCTCCGGTCGGCAGATTAGGGGTTAATAATTGTAGGTAGCTGGCAACGACGTTGTGGGGGGCAGATTAGGGGTTAATAAATATAATATAGGGGTCGGCGGTGTTAGGGGCAGCAGATTAGGGGTACATAGGGATAGCGTAGTTGGCGGCGGTGTACGGAGCGGCAGATTAGGGGTTAAAAAATTTAAATATAGTGGCGGCGATGTGGGGGGACCTCGGTTTAGGGGTACATAGGTAGTTTATGGGTGTTAGTGTACTTTAGAGCACAGTAGTTAAGAGCTTTATGAACCGGCGTTAGCCCAGAAAGCTCTTAACTACTGACTTTTTTCTGCGGCTGGAGTTTTGTCGTTAGATTTCTAACGTTCACTTCAGCAACGACTCTAAATACCAGCGTTAGAAAGATCCCATTGAAAAGATAGGATACGCAATTGATGTAAGGGGATCTGCGGTATGGAAAGTGAGCGTTAGACCCTTTAATGACTGGCTCCAAATACCAGAGGGCGGTAAAAACCAGCGTTAGGAGCATCTAACGCTGGTTTTGACGGCTACCGCCCAACTCTAAATCTAGGCCATAGTTATATCTAGTCAGATATATAAACACTGACAAGTGGAAACAGCTCCAAAAGTGAACTTTTTTTTTAATGTTACAACCATCATACTAATATAAACTTAATTCAATTGAGGCTTAGTGAAAAGTCTGTGTAGGTACACATTATGATAAACATTTGCCCTGTGTTGCTGAGAAAATCAGTTTCGGGTGTAATAGTTTGATTCTCTATGTAAAGTCACAATAAGAGATATAAAGAACTTACTTACAAGACATTTAGAGTGTTAAAGATACCTTCTGTGGCTCCAGCCTTTTTCAAACCATTGTTTGAGTTGAGGTAGGAGTTGATGCTTGTCTTCCTGTTTAGCGTTTCTTGGTAACTGATGAGCAGGTCAGGCTTGTAGTTTAGGGTTCAGAATCATGGAGTCCTCTGAAGTTCCTGAGTCACTTAACTTGGGTAGTGATGGCTGGGAAATACCCAACTGGTTGCAGAATGTGTCTAAGTCTTCTGGTGATATGTATTCCGCTATTTGGTTATTCTTTAATAACCTGATGCTGAATGGGAAACCCCATCTATATTGTATTCCCAAATCTTTCAAGTGCTGTATCAGGTAGCGAGCTTCACGCCTCTTCGTCAGCGTAATTGGATGGATGTCTGCGAAAATTTGTAGAGTATGGCCATCTAATTGGATAAGTTGTTTCTTTCTCGCAGCTCCCATAATCTTCTCTTTGTCGCTGTAATTCTGACATTTTAAAGTGATGTCCCATGGTGGGAGTGTGTCTGGGGGTCTAGGCCTGAGCGCTCTGTGGGCTCTATCTAGAGGGATTGAGATATTGCTAGAGCATTCTAGGAGACTGGAAAACAATTTCTGCAGATATTTTTGAATTTTGCTGGGGATAACTGATTCCGGAACTCCCCTGACATGAAGATTTTGACGTCCACTTAATATTGGAGTTTTGTAATTATAATGGCTTGATGTTGTAGCTGTGTTGTCAGTGCATCTTGATCACTTATCAAAGTTTCAGATTGCTCTTCCAGGGTCATAACCCTTTGTCCTAAAGTTTTGATGTCCTGCTTAACCTCAGACAGACCCTCTTTGATAATACGGCGAACTTGAGTTAGAAGAGTGGCAAAATCCTCTTTGGTGGGCAAAAAAAAAAAAAAAAAAAAAAAATCATCTTTGGTGGGCTGTCATCCTTCTGTGTCTGGGCAGGCTACAAGTTCATTGCTTCTATTGAGGCTGGTGAGAAGGGCACATTGGCATCTGAAATAGCAGATTCAAGCGCCTTAAAATAGTTGTCCATCTTTGGACCTGGTGTACTTCCTGCCTTAGTTGCCTTATCTGATTTTTCTGTTGTTTTAGAAGCCATTATTGCACAGAAAACAGGCCAGACCAAAGATCAAAGGCTTGTAGATTTATGTGTATGTTGGAATTCACTTGATACAGGTTTCCCAGACTGCACCACTGTCATGAATACCAGATGGCTAAGGCTACCCCCCACCCCCCTACAACATCACCCCTTTTGTTTCTCAGTGGTTTTGGGCTTCTCAGAGCAACCACAATCTCTGGAAGCTTTTGGTTGCATGGTTTTGTGTTCCAAACTTGTTTTGTGGAGAGCTGGTGTATGACCAGGAAAACCCTCCTAGGCTGGCTGGGCTCCTGGAACTCCCGGTCGGCCGCCTCACAATGGAAACCCGCCTAACTCCTCTCAGGTTGGCCGGGCTCCTGGAATTCCCGGTCGGCCACAGGACAGCAGGACAACCGCTAACTTTACCCCTGGTCGCTCCAGCAGCCCTTTGCCCCAGAGCTCCGCTCTTTTGCAGCTTGGTAGCCCCTAGGGAGGACAAAAGCTGTGGCAATTAACAGAGGGGAGCTCCTTTGGGAACTGGGGGTTTTGGACACCCCTAACCCCATAACTTCAACGGACTGTAACTCCGGTCCACAGTAATGAATCATGCTGATTTGGACTGTGGCATCCGGGGACCGAGAGCTTTAAAATGACATACTGGAAGTGCCACCACTCTACTTGGATCACCCGAAACCGCCACCCCTAGGTATTGGAATTATGTGAGACTGTGGCTCTTATGGAGGTGCGGGCTGTCTGGAGGGGCGGGAATGGCGGGAAAATTGTGGGATTGTCATTTGTGTTATCAAGATGAGCTGTGTGTATAAAAGGAGTGTATGTTTTACAATAAAATCAGTTCTTGTTTAACCTGAATGCTAGTCTGTCTAGTTATTTGGGTTGGCTCCCGCTAAAATCACTTTCCTGGGCTATATAGCAGCCTGTTACAGTCAGAGAAAGGATCATCAATCAGTGCTACCCAGTCTGGGTAGCTGGAGTCTGCCACAGGCTGGGACCCTGGGTACTGATGCTGTCGGGCATCAGGGGTGGCTACGGGCTGTGGTCACTTGTCAGCTACATAGCTGCAGTCGGCAGGGAGGAAGCAGGACCCGTTTGGCGGAGCTACCCAGTCGGGGTAGCCGGGGTATCCATCACATTGGTGGCAGCAGTGGGATCTGCTTCTTTCACACAGTTTCTGCTGACATAGGAGACGTACCACAGTAGCCGGTAAATATGGAGGCAGAATTCCTAGGAAGAGTACAAAAGATGCTGACCGGAACAAATGATCCTTGTTCGGAACAGGACGTTCTGGCATGGAGGAACCTTGCCCTCCGAGACCTCTGCAACAGGAGCAGGAAAATGGAAAGGTCCTCCCCACAAATGACATGAGATTCCAGGTTCGATGGACCGTGAGACTGCCTTTCCTGGGAGAACAGCCAAAGGAGGAATGGCTAGCTGTTCTACATAGACTGATCCAGCAAGAGATGTGGGTGGAGGATGGCTATCGAGCCCTCCAATGGCTCGCTATGTAAGCGCAGCCACGGCTGGAGGATGGCTCCCCAACAGAGGGCTTTGACTTTGGTGGCCCTGGATTGCTGTTTACAAAAAGGACAGAGGACCCACAGTTTGGGAGCGAGACAGACCAGGGTCTGGTGGATATCTCTGGGCTCCAAGAGGAACTGCTGGATCTCTTGAAGGAGACCTGGCTGCTGGACGATCTGGATTTTATAATTGACCAGGAAGAGGCACTGGTCAAGGAATACAAGAGGCTGCTGGATCTTGCTAAGCAGCGTGCCAGGGGCATACAGATCTGGGGTGCAGCCCACTGGGATTCATGGAGCTCGACCGTGGAGGAGTGGCAGCAAAGAAAAATGGAACCAGGGCTGTGGGATCCTGATCAGCAGTCTGGCTCTGAGCTTATAGATTTGGACAAGGGAGCCACCCCAGCAGAAGTGCTTAAAACAGGGCAGAGAGCCGCCGGCCTCTGCCCAGCACCTGTAACAGCTCCAGAAAACCCGGTAGCAGAGGTAGTCGTCCTCCCTCCCCTTACAGAGAACCCCTTGCAGGGAGAGATGGATGTTGATAACTCTCCCCCATTGCAGAACCCCTTCCTGGGAGAGGAGACAGTCGGTCTCTCTCTCCAGTGGCAGAGCCAGGTACAGGGAGAGGAGACAGCCGGTCTCTCTCCCCAGCAGCAGAGCCATCCCCTGGGAGTGGAGGTAGTCGTCCTCCCTCCCCATACAGAGAAGCCCTTGCAGGGAGAGATGGGTATAGAAATCTCTCCCCAGCGGCCGAATCCCTGTCTGGGAGAGGAGACAGTTGGTCTCTCCCCACAGCGGCAGAACCCCATACAGGGAGCAGAGACAACCAGTCTCCCTCCCCAGCGGCAGCACAGTCTCCCATGGAGCGGAGGTTGCAGACCTCCCTCCCCAGTGATAGATCTCCTTCTCGGGAGAAGAGACGGACGGAATCTCCCCTCAGTAGCTTGGCAGGGTCTCTACCCTTTTCTTATCCCGGAGTATTTCTCACCGAGGGCAGGTGTTGCATTGGGCAAGGAGGATAAAAGTTGGTGCCACATGTTTGGGCACCCAAGCTTTACCTGCCCCACCAAGGAGCAACCTGCCCCTCTGGTCTGGGGTGGGAATACAGCTGGGAAACTGTCACTAGCTTTGTTTGTGGGTGGGTCTGCCGGTACTAAACAAAGTGTCACAGAGAGAGGCAGTGTGGCCATGAAACTTAAGGACACTGGAACTTGTGGAACAGCAATTGTTTTGGAGCCGGCCTTAGAAAACTTGTTCGGGACGTTGCCTTATGTAACTATCCCTGCGCCCAGGGCACAAGGTATAAACGTCAGCAGGAACCCCCCAGGATGCCCCAAGCTCAGGAGAGATGGGATAACCTCTTCCAGCAACCGAGAAGTGGAGGGCCACCGTCGGACAGCCCCAGGCCAACCCGTTAAGGGTCTAGCCGGGTCTGCCAAACTAGAGGGGGGGGAGATGTCACAAATACCAGACGGCTAAGGCTACCCCCCACCCCCCTACAACCTCAGCCCTGTTGTTTCTGGGCTTCTCAGAACAACCACAATCTCTGGAAGCTTTTGGTTGCATGGTTTTGTGTTCCAAACTTGTTTTGTGTAGAGCTGGTGTATGACCAGGAAAACCCTCCTAGACTGGCCAAGCTCCTGAAACTCCCAGTCGGCTGCCTCACAACGGACACCCGCCTAACTCCTCTCAGGCTGGACGGGCTCCTGGAACTCCCGGTCAGCCACAGGACAGCAGGACACCTGCTAACTTTAACCCCTGGTCGCTCCAGCAGCCCTTTGCCCCAGAGCTCCGCTCTTTTGTGGATTGGTAGCCCCTAGGGAGGACAAGAGCTGTGGGAATTATCAGAGGGGAGCTCCTTTGGGAACTGGGGGTTTTGGACAACCCTAACCCCATATCTTCAACGGACTGTAACTCCGGTCCCCAGTAACAAATCATGCTGATTTTTGGACTGTGGCATCTGGGGACAGAGAGCTTTGACTCCTATGGAGGTGCCGGGCTGTCTGGAGGGGCGGGAATGGCGGGAAAATTGTGGGATTGTCATTTGTGTTATCAAGATGAACTGTGTGTATAAAAGGAGTGTATGTTTTACAATAAAATCAGTTCTTGTTTAACCTGAATGTCTAGTTATTTGGGTTGGCTCCAGCTAAAATCACTTTCCTGGGCTACATAGCAGCCTGTTCCAGGCAGAGAAAGGATCATCAATCAGAGCTACCCAGTCTGGGTAGCTGGAGTCTGCCACAGGCTGGGACCCTGGGTACTGATGCTGTCGGGCATCAGGGGTGGCTACAGGCTGTGGTCACTTGCCAGCTACATAGCTGCAGTCGGCAGGGAGGAAGCAGGACCAGTTTGGCGGAGCTACCCAGTCAGGGTAGCCGGGGTATCCATCACAACCACCAATTATAAGTTTGAAGAAGCGGGCATAAAAACTTCTACCTCAGTTTCTGGTGTTAAATTTATTTTTATTTATTTTTTATATTGGTAATCCCTCTGATGTTAACAGATTGTAGTGCAATAAAAAGAATATTATGCAGGCACACTGTCCATATTAAAGGTTAGTATGCAGCAGTATAAAATGATCTTGCTCTATCAGTGTCAGCAACATGGATGTAAAAGTTCCCATAAATTTTTATTCATTTTATTCTGTACTTCAAGCCTTTGCTAATGTGACTCTTAAAAGGCCCCTGGATATCATAGTAACTATGCATGCAAAGCGATGCAAACCCCTGCTTGAATTTAGGGAGAGGCTAGGAAATGATCCGCCATTCCGCCATTGTGCAGATCATACAAATTGTGGCGTAATGCGTTTTCCCGCTTTAAATAAATATGTGCTCTAGTAGGTTCTTTTGCTTACCGAGCGATGAGGGATGTGTACCTGTACGGCTGGATGTGTGGAGATTTGTCTCCCTTGTGCAGATGTTCCGTTGTTGATTAATTTAAACAATCCACTAGGCCAATGTGTGCTGCATGTGTAGGCCGCAGTCCTTTTCCTCTTCAGAGGGCTTGATTGCTGTAGCGGTTAACTTCAGGGATCCACTGCTAAGAACGTAATAAGGTGCTTTACATTATATTGAAACCAGATTGTTCTGGCACTAGTTTTCTCCCCTCCGAATGGCACAAAAAGGAGCAATAGCTACGTAGCGCTATTGAAATGCAGCCATTACCCTCGGTGGCCAGCTCTTCCCCAGCAATTACTTGTATTTTAAAGGGGTAACGTGGCTGGGAGTTTCTAATGTTGTAAATAATATATTCCAGCTTTGATGCACCTCTTCAAAAATACATGTCTTGCCACCCTTTCAGTGGTGAGCAATTCTAACAAATCTAATGAATGTAAAGTGAAACTTAGTTTACATATCTATTATTTTTAATTTTACTAAACAGACACCATGCTTATATTTACTGAATGCACATTATATGTTGTGTAAACATGCTTTGAAAACCTGCTCCCTCCACACCCTATTGTTTCCTATGGATAGCACACCAGGACACTTTTTTACAACATATCTTCCGGCAGACAGATCACGAAACAGGCTAGACTGTTTGGGCGCTGTCCTCTCTGCCCTAATAAAAATATGGAAAGCTCTACTGGAAAGTCCTTCAATGTACACACTGTACCAGGTGGTAAAAAGAAACAATAAACCCCAATGAGTAAGGACATTGTTTTTAGTACTAAAACTTACATGACACAACCTAACAGACTTCAGGCAATTATGACAAATAGCAGAAGGTTGACAGACCCCTGCAGCAGCAGTGATGGCTTCCATTCTATTCATTTAGAGCAGAGCAGAACTATTTATTTATAGGAAGAATATGCACCTTGAAGACTTCTGATAATTACTACCTCATTCTAAGAGTGCACAAGACTATGAGATTGATTCTCTAACATTCGCTGGCATGGAGAGAAATACAGTGGGGCAAAAAAGTATTTAGTCAGCCACCAATTGTGCAAGTTCTCCCACTTAAGAAGATGAGAGAGGCCTGTAATTTTCATCATAGGTATACCTCAACTATGAGAGACAAAATGTGGAAACAAATCCAGACAATCACATTGTCTGATTTGGAAAGAATTTATTTGCATATTATGGTGGAAAATAAGTATTTGGTCACCTACAAACAAGCAAGATTTCTGGCTCTCATAGACCTGTATCTTCTTCTTTAAGAGGCTCCTCTGTCCTCCATTCATTACCTGTATTAATGGCACCTGTTTGAACTTGTTATCAGTATAAAAGACACCTGTCCACAACCTCAAACAGTCACACTCCAAACTCCACTATGGTGAAGACCAAAGAGCTGTCAAAGGACACCAGAAACAAAATTGTAGACCTGTACCAGGCTGGGAAGACTGAATCTGCAATAGGCAAGCAGCTTGGTATAAAGAAATCAACTGTGGGAGCAAGTGAAAATGGAAGACATACAAGACCACTGATAATCTCCCTCGATCTGGGGCTCCACGCAAGATCTCACCCTGTGGGGTCAAAATGATCACAAGAACTGTGAGCAAACATCCCAGAACCACACAGGAGGACCTAGTGAATGACCTGCAGAGAGCTGGGACCATCGTAACAAAGGCTACCATCAGTAACACACTACGCCGCCAGGGACTCAGATCCTGCAGTGCCAGACGTGTCCCTCTGCTTAAGCCAGTACATGTCCGGGTCCATCTGAAATATGCTAGAGAGCATTTGGATGATCCAGAAGCGGATTGGAAGAATGTCATATGGTCAGATGAAACCAAAGTAGAACTGTTTAGTAGAAACACAACTCGTCGTGTTTGGAGGAGAGAGAATGCTGAGTTGCAACTAAAGAACACCATACCTACTGTGAAGCATTGGGGTAGCAACATCATGCTTTGGGGCTGTTTCTCTGCAAAGGGAACAGGATGACTGATCCGTGTACATGAAAGAATGAATGAGGCAATGTATCGTGAGATTTTGAGTGCAAACCTCCTTCTATCAGCAAGGGCATTGAAGATGAAACGTGGCTGGGTCTTTCAGTATGACAATGATCCCAAACACACCGCCCGGGCAACGAAGGAGTGGCTTCGTAAGAAGCATTTCAAGGTCCTGGAGTGGCCTAACCAGTCTTCAGATCTCAACCCCATAGAAAACCTTTGGAGGGAGTTGAAAGTCTGTGTTGCCCAACGACAGCCCCAAAACATCACTGCTCTAGAGGAGATCTGCATGCAGGAATGGGCCAACATACCAGCAACAGTGTGTGACAACCTTGTGAAGACTTACAGAAAATGTTTGACCTCTGTCATTGCCAACAAAGGATATATAACAACGTATTGAGATGAACTTTTGATATTGACCAAATACTTATTTTCCACCATAATATGCAAATAAATTATTTCCAAATCAGACAATGTGATTGTCTGGATTTGTTTCCACATTTTGTCTCTCATAGTTGAGGTATACCTATGGTGAAAATTACAGGCCTCTCTCATCTTCTTAAGTGGGAGAACTTGCACAATTAGTGGCTGACTAAATACTTTTTTGCCCCACTGTATTTAGCTTATTTTATTGAGCATTATACTACAATGTAAGTGTTTCTCCATTGAATACAAAAATTAGGTGACTCAATTTAATCAGATTCACAGTTCACTAGGTTAGATTTCATGTTGGGCATCATAGTACTGACAAGTCTTCTTATAGAAGCTTGCCAGACCAGACAGCGTTAGAGAATCAGGCCCTATATATCCATCAATACTGAATAAAACAATCAAAAAATCAGAAGAGTATGGAGAAAATAATTTTCTCCATACTCAAATCAATGCTCCATGTTCAAATCAATGCAAATAAAAAACAAATATTCTTAGTCAAATTCAACAATAAATATCAAAACAGATGTGTATGACTTGAAGCCGAAACCACTTATTATAACAGTTTTAGTAATGCATTACAAGTGCATTAGATATTAGACATGTGCATTCAGATTCAGACAAAAACATCACTGTTTGCTCTATTTTTATTTGTTTCAAAATGCACAAGTCACTGTAATAAATAAAAAGGCCAAATCTGTTGTGTGCATTGTAAGCTGTGTATATGCATTTACTAAAAATGAAGAAGACCTTTTTTTTGGGGGATGAAGATGGAAATCCAGTGCTTTGAGTAAGACCAAAGACAAAGAAGAACATTGCTCTACCACACCTTCTAATTGTCCCTATTTGAGAGGGGGGCAGTCCCTGATTCTGAGCTCTGTTCCACTGTCCACCAAGACAGTCAGAATTCCCCGTAGCTCCACCCACAGAACACCCAGACACACCCAAAAGCACACACTGTCCACCCAGACAAACCCGCAATACTGTCCACTAACCACCCATGATCCCACCACTCCCAACATAGCTCCACCCACAAAATGGTGACAGGCCCCCATCAGTTTCCTAAGTCCCTGATACTAGACAGAAAAGTTGGGAGATTTGCTCTACTAAGTTTATGGTTGATGCTGTCAAAGAGACATTACATTTACAGGGTATATTACTATTTAAGCATTTTAAGCAAATAAGAAATATTATAACACTGTTATTTTGCAGCACAATTTACAATGGTTTACAAATCAAGAGAAGTTGAGTAATACAACTCTTATAAAACTACAGGGAGTGCAGAATTATTAGGCAAGTTGTATTTATGAGGATTCATTTTATTATTGAACAACAACCAGGTTCTCAATGAACCCAAAAAACTCATTAATATCAAAGCTGAATAGTTTTGGAAGTAGTTTTTAGTTTGTTTTTAGTTATAGCTATTTTAGGGGGATATCTGTGTGTACAGGTGACTATTACTGTGCATAATTATTAGGCAACTTAACAAAAAACAAATATATACCCATTTCAATTATTTATTTTTACCAGTGAAACCAATATAACATCTCGACATTCACAAATATACATTTCTGACATTCAAAAACAAAACAAAAACAAATCAGTGACCAATATAGCCACCTTTCTTTGCAAGGACACTCAAAAGCCTGCCATCCATGGATTCTGTCAGTGTTTTGATCTGTTCACCATCAACATTGCGTGCAGCAGCAACCACAGCCTCCCAGACACTGTTCAGAGAGGTGTACTGTTTTCCCTCCTTGTAAATCTCACATTTGATGATGGACCACAGGTTCTCAATGGGGTTCAGATCAGGTGAACAAGGAGGCCATGTCATTAGATTTTCTTCTTTTATACCCTTTCTTGCCAGCCACGCTGTGGAGTACTTGGACGCGTGTGATGGAGCATTGTCCTGCATGAAAATCATGTTTTTTCTTGAAGGATGCAGACTTCTTCCTGTACCACTGCTTGAAGAAGGTGTCTTCCAGAAACTGGCAGTAGGACTGGGAGTTGAGCTTGACTCCATCCTCAACCCAAAAAGGCCCCACAAGCTCATCTTTGATGATACCAGCCCAAATCAGTACTCCACCTCCACCTTGCTGGCGTCTGAGTCGGACTGGAGCTCTCTGCCCTTTACCAATCCAGCCACGGGCCCATCCATCTGGCCCATCAAGACTCACTCTCATTTCATCAGTCCATAAAACCTTAGAAAAATCAGTCTTGAGATATTTCTTGGCCCAGTCTTGACGTTTCAGCTTGTGTGTCTTGTTCAGTTGTGGTCGTCTTTCAGCCTTTCTTACCTTGGCCATGTCTCTGAGTATTGCACACCTTGTGCTTTTGGGCACTCCAGTGATGTTGCAGCTCTGAAATATGGCCAAACTGGTGGCAAGTGGCATCTTGGCAGCTGCACGCTTGACTTTTCTCAGTTCATGGGCAGTTATTTTGCGCCTTGGTTTGTCCACACGCTTCTTGCGACCCTGTTGACTATTTTGAATGAAACGCTTGATTGTTCGATGATCACGCTTCAGAAGCTTTGCAATTTTAAGAGTGCTACATCCCTCTGCAAGATATCTCACTATTTTTTACTTTTCTGAGCCTGTCAAGTCATTCTTTTGACCCATTTTGCCAAAGGAAAGGAAGTTGCCTAATAATTATGCACACCTGATATAGGGTGTTAATGTCATTAGACCACACCCCTTCTCATTACAGAGATGCACATCACCTAATATGCTTAATTGGTAGTAGGCTTTCGAGCCTATACAGCTTGGAGTAAGACAACATGCATAAAGAGGATGATGTGGTCAAAATACTCATTTGCCTAATAATTCTGCACTCCCTGTAGTCGAATCCATTTTCCCTATATCCTTTGTTGTGGCCAGTTAATGACAAAAGTAAATAATTGTGCTCTGATTTAGCAAATCCCTGTGTAGAATAATGCAGGGTTAGGTAAAGGTTACCATACTTACATATGATGTAGACACTCCAGCTGGGTGGAGTACAACTAAAACAATACTCAGATGTATTTACAGCAAAAATGGGTTAAAATAAATAATGAATGTATATAGTATATAACAAGATGTTTGAATGGAATGTCTAAACATGTGTATGTATGTATATACATAGATTCACTGAAAAAGTTAGTTTAGTGCACAATGGTTAAGGAAGCGCCCTGTAAAGGGATAAGTACATATCTCACTTTCAAAATAAGCCCATTCCAAATTTAAGGATAAAACCGACTGTTAGATAAATCAGCATGAAGTTCAATTGTTAACACACTCCTGTGTCATGGTTGAGACACAGGGGGATGTACAGATGCGGCAAGTCCAGGTGTAAACCATGTGATTCTATTATCATTTCGGATGAGTTTCATTCGACTGTCACAGGAGAAGTGTTTAAAATGAATGCCTGCCTCAATTGTACATCCTCCTATGTCATCTACTTACTCACATGCATCGAATGTAATTTACAATACGTGGGGCTCACCAGTACTGAGGTAAATACCAGAATTCGCAATCACCTTTCCACCATCAAAATTGGTGAAAACTGGTCAAACATTTCAAATTTATGCACAATAAAAGTAGTGCCACACTCAGGTGGCAGGCCATAGAAAGGGTCACTATTCCCTTGCGAGGAGGGGACAGAGCTCAGATCTTAGGAAAAAGAGAGATGTTCTGGATTTTTAAGTTACAGACCTGTGTCCCTAAGGGTCTTAATTCAGAATATGATCTGATCAACTATTGGCAATAGTAGTTAGCAGAGTGTCTCACAAGGACAGTGAACCCCTCACAATGCAATACATAAACATTGCCTAGTTAAAAGTTAACTTATGTTGTTCCTTTCATTATAACGTAGCACATGTTTATATGTGCACTATGCTCTTACATTTGGTTAATACAGTTAGCTTTACACACTAATTTTTACTTTATCCCATGATGGTAGATTGTAATTATATGTGTCGCAACCTGTTTTTATATACCAATATGAATATGTATAGAGTTATGAGTTGTACTGTAAGAGCTCTGGATTAGTGTAGGATACCTCTACAGCATATTCTGTATTTGAACATCATTTACACAAAGCAACAATTCATTACAATGATGTAGAGTACCATATCCAAAATGGCTTTGTTCTCACTTATCCTTTATTTAAATGAATCAGATATGTAGAAATAGAGATTACTACATTCATTTTTTGAATGTCATTTATAATGACAAAACTATGGTTAATATATAACTTGGAATTCCAGGTTTATTCTTAGCTTAAGTTTTAGCTTTATGCTTTAATTACATATCTAATTTCTTTGAATTAGTATTAAATGATTTGTAGTACCAGGTATGTTAATGGTTAATGTATGTATCAACAATTAGTTTGCACACTCTCACACAGGTTTGTTTATTTTATTAACCAATCAGGATGTTCTTTTGCTTTTAAATTGAAGCAGCACTTGTGCATTCCATCAGCTATGATTACGGTATTACACCGAAACATGTCAAGCTGGAAGCAACAAGTGCTGAGTGTCGCTACCTTTCTGACCCCCATGGGTTTTTTATCCGCTTGTGGATTACAATAAATTTTGGATTTTAATTTGACCCCGGATTGCCTTTTCTTCATTTGCCTATGTATATACATACATATATATGATTGGCTGATGACTGTCACATGATGCATTAGGAAAGAAGATATAATTAACTATTAAATATAACTATAGCGCTCAAAACTCGTAATCTAGGTGTTTGACATTTGTCAGAAAAAAAACACTACTCATTTGAAATTCAAAAAGTGCTTTTGCATTGTCTCTTTATTATGCATTTAATCGATTGTGATATTCTACTGTGTTCTGCGGACAAAGTCAATATATTTTATTTTACCTATTGCATTTTTTTTACTTCTTTATTTCTAAAGCAGCAAATATTTCAGAACTTCATTAGCAAATCAAATAAGTATGATATTCCAAAGCTTATACCTTATAAGTTTTGCAGACAGTTTAAATTAATTTATAATGTTACAAATATTTTTACGTCCTTGCTCCTCAGCACAAAAAAATTAACTTGAAACAAATAGATGACCATGATTACAAGAACAGCAATTGAGATATATAATATAGAGCAAGCAAACAACAGAAAAGTATAAATAAAAACAGAGAAGCGCTCAACCTGTGAACGAACAATAGCATAATAGCTTGTTCTATGGCTAGTTACCACCCAAGAAGTAGCGTCTTTTTGCTCAAAATATGCCTTTCACAAAGAAGAACTTTCCTGTAGTATATCAGTCTGATCCTGACTAAACAGTGCTGTCCAGTCCCGATATACCAGGCAATCCCTCTCTGAATGAGAAAAACGGCAAAACCCCAGACGTATGTTTCAGCCTAATGTGGGCCTCGTCAGTGAGGTGCAGCCATATCCCTCTTGTACACTGAGCAACGGGTCCACGTCTGGCTTCCCGCATCACCCTTAGGGAGACTTCCCTCAGGGTCATAATTTGCATTAATAAAAATTGACTGGACAGAATTATTGGCACATTCTCAAAATTGTAAGAAATAATTGCATTCCAAGTTTGTGATGCTCCTGTAATTTGTAATTAAACTCACCTGTATCAATTAACAGGTGCGACTCAACCTTTCTGTTGTGTGTCTATGTGTGCCATACTGAGCATGGAGAAGAGAAAGAGCAGCAAATAATTGTCTGAAGATTTGAGAACAAAAATTGTGGAAAAGCATGGGAGAATGTGCTGTTGACATATAAAACAAAATTACAGCTTTTTGGTAAAGCCCATCATTCTACTGTTTTCAGGAAAATAAATGAGGCTTTTAAAGAAAAGAGTACAGTCCCTACGGTCAAACATGGTGGAGGTTCACTGATGTTTTGGGGTTGCTTTACTGATTAAGGCACTGGATGCCTTGACTGTGTGCATGGCATTATGAAATCTGAAGACTACAAAAAAAATCTGTGGTGCAATTTAGGGTCGAGTGTCAGAAAGTTGGGTCTCCATCAGAGGTCATGGGTCTTACAGCAGGACAATGACCCAAAGCACACGTCAAAAAACACCTAGACATGGTTTACGACAAAGCGCTGGAGAGTACTAAACTAGCCAGCAATGAGTCCAGATCTCGGGCCGCAGCCGGGATGAAGATTGAAGAAGATGGACCCTCAATGGATGAAGATGGAGTGCCACCGGGATGAAGATGGAGCGCCGCCCATCATAACCGGTAAGACAAATTTTGGGGTTAGTTTTTTTAAATTTTTTGTGGTGGGATTTTTTTTCCCGTTTGTTATTTTTTGTAAGGGTAGGTTTTGTTATTTTTTTGCAAGGGTAGGTTTCGCTATTTTTTGGAAGGGTAGGTATATATCAATATGTTGAGTCAGTATAGTTTTTCAACAGTCATTGCAATATAAACGTTGGGAAGTAAATGGGGGAAATAGGGGGAAGGGGGAGAGGAAAAAAGGAGTTGGAGGGGTTCAGAATGAGGGATGAGGAAGAAGGGCGTGGAGGGACTATTGAGGATAAAAAATAAAGGAGAACCTCCTTGCTCTTGATATACTTAAAGATAGCAAATTATGTCTTAGATGGTTATAAGATCTGTCTATATATAGGTGGGCAAAAGTTATCTCTTCATGTTAAAGGTGCTCTTTGCTCCCACAAAAAAATTACATCTAATATAAAGTCTTGTTTCCCTAAATAGTTATAATGTCTTTTTTCCAGGTTTAAAGTATGTGTAACCTCAGCTACCCATTGATTAAAAGTAGGGGGCAGTGTTTGCTTCCAGAGTCGTGGAATAATACGTTTGGCACATGTGAGCATCAGTAAAAGAAGTTTTTTACGGTAGATACACTGTAAATTAGGGACTTGGATTAGTACAATCATAGGTACTGATAGTGAGAGTTGAATGTTTAATGTAAGGTTAATGCAGCGTTCAATTTGGGCCCAAAAGGTTGATAATTTACAGCAGGACCACCAAAGGTGGGCTAGTGTACCAATTTCACCACAACGTCTCCAACAGCTAGAGTTAGCTCCCGGGTATATTTCATTTAGTTTTTGGGGTGTAAGATACCACCGTGAGATGATTTTATAATTTAGCTCTGTCAGGGCAAGTGCAGTAGAGGAAGAGTGAGTATTGCGAAAGCATTGTAGCCAGGTGTCTTTCGGGAGCTGAATCATGAGCTCGGTTTCCCACATAGAAGTATAGGAAGGAAGTCTAACAGCATGTAAAGCCCTTAATAGCTTATGTGCGATAGAGAGGTGTGATTTATGTATATCTTTAGTGGTACACAGTTTTTCAAATGGAGTAAGTGTGCGGAGTCAGTTGTTCCTATGGGGGCCATTCAAAATTGCTTGTCGAATTTGAAAATAGGGGAACCAATTATGGAAAGGTGAACTCATTGAATCTCTGAGAACAGTTCTATCTTTTATTTGGGACGAGTCAATTAGTAAAAATATAGGCATGTTCTTATAAGAAGTGTCCTCAGGTTCGTATTTAAACTGGTGTTGGGAGAAAAAAAGGGTGTTATTCAGCAGTGGGGTCATTGGCGAGATTGGGGAAGAAAGAGTGTTAGGATGTTGGATAAGAGAATCCCAAATGGCTAATGTTGTCTAATCCCAAATGGCTAATGATCGTTAGCTTTAGGCAGTAGGGGTCTATGAGGTTTAGGAAGCCAGCAAATATCTCGCATTCCATTTATTTTAAGTAAGGCTCCTTCAATTTGTATCCATACTTTGGATGAGGGATTATGGTTCCATGAGATTATGCGTGCTAAGTGTGTGGCTTTATGGTACTGTGCTAAATTTGGTACATTTAGGCCCCCTTCCTCTTTTCTCAAGTACATGGTGTTTCGTGAGACTCTCTGCCTTTTATAGGCCCAGATAAAAGATTCTAACTGCTCTTCTGCTGAGTGCGTAAATAATACCTTGGTAATGTTATAGGTAGGGCTTGGAATAAATACAAGTATTTGGGAATTATCATCATCTTTATTGTATTTATTCGTCCTGACCAAGAAAGGTGACCCTGCTTATGCCATGCCTGTAGTAGAGAGAAGACAGTGGTTTGGAGTATCGTGTAGTTATTGTGAAATAAATTTTGGGGATTACTTGGTATATTCAATCACAGGTATCGGAGGGAATTTGTGGCTGAGAAGGGAGTATTTTGCAAGATGTAGTCGGTTTCTGTTGGGTTTAAATGAAAAGGGATAATGCTAGATTCATCCATATTTATTGAATAATTAGAAAATTGTTTATAAGTCTCCAGGACTTGTATTAATGCTGGTAGGGATCTTAGAGGTGATTGTAGGGTAAAAATAATGTCATCTGCAAATAGAAGACATGTTTGATGAATATTGTCTAACTTAATGCCCGAGATATTTGGATTATTTCTAATCTGGATAGCCAAGATTTCTACCGTTATGGCAAATAAGAGAGGGGACAGTGGGCATCCCTGCCGGGTGCCGTTAGATATAGGGAAGGATTGTGAAATTGTATTGTTAACTTTAATGGATGCTCGAGGGTTGTTGTATAGTGCCTGAACTCTGGTTAGGAATTTGTCCGAGAGACCAAATTTCGACAGGGCCGACCACATAAAATGCCAGTCGACCCTGTCAAAGGCCTTCTCAGCGTCGGTGGAGAGTAGTACCAAGGGGCTCGACTGATCATGGGAGGTGTAAATTGTATGTAATAGCCTTGTGGTATTATCTTTTGCTTTGCGACCCTTAATAAATCCCCCCTGGTCGGGGTGGATAACTCTCGGCAAGACAAGACTGAGGCGATTGGCTAGGATCTTAGCGTATATTTTAATATCAACATTTAGTAAGGATATCGGTCTATAATTACCTACAATGTCTCTAGGCTTATCTGGTTTTGGAATCACTGTTATCAAGGCATCTAGGAGTGATTGGGGAAACGTTAGACCTTGATCGATAGACTGAAATAATTCATGTAAATGTGGGCTAATATTTCCTATAAATAATTGATAGAATTTGGTAGGGAGGCCGTCTGGTCCTGGTGATTTGCTATTTGGGAGTGATTTGATAGTGTTTACAATTTCTTGTATGGAAATAGGGGAGTCTAACTTAGCCAGGTCTTCGGTAGAGATTGCTGGGACATGAATTGAGTCTAGGTATGTGTTTAACCTGTCTTGTTTTTCCTGGTCATTTGCATTATTGAGATTGTATAATGAGGTATAGTATGTGACAAAGCTATTTATTATATCTTCATTTTTGGTGCAGGTTGCACCTGAGTTATGTTTAATAGATTGGATATAAGAGGCGAGTCGCTGTTTTTTTAAAGATCTGGCTAACATTTTTCCAGAAAGAAAATTGAGGAGCGCTCGAGTATTTAGCAAGACAAAAAATTTATTGGACAGTTACCAAATACACATAAACATGAAGTAAGGAGTGAATACTCTGGGGTAAAAATACAGAGTAAAGTATACAAAGAGTGAGTGCAAGGGCACTGAACCACACGGCTTACGCGTTTCAGCCTAAGCCTTACTCATAGCCATATTAAAACAGTGTGACAAACAACCCAATTATCATACCTAGCCCGTGCACCAATTGGCCGCCCGGAATCACCTCCTTAAAAAGCTGGCCAATCCAAAGTGTGTAATATTACACACCCCTATCGAACACACCCACCCTAATTATCATATTGACGGCATTGGAACACACCCATAGAGCAGTATTGTTAACATGGGATAGAGTGATAGCCTGTCAGATGTCAACCCCCTTCTCTGCGTGTACTCCCGGGGTGAGCCTGGAAAAGAGAAACATGCCACACGCAGCTGAGAACGCTGCGCTCAGTTTATCAACAAGAATCGCGCTCCCCCAGGGAATATGCGCAGCGAAGGCAGAGAGCCTGTCATCACTAATGTAAGCTGACTAATCTTATAAGTGTCAGCACAACACCGACAATTGCACCCAATTGGTTGCTATATATACACAAGGTGCCAAAGGTGAAAGACGAGGCTCAAGGTGGAGATCCCTCTATAACTGGGGTAATTCAATAAAGTTATTCGGAACCACATAGGTGTAAACTGCCTCCTTATTATTAACGCATAAGTATGCATGCTTCATTGTATAATATAATACCCAAGTAATATGTAGGGGAAAATGTTAGAGAGAAAAGGTGCTAGAATGTTAAGCAGTGGGATACAAATCAAGTCCCTCAACAGTTCTCAACTGTCCATCCCCTTCTCTGTGTGTGCTCCCGGGGTGAGCCTGGAAGAGAAAACTTTTGCCACACTCAGCCAGACACACTGGGCTCAGTTTATCAGCCGAGATCGTGCTCCCCCAGGGAACACACGCAGAGAAGGCAGAGAGCCTGTCGTCAATAATGCAAGCTGACTAAAATTATAAGTGTCAGCACAGCACCGGCAATTGTTCCCAATTGGTAACCCTATATGTAAAAGTGCCAAAGGTGAAAGACAAGAGGCTCAGGATGGAAATCCCTCTATAGCTAGGGTAAAACATTAAGGTAATTCAAAACCACATATGTATAACATACCTCATTACCATAGATGCAAATAAACGCATACTTTATTATATAATGTGGTACCCAAGTCATATAAAAAGGGAAAAGTTAGTGAGAAACAGTACTTGTAAGTTTGAAAGTGGGATACAGTCCAAGGTAAAGTGTAAATAGAGAGAGGAAAACTGGAGTCTACAAAAGGGGGAAAGGATGAAGATGGTAATACCAGTATCAGGGGAGAGGTCCATTCTCAAATCCCTTCCCAGACGGGAGGAACCAGAACAGTGGTTAATCTGACAACCCACACCTCTACCAAACATTAGAAGTGACAAGTATGTATAGTGCAAAATAGTGACATAGTGATAAGGCTAGAGTCCAGCCAAATTTACTCCTAAAGTGAGAGCCAGCCAATAAAGATAATTATCGACCAGGTCTCCAGTGTGGGACTAGACTCGTCTCAACGTTGTTGAGGGGGGAATAAAAGGTAGTACTATAGGAGGAATAATCAATTTTAGATTGAATAGGATCAAGTCAAATCATACTAAGTAGACCAAAAGTTGATCAGATCGAACTCAGAGTTGAGGCCTTCTGGAAACCTGGTTCTCAATTTAAAGATCCAGTAGGCCTCCCTCTCTCCCAATTTAGAGGTTCGATCAGCCAAGCCCCTTTTGTAAGGTACCCTGTCAATAAGAGTCCAGACAAAAGATCTGGATGACTTCTGATGCTCATCCACAAAGTGTTTTACAAGAGGGGTGGTCAGTGTGCCCAACCTGATGTCGGACAGGTGCTCCTATATACGTGTTCTGGCCTCCCTTGTGGTGAGACCCACGTATTGTAACGAGCAAATGTTGCATGTGATGAGATAGATGACAAAGGTATGTCTGCAATTTAAGCAAAACTTCATTTCAAATCTTTCGCCTGTTACTGAGGAAACAAACGAATTGCCAACTGATAATCTCTCACACGCAACACACGCATGATAGTGGCACCTGAAGGTGCCCAGACAGGTAAGCCAAGAGGAAGGATTGGATCCAATAGGCTTAATTCTAGTCGGTGCGACTGAATTTCCTATGGTTTTATTCCTTTTGTAGGCAAACCTGACCCCCCGGTCAATCACATCAATTAGACCATCATCCGCTGACAAGAGCTTAAGATGTTTTGCCACAATCTGACAGATCTCATGATACTGTCTAGAATATTCAGTGATGAAAGTGACTTTGGGATCTGGTCTGCCCCACAGGAGGACCTCTTTCCGTTTACTATTGCCTGGGTTAAGTAATTTAGCCCGGGGTCTCCTCTCTACAGCTTGTCGGGCCATCACTATGGTCCGCATGTTGTAACCTCTCTCCCTTAATCTCAGAGCCAGCTCATCCGCCCTTGCCTCATATACAGAAGGTACAGAACAATTTCTCTTGATGAACTGGCTCTTGGCCACACCCCCGAAGACCCTTCGGGGATGACAGCTGGAGGCATGAAGCAGGGAGTTACCCGCTATCGGTTTGTAATACACCTCAGTCGTTACCTCTCTCCCTGGAATCCCTATAAGGGTGATATCCAGAAAGTTCACTCGTGAGTCCCGTATTTCCGAGGTAAATTCAATACCCACAGTATTCATGTTCAGATAGACACTGAACTCCTTTAAACGGGATTCAGAGCCTCCCCAGATGAAGAGGAGGTCATCTATGTAGCGTCCAAACCACATAATCTCACCCCGGTGAGGATTTAAATCTCCAAAGACGTGGGACAGCTCCCACCAACCCATGAACAGGTTGGCATAGGAGGGGGCAAACTTGGCCCCCATCGCTGTCCCCCGTCTTTGGAGATAGAAATCCCCACCGAATTCAAAATAATTGTGGGTAAGGAGGAATCTAGTTACCTCCACCACATAGTCAACAAAAACAGAGTTATCAGAACATCTGGTCATGAAAAATCTAATGGCCTCCAGGCCCCTCTCGTGTGGAATCGAGGTGTACAAAGATTTTACGTCAACAGTAAGCCACCTGTAGTTATCCTGCCAAATCACTTTCTCCAGGAGATTAATTACGTGTCTTGTGTCAGCCAAGTGGCTCCACAGGGTACTCACTATGGGCTGCAAAATATCGTCCAGCCACTCCGACATATGTTCTAATAGAGAACCTATACCGCTAACAATTGGCCTCCCTTGTACATTGGTAAGCGTCTTATGTACCTTGGGTAGATGATTGAAAGTTGCAATCACAGAGTTGGATATTAGCAAATAATCCCTAGTATTGGCGTCAATGAATCCAAATTCCACCCCATCATCTACAAGGGAGGCCAATTGTTTCTGAAATACAATGGGATCCCCTGATAGTCGTGTGTAGTCATCAACATTGTGGAGCTGCCTTTCTGCCTCTGCTATAAAATCACTCCTATTCATAATGACTACAGTCCCACCCTTGTCAGCGGCCCTGACAATGATGTGGGCATTTCCACTTAGGCTCTCTATTGCTTTTCTCTGTTTGTTGGTGAGATTATTGCTCTTCCCTCTGACTGATTTGTAATGTAGCTTGGACAAATCCTCCTCCACTCTTCTTTGGAATTTTTCAAGAAGATTACCCCTACAATGTAGGGGATAAAATGTGGACTTCTCCCGAAATGACAGTAGTTCCACACAAGTATGGTCATTCGACCTTGTACCTTCTTCCAAAGATTCCAGAGTACCCACATCACATAATTCTTGGAAATCAAAAATATTATCTCTTAGCCCTTTATGGCTCCCAGCCCTAACAGGAATGTGATCGTGACTCTCATCACCCACTAAAGGGTGTGTCTTGAAAAATTTTCTCAATGTTAAGTCCCTTATCAATTTATTAACATTTAATAGAGTCTTAAACAAATTAAAGTCCACTGATGGTACAAACGTCAATCCCAAACTTAAGACTTCCATTTCCTGATGGCTGGGGGAATAGTTGGATAAATTAATTATGTTCCGTATCCGTAGTTCCCCCTCCTCCTGCCTCTTCTCTGTGGGTACCTCCGTTGTTCCGGGCAGTGATACCCTAAATCCTGACTTTGTTTTTCTCCTCCCCCCCCGTCTGGTTTTTAGTGGGGGATGGAAAAAACCTGCTCCAATTGTGCGCGTTCATGTTCCTCTGTGGTACTGCGTGTTACTGTACTAGGAATGGTGTCCTCCCTATAATTGGAAGTGATGTTAAATAATGGGGTCGGTGGTTTCAGGATGGGTGTGCTCCCTTTAGGTCTCACAATTTGTTCTCGAGTAGGTTCTTCGCCACCTGAGCCCGAACCTGAGCTTCCATCCCAGGACTCACCCTCACTCTCCTGAAAGTTCACTCTTCTGCCCCTATTGAGTCTCTGTTTGTTGGGGCCTCTCCGTTGATTTGGTTGGAATGAATTTCTATTCTGTTCTTTTCTAAAGAGTGTCCTTTCCCTTCGGTTCCAGATATATACCCTGTTTAGATCATAATCCTGCTGGTCCCTCAGGTATTTATTGTGCTTCACTTGTAGAAGCAAGGTTTTAGCCTCTGCTATAACCTGCTGTAAGGTATTGTTGAACTTCAGGAAATTAGATTCCTCACTTCTCGTACCCAATTCTTTCTGTACCTCCTTTATTTTGTTTGCAACCTCCTCAAGCTCCTTCTGTTTGTATTCACAAATAAGTTGCATCAATTTAAAGGAGCAATCTGATAAATTGCTGTTCCATGATTCCATAGAGGATTTGTCATCCGTCAAAAACGTGGGGTATTTATTGAGTCTTAGACCCCTTGGAATGATCCCCAATTCCAAATATTTTTTTAGGGTGTTAATGTCCCAAACCAGTTTATCCTCCTTGAGGAGTAAGAATTCAAGTTCCTCAAACAAAGTAATTAAATTGTAGTTAGACTTGTTGGTAGAAAAAAACCTTGCTGTAATCCCAAGGATTTGTATCTCTTTCCTTTTCTGATCTCAATGCAAATGGAATAGGGTTGGTCTCTGTATTACCCTCATTGTCCATAGTGGCTGCTAGGGTTAGCTACTGGAAATTCACCCTGAACCTGGCCCAGCCTTATTTGATTCTGCAAAGAATTTGGCTTTAGTTGTCATAGCACGCATATGTGCATTTTCGATTAAGAATTTATTAAGATTATCCCTAGCTTCTTTTACTTCTATTAATTTTTGTGAGGATTTTGGATCTTTTTTATGTAGATTTTCACTCTTTAATAGAATGCTAGACAGAGATTCAAACTGTGCAGATCTTTGTTTTTTAGGTTTTGCTGTTAACTGTATAATGATTCCTCTGATGTAGCACTTGTAGGACTCCCAGTTATTTGCAGCGTTTGTATCAGTGGGGATATTAAATAAGAAAAATTCGTCTGTGTATTTAGTTAGTTGTTCAATAATTTCATTGTCTGTGAGAATGTGTTCGTTTAGTTTCCAATTCAGTCTGTGCCTGGGTTTGTTGGTCCATTTAAAGATAGATTTAACTAGGCTGTGATCAGACCAAGAGGTATGCAAAATCTTTGAGTCAATCAGATTTGTCAACAAAGCCTGGAATATAAAGTCAAGTCTGGCATAAGAACGTTGTGGGTGGGAGAAAAAAGTATAGTCTTTAGTGGAGGTGTGTACTGTTCTCCATGTATCGAACATGTTGAGTGAGTGGAGGGAAAGATTATTATTTCTTATCTGTGAATATCTAAGATAAGAATGACCTGTGGAAGTATCTAGGGTGGGATCTGAGGGGAAATTAAAGTCGCCCCCTAATATAATGGGACCTTTGGCTATATCAAGTAGTTTAAAAAATTCACCTAGCGCCTGCTGATACTGACCCTTAGCTAAGATAAATTGACCCCTAGTGGTCAAAAAACAAAATATCTAACTATCAACAATGTATCAAAGCGCCAACAATAGAGGCAGGGTCTTGTTGCTTAAATACAATATTTTATTACAATATGAATGCTTGATTAAAAGCTATATCATTCCATTGCTGATGGAATTTGAAAACAAGTAATCCAATATTAATAACAGTATACAAATGCAACTTCTTCCTATTTAAAAAGAATGGGGGGTTGAACAACCTCAACCGTAATTATACCGATGGTAATTAAATATGGTTAAAATTTGGTTAAACTTAAATACAACGTGAGTTGACAACTTTCAATGATTAAAATAGATTAAAGATACTTGAATATATCCCACATGGATCCATGTGAACAGTCTAATATTTTCAATAAGCGCTGACAATAGTGGTTACTTTTTAGCTTGGATATAATTTGTTACGCAAAGGTTAGACAAACAAATCTGTTCCGTTGGTTTTAGGTGTCTCAAAATTTCACAATTAGTTCTATGTGATTTGTGTAATTTTTTAGATTACACTATTATAACTTAGACTTCAGATTCTGAATGAACCTTCCTATTTGATGTTCAAACCTTTGCTAATAGAATAGGCTCCTATTCATAACAGTAACTAAAAATGGTTTAAACAATGCCGATAATATATTGTTGCAACGTGGTAATCATACACAATATGACTTAGATCCGAGTGGTTATAGGTTTTAGGTTTTTAACAGATCTGATAAAGCTCAAACTACAATGTTATTCCTTACAATGCCATTAGAAGTTCTAATATGACAGTGTTGGTATATCAATAACAAATGTATTTGCACAGCGGGTTACCGCTATTTGTATATAGTTTCCCAAAATTAAATTCAAAGTGTGAAAAATCGTAACGTATAGGTACTAAATGGTGCAATGTGGTTTAAATCAAAAGTGCCAATATATTTTACTGTGGCAAACAAAATAATAGTGATGATAACAACAACCACTAAAATAAAAAACGAATCAAAACTAACAAAATTAACAAATGTATCAAACTATTGTGTGTTAAACTCTGATAATTCTCCGTGAACTCAAACTTTGAAACAACGTTAAATACAATATTCACATGTGAAAGTTTAAAGTCTAAAGTGTGAAGGGACCGATTGAATCCCTTTTCCTGATAATTAGTCTTCTGTGCTGCTTTTCAAAAGTGTCAATGAAATTGTGCTGTAACGAAATTGAAAGCTTATTTTTCAAAAGCTTTAAAAAAGAATATAAGACCTTAGTTCCCCCGTGAGTGTGGATAAATCCCCAGATAGATATACGGTCCCAAGGCCAGCGAAGTTGCTGTTTATCCTATTCACTTCATATGTATGTTGATTTTCTTATGTGTTTAAAATTCTGTCTTCTGTGCGACTCAATCCCTCTGTCGAAACAAAGAAGCAATAGTGCAGATTGCTAAATATAATTTCCTAGTATAAGAAATACACTTACCAGCCAAGGTGTTTCGGTCGTGAATCGACCTTTCTCAAGACTGCCATATCAAGTAGCTTATTGACAACTTTGAGAAAAAAGCAGGGAGTAGGTCGAATTGGGGCATAAATGTTTGCGAGTGTAATAGGTTTACCATAATAAAGGCCTACTAATATCAGAATCCTGCTCTCAGGATCATTAAACTGTTGTAAAAGATCAAATGATGTGTTGCGTTTAAAAAGAGTACAAACACCGTTATGCCTGGATGGGCCTGAGCTAAAATAATGCTTGTCGTAATATTTGGTAGAGAGTGTGGGTACATGGTTTCTTTTAAAGTGAGTTTCCTGGATCATAATAATATCTAGATTCTTTTTGTGGAAGTCATGAAGAGCTATAGAACTTTTTCAGCCGATAAGAAGCCTTTTACATTTTGGGTAGCAATAGTTATAGATCCTTCATATAAACAGGTAGGCATTGCTGAAAATGTGGATATAAATACTGTCTAAGAGCGTACAAAGGTTATGTGCAGGAGGGGCACTGGGGTTTGGTTAGAGAGAGAGAGGTTTATGATTTAGTGAGGAAAAATAAAAGATTACATTAAAAATTTAAAAATTAACTGTGTTGGTGAGAAACTATAAAAATTGGTGGTTGACTGCAAATCGGTGGAGGCTACTGGGCAAGCTGGGCATACGCTCATTGAGAGGTGTTGGTAGAGGTATGGGGAATGGGGGAGAGGAGCAAGGGTGGGGGATGGGGAGAAAAGGGTAAAGAGGCAAACTTAGTAAAATAACAGGTGGAACATTACAATGTTAGGTGAGGTGGATGATACAACATAATTTCTTGTGCTGAAACTATATGAGCATAAATCAGTTTCACATCTACAGACTACTTTTTAACCAATAAAAAACTTGACAGTATCTCTCTAAGGGGATTCTACTTAAAGAATGAAAAGTTTTTCAACTCAGACTAAGCAGGTTATACACAATAAAACCTATTAACAATTTATTAGAGATTCTCCATGGAATCCATAATGGTGAAACAAAGTGAATTATGACACATAGGGTGTTAATAGTTATAGTAAATGTTACAATAACATTGGTACGTGAGGCGGCACTTGCTTCCGAGTTATGGGTAGAATAAAAGCTCGCCTTTATGGGTATTAAGACTGATTTCCAGAAAAGCTTGATGCGTGTATGTCATGGTGGAGCTTAACTAAATAAGGAATAAATACCTTAGTAGTAAAGGCAGAGGGCCTCCTCGGGAAAATATATCAGGGCCTAGGCGAGTCTCAGGTTGAATCATAATTTTGTCTATTTCTACTAAATAACATTTATGCGGGTAATAGAAGACTTCAAACAAATGCCCAATAAGACATTAACATTACATAATGCAATAAACATCTGGATATAATCTCTGTGATATCTAAAGGGAAGAATCAGATTAGTAAAGAAAACTTTAGTATGCTGTTTACAATTAATACTCTTCTCATAGTGCAAGATACAAGTCCCTGTTTTTCAGGAAAGAAAAAGTTAGAGGAGAGCTCTATACACATTAGGGCTTATCATATTAAAACAATGATTATATACTAGGCTGGGACCATTAAGTTATTAAAAGGGTAATACAAACAAATCAGAACATGTTTAATAACTGGAATCAGTCTATTCTGATGCTGAAAAAGAAATTCAACACATATGCATAGCAAATAAATAAATGGCAACATCTCATAGTTACGTGTCCTTTTTCAAGGTGGTTCATCTTCAACATCGACATTATTGGTTTGTCTTCTTTTATTTAGCGGGGCTGCTGATTCCATCCAGGGTCACCTTTGTGACCTAGAGGATTCTTGTCTGGTTGAAGCAGGGGATTTGGAGGTGGAACCTTGTGATTCAGGTGGTGGTATTCCTAGTTGTTGACAGAATTGTTCTGCATCAGGTGGAAAAGGACATTCAAATTTTTTTCCATTTTTAACAGCAACAACTGAGATTGGAAATCCCCATCTATATGGAATCTTCAAAGCACGAAGATGTGTGGTTAAAAAAGAGAGATCTCTCCTTTTTTGGAGCGTTCTAGTTGGAAGATCCTGGAACACTTGTAGTCTGTGGCCCTGGAACATGATGGAAGATTGTTTTCTAGAGTAATTGTAGATAGTTTCTCTGTGCTGGAAGTTCTGGAAATGAACAATAACATCTCTAGGAGGTGAGTTTTCAGATGGCTTAGGGCGTAAAGATCTGTGAGCCCTGTCCAGTATAATGTCAGATATTTTTCCTGAGTTGCTCTTTATTAAGTCAGCAAAGAAGGACTGTAGGTAATCCTGAATCTCATTGCTCTGTACAGTCTCAGGGATTTCTCTAAATCGCAAGTTACTCCTTCTAGAGCGATTCTCTAAATCGTCCAACTTATCCTCTAAGTCTACCATACGATGGTGATGTTGAAAGGCTTTAGAGGAGAGATTCGCAATTTTGTGAGCTGATATATATTTATGTTCCTCAAGGGTATCAACCCTATGGCACAAGTCAGAGATGTCCTTCTTCAAACCCGCACATCCATTCTTAATACAGGACTTGACCTGCTCTATAAGGGCTTCCATAGCGCCATATGTTATAATGTCGTCTTTTCCCATTTCAATAGTCTTTGGCTGTAGTTCTATTGCGGCATCTGCAGCTTCACATGAGCTTTCATCTTGAGAAGTTAATGTAGAATCAAGATCTTTGTTAGATTTTTGCTTGTCAGCTTGTTTAAAAAAAAGAGCTCATAGCTCCCTGGGTAGATGGTGGTGGCTTTTGAGATTTATCGCTCCTAGTCAATTTCCTTTGTGACATGTTGATAAAATCTGGAGGATATACTGAATATGTCTGAAATAAAGTTCTAGGATGTTGCAGAGGGACACCTCTCCTTGGGGTTATTGCTCTCACAGAGCAATTACGGGAAAGGGTGTTGGATATGACCCACTGCTACCAGGAACAGTGGGAAAAGGAGTAGGTGGGTGTACTCTATATAGAAGCCAAAAGTCTATTCAATCTCTGAATCAGTAGATTCTGCCCGGGAATATGTTCCAGCTATATTACTTCTGTACACAAGCAATGTTGTAAAACAGAGTCCGGCAGGACAGGTAGAGAGGAAAAAGAAAAACAAAAACATGCTTCCAGTACAAACTGTGACAGTTAATTCGTTGTTGTATCCCCACTAGTATATCAATATGCAATCCATATCTGAGGTTCCACTTTAAACGGCTCACATCAATTTATATGCGTCACTCCATATTGCTGGCCCAAGTACCACACAGTAGAAAAATAGATGTGGAGAGGCATTTCAACAATATATATTCGACCCCTTACCCCCTCTCCCCCAACGTTGCATAAAGAAGTTAAAAAGAGGAATTTCTAGGTTAGTTAGCAATCCGGTATTTTAATGGCAGCCGTAATAGCACCCGGATCTCAGTATAGTTATATATAGTGTTAATACTACACTAAATTATAAAGTTCACCTCTGTTTCCTTTTAGGGTTGATCCGGTTCAGGTTGCGGGTCTTGTTAGGTAGATATCTGTGTTACCGCTTGTTTGCAAAGCTCTATGGCGTTGTTTCAGGAGACCTCGTGGGATTACATAGTGCGGTTTCAGCATCTCCGATAAAGTCAAATGGAAATAGACAAAAGTCGCATCGGATGTTCTCTATTTTCTTTTAGGGTTGATCCGGTTCAGGTTGCGGGTCTTTTTAGGTAGATATCTGTTTTACCGCTTGTTTGCCAAGCTCTATGGCCTTGTTTCAGGAGACCTCGTGGGATTACATAGTGCGGTTCCAGTGTCTCTGATAAAGTCAAATGGAAATAGACAAAAGTCGCATCGGATGTTCTATAAATATTCCATATGACAAATCAATGTCCCATACCTCGATAGCCCAGGGCTTTCAACAGATATGAGCCTATATGCCCAGCTTGCATGGAGATCTTCAATGAAGTGCGGCCATCTTGGTCAGCCGCTCGCTCCGCCCCCCCCCCCCCCCCCCCACCAATGGTAGGTTTTTTTGTGTGTAAATGTTAGGTTTTTTATTTTTGGTAATGGTAGGTTTTTTATTTATTGTAATCTAATTTTTTTTAAGTAATGTTATTTTTTTTTTATAGACTTAGGTTTTAATTTAATTTTACAGGTAATTTTTTATGTGTTTAACGGTTGTTAGGATAGTTTTAATTTAATTTATGGGTATTTTAATTAGGGTTAAATTAGGGGGTATTAGGTTAGGGGGTTTAGATGTTAGTTTGTTACTTTGCATTGTGGAGGGATGGTGGTTTACAAGTTAATAGTTTATTTAGATAGTCTGCATTGTGGGGAATGACAGTTTAGGGGTTAGTTTATTTAGATTGTTTGCTTTGTGGGGGATGGCGGTTTAGGGGTTAACAGTTTTATTTAGTGTTTGCAATGTGGGGGGATGGCGGTTTAGGGGGTTAATAGTTTTATTTTGGGTTAGCAATGTGGGGGGATGGTTGTTTAGGGGTTAATAGTGTAGTTTATGGGTGTAAGTGTACATTGTAAGGTATTTTTGTTGTGTTATGTGCAAATTTTTAGTTTCTGAAAACAGTTTAACCGAACTCTTAGATCGCGGTATGGATTGAAGGGGATTTCTCCCGACTTGTAATATCAGCAGGAGAAAAATGGATTGCAAAATCGTGATTGCACTAGTGCAAAATCCATTGCGCCTCACTTGTAATCTCGCCCTATATGTGTTGTTTTTTTTGGGGGGGGTTGCACAGATGTTTGTAATGTAGTTCTTACTCGCAGATACATGTAGTAAAATATACTTTAATATCCTATACAACGGGTTTCTTCCTTTCTTTACAATGATCTGTTATTAAATCTTACTGAATATTACCTCAGTGTCATGTTTATTTTTTTTATTTTTTTTATTTTTTTTGTGAGGTTAATTGTGATAAATAACACACATAAAGATAACACAGTGTTTGCAGTTTAAAATATGCCTTTCATTTGTGCATATTAAAAAATAGTACCAAGCCTGAAACAATGTGACTGGGTTACTGGAATGTGAACAGGTTGCTGAGGTAACACATTAATCTCCTGGGGTGGAATAATTCAATCAATCTGTCCACACATATCACCTGAAGGCGTCCACCTGTCCTTCTTTGCTGCCAAAAAAAAAAAAAAAAATTGGATAGAAGTTATCACAGTGCATTTGTAGAAAAGTGCTGAAACCTGCAGTCTTTTGTTATTATCCTTTCTTTTTTACTAATTTATGGCAAATGCTTACATTTCCTTGGGCACTGTTAGTTTAGCTCTACTTTTTAACTGCAGGTTGCTTTTTCTCCCCCAGATATTAATGTTTCTAAATCAGAGTGTTTACAAGTCAAACAATGCGAAGGTGAAATTGGATCATTTTATAACAACTCATACAATAATAAAACAAAACATTTTAAACAGTTATTAACAAATAAATGAACTGACGCTAAATGATAGAATAATTTTATCTTTTGAATTTAAAGGGACATTAAAGTAAAAGTAAAGTTCGGTGGTCAGCTATGCAAATTTACAAAGGTAATATAACATTAATATGAGTTTCACTCATCATTTTTCTCAAATCAATTTATAAATACCCTTTTCGCCGTAAATAAAGTAATATTTTGACTATTTTCATATCATCCCGTTTTTCTAAACCTATTACACTTCCTTGTCACGTTTTTATGTTCATCCAATTGACTTTCTGGCCGATCGGCGGCCGTGAAGCTACGTCATTCTAACATGAGATCAATTGCGCATGCGCAAAATCTATTCTACACACTGTTATTTCTGACGCGCGTGCACAATTAGCGCATGCGCACAGTTTCTTCACTATTTCAGCCTAAAAAGTCATATTTTTACACTGCCGCATCGCTTAGTAGCGATCCTCAAGTAATTGAGATAATACGTAATCTAAGAAAAAAAGAAAAAGCACATCCTCCGATTCAAGTGAAAGAATTTTAATAACAAATATAAGCGCTTACAATATGCACTTACAAGATTATGGTTAAAATACGCCTGTAAAATAGCCCCTCTGGTTGCAGCAGATGGACTGTCATATGTTTCCTCCAATACACCGCTATCACCTGGAATCCTGCGATCTCTGTATGCAGTCTGTTTTAAGCTCCAAGAAATCTTTAGAGCGAGTGAAGGGCAAAGCGGGTTTGATCGGTAACAAAGGTAATGTTCAATGTCCAATGTTCAATATACTTCTCGGTTCTCGATCCTCAACGCGTTTCCCCCGACGCCGGTCGGGCTTTCTCAAGAGGTAAAGTTTGTTTGCTCAAACAAACTTTACCTCTTGAGAAAGCCCGATTTCTTGGAGCTTAAAACAGACTGCATACAGAGATCGCAGGATTCCAGGTGATAGCGGTGTATTGGAGGAAACATATGACAGTCCATCTGCTGCAACCAGAGGGGCTATTTTACAGGCGTATTTTAACCATAATCTTGTAAGTGCATATTGTAAGCGCTTATATTTGTTATTAAAATTCTTTCACTTGAATCGGAGGATGCGCTTTTTCTTTTTTTCTTAGATTACAGTACCCTTCATCTGAAACATAAGAGGCAACAGATTAAAAAGCAGCACCCGGCACAAGTTCACACAAAATTGGAAATTTGCCTGCAGCGTCTAGTACCTCCTTGAGATCCACTAATAAGGAAAGGAAATGAACTCAAGTGAGCTGTGACAAAACAACAACATAATAATATCAATCTGGACAGACCTATCTTTTTTGGTATCAGGTTGTATATCTTCATATTAAGTAACATCATATACAGTATAGAATTTTATATATGTGTATACATATTGATTTATACACAAGCCCAATCTTATTCAAGTTTCAATAAGCTGCTCAGTATATACTTGAGCTTTATATAAATAATAATCACTCTTTCTTACTGTATACATTTAATTGCAATTGATAATACGTATAGAGCGGGTGTGACCACTCTATACGTAAAGGCTAAGAAATACAGGGAGAGGAGGATGGGCGGAGCAACGATGATAACGGTAGGGAAATCAAGTATTAAAATATAAAGTCAAATTTTAGAAAGAAAGAAAAACATAGCGACCCTTAATTATTAGTGATAAAGATTAAATAGATGTGTTGCACAGCTTAAAAATTTACTTTCACTTTAAACACTGAGATGGTGATATAAAATGATAAATTGTATATAATAAAACAACTCTGCAATATACTTTCAATATTTATTTTGTCCTCTTTGCCTGTAATTCCATTCTGAAATTGTGAGATTTTCAGTTCCTGTTAAAAATGGAAGTGCAGAACACTGTTGAATCCAGCACAACCATTGGCTGCACACTCTAATGACCTATGTATAACTGTCCCTAATTGGCCACAGCAGAGAAGGTAACACAAGTTACAACATGGCAGCTCCCAGTGTTTTATAGACACTAAAACTTTACACTTATTTTGTCACTTTTTAAACAACTAATGAATCTTTAAAAAATACATCTACATGTTACTCATTGACTAATCTTTTCTTTGAATGTATCATTCTATCTAGCATGTATTTAGTGTTTAATATCCCTTTAAGTAGTTCTGCGATCCTAATTGGTAGATTAATTCAATGGCCTCTATTTATTAAAGGTCTTGCGGACCTGATCCGACAGTGCAGATCAGGTCCGCAAGACCTTGCTAAATGCGGAAAGCAATACCAATCGGCTGCCAGCAGGGAGGTGTCAATCAACCCGATCGTACTCGATCGGGTTGATTTCCGGCGATTCCTGTCCGCCTGCTCAGAGCAGGCGGACAGGGTTAGACCGCTGCTTCTTAACTTGTGTTTCTGGCGAGTCTGAAGACTCGCCAGAAACACGGCCCTTCAAGCTCCATACGGAGCTTGATAAATATGGGCCAATGACTGTTGAAGATGTGCAAGCTACTCCAACGGCTAGTCAAAGAAATTAGAACAAGACTTTGCATGAAAAAACAAAAAAACAGGACATAATATTTACCTAATTATTTATTCAAAATCACAAAAAAAATAAAAATAAAGCTGTTACTATTTCTTCACATCATATACATTGCCAAAAGCAGTGATAAATATAAGATGCATTTCCTCATGGCTTTAGATCACATTGTTACATAGGGGTATGTGACCATCTGATTATTTATAACACTAGGCACTGGGGAAATTACTGGTGGGGGGGTCTCTAACAAAGCCTAAATATTTAGGTGACTATCAGATGAGCGCCATATAGTGTTATTCAGATGATAAAATTGTAAGCATGTTGGACATAACATGGGTGGTAAATAAGCTTATCACCCTACCCACAAAACACAAAGGGACGAGACCCTCAGTTAAGAGATATCCCCGTTTTTTAAATGAGATACAGTGTGTCCTTCCACCTGCCAAGTGATTGTCATGACAATGGTAAATTACCTTTAAAGGGACATGAAACCCAATTTTTTTATTTCATGATTTAGAAAGAGCATGCAATTTTAAACAACTTCCTAATTTACTTCTGTGGCAAACCTAGCCACTTCTGGACTATAACATAAGAAAGGTTGTCTATAGGCTGTATATTGTGCTATGTAGATGTGACAGACCCTTCTGTCAGCACTGAAAGAGTTAACTGTGTTCAGCTATTGTGCACTGTCATTAATGTTATTGATACACAGTCCATTGTTTAATCAACCTCAGAGAGCAGACCCTAGATGATAAGGAAAGACAAGTGTGTGTCTGTGTTTAAATTGTTATCAGCTTGAGCAAGGTATTCTATTGTATCATGTAAAAGGGCGTGTTCCCTCCATTCAATGTACAACATTCTTTCAACCCCCCTTCTGGGGGGGTCAGACCTGCATAAATACTGGGCATATGAGCCTTAATAAAAGTCTTTCTGTTTAAAAACCTGAAAACTGGCTGGGTTGTGAATTGCTGATTCCCTATGCAGGACATTGTTCCCTGGTGTTAACCCTTGGTATCCGGTTGGTACCGTTACAATTGGTGGCAAGCGACGGAATGAACCTTATCGCCCAGAAGAGCAACTACACAAGCCAGTAACCTCAGGAAGAGGGGGATTACTACAATACTGACTAAGATGGAAGGAGTACCAGGGACCGAAGTGAATGGAGATGGATTATTCTAAGCTAAAGAGACAAACGTAAAAGGAACTGCTAGAAGCCAGGGGAAAGATAGGCAGCAGCAAACCCAAGGCTATATTAATTGCTGAGCTGATGGAGGGAGACAGAGCTCGCAGCGCTACGCCTCCAGCAGCCATGGAGGAGACCCTATACCAGAGGGAAATGAGGACCAGGCTGGAATTTTTACCCCAACCTGTACCACGGGATATGCTATCCGTGGTAATGGCAGATGTGCAGGAGTACGTGATGGCACACAGTCCGCGGAATGCATCCTCCCGAGCAGAATCCATTTTGGACGCACTCAGCAACCCAGTAAGACCCAAAATCCCATACCATGCATTTAAAATGTTTTGTGAGGAGAAGGATGAGATTGATGGGTATTTACAGGATTTTGAGAGACTGTGCGAGTTACATGATTTGGAGCAGTCCGTATGGGTGCCGGTGCTAGCAGGCAAGCTAGCCGGTAGGGCAGCGGAAGCGTATCGCGCAGTACCCAGGGAGGACAGCAAGGATTACGCTAAAGTGAAGAGAGCGATCTTGGAAAGATATGCCATTACCTCAGAGGCATACCGGCGCAAGTTTAGAGGCCTGCGCAAGCCAGAAAGAGATTCCCATGCAGAGTGGGCCCACAAGCTGGATCAAGCATCTCAGGGGTGGATACAGGCCAGCCAAGCTACCACCATGGAAGAATTGCGACAACTGATGCTGTTGGAGCAATTCTTTAACGGCTTGTCCCCAGAAGCCCAAGAATGGGTGAGAGATCGAAAACCCCTCACCTTAACCGAAGCAGCCAGATTAGCAGACCAGCATTTTGATGCCAGGAGGCACCATGGACTACAGCCTAACAACGGACGGGCTAATATACAATGCCACACCTGCAAGCAGTGGGGACATATGGCACGTGAGTGCACCCAAAATCGGAGCAGACAAGCTTGGAACCAGGTCAGACAGAACCTGGCCCCAAGGGCGGCTGCTCACCATTACCAAACGGAGCCAGCCGCTCATGAGGTGTTGAGCACCCAAGCCGAGGAACCCCTGGGAATTCTGCATGAGGTGATGTCGGTCCAGGGACTTCGGGATTCGGGAGCTACTTTAACCCTGATAGCTCCCCATTTGGTGCCGGATACAGCACCCACTGGCGGATCCGTGGCAGTACGAGGGGCAGGGGGAGCAGTATACCGATTGCCCACTGCTAGAGTGGAGTACAGACCCCCAGTCACCCCAGCAGCTGCCAGTTACCAACCCCCGGCGCACCGCTATACCACACGGCCTCCGGCCACGAACTACCCTCAGAGAGCCCGGTTCAATTCGCGGGGCTACTCACAACCTATTCGGTGCTTTGGATGTAAGCAACTAGGGCACAAAAGACCAGAGTGTCCCCTAAACGCAGCGAATCAAGCACAGTCCTGGAGAAGACCCGCTGGCGGAATCCCACATAATCCTCAGCCTGTGGCCCGCTACGTAGAGGCGCCAGAATGCTGGGGCAGCCTACATGAAGCAGACCCCGTGCAAGCTGCCCACCGGAATAACCGGCAACGGGTTAAAGTGAATGGGAAGGAGGTCAGTGGTCTACGGGATACTGGTGCTACCATGACCTTGCTTCAAGAGAACTTGGTGCCTGAGAAACAGCACACTGGAGACACTGTGGCTGTGAGGGTAGCAGGGGGCACTGTGTTCCGCCTACCTGTTGCCAGGGTACATTTGGATTGGGGAGTGGGCGCTAGACTTGTGAATGTGGGGGTCAAGAAGGACTTACCTGCTGATGTTCTCCTTGGAAATGACTTGGCCCCCCTTGTTTCTGCCTATGCTCCCATGGATCCCGCTGATGTTAACCCTGTGACTACCCAAGCCCAGTCCCTCCGGGAAGAGACGCTTCCATGTTTGGGGTGGGGGCAGTACTGAGCCAAGTTGGAGCAGATGGCGGAGAACACCCCGTAGCCTACTTGAGCCGAAAGTTGTTGCCCCGGACATCCCCAAGCCGATCCGTTGGGATCAGACTGTGTATGCCGGCTTGGTTCTGGGGGAGCATTGTGGCAAACCTAGCCACTTCTGGACTATAACATAAGAAAGGTTGTCTATAGGCTGTATATTGTGCTATGTAGATGTGACAGACCCTTCTGTCAGCACTGAAAGAGTTAACTGTGTTCAGCTATTGTGCACTGTCATTAATGTTATTGATACACAGTCCATTGTTTAATCAACCTCAGAGAGCAGACCCTAGATGATAAGGAAAGACAAGTGTGTGTCTGTGTTTAAATTGTTATCAGCTTGAGCAAGGTATTCTATTGTATCATGTAAAAGGGCGTGTTCCCTCCATTCAATGTACAACATTCTTTCAACCCCCCTTCTGGGGGGGTCAGACCTGCATAAATACTGGGCATATGAGCCTTAATAAAAGTCTTTCTGTTTAAAAACCTGAAAACTGGCTGGGTTGTGAATTGCTGATTCCCTATGCAGGACATTGTTCCCTGGTGTTAACCCTTGGTATCCGGTTGGTACCGTTACAACTTCTATTCTCTAATTTGCTTTATTATCTTACGCCTAGATTTAGAGTTCTGCGTTAGCCGTCAAAACCAGCGTTAGGATGAAGAATTCGGACCCTCTTCTGGACCTCTTCTTGCCGGATAGGATGAAGACTTCGGACCCTCTTCTGGATGGATTGGTGATACCCGGCGTGGTGAAGATAAGACAAGACTCCAGCCGAAAAAAAAAGCCAGGAGTTAAGAGCTTTCTGGGCTAACGCCGGTTCATAAAGCTCTTAACTACTGTGCTCTAAAGTACACTAACACCCATAAACTACCTATGCACCCCTAAACCGAGGTCCCCCCACATCGCCGCCACTCTATTACATTTTTTTAACCCCTAATCTGCCGACCGCACACCGCCGCAACCTACATTATCCCTATGTACCCCTATCTGCTGCCCCTAACATCGCCGACCCCTACATAATATTTATTACCCCCTAATCTGCCCCCCCCCAATGTCGCCGCTACCTACCTACACTTTTTAACCCCTAATCTGCCGACCGGACCTCGCCGCTACTATAATAAATGTATTAACCCCTAAACCGCCTCACTCCCGCCTCAAAAACCCTATAATAAATTTTATTAACCCCTAATCTGCCCCCCCTAACATCGCCGACACCTAACTTCAAGTATTAACCCCTAATCTGCCGACCAGACCTCGCCGCTACTCTAATAAATGTATTAACCCCTAAAGCTAAGTCTAACCCTAACTCTAACACCCCCCTAAGTTAAATATAATTTAAATCTAACGAAATAAAATAAATCTTATTAAATAAATTAATCCTATTTAAAACTAAATACTTACCTGCAAAATAAACCCTAATATAGCTACAATATAACTTAGGTTAGGATTTATTTTACAGGCAACTTTGTATTTATTTTAACTAGGTACAATAGCTATTAAATAGTTAATAACTATTTAATAGCTACCTAGTTAAAATAATTACAAAATTACCTGTAAAATAAATCCTAACCTAAGTTACAATTAAACCTAACACTACACTATCAATAAATTAATTAAATAAACTACCTACAATTATCTACAATTAAATCAACTAAACTAAATTACAAAAAAAAAAACACTAAATTACAAAAAAACAAACACTAAATTACAAAAAATAAAAAAAGATTACATGAATTTTAAACTAATTACACCTACTCTAAGCCCCCTAAAAAAATAACAAAGCCCCCCAAATAAAAAAATGCCCTACCCTATTCTAAAATAAAAAAATTACAGCTCTTTTTCCTTACCAGCCCGTAAAAGGGCCTTTTGCGGGGCATGCCCCAAAGAAAACAGCTCTTTTGCATTTAAATAAACATACAATATCCCCCCAACATTACAACCCACCACCCACATACCCCTAATCTAACCCAAACCCCCCTTAAAAAACCTAACACTAAGCCCCTATCCGGCAAGAAGAGGTCCAGAAGAGGGTCTGAAGTTTTCATCCTATCCGGCAAGAAGAGGACATCCGGACCGGTAGACATCTTCATCCAGGCGGCATCTTCTATCTTCTTCCATCCGGCGCGGAGCGGGACCATCTTGAAGCAGCCGACGCAGATCCATCCTCTTCTTCCGGCGACTTCCGACGAATGAAGGTTCCTTTAAGGGACGTCATTCAAGATGGCGTCCCTCGAATTCCGATTGGCTGATAGGATTCTATCAGCCAATCGTAATTAAGGTAGGAAAAATCTGATTGGCTGATTGAATCAGCCAATCAGATTGAAGTTCAATCCGATTGGCTGATTGGATCAGCCAATCAGATTGAGCTTGCATTCTATTGGCTGTTCAGATTGAACTTCAATCTGATTGGCTGATTCAATCAGCCAATCAGATTTTTCCTACCTTAATTACGATTGGCTGATAGAATCCTATCAGCCAATCGGAATTCGAGGGACGCCATCTTGGATGGCGTCCCTTAAAGGAACCTTCATTCGTCAGGAGTCGCCAGAAGAAGAGGATGGATCCGCGTCGGCTGCTTCAAGATGGTCCCACTCCGCGCCAGATGGAAGAAGATAGAAGATGCCGCCTGGATGAAGATGTCTACCGGTCCGGATTCCCTCTTCTTGCCAGATAGGATGAAGAATTCGGACCCTCTTCTGGACCTCTTCTTGCCGGATAGGATGAAGACTTCGGACCCTCTTCTGGATGGATCGGTGATACCCGGCGTGGTGAAGATAAGGTAGGAAGATCTTCAGGGGCTTAGTATTAGGTTTTTTAAGGGGGGTTTGGGTTAGATTAGGGGTATGTGGGTGGTGGGTTGTAATGTTAGGGGGGGATTGTATGTTTATTTAAATGCAAAAGAGCTGTTTTCTTTGGGGCATGCCCCACAAAAGGCCCTTTTAATGGCTGGTAAGGTAAAAAAGAGCTGTAAAATTTTTATTTTAGAATATGGTAGGGCATTTTTTTATTTTGGGGGCTTTGTTATTTTTTTAGGGGGCTTAGAGTAGGTGTAATTAGTTTAAAATTCATGTAATCTTTTTTTATTTTTTGTAATTTAGTGTTTTGGTTTTTTTGTAATTTAGTTTAGTTGATTTAATTGTAGATAATTGTAGGTAGTTTATTTAATTAATTTATTGATAGTGTAGTGTTAGGTTTAATTGTAACTTAGGTTAGGATTTATTTTACAGGTAATTTTGTAATTATTTTAACTAGGTAGCTATTAAATAGTTATTAACTATTTAATAGCTATTGTACCTAGTTAAAATAAATACTAAGTTGCCTGTAAAATAAATATCAATCCTAAAATAGCTACAATATAATTATTAGTTATATTGTAGCTATATTAGGGTTTATTTTACAGGTAAATATTTAGCTTTAAATAGGATTAATTTATTTAATAAGATTTATTTTATTTCGTTAGATTTAAATTATATTTAACTTAGGGGGGTGTTAGTGTTAGACTTAGCTTTAGAGGTTAATACATTTATTAGAGTAGCGGCGAGGTCCGGTCGGCAGATTAGGGGTTAATAATTGTAGGTAGGTGGCGGCGACGTTGGGGGCAGCAGATTAGGGGTTAATAAATATAATATAGGGGTCGGCGGTGTTAGGGGCAGCAGATTAGGGGTACATAGGGATAATGTAGGTTGCGGCGGTGTACGGAGCGGCAGATTAGGGGTTAAAAATAATATGCAGGGGTCAGCGATAGTGGGGGCGGCAGATTAGGGGTTAATAAGTGTAAGGTTAGGGGTGTTTAGACTCGGGGTACATGTTAGGGTGTTAGGTGCAGACTTAGGGAGTGTTTCCCCATAGGAAACAATGGGGCTGTGTTAGGAGCTGAACGCTGCTTTTTTGCAGGTGTTAGGTTTTTTCCAGCTCAAACTGCCCCATTGTTTCCTATGGGGGAATCGTGCACGAGCACGTTTTTTAAGCTGGCAGCGTCCGTAAGCAACGCTGGTATTGAGAGTTGCAGTGGCTGTAAATATGCCTGTACACTCCCTTTTTGGAGCCTAACGCAGCCCTTCTGAGAACTCTAAATACCAGCGTTGTTTAAAAGATGCGAGGGGAAAAAAGCATGTGTAACTAACGCGCCCCTTCTAACGCAAAACTCTAAATCTAGCCGTTAATATTCTTTGCTGAAAAGCATATCTAGATAGGCTTAGTAGCTGCTGATTGGTGGCTGCACAAAGATGCCTCCTGTGATTGGCTCGCTCACCCATGGCATTGCTCTTTCTTCAACAAAGGATATCTAAAAAAAAATTAAGCAAATTAGATAATAAAAGTAAATTGGAATGTTGTTTAAAATTGTATTCTCTATCTGAATCATGAAAGAAAAACTTTGGGTTTAGTGTCCCTTTAACTAGCCATAGACATATATCCATTTTTTTTCCTCATAAGTCCTGGTTTTCCTGAGCAAATACAAATTATGAGAAATACTTACAAAATAAAGAAGTAGGTGATTGTAAATATCAGTCCAGTGACATTTTATAGAAGATCTATATAGGACAATTTATTGCTGCAAGCATTTTAAGTTTTTCCTCTGTCATACAAGTTTCGTTAAAGGTGAGATTGTGCATAAAATGTCAAAAATTGTTAAGTCACATCTGAAATAAGAATTTATGATAGTTTAAAAATGCAATAAATGGCTTTCATTCCATTCCATTAGAAGGGTTGTGTAAAAAAAAAAAAAACACTATGTGCATCCTCACTTGATTTGTGGCTTAACTTTCAAACCCATAACAATCCATCTGAATACCTATATTTCTAGTTTTTAAAAACCGCACAAGTTATATGTACAACATTTACAGGTGACTAACATTTTTGCTTACGATTTTAAAAAAACAAACAAAACGTGTTTATTAAGGGCTAGATTTTGAATGGTGCACTATTTATTGCTCCCGCTTGCGCGGTAACTCGGCTAGAAGTAAGATTTTTGCGATCGTCAGGTAGTGCACGTATTACAAGTTGAAAGAAAAAGATTTCCGTATGAGCGCTAAGCCGTCACATGCAAAAAGCCAAACTTACAATATCACAACAGTGGTAACTTATTCCCCCATATACTTCAATGGAGCTCAAAAAGTGGGGCGGAAAAAACTAACAACCGACAAGTCGCACAACCCCAATCACATTTTCTCAAGGGCACTGACCCGACATGATATATTAATATTTCACAATCCAATTTCCTTCACATAGCAGAATATGTTCTATTTATTCCTCAATACATATTACTATATATATCTGATGTTTTATATATATATATATATATATATATATATATATATATATATATATATATACACACACACTCAACAGCCACTTTATGAGGTTCACCTTGCTAGTACCAGGTTGGACTCCCTTTTGCCTTCAGAACTGCCTTAATTCTTCATGGCATAAATTCAAAAAGGTGTTGGAAACATTCATCAGAGATTTTGGTCCATATTGACATGATAGCATCACGCAGTTACTGCAGATTTGTTGGCTGTACATCCATGATGCAAATCTCCTGTTCCAACACATCCCAAAGGTGCTCTTTTGGACTATAATCTGGTGACTGTGGAGGCCATTGGAGTACAGTGAACTCATTGTCATGTTCAAGAAACCAGTTTGAGATGATTTGAGCTTTGTGACATGGTGCATTATCCTGCTGGAAGTAGCCATCAGAAGATGGGTACACTGTAGTCATAAAGGGATGGACATGGTCAACAACAATACTCAGGTTACCTGTGGCGTTTAAATGATGCTTAATTGGTACTAAGGGGCCCAAAGTGTGCCAAGAAAATATCCCCCACACCATTACACCACCACCACCAGCCTGAACCATTGATACAAGGCTGAAATCGAGACTCATCAGACCAGGCAACGTTTTTCCAATCTTCTATTGTCCGATTTTGGTGAGCCTGTGTGAATTCTAGCCTCAGTTTTCTGTTCTTAGCTGATAGGAGTGGCACCCGGTGTGGTCTTCTGCTGCTGTAGCCCATCTGCTTCAAGATTCGACGTGTTGTGCATTCAGAGATGGTATTCTGCATACCTTGGCTGTTGCCTTTCCATCATCTTGAACCATTCTGCCCATTCTCCTCTGACCTCTGACATCAAAAAGGCAATATTGTCCACACAACTGCCTCTCACTCAATATTTTCTCTTTTCCGAACCATTCTCTGTAAACCCTAGAGCTAGTTGTGCGTGAAAATCCTAGTAGATCAGCAGTTTTTTAAATACTCAGACCAACCCGTCTGGCATCAACAACCATGCCGCGTTGAAAGTCACTTAAAGGGACACTCAGGTTTAATTAAATTTTCATGATTCAGATACAGCATGTAATTTTAAACAACTTTCCAATTTACTTCCATTAAAAAAAATGTGCACAGTCTTATATTTACAATTTTTGAGTCACCAGATCCTACTGAGCATGTGCAAGAATTCACAGACTATACGTATATGCATTTGTGATTGGCTGATTGCTATCACATGGTACAAGGGGAGTGGAAATATACATAACTTTGAAATTTGTTATAAAGAAATCTACTACTCATTTGAAGTTCAGACTAAGTGCTATTGCATTGTCTTGTTATCTTGCATTTGTTGATTATGCAAATCTAATGTGTTGACTGGTCCTTTAAATCCCCTTTCGTCCCGATTCTGAGGATCAGTTTGAACTTCAGCAAGCTGTATTCACCACGTCTAGATGCCTCAATGCATTTGGGTACATTTATCAAGCAGTGGATGCTGCAGTCTACCCCTGTAGTTTCAGGTTCCCCTGAAACTGAAATTAAGAAGCAGGGGTCTTAAAACCGCTGCTCCTTAACTCGTCCGCCACCTCTGAGGTGGCAGACAGCAATCATCCCGATCGGATACGTTTGGGGTGATTGACACCCCCTGCTAGTGGCCGATTGGCCGCGAATGTGCAGGGAGCGGCATTGCACAAGCATTTCACGAGAAATACATTTGTAGTAGATGGTAGTCCCATTGGTTCTGGTCCTATTACGTTTGAGACTTGCACCCTTGAAAAGTGTATTGGAAATTGTAATATTGAAAAACTAATTTAATGTGGCTAAAGATCCATTTATTTCTGTCATTTTGGGGTTACGTTTGGCTTAGGAAGCATGATCATGTTTTTTTTGTGAACAGCAGTGTTTGACTAAAAAGTGTTCTGAAAATTGTAATACTAGTTTTTAAACTGAGTCTGTTGTCCCTTCTAATTTCATTGCTGTTTTAGATGAAAGGCATTGTGCCTCTCCTCCCTTCTCATTACCTAGTTCCTAAGTACAGCCTTTCATAGATGCAGTTTTCCCACCCATTCCTTCCCCTTCTCCACCTCAGCCGTTTTTGCAGCCTCCCTCACATTCACATTCGTGTTCACCTTCCCTGACGCAGAACATATTAGGTCCCCCTTTAGAGTCCCTCTCTTGTACCTGCACACCTCCGCAGATGCAAGACTATTTTGTGATTCAGAATCAGACCACATCTTACCCCCAATAATCTTTTCAACATCCTCTGTTTCCCCAATTTTGTCCTCAGGAACAAAGCCCCTTTGTTCCTGTGTCAGTTACTAGTATTGAGGAATACGAGGTCAAAAATATTTTGGATTCTCATATTTCCAAGGGTTGTCTGGAGTATCTTGTCAGTTTAAAGGGTTGTGGTCCTGAGGATAATTCTTGAGAGCTGGAAAGTGATATCTATGCTTCCTTTTTGGTGACTTCTTTCCACAGGACTCATCTATCCAGACCATATAGGTGCCCCTTGATGTTGTGCTTGAGGGGAGGGCTCAGTCATGATGAGTGTATTTCTAAAAGATTGATTTCTGTTCTTGCAAAAGTTAGGCGTACTGTACCTTCAAGGAGGCTTAAAAGATCAATTTGGCCTTAATTGCAGTAGTATATATTAGGCCAGTGTTTGTAGCATGTGGTGCCTGTGTATTGAGTTACTAAACCTCTTACTTCAAGAGGCAATTACTTCTTGCAAATACTGGTTTTACTACTGCTCCCCCTGACTATGCTTTTGGATTAACCCCTTGCTTGTCACTTGTGACATTTGAGGCCTTAACCTGGGCTGTCTAGCTAAGTTTACCTTTACGCTGAATGCCTCTGTTGTCAGGAGAACTGTGTTAAGTAATTTATGCATGCTGTATTCATCTGGATAGAGAGACTAAACGTATACAAAGGTATGTCTATCTTTGATAATCAAATTTAAAAACTTACAATTACTTTCTAGTACTGAGTTGTTGCTTGTTTTGTAGGAGCTGATTAAAGTACTAGAGAGAGTTCAGCTACTAAGTTTAGCCTCATTGCTCTCTTACCCTTGGTGTCTATTGAAACACTATGTTGTTAATGTTAAGTACATCAGTAAGGGCATGTAGTGAGCTAAGTCTCTCAGCCATTGATTCCAGTTTGTTATATTCAAAACAATACCACTTAACCTGACACTGCTCAGACAGGGAAGCAGTTTACTGTTTGTTACATCCAGATATAATCTAAAACAAATTAATTATACTACTACATTTAGCTACCAATCACCAAGCTCTACCCAGGTGCTGAACCAAAAATGTGTCAGCTCCTAAGCTTACATTCCTGCTTTTTCAAATAAAGATACCAAAAAAATTAAGAAAAATTGATAATAGGAGTAAATTAGAAAGTTGCTTAAAAGTCCATGCTGTATCTGAATAATGAAAGAAAAAAATTAGGTTTCATATCCCTTTAATTTCAATTGATCTCACGTGATCGCGTTTACTTTCAGCTTGTAATACAATTGAAAAACCTGACGAGTGGAAACACCCGCGATAAAACCCTTTTCACTCACTTGTAACTGTTAGCACGCAACTATTTATCTAGCCCTATATGTGTTGTTTATATCTATGCACATAGGTTTTATTATACAGATACTGAACATTGATAATGAATATTTTATCAGCATTGTACATATTACATTCACTTTGGACATGTATTTACAAGTATCTGTATGTATACATCTATATTTAGTGCTTGTCTAGTCAGTCAGGCCAAATTACACAGTAAATATGTATGTATTGTTTAGTAAATGCATGTGTATAGTACATACTGATACTTATTTAATGTACATATTTATAAACTTTGTATTACTTTATGTTTAAGGTTATGTATTTCAGAATTCCTCAGGAAAAAAATAGTACGGATATCCAGATTTATTCCTTTTGTCTTTAAAGAAATCAGGAGTTTTTCTTCCCTTAGCAGAGTCCTCCTTATTTACCAGTAGACCTGGATACCCTTTGGGAACGTCCCATGATGGCTTAGGGTTTAGTAAAGTTGGCTTGATGCTGAAGGTTGAGAGTTAAAATCCAGCGATGGTTACTTGCTTTATCCAGAAATCCTTTGAAGATGGCTGCCTTTTTTCAAATGTGTCCATGGAGGTCATGGCAGTGTTTGTCCCTGTACCTGTCTCAGAACTAATTCAAGGTTTTTACTCCTAAGAAAAATCCTAAAAAAATTATTGTGGTACCTACCTTTAAAATGGAAACAATTAGCACACATTTACCCCTAATCCAACTGGGTCAATTTATGCCTACTATAAACCTTAAGGATGCATGACTGCACCCTTAAGGATGCTTACCTACACATCTCTATCCACAAGGATCAGCATCAATCAGTAAGGTTTGCATTCCTAGACAAACTGTATCAGTTATCGTCCTTCATACATTATCTTAGTGCAGGCTCCTTTCCTGCCTCTAGCTATTGCTCATACCCAAAGGTTCTATCTTTCTTACAAGGCAATGGTTGGAGAATCAGTGTTCCGAACAACTCTATCCTAATGCGTCTATTCCTGACAAAGTCATAGAGAATAAAGCTACAGAAGCAATGTGCTTCATTTCCATCAAAAAGATCTATGCATGGAGGTAGTAGGTCTTATGGTTGCGGCTTTGGACACTATTCTGTTTGCCCACTTCCATTTGCGACCCCTTCCACTGTCTTAGCTAAATCAATGGTCAAAAAAGTATCTACAATTGAAACAGAAGATTGCTCTGGACTTGTTCATCAGACAATCTCTTTCTTGGTGTATACAGGTCCTTCTTTGACCCTTGGGCATCCTTTCTTTGCCCATTTTGTGCTATTGTGGTTCATATAATAGATGCCTTGGTGTGTCCATAGATTATTCATCTTTTTTCTATACTTATTTCAATCGTAATTGCTTGAATCAATCAGGAGTCAGCTTTGGTAATCTTGATTATTCCAGTCTTACCCTGCAGATCATGGTAGGTGGATCTAGTGCAGATGTCTTTGTCTCCTCCATGGCTTCTTCTTCTAAGACAAGATCTGTCATCTCAAGGGCATTTTTTTTCCATCAGAATCTCAATTCTCTAAGTTTAACAGCGTGGAAGTTGAATGCCTAGTTTTTAAACATAGAGGTTTCACTGATTCAGATATTAACACTATGATTCAACCAGAAAACCTGTAACACAAATAATTTATCCAATATCTGGAGGACATATTTTGAATGGTGCTCTTCCAGAGAATTTTCTTGGTATTTCTTTTCTTTTTTAGTTTTTAAAAGAATGGCCTTGACAAGGCTTTATCTGCTAGCTCCCTAAGAGGTAAATTTTCTGTTTTATCTGTTCTTTCATAGGAGATTAGCTAAGCTTCCTGATGTTCAAACTTTTTATCCCATTGCTAGTAAGAATTAGGCTAGTTGTGCGACCTATTCTTCCGCTTTAGAATTTGAATCTAGTTCTTTCTGTTTGCAAGGTCCTCCATTTGAACCAATGCATTCCAGTGATATCACTTTTATCTTAGAAAGTACTTTTGTTAGCAATCTCCTCAGCTAGGAGTGTTTAAGTTATTAGTTGTGTCCTGTAATTCGTCATTTTTAGTTTTTTTTAAAAATAAAGCTGTACTTCATACTAAATATGATTTTCTTATTTTGAAAAAACTCCTTTGTGTCTAGATCCTGCTAATTCTAAGGAAAGACTTTTCAATATTCTTGCTGTAATCAGAGCATTTAAGTTTTATCTTCAAGATACTATGGAATTCAGATAATCTAACTTGTTTTTTCACTACTCATAAAGGGCAGAAGGCTACTCCTGTAGTTTTGGCCTCTTGGCTCAAACAGGTAACAAGGCCTTCTTGGTGGCGAGAAATTTGCCACCTAAACGTATCACTGCCCATTCTACAAGATCTGTTGCAACTTCCTGGGCTTTCAAAAGGATGCATCTTTGAAACAGACTTGCAAAGCTACAATATGGTCTGCTCTTCACACCTTTTCAATTTTTCCGCTTTGATGTTTTTGCTTCTTCGCAAGCAGCTTTTGGCAGGAAGTCCTGTTAAGAAACTGTCTTAAAATATTCCCACCCTTTCCGTAACATGGACTATCTGCTTGGGTATTAATCCCACATGTTATTGAGCCCTATGGACTATCATCATTATATAAAAGAAACATAATTTATGTTTATCTGATAAATTGTTTTATTTCTAATTTGCACCTCTATAGACCCTGCTTTTATCTTTCCTACCTATCTGTTTCCCATTCTCTGCTATGTTAATTTGCTCATAAGGGATTTGCAAGAGAAAAGTTATCACAAAGCATATGATATATTTTCTCAGAATTTTTTTGCAAATGCATACATACTGCATAATTCTTCTAAGTGAACATGAAATGTATTGCTGTGTGTTTCAAATTAACTTATATATTCCTTTAATAAATTTCCTCTAGTCACATAGTCACATGCAGGTCTTTTTTTTAGTATATTTAAGTTCTCCTGACATTTTTCATTATGGGCACTAAATCTAGTTATATAAGGTAATCATATCACTTTATGTACAGTATCTCTGCCTCTAGAGAACAAAGACTTAATTTTGCTAGCCTCATCTACTTACTAGCTTATGCCATATATTCTGCTTTTTAACTTGTTTTATAATTCCGCAAATGCCCCTTTTAACAAGTGGTGCCAAAAATTATTCGATAATCAAAGTGAGGTCATACCAGGGATTTATATTTTAGCTTAATCATGCTTGCTTTCTTTGCATCTATGCTTCTTTTTATTATCTTAATTTTATTTGCCTTTTATACTGCTCCATGGCACCAAGACGGTATGTTGTCCTAAATAACACCCAAATTATTTTATTTGTCTTCTATGCTGCTCCCTTGCACGCAATTGTGATTTATGCTTCTCGGGTTAGTGCGACCAAAACCCTTGCGTAAAGGGTAGAGAGTTAAAGTGCTCCACGCACAACATAAATACATTTGAAATTAAATATACACTCTCCTCATATAAACACTATCTGATAATAATTAGTCATAAATATATATATATATATATATATATACAGTAGCTCACAAAAATGAGGACATCCCTCACATTTTTGTAAATATTTTATTATATCTTTTCATGTGACAACACTGAAGAAATGACACTTTGCTACAATGTAAAGTAGTAAAGTAGTGAGTGCACAGCCTGTATAACAGTGTGAATTTGCTGTTCCCTCAAAATAACTCAACACACAGCCATTAATGTCTAAACCATTGGCAACAAAAGTAAGTACACCCCTAAGTGGAAATGTCCAAATTGGGCCCAAAGTGTCAATATTTTGTATGGCCACCATTATTTTCCAGCACTGCCTTAACCCTCTTGGGCATGGAGTTCACCAGAGCTTCACAGGTTGCCACTGGAGTCTTCTTACATTCCTCCATGATGACATCACAGAGCTGGTGGATGTTAAAGACCTTGCGCTCCCCCACCTTCAATTTGAGGATGCCCCACAGATGCTCAATAGGGTTTAGGTCTGGAGACATGCTTGGACAGTCCATCGCCTTTAACCTAAGATTCTTTTGCAAGACAGTGGTCGTCTTGGAGGTGTGTTTGGGGTCATTATTATGTTGGAATACTGCCCTGCGGTCCAGTCTCCGAAGGGAGGGGATCATGATCTGCTTCAGTATGTCACAGTACATGTTGGCATTCATGGTTCCCTCAATGAACTGTATGGTCTTTCCCACTGTGCTGCAGCTCAGTTTCAAAGTCTTGGCAATCTTCTTATAGCCTTGTCAATCTTTATGTAGAGCAACAATTCTTATTTTTAAGATCCCCAGAGATTTCTTTGCCATGAGGTGCCATGTTGAACTTCCAGTGACCAGTATGAGAGAGTGTGAGAGCAATAACACCAAATTTAACACACCTGCTCCCTATTCACACCTGATACCTTGTAACACTAACAAGTCACATGACATCAGGGAGGGAAAATGGCTAATTCGGCCCAATTTGGACATTTCCACTTAGGGGTGTACTCACTTTGTTGCCAACAGTTTAGACATTAATGGCTGTGTGTTGAGTTACTTTGAGGGGACAGCAAATTGACACTGTTATACAGGCTGTACACTCACTACTTTAGATTGTAGCAAAGTGTCATTTCTTCAGTGTTGTCACATGAAAAGATATAATATATATATATATATATATATATATATATATATATATAAAAGAATGTTATAAGGGTTAAAAGATGTATGACAAGGTGGTTGACTGAAACAGGTTATATTTAATATAAACATGTCTAAATATGTCTGTATATATATATATATATAATATATATATATATATATATATATAAATATATATATATATAAATATATACACATATGTATATATATATATATATATATATATATATATATATGTATACATATATATGTGTGTTTATTCATCTGTATTTATATGTGTAAATACAAACATATGTACACATACAAACACATATATACATTTATAATTGCATTCAAATACCTTAAAACATGAAAATCATATTTATTTAATATTAATAATTATTAATGTGTTTTACTGTGTATTTACTTTATATATTTCACATTACAATGTTCTTCACACATTATGTTATTTTTTTATTTATTTTTTTATTTTATTTTTTTTCATTTTTCAAATGCTTTATTGAGAATTTTCCAAGATATACATAGAGAAAACAATAAGGAAACATTCGAAGCAATATCATTTGTTAACAAACGAAATGAAAATAAAACTTTGTTACAATTATGCGATTACATTTACAATGGTTGTGTTTATGCTGCTGGGTCTCGAGATCAGTTATTATAAGTGGATTAGGTTTGGAGTACCAATCTGCCGATGCCTAAGAGTAAGAGATAGCTAGAAGTGGGGTGACACTGGCGCCCTCTTTTCTGTTATTGACCAACCTTGCTGTGTATGCTTATTGCATAAGGGGAGTCTATGGGTATCAAGGGTATAGATCTCATTGTGTGAACTGGTCTATGAAGGTTTGCGGGAGTAGTAGTGGAGAAGGGGAGGGGTGGATTTCTATGAGCTATTTACATATTCTTCCCACAGGAAGGTTATGTTTTGGAATTCTTCTATTCGCTTGGTGCGGGCATAATGGTATTTCTCCAGTTGGAGGTAGTGAGTGACTTTAGTTTTCCAGACGGTTGGAGGTGGCAGGTTTGTTTGTTTCCAATTGAGTGGGATTAGCCTTTTTGCAGAGTTTATCATGGCGGTAAGGAGTGCTTGTTTCAATTTGCAGGGGATTTTAGGAAATTTGTTGAAAAGAAAAACCCAGGGTGTGAGCGGGAGCGGTGAGCCTAGAGCCTTTTCAATTTCTGGTTTGAGAGAGCCCCAAAAGGATATTGCCTTCGGGCATGTCCACCATATATGTGCAAAAGTTGCTATTTCTCCGCACCCCCTCCAACACTTGGCTGTTGTGCTGGGAAATAAATGGTGCAGTCTATCAGGTGTGTAATACCAACGACTCAAAAGCTTGATGTTCATCTCTAGGGTCGAGATGGACGAAGAGGCCTTCATCATCTGTTGGAAAATGGTTGTCCATTCGGGTAGGTCTAGGGTAGTTTCTAAGTCTGCCTCCCATTTAGCTACATATGTGGGGGGCGTCAGATGGGCTACCTGTGATAGCATTTTGTATGTTAATGATAATATTCCCTTTTGCGGGTGGGGATGGAGGCATATTTCCTCGAATTGAGAAAGGGGCCTTTGCAGCTGGGGTTTGAAGGGATGTGTGGTTAGGTAGTGTTTCAGTTGTATGTAGGTGTACCAGTTTTGGAAGTGCACCCCAAGAGTGTCGCATATTGCCTGTTGTGGTTGGATCTCATTGTCCTTATATAAAAGGTGATGCGGGATTGCGCTTTGCAAAGGGGGAGTGGGATGAGTTGCAGCAACTATTTTTATTTTAGATGAGAATGGTGTGTTTTTGCTGACCGGTGTCAGGGGAGAGTATGTAGTGGAGATTTTGGGGTGTTTCTGGAGTATTTTGTCCCATTGTCTAAGGGTTTCATGCACTAGCCTAGGTGTAGTGTATAGCAGTTTGCGTTGGGCTTTAAGAGTCCAGCAGTTCCCGCACAGACTTTGCGTATCTGAAAGTGCCTGCTCTAAGTGGATCCATTCTTTATTCTCATTGTGTTTGCATCAATCTACGACACGTGTAAGAAAAACTGCCTGTCTATACCGCATTTGATTTGGGGCTCCAATCCCTCCCGACTCTTTTGGGCGATATAAAGTGGAAGTGGCAATGCGGGGCCTTTTGTGTGACCAGATAAAGCAATTGATTTGCTTTTGCAGGGAGAATAGGAGATGGTCTGGGATGGGAATTGGAAGAGTTTGTAAGAGATATAGGACTTTTGGTAAAACGATCATTTTGACTGCGTTGATTTTCCCTAGCCATGAAAGAGGTTTGAGGTTCCACGCATTGAGAGTGGATTGAATTGTCGAGTTAATTGTTTTATAATTTAGGGAAATTATGGTGTCAACGGATGGTGAGATGTAAACCCCTAGGTATTTGATAGCCTTGGGCTGTGTATGGAAGTGATATCTTTGCTCTATGTTAGTTATTACCACCGGATGTACATGAATGGCCAATAGTTCAGATTTTGTGTTGTTAATTTTGAAGTTGGAATATTTACCGTATGTTTGTAATGTGTTGATCAAATGGGGTAGTGAAGTCTCGATATCTGTTAATGTTAAGAAGATATCGTCTGCATATAAGGTTATTTTGTATGTTGCGGGTCCGATCACACATTATGTTATTTTTATTGTAAATACATTTTTCTATATATATTCCTATAGATTTATAAGAAATGACCTATATTTTTTAAAATTATCATATTTATATATATATATATATATATATATATATATATAAATATAAATGTGTGCAAAGTTTGGTATAATGGCACACTATTTAGATGGAAAATGGATAGTTACAATCCAGAGGATAATACCCCAGCCTAAAGTCCCTAGTAGGTAGTATTCTTATACTGAGTTTATAAAAAAATCCTTTAACCATCCGATTGACAAGAAGCACAGATGCTATTTTTCATTTGGATGGTGTTTTGCTGTTATCGTTTGTGGAATTGACCATGTCTGACTGATACCTCATAATGTATTGAGGTCATGTAATGTAAGCCTCTTTTACCTAAGTGTTTAATAAATATTGGGCACATTTTACACACAGAGTTGCACTATTGTTTTGCTTTTGTGTTTCCCCCTATATCCGGCTCCCCATTACGTGGAGAGGGAAGGTCCAGAAAGACGTTTGGAACAAGGGTGGAAGATTTCACCATACCTAAGCTGCATTGAAGCAAATATTTGAACTGCAATACACGGGACCTGCTATTGTGATACACACCATACTTACCTCATTTGATTGAGGTAACATCTAGTAAGTGGGCATTCTACTACGTATGTGTGGATACTGACATAAGAATTTTGCATCAAATATACAGTGACTATTTTTTTCTGACTATTTTCCTCTGATTTTTGCCTCTACTAATTGAACTCGAGTAAGCTTTTAGAAGGATTTTCTTTCTTCTCTTTTGAGAAGAGTAATACTGTGGGATCCAAGTCATTGTGCTTACTCCACCAAATTGGATTTATTTAGATTTAGACTCAGACACCTATTGGGCAACGAGCAGCAACTGATCCCACACAATTCATACAAGCTTCCTCATAATATGAAAAGATAATTTGAGTGTTTTTCTATATATTTTAAATACTTATATTTATATCTATATATTGACCTTCTAGGGACTTTAGGCTGGGGTATTATCCTCTGGATTGTAACTATCCATTTTCCATCTAAATAGTGCACCATTATACCAAACTTTGCACACATTGGATATTCTTGGGTGGGGACCCATTTATTGTCTGATGTCCAGGTATTGGGCAGCCTATTTATAGCTACTTTGCATTGTTTCAATTATCTCAGGGTATCACACCTAGTGCTGATTGCATGTTTTCTTGATATACATATATATATATATATATATATATATATATATATATATTTATATTTAATAATAAAAAATATATTTTTTAATGTGAAGAATATAGGAATGTAAAATATGAGTATCACGCTTTGGGTTTCGCGCTTTAAGTCTAATGCGCTGTTCGGTTAGCGAACGTGAAAAATTAGTTATCTTCAGGCGCATTATTGAAATATTAAATACAAAAAAATATATAAATATTTATTAAAAATTATAGATACTGAAAAAATTCTAAATAATCAATAGGATATATACACGTGCTACCTAAAGCACGCAGATAACGCTCCACTCGTAATCTAGCCCTTTATGGGGAATTTAATATTGGGTTTATTGTTCCTTTAAATATGTAATAATGGAAATTAGAGTTTTATTTGATTTAATGAATTTCAGCTTTTCATTTGTGCTCTACAAAATATCTGCATAAAGTGATAATTGCCGTTTGTGCTTATCACAAATGCCAAGATACAAGTTGAAAACAGTGATATATTTTCAAGCCAATTTAGATATTTATTTTAATTAAATACAATGTAAGTGTAGCAAATGGAATTGACTTTCAAGATTTTATGAAACCAAGCATGAGCTAATCATCCAAAAAAATGATCCATCAGAACATTAATTATCATAGAAGTGTCTTTATCGCTGCTTATGGATATTTCATTTATTCTAATTTAGACAGTTATAGACAAATTATTATTTCTTCACAATATATATCTATATATCTATATATATATAACTATGCTAAGTTTAGATGATATAAAAAAGAATAATAAAGTGAATGATGAAATATGATCAGACAAAGCCAAACACATACAATCACAGTGCACTAATGCACACTAAAGCAAGATTACCATATTATATAACACACATGTTCTAATAATGACATGGATTCTAAAAATCCTGTTTGCGAAACTAACATAAAAAAATTGCAGAATTTATAATCATTTGTATCTGCTCCTGGTTACAGCTGAGGGTAAAAGGATTTTGAAACATTAAAATACATTTTATAAGCATAGTAATTTGATTATTCCCTATCTCCCCTAGTCATGGGTGCCGCCATTTTGAAAAGTTTCACTGCATTTCAGTGCTGACAAATGTTTGCACATATGCAGCAACTCTCCTTCAGATACATACAGTGAAAACTAGTTTAAAAAATGGTGCCACTCAAAATTAGAAGGAGGTGTAAGAAATGTATCCAGTGTTACATATATTGTTATCAATGGATTAGCACTGATAATCCATTGACTCGTTGATTCCATTGAATCCAGTTGAAACCAGTTAAAGAGAAATAATAGAAAAATAAAAAAGAGACAACGTTGTCAGCTTTGAAATAGTGAGACAAAACCGTGAGACAAGATACTTTATGAATTTTATGGGGTAGATTTTGCACGTGAACCTTGTCTGACTGATCTTTGCCCCTATATATAGGGCCAAGGTCTAGGTGAAAAATCCTGACCACCCCTCAAGAACTCCCCAGAATGCACATGGCATTTAATTCTCTTTATTCACATTACTTTACGATAACATATCAGACATGAATATATTAGAATTACAGACATTTATGAAAAAAACATTGTGCAATAAAGTTTCCATCATGTTGTATTTATTTTTAGTATTTATAGGTTGTTTGGAAAAGAGTGTGTTTGGAAAAGGACAATTTTCTTAACTTTAATTTGTTTCCAATGCTCCATTTTATCTGCTGGAGTGCATTAAATTGTTTACAAATAGCTTCTTTTACTTTATTTTAGCATTTGAAATAGCTGATTTTTCCTGTGTTATCCCTACCTATTCCGAGTGTCTGTACTTAAAGGAACAGTAAAGTCATAATTAGACATCTGTGATTTAGACAGAACATACCATTTTAAACAACTTTTCAATTTACTTCTATTATTTAATTTGGTTCCTTCCCTTGTTATCCATTGCTGAACGGTTTATCTAGGAAAGCTCAGGAGCAGCAGAGAACCTAGGCTATAGCTGCTGATTGGTGGCTGCATATATATACCGATTGTAATTGGCTCCCCCATGTGTTCAGTTAGAAACCAGTAGTGCATTTCTGCTCCTTCAACAAATAATACCTTGAGAATGAAGCAAAATTGATAATAGAAGTAAACTGGAAAGTGGTTTAAAATTGTATGTTCTAGCTAAATCATGAAAGAAAATGTTTGTGTTTCATGTCCCTTTAAGTATAGGTTAAAGAAAACCTGTGCAAGAATAAGCCAGCAGAAGAAATTACACTCTTAGTAGGAGGTAGAAGAGATAAGCAATAAAATGTTCATTTTCAATTGTTCTAAGTATGGGACTTTGGTTTACACAGATAATATAAAGAAGCATGTGTGTGTACAGAAAGTGATAAACTAAGGATAACTACAATCCAATGGTTACTAGTTATTGTTTTTCCTCTTGTGCCTGCAGCTGTCTTCAGTCATTTTCTTATTTTAATCCTTACAGTTATCAGTTAGGGATGCTCTGCATCTTCACACTGGGCACCGCCATCTTGGAGCTTATATTTGTTATGTAACTTTTAAACTGTGGAAAATAATTTCAAACATTTTCTTCTGCTCTCTGTTATGTGAGCTAAATTGAAGTGAAATGTACAGTGCTTCTCTATGAAAGTGCACTGTTTATATCACAGGATGTAAAAATACTCGCGCTACAAGATGGCGGTGCCCAATATTAAATGCAGAGCTTTACCACCTGGATTCTGTATAAGTTAACATAAAAGAACGGCTATAAAGAGATCTGCAGGTACAGGAGGAAATGCAATAGTATGGTGAGTAGTAACCCTGCAACTGTACTTGTACCCAGCAGTTTAATTTCCCTTTAAATTATATCATGCATCTAAAAGAGAAACCATTAAAGGGATGGTAAAAACAATTCTATCATGCATATAAAAGAGAAACCATTAAAGGGATGGTAAAAACAATTCTATCATGCATATAAAAGAGAAACCATTAAAGGGATGGTAAAAACAATTATATTATGCATCTAAAAGAGAAGCCATTAAAGGGATGGTAAAAACAATTCTATAATGCATCTAAAAGAGAAACCATTAAAGGGATGGTAAAAAAATTATATCATGCATATAAAAGAGAAACCATTAAAGGGATGGTAAAAACAATTCTATCATGCATATAAAAGAGAAACCATTAAAGGGATGGTAAAAACAATTCTATCATGCATATAAAAGAGAAACCATTAAAGGGATGGTAAAAACAATTATATTATGCATCTAAAAGAGAAGTCATTAAAGGGATGGTAAAAACAATTCTATCATGCATCTAAAAGAGAAACCATTAAAGGGATGGTAAAAAAATTATGTCATGCATATAAAAGAGAAACCATTAACGGGATGGTAAAAACAATTCTATCATACATATAAAAGAGAAACCATTAAAGGGATGGTAAAAACAATTCTATCATGCATATAAAAGAGAAACCATTAAAGGGATGGTAAAAACAATTCTATCATGCATATAAAAGAGAAACCATTAAAGGGATGGTAAAAACAATTCTATCATGCATATGAGAAAGCACTATCTATACATATTTAAAAAAAAAAATCTGAAAAAAAGGTTAAGGCTGTTAATTTTAATGCAAACAGGAAGTACAAGTCTCATGTCTGTGTGTAACTGAACTCTTGGGACTGATTGCTCCCTCTCTGATAAACAGAACTTCTTCTGGATTGTTGCTGGACAGTGACACACTTCAAAAGCATAAATACATTTTTTTCAGTACCGGAGCATCTGTTTTACAAAACTAATTTTAAAAAAAAGTCACATATTGTAAAATATCCTCTTTCAGGTGCAGCAAACATGATTTTACTGTCTTTAAAGGGACAATCTAGTGAATATTAAACTTTCATGATTCAGATAGGGCATGTAATTCAATCACAACAACTCCAATTTACTTTTCTCATCAAATTTACTTTGTTCTTTTGGTATTCGTTGTTGAATGCTAAACATAGGTAGGCTGATATGCTAATGTCTAAGTCCTCGAAGGCCACTTCTTATCTCAGTGCATTTTGACAGTTTTTCACAGCTAGACAGTGCTTGTTCATGTGTGTCATATAGATAACATTGTGCTCACTCCTGTGGAGTGTTTTTTGAGTAAACACTAAAAATGCAATGCCTGTCAAAAGAACTGAGGTAAGGGGGCAGTCTGCAGAGACTTATATACAAGGTAATCACAGAGATAAAAAGTAATATAATATATAAGCAAAACTGAGAAATGGCTGATAAGGGGATTATCTATCTTTTTAAACAATAAAAATTCTGGAGTAGACTGCCCCTTTAAGAATGTTAGCTTATGTAAGTTAAAACAGTTTAAATTGCTATTAAAAACTAACCAAAAGCTTTCACATTTTTTTTTTTTTACAAGTATACACTTCAGCAAGCAACAAAAAGTATTTTTACTGAGGACAATAACACCCATTAAAAAAACAAAACCTTCTTATAATTGCAATAAATACAAAGTATATTTATTCCTTTACATCTATAGTCATTTACAAATATGGCTTTCAATTGTAGGAATCTAAAGTTCTAGTAAAATAATAATAGCAGAACACTTTTGTTTTCTCTTTATTTTATACCATTTTTAATCATCATTCTGTGATTTATATTTAAGTAGAACATGTGTACCTAGTATTTGATATTTAATGGCTATGGTGGACAGTGACACACCTCACACAATGCTTTTTAAAATAACACAGTTTAGATGCATCAAGGAAAAAATACTTTAAAGGGACTGTAAACACTTTCAGGTTTTAATATAATGTTTAATTATGATTAGTAAAACAACTTTGCAGTATACTTTTATTAATTAGTTTGCCTTCTTTTTTCTGAACTTTAAGTCTGATAACTGGAACTGGAAGATTTTATTAGCCCAACCATGCCACATATCTGTCCCTAACAGATAAGGAACTCCAAAACAATGACGATTTTGCTAAGGTAATGACTGTGACTACTTTACTTTCCCAATAACAAGTTGGAGTAGTGGCGTTTGGCTATTGAAGAAAAGGAAAAAAAAGTACAGCAAACAATATGTTAATCCTTTCAAAACCCTGGAAAATTTACCCACTATGGTCATTTATTTTAGGACTGCAGTCAAAATCTTGTAATTACAAAGTGTTTACTGTTCCTATTGTGATGAGAGTGGGAGATTACGTCACCGGATGGGGGCATGGCTTATAGCCGTTATAGTCTATGTCACAGTTACTAAGTTAGATGTGTTGTACAAGCTGTTTACTTCTATGCTCTGCAATAAAATAACGTTGTACCTTCTATGCTGTGTCCTCCATCTCATGGAGTCTGCCCCAGGGTTCTACGACCTTTCTAAAAAGACTGGTTAGTGCTGATGCGAGCAGTTATGGGCTAGGGGCCACCCTCCTGCAGCTGAATGAAACCAAACTACAGCTCATCGCCTACTGTTCCTGTACACTGATGGCTGCTGAGTCGAAATACGCCCAAATTGAGAAAGAGTGCCTGGCTGCAGTTTGGGCATGTGAGCCCTTCCAGCGTTACTTAGTGGGTTTAGAGAAATTTCGTCTGGAGACTGACCATAAACCGCTAGTCCCGAGTATCAACTCCTATGATATTGTCAAAACACCCCTAAGATGCCAGAGACTTCTGATGAGGCTGGTAGTGGCAGATACACTTTCCATGCTCCCGCTGGCTGCTGCTGAAGAGTCTTCAACGGAATCAGATGTGAAAATGTATGTGGATTCAGTTCTGGCATCCAATTCCATTTCATCAGGAAAGCTAGAGAAAATAAGAAAGGAGACACGTTTAGATACAGACCTTCAAGAAGTTATTAAGTACATAAAAGAAGGTTGGCCCAAGAGCCGGGCAGCGTGGATGTCTTTAAGTTCTTACCAGTCAGAGAGATCGCAGCTCATGGAGATGGATGGGTTAGTGCTGTTCCAAGACCGCATTGTCATTCCTGTTAGCATGCGGCAGGAGATGTTAAGCAGGATTCATGATGGCCACTTGGACATTACAAAATGCAGAGAAAGGACAGCTACGGCGGTAGGGTGGCCTGGATTCAGTTCAGACATTGCAAGCCACATGTCAAAATGTGCCTTTTGCCGGGAACGCCGGACAACTCAGAGAAGGGAGCCCTTGATTTATACCCCGCTGCCTGCAGGCCCATGGCAGAAAAAAGCTGCAGAAAAAATACCTAGCTGTGATTGACTACTATTCCAGGTATTTGGAGATTGCACCCTTGAATGAGATCAACAGTCAAGCTGTTATCACCCGTCTCAAGAGTTTGTTTGCCCGGTTGGGGCATACCAATGTAGTTAGTGAGTGATAACGGAATGCAGTTTGCTTCCTTGGAGTTCAGTTCCTTCAGCAGAGAATATAATTTCGTCCATTCTACGTCAAGTCCATATTACCCGAAGGCCAATGGAATGGCTGAAAGGGCAGTTCAAACAAAAAAAGTTCATTTGGAAGCAATCTGAGCCGTACCTAGCTCTTTTGGCCTATAGGGCGACTCCCATCCAAGCCACAGGCTTTAGCTCGGCACAGTTGATGCTAGGATGACAGATCCACACTACACTACCCTCTGTGGGTGTTTTCCAACCAGCCCGCACTGTTCCTCGGGACAAGGAGGGATAAAGAGGCAAAAATGGGCTACTGATTCTTCTACAACAGAAAACACTCTGTGAGGTTCTTGCAGGAGCTGAATGTGAGCCAAAATGTCAGAGTTAAGCTGGATGATGAGAAGAAATGGAAGACGCCTGCTACAGTAATAGGATACTCTCCAGAACCAAGGTCTTATGTAGTACTTACTGAAGGAGAGACAGTCACACTTTTAAATAGAAGACATCTTTAGCCAGTACCTGAGAGTTTGGGACAGGATGCCTCAGAGCCACAGCCGGTGGGGTCCCCTGTTTTAAAAGGGGTACATTCCCCTCAGCAAGACCACAGCAGGGATACTTATTTGCTTCCAGCAGACTCTCAATCACCTTCTTCTGTATCAGAGGGACAGTTCATGTAAAATGATGTCAAGTGGAAGAGTTGTGAAACTTCCAGCCCACTACCGGGATTAGCACTGTAGTTAGGGCAGTGACCAGAAGAATGGGCATAATAATCCCATTGTCAATGTGGACTAGGGTAGTCTACCCTGATGTTCAAGTCAGGATTGTATTTCTTGTTGTTCATATATATTCTCTTTAACTTGTTATTTGTTTTACACTAAACAAAGCTATTTTTGTATGCTTCTTGTATACCTTGTTATTTGTTGTACTCTAAAAAAATGTATGCTTTGTTCTTTGAAAAAGGGGAAGATGTGATGAGAGTGGGAGATGACATCACCAGATGGGGGCGTGGTTTATAGCCGTTATAGTCTATGTGACAGTTATTAAGTTAGATGTGTTGTACAAGCTGTTTACTTCTATGCTCTGCAATAAAATAGTGTTGTACCTTCTATGCTGTGTCCTGCATCTCATGACACCTATAATGTCACTTTAAATCTATTGTCCTGTTTAAATCACTAGACATTTCAAAAGCACCCGACAGATGCCAGCACACCTGGAAGACCAATTCTGTGGTACAACATGGTAATAAAAAAAAGTGTGTTTTTTTTAGCTATTGTCAGAAGGAAAAAAAATCTATTTTATCATAGTATGTTTATTTTTATATATTTGTTAATCATATAAACATTAAAAATAGCTATTGTCCCTTTTCTCTTTTTTAAATTTGCTCTATAAGAATATCAATCAAGCAGTCATATATCCTGGTTTTGTCTTCCCTTCCATACTATTTTTTTATTTATTTTTTATTTGGCACAAATATCTAAATATTTGTACTATTATATGAAATTCAATACAAATTATATGTTAGGAAACTAATTATTCTTTCTAGTCTGTGTAAGCTATGTATGAGAAATCCTTCTGAATCTCAAACCTTATGTTGTATGTTGCAGTAAAAACAAATACAACTATATTTGTTTTAAATAAGCATATACAGTACATTCAGACAGAAACTCAATATATGGCTGGACAAATATAACAATATGTAGTTGTTCAAATAGAGACATAATGGTACAATATAAGTTACATGCACCAGAGGAGGATTGGCAACTTTTGACCCAGGCCAAGTACTACCCAGTGGCCCAGGTATATTAACCCAACTTTTTAAAATGCTGTATTTCATATTAGAATTTTTTTTAACAAATGTAGTGGATCCTTGGTTATCATGTGCCCCTTTTACAGCATACATGTAGAGCAGTCAGCAGCTTTTGTAACCAAGACTTCTAGGGAGTACAGGCAGCAACCCACCCCTAAGGTGCACAGTTAATTGGGCACTGGGCTGGGCAGGCACAGCTCTGTCAATAGCAATTTAGGGACATGGTGTGGCAGTGGAGGGCCCTCTAGGGGCCTGTAACAGAATTAAGGGTTAACTGACTTGAAGTCTGGCATGTTCTAGGTTTGTTACATTGTTGCAAGTTTGGGGGTGGGTGTCCTCTGCATATCTTTATAGGTTCTTGTTGCAGTGGATCCGGCCTCTTTGTTCCTGCATCCAGACTTCAAGGGAGCTTTTTTCAGGATTCTTCTAGTTGTTGGAGATATGAAGCGTGCTAAGAGGAAGTCTGTATCCCCAAAACATTACAGAGAGGTGGTGCAAGAGGTTCCTGGGATGCAAGGACCTGCAAGAGAGAGTGGAGGATCAGAGCTGGAAGATGTGGTACCCCCTACCCCACAATCTAGACCCCTTGCTAGGTTCCTGCTTAGGTCTAAGCCCCCAGTCAGGAGGGGACTGGGCCTCCAGGAGAGGGCAGCTGATCCAGTGGCCCAGTCTCACACCTCAAGCCCCAATAGTTACTCCCCTGGTTCGCTAGGGGTCCCCTCCTGTTCCCATGATAGTGGTCACAATCGCGCATGATGGCAATCTTACTGCAGAGAGGTCGGTGAGTACAGCTGCTACCGTGGAGGCCTCATGGCAGCAACCGCAGGCTTTACCCCCAGCGGCCTTGATGTCCATCCTCTCTTTTGCCTATTCTCTGGTGGCAGCTATGGCCCCCGTGGGTACTGCAGCAAGCGGGGATGGTGTGAAGGTTGGGGGTTCAGCAGGCGGCCTGTCATGGCCTTCTATCACAGCTAGGCCTCAACCGGCAATTGGCTCCGCCCCTCCGTGTGACGCATCACACATGACCTCCCCCTCTAAGTCATCGAGTGGGGAGGAGTGCAGTCGCAACTGGATGAGGCAGAGGCAACGAAGCAGGAGTTACTCATCTCCCAGGGGCACCCCAAGTAAGTTGGGGAGGCTCCGGGCGGAGGAGGGTGCTCCTGAAGGGAGGGGGGACACGCACTATGGGCCGCAAATCGACCGTAAAGACTTTGGCAAGGAGGACTACAGTGTCAATGGAAGGTGTGAGTGTGGGGCATGCAGGCCTGATTGAGAGTGCTCAAAGGGGTATGAATGTCGCAGGACATGCGAGCAGCCAAATGGGATCTGACAGTATGATGGATCAGAGGTTTTGCATGAGGCATCGCTCATAGGGCTGAGAATGGCGATAAAATAATAGAATATAGCACAGCATCTGTAGTGACTCAGGAAAGCTTGTCTGCGGGCCAAGTACTCCCCAAAATGTTGCAGAGCATAGCAGAAGATCACACTGATAAGGAGATGGCGTTCACAAGCAGGTGGGAGGTTGCAGCTTCATATGATACCAAACCTTCCCCATCTACATCAGCGCTGCAGCCACAGACAGCAGGAGCTGCGCCACCATTGGCGCCTAGCAGTGAGTACCTTCTTGGCACATCTAGACACGTAGAGTTAGGTAAATCTTCTAGTGAGTCAGGCTCTAAGAGCAATGGTGATCTAGGTTTAGTGGGGAGGGGTCAAAAAGAAATGTTTAAAAAGATTAAAAAATTGGTTGCTGCGCAGGTGAAGGGTAAGGCGGCGCCTACCACAAGGAGTGAGTTGGTTTCTTTTACACAGGAAGGGATTGGGGGTTACCCCAACAAAGGTGCAGTAGTGGCGAGGAAAGTAACATCTCATTGGGATATATACCCCTGTTTAGTCCATTCCCTGTATGCACATTTAAAATCAAATGTAGTGAAAAAGATTCAGGATGGGCACTATGTGAATATCTTTGAACTTTCACCAGAGGCTTGTAGGGCGAAAGAGAGGGCAGCAGATTGCACAGGCCTAAAGAAAGTACAGTGGCCAGAGACATATGAGGAATGGCAGTGGTGCTTTAGGGTACTGGCAACATGCTATTTGGATAAATGGCAGTCGCAGGGGCACAATCTGTTCAAATATGAAGATACCATAGATGATATACATTCTAAGTACAAGGAGGACGCATGGCGTGACTACAACATGGCCTTTCTCAGGAAAATGCAACCCCCTACTCCATTTTGGGACACAGGATTTGCACCTGGGTTTGGAGGGTGCTACAACTAATTCAACTTAGTCACGCCAGGGCACAGCACGTCCCTTGCCACGTCCCAAGTGATGGGGCAGGGAATGCTGGAAGTTCCAGGATAAGCAATGCAAAAGAGGGGCGAGTTGCTCCTTTAGTCACATATGTCGATTCTGTATCAGGCCACATCCAGGGGCTGAATGCAACAAAAAGAATGGAATGGAGAGGCAAATCTACCGAGGGGGCCCTGGCAACAAGGGCGCCAATGCTCCTTAAGCCGACGGTTATGATGTCATGGCTGGCACACTACCCAGATGTGAAAGTGGCTGGTCTTCTCAGGTCAGGGTTGGAGGAGGGATTTAGAATTCCAGTTGGCAGTTGGGTTGAGGAGTCAACGGTTCATCGTAAGCTAAAATCAGCATACAAATTCCCCATAGTGGTCAGGGAAAAACTGGGCAAGGAAGTAGCGATGGGCAGGGTGCACTACCAGTCCTTTGATGACGCACTGGCACTAGTCAGAAACAAGGGATTGGGAGCCTTAATGGCAAAAATGGATATAGAATCAGCTTTCAGGCTGCCTCCTCTGCATCCTTCAGTGTTTCGGCTGATGGGTATGAAGTTTGAGGGAGCATTCTATGTTGACAGATGTCTACCCTTGGGGTGCTCACTGTCCTGTGCTCTGTTTGAAAGTTTTAGCTCCTTTTTACACTGGGTGGTGCAGAAGGCGTCGGGGTGGTGTGGCCGTGGCCCATTACTTGGACAATTTCTTACTAGCGGGAAGGGCTGATTCAGACGAATGTGAGAGAATGATGGAAACCATGCAGGACATGATGTGTAGATTTGGGGTACCCTTGGCAGCTGACAAGACGCAAGGCCTTTGCACGTGTCTCACTTTCTTAGGTATAACAATTGACACACGGGGGGGCGGAGCCAACTGCTGAAGCGACTGGATGTGTGTCGAGAGAGCTCCTGGCTTATAATCAGAATATTTGTGGAAAACTACTTAATATAGACCTGGAATTTGCACAATAGTGCCCATGATCCCCAATTTGTTCCTCGACATTCTAAAAGGGGCAAAGAAAACTTTCTAAGTTTGTACAAATAGACGAAGTGTCTGAATATGGGACTCAAGATTTGCATGCTGCTCACAAGTTTAAACCTACATCTAATAGCTTGCCCTGGTTAACTGATTGGAAGTGCCGGTTGATGTAAGACATATTCTAAATCGCATATCTGATAGTGATCGTGTACGAGAGGGGCAGGATGGATGACTTCCAAACAATAGTACAGGCCTTGTTATTAAACTTTGTGATTGATATGCGCGACGAGCTGAATGGCCTGATGCAGCGCACTGAAGCTGAGGGGTCATATGAAGAGAAGAGATCTGCAGATACGCAAGAGGTGGAATATTTACTGGCGGGTCAGACATTTCAATCACGCAGCGCTATATTGAAGGATAAAACTAGAGTCGACTTTGAACTTTCAACTGAGCCATGTGGTAGAAGTGACCCTGTTTCCCTACGGTTGGTTGCCGCTCGGGAGGGTGCGGCCGTCCAGCTTGAGTGTGGCGCTGATTGTGAGTTACAGAGCCTTCTGGAAGAAAGCCGTACTATTCTAGACCGCAGAGGCAATGTACGGTCAGAAGGGTGTGCAGCCCGGTCTCTACAGTGTGTTAAGGAAAAGACCGCCTCCATTGTCTCAGCCTTACTTCCATCCCCACAGTGCGACGCCTCTACTAATATGATCCAGTGGATTAACATCGTGAGCCAGAACCCCAAATCCAGGGACTTTTATTTATGTGCTGCGACAATATCTGAACCCACAGGGAGCGACTTAGCCTGGCGGTCTGGAGTGGGCTAATGTTGACTATCAGGATTTGCTGCGTGAGGCCGTTCTTACTTACTTCACTGGCCATGACAAGAAGATCTCTATATAGTTTAAGTTTTAGACTTTGAACTCTTTATCCAGTTTCTCATATGTTTTTATTGCCATTACCCTGATATGTAATATTGTTGCCAAGTCTATTTATCTAAGGTTCTAATAATGTGGCTACGTGTCTTGTTTTTGTCCTAGCTACTCCTTTCGTATTTCATCCCTTTGCTAATACATATAGTTTGAGGCCAGTCACCCTGCTCTAGGCTACATAACTCTAGTTATCACTAATATCTTAAAATCTTTCTGCTGCTTGATATCTATGTAATGTTCCCGGTGTGCTGCTTGGGTATAGGGCCCATGTTTGGGTAGCATAACCTGGTACTGAACAGACGTCATTTAAGAGTTGGATTGCAGTGATCTACATATGTAAATTTTTTAAAGTTAAAGGTATGAGTAAATATTTTTGTTAAGCATTATGGATAGCCCTCTACTGCTGATAGCTGTGCATTTATTAGCTATGGTACATTTGCTGGCTGTGACCCTCCTTCCCTCACAGTCCCATTTGACTAGGTTTATACTACAAGCTAGTTGGCTCCGATTTCCCCCCTAAGGGTTTTCCCTTAGTATTTGTTTACCAGGTAAACTTAGGAACACAGATTCCATATAATTTCTCTGCTACTATACATATGTTTGACACAATCTTGCGGCTAGTAATTTTCTTATTTCCCATATTATATAATAATAGTCTTGTTCTGCTCCTTTCTTAATATATGTCCCCTAGTGGTTAGAGACTCGAGCGTGGTCTCTTTAGTTTAAGGAGATTGGTTTATATAAGGGCTCAAATATGGCCCTATATGCTATATATTTGAAAGCTTTACGTATATAAAGACAATTTTAGTCCTGTAACTATAGATTCTGTTGATAAACCCCTTAATATATGTACTGTATGCAATTATAGTTATGAGGACCCAAAAGCGGCCCTATATGTTATATACCTAAAAAATTTGAGGTCAGTTTCTGTGCCCATTGACCACATAGGAAGCATTACAATTCTAGAATTATTTTTGACTACTAGTTTTTTTTTTTTTTTTTTTAAATCTAGTGTTTTTGAAATGTAAGTTCCCATTTATGGCAGTGATGTATATTATTGAAAATTGCCCTTGCGGGTTAAGGGCTTATGCCTGTGGTCACTATTATATTATATTGTATGTAATGTTTTATTATATTATATGTAATGTTTTAGTATTTTTTTTTTGCCTCAATAAAATATTTCAAAAATAAAAATTGACACACAGGCGGCTGTTTGTAGACTCCCACAAGACAAGGTCGACCACCTGCTGCAGGAGCGTATTGTGTGTCCCTTAAGGAACTACAATCTCTGCTGAGCCTCTTAAATTTTGCAGGTAGGGCCATCTCCATGGGGAGGGTTTTTAACTGGAGATTAGAGGGGCAGCTTAAAGGGCCAAAAAGGGTAAGAAAGCAGATTAAGGTAACCCACGAGATGAAGGAGGATCTCGGAGTGTGGGAAGAATTTCTGAAGAAATTCAACTGGATCTGCTTATAAAGAGATGACCCAATCTCTAACCAAACTCTGCATTTATTTACCAATGCAGTGGGAGGTTTTGACTACGGAGCATACCTGGAGGGGGAATGGAGCGCAGCTCCATGGCCTTAGGACTGGATTGCCTCGGGGCTTACGAAGAATCTAACGATATTGGAGCTTTTTCCAATTATCGTGTCGGTAGAATTATGGGGACACAAACTAGCCAATTAAACAGTTATTTTTTTGGTCGGATAATATGAGTGTGGTGTACACATAAATCTTTATCCGCATCATCACCGAGGGTGGTCACATATTTGAGACACCTAGTGTTGCGCTGCCTTCAGTTGAAGGCACGTGCCGGGAGTTCTATAGCAGACTCTCTGTCTAGGTTTAAGTGGGTTCAATTTAGACAGGCAGCTCCCAGGGCAGAACAAACAGGCCTAGCATGCCCACATTTTCTTTGGCAGATGGCGGAGGCTGTGAAAATATTATCCCCCTAGTCCGGGCATCTCTGGCTCCTAAGTCTTGGAGAACTTATGAAAATCACTGGAGGGGATGGGACATTTTTGCCAGTCAGCGGGGGTTCATGGTCCATAAAGGGAAACAATTTGAAACCAATAGTTTGGGTGAAGCGCTGAATCTAACCTCCACTGCCTCACTGAAAAAACTATCCCCTTCCTAGATAGTATAAAATCCAAATCAATCAAAAAAATAATAAGAGACAGTGGGCGCATAAAGCGGGAGGTTAAGTAGATATGTCTATTAAAGAATAAGTAGATATGTCTATTTAAGAATACTTTCAAATGAACCGTTAATGTATAATCAAAAATATTTATTAAAATACTTAACTAATACAATAATAAACTAATATTAGATCCAATTATACTCAGAAAAAATAATATTAATCAATCAATCCCAACTATAGTTGTTCATACAGCCATTCACACACCTTCTTAAAACAATTCAATATTCCCAAAATTGGTGAATGCAAATAAAAATATAATGCTGGAAAATCACACTTCACACAGGAAACACGAAGTGTCAACACAATTCTAATGATAACTTATATAAAATAGAATGTCCACTTCTTTAAAAGTCTAAAAGTAGGTAGTAGTTATCATTAGAATTGTGTTGACCTACTTTTAGACTCTTAAAGAAGTGGACATTCTATTTTATATAAGTTATCATTAGAATTGTGTTGACACTTCGTGTTTCCTGTGGGAAGTGTGATTTTCCAGCATTATATTTTTATTTGCATTCACCAATTTTGGGAATATTGAATTGTTTTAAGAAGGTGTGTGAATGGCTGTATGAACAACTATAGTTGGGAGTGATTGATTAATATTATTTTTTCTGAGTATAATTGGATCTAATATTAGTTTATTATTGTATTAGTTAAGTATATTAATAAATATTTTTGATTATACATTAACGGTTCATTTGAAGTTATTCTTAAATAGACATATCTACTTATTCTTTAATAGACATATCTACTTAACCTCCCGCTTTATGCGCCCACTGTCTCTTATTATTTTTTGATTCATGGTCCATAAAGCCTCGCAAGTACACGTGCTTGAATGGTTGGCATGTTTGTGCATGGAGGGAGTTACTAGATTAGCGGCGCAGAGTAGGTTAGCTGCTGTCGCATTATTTAACAAGACATTTAGCATTGCTAATTTCTCATGGACATTCCGTGTTAGACAGGTGCTGAAAGGGTGGGGGCAGCTGGACCCACACCGGAAGGATCATAGAGAACTCATCACGCCTCGGAATTAAAATGGAACACATAAAGGTTGGCGGAAAACATCTGTGTTTCAGTTCCGCAAGGTTCACTCTAAGACTGCAGCAGAGTTGGGCCTCAACCCTTCAAAGATCGCCCTGCATTCATTCAGAATAGGGGCGGCAACGAGTGCAGCCACAAGTGGTTCCACTAGCGCAGAAATAAAGCGGCTGGGTAGGTGAAAGTCGGGGAGATACAAATCATATATTCGTCCATTGAAGGGTGAACAGAAATGAGGGGCTATATATATAAAGGGAATGGTTTGTATATGCTAATTGGTAACTGAGTGTTATATACATACACCTAGATTACGAGTTTTGTCGGTAAGGCCGTGCGGTGCTAACACTCAGTTTCAGCTCACCGCTCACCTACAAACAACGCTGGTATTACAGGTTTAGCTCCACATCTCACCTCAATACCAGCGCTGCTTATGGTAGTGGTGAGCTGGCTAAACGTGCTCGTGCACGATTTCCCCATAGGAAACAATGGGGCAGAATCGACTGAAAAAAAAATAACACCTGCAAAAAAGCAGCGTTCAGCTCCAAACGCAGCCCCATTGATTCCTATGGGGAAAGAAAATTTATGTCTACACCTAACACCCTAACATGAACCCCGAGTCTAAACACCCCTAATTTTACACTTATTAACCCCTAATCTGCCGTCCCCGACATCGCCGACACCTGCATAATATTATTAACCCCTAATCTGCTACTCCGGACACAGCCGCCACCTACATTATACTTATGAACCCCTAATCTGCTGCCCCCAACATCGCCACCACCTACATTATAGTTATTAACCCCTAATCTGCTTCCCCCAACATTGCCGCCACCTACATTATAGTTATTAACCCCTAATCTGCCCCCCCAATGTCGCCCCAACCTACCTACACTTCTGCCCGTCTGGAGGTCCTTTTCTGCCCGGATCGGATGAAGACTTCTGCCCCTCTGGAGGACCACTTGTGCCCGGCTGGGTGAAGACGTCTCAAGGTAGGGTGATCTTCAAGGGGTTAGTGTTAGGTTTTATTAAGGGGAGATTGGGTGGGTTTTAGAGTAGGGTTGGGTGTGTGGGTGGTGGGTTTTAATGTTTGGGGGGTATTGTATTTTTGCCCCGCAAAAGGCCCTTTTAAGTGCAATTTGTAATTTAGTATAGGGTAGGGATTATTTTGGGGGGCTTTTTTATTTTATTAGGGGGATTAGATTAGGTGTAATTAGTTTAAAATTCTTGTAATTATTTTTTATTTTCTGTAATTTAGTGGAGGGTTTTTCATACTTTAGTTTATTTAATTTAATTGTAGTTAATTGTAGTTAATTTAGGAAATTATTTTAATTATAGTGTAGTGTTAGGTGTAATTGTAATTTAGGTTAGGTTTTATTTTACAGGTAAATTTGTTTTTATTTTAACTAGGAAGTTATTGAATAGTTAATAACTATTTAATAACTATTGTACCTAGTTAAAATATATGCAAAGTGTAACTATTAGTTTATAGGTATTTAGTTTTAAATAGGAATAATTTATTTAATTGTAGTAATTTTATTTCGTTTTATTTAAATTATATTTAAGTTAGGGTGGGTGTTAGGGTTAGACTTAGGTTTAGGGGTTAATACATTTAATATAGTTGCGGCGACGTTGTGGGCGGCAGATTAGGGGTTACTAAATGTAGGTAGGTGTTGGCGATGTTAGGGACGGCAGATTAGGGGTTAATAAAATTTAACTAGTGTTTGCGAGGCGGTAGCGTGGAGGTTAAGGAGTTAATATATTTATTATAGTGGCGGCGATGCCCGGTCGGCAGAATAGGGGTTAAAAACTTTAGTTAATTTTTTGCGATGTGGGGGGGGGGGCTCAGTTTAGGGGTTAATAGGTAGTTTATGGGTGTTAGTGTACTTTTTAGCACTTTAGTTAAGAGTTTTATGTTACGGCGTTAACCCATAAAACTCTTAACTACTGACTTTTAAATGCGGTAGGAGTCTTGACAGGAGAGGGTTTACCGCTCACTTTCTCCAAGACTCGTAATACCGGCATTAGGAAAATCCCATTAAAAAGATAGGATACGCGCCTGATAGGCCTATTATATGGCAAACCTATAACCTTGGTTACAGTATATGCTCCAAACACCACCCCCAAACCATTCTTCGTTAAGTTATTCACAAAACTGTTAGATTCATCTAAGGGCCCAATTTACTTAGGAGGGGATTTTAATTTCCCACTCCAGCCACAAATGGATAGCACAAACCCCCTTACAAAATGCAACACTAAGTTCCTTACCTTTTTCTGGAAAAATCTTAACACACCTAATCTACATGATATTTGGAGATACCTCCACCCGGAACTTAGAGATTACACGTTCTTTTCCCACCCCAATAAGTCCTATAGCCGGATTGATTACATCTTCACCAATCAAATTGGCTTATCCCAAATCACTAATTGCACCATCATGCCAACCCCATGGTCCGACCATTCCGCAGTTCAACTGCATATTAACTGGCCAGAACGAACCACAAACCATTTTTAGTGGATGCTAGACGACACTCTTTTGGGGGAGGTGGAGAACATTACCAAATTAAATAAAACCTTGGAAGAATACTTTAGATTCAATGCTCCCTCAACACCTAACCAGTTTTCAGTCTGGGAGGCACATAAATGCTTCCTTAGAGGGGAATTTATTAAAATGAAATCTAAATTTAACAAGATAAAACAACAAAAATACCTAGATCTTACCAAAAAACTCTCCCATTTTACTTATCAACATAAACTTTCTCCAACTGACAACTCTATCTTAGATGAGATAACAACCATACGGAAAGCACTAGCTGATTACTTACAGATAGAATACCATACTTTGAGACGGAAAACAAATAGCCTGTTTCATTTTGAGGGAAATAGAGCGGGGAAATACTTAGCGCGATCACTCAGAAAGAGAAAACTTAAATCATTTATCTCTGAAATACACGCTCCAAACCAACCCCCTCTCAAAACCACCCCAGACATCCTTCAAGCATTCCATACTTATTACTCATCTCTTTACAATATCCACTCTGAGATTTCCGCAGACCAGCTGTCACAAGCTACTCATGAATTCCTCCGGGAGTGTCAGCTCCCATCTATAGATGCCACACAACTGAAAGACATTACATCGCACATCACCCCGCAGGAAGTTATGTTTGCAATTCAAGAGCTAAAACCAGGGAAAAGCCCAGGCCCAGATGGGTTCTCCTCTAAATACTACCAAACGTTTAAAGACACTATAACACCCCATCTGACGAAATTGTTTAACGCTATAATAGATGGAGCACAATTCCCACCTTCAATGCTAGAGGCCCATGTGGTAGTGCTACCCAAACCCGGCAAACCGGCTACGATACCCTCTAATTTCCGGCCCATATCACTGTTAAATCTAGACATTAAACTATATGCTAAAATTTTGACCACCCGACTGAATAAAATTATCCCAGATCTCATACACCCCAACCAAGTAGGCTTTACCCCACGTAGAGAAGCCCGTGATAACACCACTAAAATAATTAATATCATAGACTATGCCAAAACTCACCATATTCCGTCTATAGTCCTTTCACTTGATGCCGAAAAGGCGTTTGATCGCCTTAGTTGGCCTTTTCTGACCCAGACCTTAAGAAAATTTGGATTTGATGATCATTTCATTCACATGATTTTTGCACTATATAATAACCCCAGAGCGAGATTAAAACTGAACGATTCCTTATCATGCCCCTTTGACATAAACAACGGTACTAGACAGGGACATTAGGACCACCCCCCAAATTTCCGGTATTACTATAAGACAAAAAGAATATAAGGTCTCCTTATATGCAGACGATGTCATACTCACACTTACGAACCTCCCTACATCTGTTCCCCCCTGATGTTTCTGTTTCGGAGATATGGATTACTGTCTAACTTCCGCATAAACAATACAAAATCGGAATTTATAAGTCTAGACACACCCCCCGAAGACTTAAATATACTGCACTCACACAAATTTAAACATCAACCTAAAGCATTGAAATATCTAGGAATTTTGGTTCCATCAAACCTACAGGAGATAATTCCCTTAAACTTCAACCCTCTGAATAATCACATTAAAGCTACTTTATCTTCATGGTCCAATAAACCAATCTCTTGGCTGGGAAGAGTGAACGCTATTAAAATGATAATACTCCCCAAAATATTGTATGTCTTACAGGCAATACCCACTCCCATCCATGATTCTATTATCCACTCCCTACAAAAACTCATTAACTCCAACATCTGGAGCCATAAGCGCCCTAGGATCGCCACACAAACCCTGTACCATTCTAAACTAGAGGGAGGTCTCGGAGTCCCGAATATACTACTATACAGATATGCTACCTACATGACTAGGATAACCGACTGGTGTAAAAACAGCCGCCACAAGGAATGGGTGGGATTAGAACACACACTTGCGGGAAAGGAACAATTAGGAGGCAGATGTTGGCTTACAGCACAATGAGACAAAGAGGTACCAGAGCTCCCTACCACAGTGAGAGAAACATTTAATGTATGGGGAAAAATCCTAAGAAGACACAAATCTATCTCTACACCCTACTCCCCTCTGACACCCATTATAGATAACCCCACAGTCCAATTTAATTCCCACCACACTGTCGACACTGTTCTATCGCATGCAATACCGCACTACTCCCTTTTACAGAATAGCAAGTTGAAACCAAGAGAGGAAGTAGCTGAAATACTGGGACTCACCCCCAAAAACTGGCTAGCCCACCATCAACTTACCCACTACATCGCCTCACACACAGAAAGACAAAACCTGACTCGTCCCTTAACGCCATTTGAATCTATATGCTATCTACCCTTCCCGGCCACGGGCATTCTTTCCATTTCATACAAATTACTACAAACAGACTGGTCAAGTGGTCTTCCATCCCATGCCAGTAGCTGGGAAAAAGAGCTTAATGAACAGCAACCACCCAAAACGTGGAAGATTATATATAAATGCATGAGCTCCTCCGCATCCTCCATGAATATTGCGGAAATGAACACAAAACTCCTCTGTAGGTGGCACTACACTCCTGATAGACTGGGTAGACTATTCCCACACACTAATACCAACTGTTGGAGAGGATGTACACAGCGAGGTACCTTTGCCCATCTATGGTGGACATGCCCTGTGGCACAGGCATACTGGTCAGATGTCAGAACAGAAATACAATCGGTAATAGGGACTTCCCTACCCCTTACTCCCTGGCCTTTCCTCTTCAACTTCCTCCCACAAATAACATGTAAGCTGCGATTAAAGCTCACTGCGATCATGATTAATACGGCTAAACGATATATCCCATACCAATGGAAGCAGTCCACCCTCCCATCTATTCAGTTTTGGCGGAATAGAGTAACTACTGCCATAGAACTAGAGCAATACCACTATACAAAATTGAGTAAAATGGATGAATTTCTATCCATCTGCCTGCTCTGGGAAGAATACATCCACTCTTTAGAGCCCGCCGATGCCCCACACATCCCCCACTAAACCCTGACACACACAGACCACAATAGACCTTTCTGGAACTTTATGATCTATAATTATTTGAATTTGCTTTTACCATATCACATGATCTCTTCTCATATTTTCTACATATTTCTTTTTCTCTTTATCATATTCTGAACGTGTTTTATGTTTATAAGGTTAAAAGTTATAAAGGAAGACGTAGCTAGTTGTACAGACATTTCAGAATGTTCCCTCTTAAGAGACAGTTACATTGAACCCTATCAGGAGCATTCTCTTTATCTACACAGCAGAATCTTAGTTTTTTGTAATTGCCTGTATTAAGACTGTGTCCTTATATGCTTTTTCTGCACTCTGACCAACTTGTTTGAATATTGTATGTTGCAACTTGATACAAATAAAGCTTTTTCAAAACTCAAAAAAAAAAAAAAAGATAGGATACGCAATTGACGTAAGTGGATTTGCGGTATGCTCGAGTCGCGGGAAAAAAGTGAGCAGTACACCTGTACCTGCAAGACTCGTAATACCAGTGGGCGTTAAAAAGCAGCGTTGGGACCCCTCAACACTGCTTTTTAAGGCTAACGCAAGACTCGTAATCTAAGCGATAGAGGGGAATTGGATATGTATGTACCACATATGTATGTAAAGGTTAGTATATTTGTCTCAGCTTTTTTATCCTGTTATTTCAGACAAGAATTACACTCCAGTATACATATAGATAATCGGGAATTCCTTTATCCACTGGGCGTCCATCAGGGCTCTGCGTTTACCAGACGGGCAGCAGCTAGGATTTGCCACATCCAGAACTAGCATTCGTTGGCTAGGCTGCAGGGGTTTCACTTGGGATGAGTTCCCTGCTCTTCTCCAGGACGCACACAGGAGGTGGGGGCGACCTCACCTTATTGTTTTGCACCTGGGGGAAAATGACCTAGGATCAGCCCCAGCTTTAGACCTGATAAGGAAGATGTCTTCAGACCTTCGTTGGTTGTGTGCGTGGCTCCAATGTGTGAAAGTAGGGCGGTCCAACGTGGTTGCACGATTGTGTTGGAGGTACATAGTAACGCAAAGGGCAGCGTACAATGTGAGGAAGAATGTCAATAGGGAGGTGGGAAGAAAGGTCACGACTTTAGGCGGCTGACAACAAGGCTCTCTATCGCCCTGATTGTGTACACCTTGCAGACATCAGGAAAGCACTGTTAACAGTTATATATAAAAAAAAAGTTAAAATAAAAATCCTGTTCTAAGTTATTGAAACTTGTGATTTATATGTTTTAAAAAAAAATAGTTTGTTAAGGTTGTTATTTATATAGAGCCTATTTGGTTAAAGTGGCGGCAAGAGTAGTTTGTCTTTTCCTCTTGTGGCGGTCGGTCAAGGCCCTGAGAGCGGGCAGGGAAAGAGAAGAGTGATGCCCTAGTATGGGGGAGGCAACGCCAACTAGGTGCCGACCTAGGGGTTACTCCCACCTTGGAATCGTAGGCCAAACAGCTCTACAAATTACAGCTCTCTCTGCCATTGAGCGCGAGCAATCCGTGCCGCGCTGCAGACACAGAATGAGGCCTTGGCCATCTGACAGTAGGGGTTAAAGGGTTTGAAAATTCAGTTATTCCAAAACCACGATATTGTCATAGAATTGCATTTTAAATATTTTCTTAATGTAGATGCATTTTGGAATTCAATCCTTACCTTCGTTTTTGTAATTTTTATGCAGCCGTTTCACAATACAGTCTATAGATAACTGAGAGCCCCTTGAGCAAAGAAGTAAACTATAATGTGTGCAGTGAATATTCATGAGGGCAATGCGCAATCCCTTTCGCATGCGCAGAAGTGACTCCACACTATCACTGATATTCAGCTACGTTGGTAACGATGCAGTGATAATGAATCACTAGCGCGTGCAAAGACAGAGGATCATGTGACCGCTGTAGATACAGTGTAATTTGTACTCCTCCTACTGACATCAGGTAGAACGAAATGAACCATGGGATTAAAAATGGCGATGCACGCTCCAGATTGCTATATGTAGAGCCATCCGTGAATGGCTATGCATAATGAGCTAAACGGAGGGAGTGCAAATGCTAGAAAAAATATAGCGTTTTTTTATTATTCAAACTTAAAAAAACAATATATTATGAAAATGAAGTTGTATATCTGTTGGTTTGAATGATATAATTTTTTTTTGAGGGTTTACTGTCCCTTTAAGTTAGTAGTTAGATGCCGCCATCAGTTAACAAACTTGCTACAAGTTCTGATGTTATTTATTAAAGAGTTGCCTAATATTGGCATATTAGCCATGATTAAGGAGTTTATGTTAATAAACGCGACCGTGACAGGTCTTTCTCCCAAACATGGTGTTGTGTGTTTATTGATGAAGTTATGCTAGTTAACATAAGGATGTAATAGGAGGTTTTTCTCTTATGGCAGTGAAGGGCCCTCTAGTGAACCTTTAACAAAATTAAGAGAGAACTGACTTGAAGTATGGAGTGTTCTAGGTTTGTTACATTTTTCCAAGTTTGGGGGCGGGTGTCTTCTGCTTACCTTTATAGGTTCTTGTTGCAGTGGATCCGGCCTCTTTGTTCCTTCATCCAGACTTCAACTGAGCTTTCCCAGCCCTTCCCGGGGAGAGGAAGTAGCGGCAATAAGGTGGTAATTGGTAGGGATTAGTACCCCTGACTTGGGTAGGTTAAGGTGAGCTAGCCCTGTAAGTCCAGGCTTTAATGTAGCCTTCCATCTGTTTCTGGCATGTTGTACAACTCGTCAGAGGAGGTCGCCTTACTAGGCTGGTGGTTTATGCCCTAGGTGGCGGTTGGTCATTGCCCTGAGAGCAGGCAGGGAGAGAGAAGAGTGATGCCCTAGGATGGGGAGGCGACACCCACTAGGTGCCGACCTAGGGGTTACTCCCCCCTACGAATCGTAGGCCAAACAGCTCTACAAATTACAGCTCTCTCTCTGCCATTGAGCGCGAGCAATCCGTGCCACGCTGCAGACACCGAATGGGGCCCTGGCAGTCTGACAGTAGGGGTTAAGTTAGTAGTTAGATGGCACCACCAGTTAACAAACTTGCTACAAGTTCTGATGTTATTTATTAAAGAGTTGCCTAATATTGGCATATTAGCCGTGATTAAGGAGTTTATGTTAATAAACGCGACTGTGACCGGTCTTTCTCCCAAACATGGTGTTGTGTGTTTATTGATTAAGTTATGCTAGTTAACATAAGGACGTAATAGGAGGTTTTTCTCTTATGGCAGTGGAGGGCCCTCTAGTGTGCCTGTAACAAAATTAAGGGATAACTGACTTAAAGTCTGGAGTGTTCTAGGTTTGTTACATTGTTGCAAGTTGGGGGACGGGTGTCTTCTGCTTACCTTTATAGGTTCTTGTTGCAGTGGATCCGGCCTCTTTGTTCCTGCATCCAGACTTCAGTCAAGCTTTCCTCACCTGCCCTTCCCGGGAAGAAGTGGCGGCAATAAGGTGGTAATTGGTAGTGATTAGTACCCCTGGCTTGGGTAGGTTTAGGTGAGCTAGCTCTGTAAGTCCAGGCTTTAATGTAGCCTTCCACCTGTTTCTGGCGTGTTGTATGAGTCGTCAGAGGAGGTCGTCTTACTAGGCTGGTGGTTTATGCCCTAGCTGGCGGTCGGTCAGGACCATGAGAGCGGGCAGGGAGAGAGAAGAGTGATGCCCTATGATGGGGAAGCGACACCTCACATTTTAACTGACAGCAGAATGAATATTCCTAACAAATTAAAGCTGCTACTTTTTTTTGTACAGTGTTTTTCTTATGTTTGCACATAATACTCCCGAGGTTTAGCAGGCATTAAGTGTCCTGAGTAAAAAAAAAAAGGCATTTGGAGCAGTATATAAATCCCTCAAAAACGTTAGCCCTGTATACAACGTTCAAATAATTTTCTTATGCTGCGAACGGTCCTGAGACCACTACAGATCACTCTGCAAAAAATGTAACTATTCAGCTGAGCAGACAGCTGACACATTGCCCTGGCTGCTGCTGCTCTACCGGCACCCTCTCCAACTCTGCACCTCCGCCCCTCAATCCATCCCCCCGCTACACAAAGTGATCTGACTTTTTTCTACTTTTAGTTGTAGCAACGGTTTGATATCAGCCTGCCCCTTGTCCCCTCAGCCTCCTGCCTAGGTAGTAAGACCGCCTCTCTAACATGCAGGATTAGAAGCAATGCCTGCTTTATGTGACATAATAATGGAGACTGGGTGCGGTCACTCATCACACTGCAGGGATAGGACTAGGAGTATGTTGCAAAACCCATCATACAACTGTAAAGCAATAAATTGCGTATAAACAGCCTGGGATTAAAGGGAAGATACATCTCTAGCGATGCTGATGAACTTCCCTCAGATCTTACCTGTGGCCAGAGTAGTCCTGACCGCCGTACTCAGAGACTCACAGCACACTGCCACACTCCACTAGTAAGAAGACACAGTGAGGCTCCGGAGGTGACTAGTCAGAACTTCCAAGTTAGTCCTCGAGATAACACCGTGGCATGGTCGCTGCCTTCTCATGCCTGAGCTAACACGGCACAAGGCATGCAGTCACATGCGAAAAAAAACCCACTGACTGTGTATTGGTAGCATATGAAAACATGTGATCGTGTTTGCGCGCGATAACTTTTTACCTTCAACTCATAATACCAGTGCAACCCGACGAGTAAAACAAAAAATTACTTCTAGCACAATAAGCGCTCTAGCGGAGGTGCAACATATGGTTCCACTTGCAATCTTACCCTTTACTGCTGGCCACTGAACCTTCTGCACTGGCCCTGATTCCATCACCAAGAGTAGCCTGGGAGGGTTATTGCAAACTTTCCCCCTGACCAAATGCCACCCTGTAATGCAGTGACTGCACCACTTACTTCATGAGGGGAAGTACCTAGAGATTAGATGGACCTTCTGTTTCTTATTTACTGTTAAAATGGATGTCTCTCTATGTAGCAGATACTAATAAAGGGACACTTTAAGATTTGAATATAAAATGTTATACATAAGAAAAGTTCACAGTATGCTATTATTATTTATTTTGCACATTTTCATGTAATTAAGCACTGAAAATTGAAACTAGAAAAAAACACTGCAGACTTATCAAGACTAACACTGCTACATATATTTCCTAATAATCTTTAACAAATATTTGCAAACAATTCACTTTATACCAACATGTTGGCCTTTGCTAGCCTTGTCTTCTGCAGTCTCAAGTCCAGACTGGATTTGGCAGGTGGAGTTTGGCCTTTTGAAAAACAATTGTAGCAAACAAGATGTTAATCTGTTTTACAAATGACTTGGCTGACATGTTACTCAGGGGCCCATTTATCAAAGGGCTTGCGGACCTGATCCGACACTGCGGATCAGGTCCGCAAGACCTCGCTAAATGCGGAGAGCAATACGCTCTCCACATTTAACATTGCACCAGCAGCTCACAAGAGCTGCTGGTGCAACGCCGCCCCCTGCTGACTCGCGGCCAATCGGCCGCCAGCAGGGAGCTGTCAATCAACCCGATCGTATTCGATCGGGTTGATTTCCGGCGGTTCCTGTCCGCCTGCTCAGAGCAGGCGGACAGGGTTATGAAGCAGCGGTCTTTAGACCGCTGCTTCATAACTTGTGTTTCTGGCGAGTCTGAAGACTCGCCAGAAACACGGCCCTTCAAGCTCCATACGGAGCTTGATAAATGGGCCTGTCAATATCAAGATAACAGAAATGTCTTATAATGAATTACTCCCAGTCTAATCCATTATTGGAGCCATGTGAGGAAATCCAATGTTCAGGTTATGTTTGTCTTAAATTAAAGACCGAAATTGTGAGTAAACAATGTAGTACTCTTAAAGGGACAGTTTATTCAAAAACTTTATTTCCTTTCATTTGTTCACAATGTTCCAATGTTTATTTCCTTTCATTTGTTCCCAATGTTCCATTATACCTGCTGGAGTGTATTAAATTGTTTACAAATATCTCCTTTGTTTACAAATGCCTTTATATTGGCATTTGAAATAGCTGATTTAGCCTGTAGTATCCCTACCTATACTGAAAGTTTATATACATAGGTATAGGCTACTGAGAAAAAATCGGGTAGATTACGAGTTTTGTTGGTAAGGCTGTGCGGTGCTAACGAGCAATTTCTGCTCACCGCTCACCTACAAACAGCGCTGGTATTACGGGGGGTTTTAAACCCGGCGTTAGCCGCAGAAAAGTGAGCGGAGAGAAAAATTTTGCTCCACATATCACTGTAATACCAGCGCTGCTTGCGGTAGCGGTGAGCTGGCTAAACGTGCTCATGCACGATTTCCCCATAGGAATCAATGGGGCAGAGCCGGCTGAAAAAAAACCTAACACCTGCAAAAAAGCAGCGTTCAGCTCCTAACGCAGCCCCATTGATTCCTATAGGAAAATACATTTTATGTCTACACCTAACACCCTAACATGAACCCTGAGTCTAAACACCCCTAATCTTACGCTTATTAACCCCTAATCTGCTGCCTCCGACATCGCCGCCACCTACATTATATTATTAACCCCTAATCTGCCGCTCCGGACACCGCCGCCACCTACATTATACCTATGAACCCCTAATCTGCTGCCCCTAACATCTCCGACACCTACATTATATTTATTAACCCCTATTCTGCCACCCCCAATGTCGCTGCAACCTACCTACACTTATTAACCCCTAATCTGTCGCCCCCAATGTCGCTGTTACTATAATAAAGTTATTAATCCCTAAACCTAAGTCTAACCCTAACACCTGGGCAACTGGGTTACAGGATAGTCTGATTTGACTACACATACTATTTGGAGATGGATTCCGATATACAAGGATTTGAAGAAGCAATTTGTGAGTTACTAAATGAACACTTTGCTGGTCTGTGACTATTAATAAAGCAATGATTAGCAAACTGTTCTTCCTCACTTGGCTTTCAAAATGACGATTGGGAGTTAGGGGCCTCTACCGAATGCAAAGGATCCCATGATGTGTTTCACACACTGGAAATGCGGAGTTCATAACAGCTCCAGAACTAGAAGAAACTTCCTTACCTAATACTGATAGCGCTGACAGTCACGATAATGTGAACAAGGCTATGGAGGAACGTGATGTTGCTTCCCTATGCAAGGCAGAAATAGTCCAGATCCTGGTGTCATGGGATATACTTGACAGGGGGGAATACCTCAGGAGAATTGGCAACTTTTATCAGAGCCCCTATGTCAGACGGCTCCTCAAGTCAACTTGTTAAATCTCAGCAGGGCTTACATGTCTGGTTTTCCACAGATGGGAAATTGCCCTTCGATTACTATGGTGGTCAGAAAATTTGTTATGCGAATATGGTGGGGGCTGACCCTAAAAACCTACTAGAGACTGGCAGTACATTCAGGCATGGTGCCATGCCAAGGGCCCTTACTTAGGGCTACAAAGATGTCACAAGAGCTCGCTTTATCATATGTGTCACTCTGGCATGTTCCACTATATGGGACCTCCGCATCTGTGGTCCGCAACAGATACGCACCGCAATAGAGCATCACAGATGCGGAATTGGCTAAAAACTTGACTCCAAGCCCTTCTTTCTCAGACTTCATGTCCTTTTAAGTTTACTAGGCTAGTTCCTTCAATTATGTTTTATAGGGCTGATGCCTGACATTGAGGTCTATCATCTTCTATCACCTTTGGTTTATTAATTTTCTGAGGGCACAGAAATTAACGTTTACTATCACTGCAGGTTTCAAGTTTTGGACAATATTATTTCTGATGTTTATTCTCACATGTTGTACATATTGATTTTGTGTTAATCTAATTTAACATGCTAAGTTCTGCAATGTATTTGCTTGCAATATATTTCAAGAAAGTCTTATATCTTCATAATATGGCAGGTTGCTTATTTATGGTGTATTTTAAGCTGTAGCTTACTGGTGCTCACTAGTTATTTTGTATTGATCTTAATGACAACCCCTTATGACACATACTATATTCATATGTATGTTGAATTATTCAATATATCTGGTTATACAATATCTCGAAAATTCCCTCTATATGTTTACAGTATATCTAACAGAACTACTATACATGTTGAAGTTTTCACTACAGCTACAGCTGTATACTTCCTATGTATTATGGGGAAATTGCAAATTTGTTTTACTACCTACCCTTTCTTTTGTTAATCCCATTTTTTTTTGTGGCCAGTTGGAGTATAGTCAGGGCCGGATTGGGCCGCCGGGATACTGGGAAAAATATCGGTGGGCCGGGCTGGGCCGGCAGCTGCACAGAGTGACATGGACACTGCAGTCTAGAGATATATCAACAACAGTTGAGCACAGAAAGCGCCCGTGCCGCAAAACACAGACAGTACCCAGTCTGGCTGCTGGGAACGCTGCTCCTGTTTCCTGGTTGAGCTCTCAGGCTTCAGGGTTAGTCCAGACTCTTCCGGTTCCTGCAAGTTTTACTGTTACGGACTGTGAGTCCAACATTCACCTGGAGTGAGCAGACCGTGATGGGACTCCCCTGGTGTCGATTCGCAATGCGGGGGGCAGAGACACCAGCGAGCTGTTTCTGGTGGTGAGGAGTTGATTATATCCGTGAGGAATGAGGAGTTTGGCGTAGCCATAGGTAAACTGCAACTGCCGATCAGGTGCATGCTGTAATGCAAGTGACTGTAGTAGATTGTGAGACAGTCTGAGAGAAAAAGTGTACAATACAAAAGAGAATGAAAGACAGTGAGGCTGTGAGAGTTTAAAATAATGGAAGAGACCACAACAGAGCATGGGAGATTCACCAGTCATAGTAAATTGTTCAAAACTGATGCAGTGTTAAAAGTGTGACGATGCAACAGACTGACAGAGTTCAGTGAGCAAAAGCTTTAATTAGAATGTTATCTTGTAGAGAAGATGCCCTAACATAACTTTACAAAACTTTATTAAGATCCTTAGGAAAGCCAAGGAATGTTTGACTTGAGATTTCTTTGAAATCTTAGTGTATCTAAGTTTGCTATACTGTGGGAGAACAAACTACGTGACACAGCTCAGGAGACACAGTGAGAATTATGGGCAACATCTGGTATAAGATGTGTGGTGTTGAGATGTATGTAGAGGCAACTGGAAAGATTGAGGCACCATGCACACTCCATCAGACCATAAGAATGTTTTAATTTGTAATGCACATAGGGACTGTATCCTCTTACAAGTGGATTTTTTGGGGGTGGAGAGGAGGGAGTTTTTATTATGATATACTTTAGATTAGTGTTTAAATGGTTTAGTTGACAAAAAAGTGAAATACTACTCTATATATGATTGACAATGCCACTGCTCTATATGTTACTGACAAGGACTGTGTCAGGAAGGAAGGTGCTAATTACTATAGAGGGGGGGGGGGGGTGGCTGGGATGGAGGGGGCGTGGCTGGGCCAGTCTATACAAATTTCCAGTGGTGGTCTGATTTCCCAGTCCGGCCCTGAGTATAGTCTGAGGTAGTGTTGTCAGCGGCCGCGATGATGCAGCCCAGGCTATGTCATATAGTATATTTTACTTTACAGATATATTTTAGCGAGTGAAGCCTAACCACAGTTTAGCTATTTAATATAAATGCCTATACAGTTGTAGTGGTACTGTTAAATAATAGATATATGTTAATTCTCTTCTTGGTCATATAGCACTAGATCTATGATCACTTCTTTACTATAAGGTACAGTCAGGGAGCTGCTACAGAACTTTACATATACTATATATTATTTACTATAAACAAAATGTTTAATATTAATACTAACAGGGATTAACCTCGCCCCCCCCCCAGTATTTAGCTTTATTATTGAAAGACTCCCTTATCAGCTGAACCTTCGTCACTTTTAATTGACAACAAGCATCTGATGTGGCTTCTCAGTTATTTTTCTCCTCCTATTCTCCTTTTAGTCTTAGAATTTGGTACCTGGCTAAAGTGGTATCTCCTAAATCATTTATATTATCATATGTGTTATATGTAAAAATAAAAAAATAAAAAAAATAAAAGGTTTTCCTTCGAGATTTAAGAGTAGTCTCCTAGGGTTCATAATAACCCTCTGTAGCTTCATATTCCCAGTTTTACTACAAGGTCCAAAAGTGGCCTTATGTGTCATTTAGGGGGTTTCCAGTACAATAGGCTAGATGTATGTCATCTAGCCTATTGTAAAGTCATTACTCCTAGAGTCTTGACTCTCCCATAAAGGCACATTCTTAATAAATACATATGATTTAACAAGAATATATATATATATATATATTTCTCTTGTAAGATGTATCGAATCCACAGATTCATCCATACTTATGGGATATTCTCCTTCCCTACAGGAAGTGGCAGAGAGAGCACTCACAGCAGAGCTGTCCATATAGCTCCTCCCTTAGCTCCACCCCCCAGTCATTCTCTCTGCCTGCTTAACTGCTAGGAAGGGCAAAGGGAGTGTGGTGAGCTCCATCTGGAGGTATTTGCCCAGCTGACTCAGTTATGGGGCACACCAGAATTGGATCTGATGGGTCCCGTCAGAATGCCAAACTTCCTCGTTACGGGTCCAGGTCCCGGGATCCCCAGGCGGTACTGATAGATGCTCTAGCAGAGCCCTGGTCCTTCAATCTGGCTTATGTATTTCCACCATTTCCTCTCCTCCCACGTCTGGTTGCCAGAATCAAGCAGGAGAGAGCTTCGGTGATTCTGATAGCGCATGCGTGGCCACGCAGGACTTGGTATGCAGACCTGGTGGACATGTCATCTGTTCCACCGTCCGTTCAAGCATCCAAATCTAATTTCTCTGCGTCTGACTGCTTGGAGATTGAACGCCTGATTCTATCAAAGCGTGGTTTCTCTGAGTCGGTCATTGATACCCTGATTCAGGCTGAAAGCCTGTTACCAGGAAAATCTATTATAAGATTTGGCGCAAATATCTTTGTTGGTGTGAATCCAAAGGGTTACTCATGGAGTAAGATTAGGATTCCTAGAATTTTGTCCTTTCTCCAAGAAGGATTGGAAAAGGGATTATCAGCTAGTTCCTTAAAGGGACAAATATCTGCTTTATCTATTCTTTTACACAAACGTCTGGCAGATGTTCCAGTCGTTCAAGCATTTAGTCAGGCCTTGGTCAGGATCAAGCCTGTATTTAAACCTGTTGCTCCGCCATGGAGCCTAAACTTGGTTCTTAAAGTTCTTCAAGGGGTTCCGTTTGAACCTATGCAATTCCATAGATATTAAGCTTCTATCTTGGAAAGTTTTGTTGTTAGTAGCTATCTCTTCGGCTCGAAGAGTTTCTGAGTTATCTGCTTTACAGTGTGACTCACCTTACCTAGTTTTCCATGCAGATAAGGTGGTTTTGCGTACCAAACATGGGTTTCTTCCTAAGGTTGTTTCTAATAGGAATATCAATCAGGAGATTGTTGTTCCTTCTCTGTGTCCTAATCCTTCATCAAAGAAGGAACGTCTGTTGCACAATCTTGATGTGGTTCGTGCTTTAAAGTTCTACTTACAAGCAACTAAAGATTTCCGTCAAACATCTTCATTGTTTGTTGTTTATTCTGGTAAACGGAGAGGTCAAAAGGCTACGGCTACCTCTCTTTCCTTTTGGCTGAAAAGCTTCATCCGTTTGGCTTATGAGACTGCTGGCCAGCATCCTCCGGAAAGAATTACTGCTCATTCTACTAGAGCAGTGGCTTCCACATGGGCTTTTAAAAATGAGGCTTCTGTTGAACAGATTTGTAAGGCGGCGACTTGGTCTTCGCTTCATACTTTTTCCAAATTTTACAAATTTGATACTTTTGCTTCTTCAGAGGCTATTTTTGGGAGAAAGGTTCTACAAGCAGTGGTGCCTTCCGTTTAAGGTACCTGTCTTGTCCCTCCCTTCATCCGTGTCCTAAAGCTTTGGTATTGGTATCCCATAAGTATGGATGAATCCGTGGACTCGATACATCTTACAAGAGAAAACAGAATTTATGCTTACCTGATAAATTTCTTTCTCTTGTGATGTATCAAGTCCACGGCCCGCCCTGTCTATTTAATACAGGTAGTATATTTTTATTTAAAAAACTTCAGTCACCACTGCACCCTATAGTTTCTCCTTTTTCTTCCTAGCCTTTGGTCGAATGACTGGGGGGTGGAGCTAAGGGAGGAGCTGTATGGACAGCTCTGCTGTGGGTGCTCTCTCTGCCACTTCCTGTAGGGAAGGAGAATATCCAATAAGTATGGATGAATCCGTGGACTCAATACATCACAAGAGAAAGAAATTTATCAGGTAAGCATAAATTCTGTTATATACAGTATATGTGTGTGTGTGTGTGTGTGTGTGTGTATATATATATATATATATATATATATATATATATATATTATATGTATGTATAATATTTATATGTGCTCAAATAAAAAAAAATTCCAGTAATTAGATAATTAATATTTAACAAGATCAAACTCAGAATTAAAACATTTTGGAGCTTTAGGGGCCAATTAATCATGTCCCGTATGGCCCCTAATGCCTCTGTTTCTGCGCGAGCCTTCAGGCTCGCCGGAAACAGGAGTTAAGAAGCAGCTGGACCTTAACTAGTCCACCGCCTCTGAGGAGGCGGACAGCAATACGCCCGATTACATAGGATCGGGTTGATTGACACCCCTGCTAACGGCCGATTGGCCGGGAATCAGGGGGCGGCGTTGCATAAGCAGTTCACCAGAACTGCTTGTGCAATGATAAATGCAGACAGCGTATGCTGTCGGCATTCATCAAAGTGCGGCGAACAGCGGATCATGTCCGTCCACAGGATAATAAATCGGCCACAAAGACTTTAGTTTAAATATCCAATAATTTTCCTGTCAGTGCTGTTAAATCTATCTTAAATCTATAGGGATACTTGGGAAAATAAATGGTCATGCATTTAAAGTGATATACATCCTGTCAGTAGAAACAGCTATAATGTTTAGACAATGCTGAACAAGGGGGATTTAGATGATATATAACCTAAATGTTCCTTTGTCTGGGTTCTAACCTTCCCTTGCTATGCGTTCAACATACTACATGTATTTAAAAGAAAACTACATATGTTGAAGCACAATTGTTACAAGAATAATATCATATTCTTCAGTTCCTGTAAGAGGGATGTTGTCTGTATTATTTATTATCTTTAGAATATGTGAAACACCCATCCTATAAGAACAGAGTAATAAGAAAGGTCTGAAAGGCTTCGCTTTAGAGTGTTTGTTTATATCAACAGCGTTATACAATTGAAATATAAACACCAACAGTTTTCATCCTATTGGAACTATTCATTGCCGCCATGGCTTCCCCTTAGAGATGAACATGGGTTATTGGATCAGTGCAGAAGAGGGTTCCTACATCTTCAGTGCCTATATATTCCTATGCATTAAATGTTTCTTTTCACTATTTGCATATGTATCATTGTCCCAGTATACTTTGTGTTTTCACTTCCTTATATATAAGTAGTTTGGGTTGAAGAAGGGAAACAGGTATGAACGCAATTAAAAAAAAATTGCAACAACAGCAATACAAGAACAAGAGATCATGATTTCAAGCTGAAGGGTAGCAGGTTCAAGTATAAGTTTACAGAACGATTGGTTGAAATAGAATAGACTTTCAGTAGAGGTTGTATGTACAAATGCAGTAAGAGAATTTAAGAATGCCAGTATTATAAGAACATAATCTTACATTTCAGATAGAAATATAAAAAGACTAGATCTGTTTTCTGGTTCTTAAATTCTGTCTCATTATCCTTAATATCGATTCCAATATTTATTATTGCTGGTATTTTGCTGTTTTTGTCACTAGTTGTACAGCACATTATCACAATGATCACAATACATTATCTCTAGGAAAGCTGTTTTGTGTGCAATGTATGAGTTATTGGTCTGTACAAAAACTAATAGAGCTGCTACATCATTCCAGTTAACTTGACATTTATATTTATATTCCTCATAAATAATTTACATTAAAATGTTAAACAATCAGTTATTTGATGTTTCGGAAGTGTGTACTAAAAGGAATATAAGGGAAATACACAGTGCGTGACATTTACAGTTGCCTTTAAGTAAAGGTCAAAAAACTCCTAATTACTTTATTTGCATTTTTTTAAATGAAAACTTGTATAGGAAATGGTCACAAGCCAAAGTCTTTGATGTGAAAATGACTTTATGAAGAGTTCTACACATAAAAGAGTGTCTGCATTCAACTCCATTTGTTCATTCGTATTCTTCCTAGCATAGTAATTTGGATAATAATAGAAAGCTCCATGTGGTAAGGTGGAACTACATTGTAGTAAAGCATTAGCATAGTGTAAGCAGAATATGTACAAGTGTTTACTTATTCATTTAAACTCATGCAGTGGGTTGTACCTATTTAATAGCCAGAAAAAGACCCATAATAAAAAACAGTAATAAACATATCAAGTTTTGTACATATTAACTTCTTATTTTTATAATAATAAACAGGAAACCTTGATGGCAAATAATATATATATATATAATCCAAAAATAAGTCACACTTTCTGGATTTAACGCACAGCAAACTTCTTCATTCTTAACCCCATCCTCAGACCCTGAAACATCACAGAATAAATAAGTTTGCTGTGTGTTAAATCCAGAGAGTGCAACTTGGTTTTCGATTACATATTATACCTTCTCTGGTTTTGGATTGTTAATAGCAAGTTAGAGTGCACTGATATATATATATATAATAGGGATGGGCGAATGTTTCGCAACATTCGAAAAACGGCACGAATTTTAACACATTTGTTCGTTCAAATAGAATTTCGAATATATACATAACATTCTAACATTCGATTTTCGAATGTTCGGTTTCAAATTTTATGATTACATTCGAAAATATTCTTATCGAAAAATTTGAATTTACATTGTAATAGTATTTCTAATGCTTTTTCTTTAAATGTAATATTCAAATTATGCAATATTCAAATTCGAAAAATTCAAATTTATATGTTTGTAATAGTATTTCTAATGCTTTCTTTAAATGTAATATTCGAATTATGCAATATTCTGTATAGAAACATTTGAAATGATATATTTGTATCTATTATGTATCAGTTTACTAGATTCCCGCCCTACCACATGAACTATTGAAACTCTGAATAGTATTTGTTAAATAGAATGTTAAATTCGAAATTTCGAATGTGGACATTCGATATAATTATAAACATTCAAATTCGAAAGTGACATTCGAAAACTGTAAATAACATTCGTTTCTAGAATTTTTAAGAATATTCGTTCTTATCAACATTCGGATTTAGAATTTGAATTTCGGTAATAACATTCGTTCTATATTCAAAATTCGAAAATTTACACATTCACCATCCCTAATATATATATATATATATATATATACAGGGAGTGCAGAATTATTAGGCAAGTTGTATTTTTGAGGATTAATTTTATTATTGAACAACAACCATGTTCTCAATGAACCCAAAAAAACTCATTAATATCAAAGCTGAATAGTTTTGGAAGTAGTTTTTAGTTTGTTTTTAGTTATAGCTATTTAAGGGGGATATCTGTGTGTGCAGGTGACTATTACTGTGCATAATTATTAGGCAACTTAACAAAAAACAAATATATACCCATTTCAATTATTTATTTTTACCAGTGAAACCAATATAACATCTCAACATTCACAAATATACATTTCTGACATTCAAAAACAAAACAAAAACAAATCAGTGACCAATATAGCCACCTTTCTTTGCAAGGACACTCAAAAGCCTGCCATACATGGATTCTGTCAGTGTTTTGATCTGTTCACCATCAACATTGCGTGCAGCAGCAACCACAGCCTCCCAGACACTGTTCAGAGAGGTGTACTGTTTTCCCTCCTTGTAAATCTCACATTTGATGATGGACCACAGGTTCTCAATGGGGTTCAGATCAGGTGAACAAGGAGGCCATGTCATTAGATTTTCTTCTTTTATACCCTTTCTTGCCAGCCACGCTGTGGAGTACTTGGACGCGTGTGATGGAGCATTGTCCTGCATGAAAATCATGTTTTTCTTGAAGGATGCAGACTTCTTCCTGTACCACTGCTTGAAGAAGGTGTCTTCCAGAAACTGGCAGTAGGACTGGGAGTTGAGCTTGACTCCATCCTCAACCCGAAAAGGCCCCACAAGCTCATCTTTGATGATACCAGCCCAAACCAGTACTCCACCTCCACCTTGCTGGCGTCTGAGTCGGACTGGAGCTCTCTGCCCTTTACCAATCCAGCCACGGGCCCATCCATCTGGCCCATCAAGACTCACTCTCATTTCATCAGTCCATAAAACCTTAGAAAAATCAGTCTTGAGATATTTCTTGGCCCAGTCTTGACGTTTCAGCTTGTGTGTCTTGTTCAGTGGTGGTCGTCTTTCAGCCTTTCTTACCTTGGCCATGTCTCTGAGTATTGCACACCTTGTGCTTTTGGGCACTCCAGTGATGTTACAGCTCTGAAATATGGCCAAACTGGTGGCAAGTGGCATCTTGGCAGCTACACGCTTGACTTTTCTCAGTTCATGGGCAGTTATTTTGCGCCTTGGTTTTTCCACACGCTTCTTGCGACCCTGTTGACTATTTTGAATGAAACGCTTGATTGCTCGATGATCACGCTTCAGAAGTTTTGCAATTTTAAGAGTGCTGCATCCCTCTGCAAGATATCTCACTATTTTTGACTTTTCTGAGCCTGTCAAGTCCTTCTTTTGACCCATTTTGCCAAAGGAAAGGAAGTTGCCTAATAATTATGCACACCTGATATAGGGTGTTGATGTCATTAGACCACACCCCTTCTCATTACAGAGATGCACATCACCTAATATGCTTAATTGGTAGTAGGCTTTCGAGCCTATACAGCTTGGAGTAAGACAACGTACATAAAGAGGATGAAGTGGTCAAAATACTAATTTGCCTAATAATTCTGCACTCCCTGTACACATATATATATCTCATATACAGACAAAGGCACAGACAAAGGCTGTGGCGGACATTTTCCAAAGTACAGACCTTAGTGAAGGACACCAAGGTACATTTGAAATTAAAAACTTTATTTTATAGTGCTTGGTGGTATTATACTGATGCAGATACCACTGACCCTATAACCAGCCCTTGTCTGGCTATACCCATGTGCCAGTGTCACTACTGTCATTATATAGCACTGGGTGGTATTATACTGATGCAGATACCACTAACCCTATAACCAGCCCTTGTCTGGCTATACCCATGTGCCAGTGTCACTACTGTGTCATTATATTGCATTGGGTGGTATTATACTGATGCAGATACCACTGACCCTATAACCAGCCCTTGTCTGGCTATACGCATGTGCCAGTGTAACTGCTGTGTCATTTTATTGCACTGGGTGGTATTATACTGATGCAGATACACATCCAGTATTTCACTCAGGCTTTATTTATTCCATAACTTATCACCCAATATCGCTAGCAGTCTCTTGAGAAGCCACTAACTTTATTCACACTACATATTTTTTTAATTCCTATTATTTAATCAGAAAGAAAAGATATACTAAGGTTGTGGCGGACACTGCAATGGCTAGTCACAGACACCAGTGTCCGTGTATGGACACCTTGCCTATCCCTGATCATATATATGCCAAGATTATGAGTAGAGTTGTAAGTAAATGCGATTGCATGAGTGCAATTGAGATTTACTCTAGAATCTTTACTATAACTTCAGAGCTCTGGTTAACTGCTTTGCGAAACATAAAAGTTGTGCAAAACACATCAAAAGTAAATTACAAAGTACATTTACACTCATAATAACACTATCTAAAAAAAATTATTCTAAAAAAATATTGCACACAAAAGTTTGACATATAAGTGCATTGGAGCTCTTTGTCGTTAAGTAGATGAAAACGTAAAAGCATATTTATGCAATATTCATATATATATATATATATATATATATATATATATATATATGTATATATACCTATATATAATTTTATATATATATATATATATATATATACACACACAGTATATATATATACAATATATATATATATATATATATATTAGGTATTAATATATATTAGGTATTAATATATATTGTACCAAAATACCATCAGATATATGTAGAAATATTTACTGTATTTATGCATAAATAGAACATATTCTTTTATGTGCAGAACATTGGGATATGAAATATTAGCGCAAATGAGAATATGCGATCGTGGTGTTAGTTTTTTTTCCACTTTTTTTTCTCCATTGACTTCTATGACTTCTATGAGAGAATTACGTGAAAGCACACGCAATATTCTAACTTCATATTTTTGCACTAGTTGGGTTACTGCTAGAGCACAACCCGACAAACGCAAAAATATTCATTCCAGCACAATTAAAGCTCAAGCGGGAGAGTTCATTTGTACTCCACTCGTAATCTAGCCCATAATGTCCAGCAAAGGTATCCTGATACTCGGCCAATTTTAAAATTTTAATGAGAGACAATCTTTTTATTGAACTTTTGTTCTGTGTGATACTTTATATGAAAATATTTCATCTTAAACATAATTATTGTAAGGTGACATTGGTTTTATGTTGAAAAACATTTTGAACAAATATAAAAAAAAATTAAAAAAAAATATGTCTAAAATACATATTAATATAAGGGGTTTAAATACGTATACAATCAATAAATTTCAGTTTTTCTTTTTTTATTAAATATCTATTCAGAAAATTACCTAATTTTTGCTCTGGGGTTCTGTTCCTGAAGGAAACATTGTCAAAAAAACTGGTGTAAAATGAACCCAATTATATAATGTAAGTCAATGGGAAGTAAATGAGTTAGGTTCCAAGCTCCTCTCAAAATTGACATTAGTAATGTTTTATTATATTATAACTTAATATGTGTTATTATATAATAGTATACAGTATTATATTTAAAGCCCCAAAATGAATGCTGTAAATGTAAAAAGAGCAAAATAAAAATAGTTTTTTTATGCTGGTGAGTCATCTAAATATGGCAGTGGGGTGTTCAGTGTATCAGCCAGTGGGCAATCCTTTTTATTTTTTTTATTTTCTTTGCTGCATATAAAAAAGACATTTTCTTTAAAGTGTTTTTAACATGCACACAGACATACACTTCCTGTTAGCTTTAATATCAAAAAGTCCAGCATTAAAAAATATTTGTAATATTACTGCTCTTTTATATGCATTATAGCATTTTTTTTTTACACTTCCCTGTACTTTAAGAAAGCAAACAAATGGAAAACTATTCTCATGTGCTGTACACAGTATCATAGAGCTGTCCTATCAATGCAGGTGGCAAAAACACTTATTCAAACCTTTTATGTTCAGCTAAGGAGCATGTGAAATATTTCCTGCAATAGTGGTCACATTATTGTGGAATGGCATAAATTGAACTGGCATAAGTATGCACGTGTGTTGTATATATATATATATATATATATATATATATATATATATGCACGTGGGATCATTTAGAGGACATGTATGTGGCTGGGTTTATTTGAGTTTTGGGGCTATGGTTTAGAGTTAATATGATTTAAGGTGTCCCAGAACAGCTGCATTTTAATTTTATGCGGAATAACACTGGAAAGTTCTGTAACAGTGATAAAGCAGCTAGGGTGTGGCGCCTGATCACAGTGAACACCCATCAGGAACCACTATTGTCTAGTGCAGTGCTTTCCAAACTGTGTGTCGTGACACATTAGTGTGTCGGTGGCAGTGTGTAGGTGTGTCCCTGCTTCAGCACACATTTTTTTTTATTATTTAAAAAAAAAAAAAAAAAATTTTGGTTTCCAACTTTCCGCTTGCCTGCTACGCATATCACGTGATTGATACCTAGTGGGTCAAAGATCATCTTAACCTATCGGCGCAGCTCAGCAGGAACTGAAACTATTCCCATTGGTGGCTTTAGCAGCACTTTGGCTCCTGACTGCACGTGTAGTCAGTGAGTGGGACAGCAGTGTGTTTGCAGCGCGGGCAGTAGTCAGTCAGACTTGCAGAGCTCTGAAGGCGGAAGCTTAAATGCTAAGCTGAAGTCAGAAGTCAAAGCACTTTTCTTTTTTGCAGCTAGCTCCCAGTAGTGCATCGCTGCTCTTGATATATGGTTAGGAAGTGTAAGCTTACAAATGCTTGATGATGAAATGCGAGTATATTTATCTAATATTCCACCAAATATTCAGAAACTGTGTTCATCCCATCAACCTCATACATCCCATTAAAATAGTTAATTGCTATTGGTGTTTTTAAACTTTTTTTTAATTCTTGCACATACTTACATACTGTTACTTGTAAATACATTTCATATTATATAATTTATCTATGTGTCCGTATCTCTTAAAACAAGTCAGTTTAAAGGGACACTGAACCCAAATTTTTCTTTCGTGATTCAGATAGAGAATTACATTTTAAGCAACTTTCTAATTTACTTCTATTATCATTTTTTCTTTGTTCTCTTGCTATCTTTATTTTAAAACCAGGAGTGTAAATCTTAGCAGCCAGCCCATTTTAGGTTCAGCACCATGGATAGTGCTTACTTATTGGAGGCTTACATTTACCCACCAATAAGCAAGCATAACCCAGGTTCTCAACCAAAAATGGGCCGGCTCCTATGCATCAGATTCCTGTTTTTTAAATAAAGATAGCAAGAGAACGAAGAAAAATTGATAACAGGAGTAAATTAGAAAGTTGCTTAAAATGGCATGCTCTATCTGAATTATGAATGGAAACATTTGGGTTTAGTGTCCCTTTAATCTCCTGTTTGCTAGTACAAAGTAAGTCTAAAAAGTGTGTCACCAACATGAAAAGTTTGGAAAGCTCTGGAATAATACTGGTGTGTGTTTGGTCAGGTGCTAAAATGAAGTCTCTGAGAAATTTGCCTTTGTTAAATAATGGTTTTATTAAAGCAACTTGTGTAACATCTATGCCCAAATGTCACATTTTAACTAAAACTGTATATGTATATATATATATATATATATATATATATATATATTCTAGTTTTATTTACAGTTACACATATGTATTTTTATGTATCATAAATCATGATATATCACTATAATCATCATGATATAACACTACTGATGTACCCAGCACTACAGATTATGGTGTTGCTTTATAAATAAAACCATAATAATATTACTAACACTTAGCATCAATGAAAACTGTTTTCTTTCTTTTAAAGTGTCACATGGTTTTATCAAAGCAACTTGTGTAACATCTAGACATCTAGGCCCAAATGTCACGTTTTAACTAAAACAGTATATAAATTTATATATATATATATATATATATATATATATATATATATATGTGTGTGTGTCTGCACTCACAATGCAAAAAGGTCATCAACCAGGGTGCCAAGTCGGTGTTGTATACAGTCTATTTAAATGAAGGACTGCACTCTCTGGATTTAAAATATAAAGTTTTAAATATTTATTGTGGTGACGTTTCAGGGGCACGCCGACCCCTTCCTCAGACCAGATAACACTGCAAACAAACAATGTGCAATATAAAGGAACCAAGCCCCACCCATCAATCAATTAGTGAACATTGCGCCAAAAAATTATGTTGTCATGGCAACATCCTGGTTGTCAAATCAAAAACAAACACCAGTTTTAAAACATCCCAACTAATATTCATATATGCATACATCTGTCAATGCATAAAATTAAAATGAAAATCAAACCATAAATAGTGACATAAGTGCAATAAACTTTACAATACATGTGCATATATTTTTTTCTGTATACATATCACTGAAGGTCAAAAAAATAGCATTTTATCGGCATCTATTTAAAAAAGACAATTCTCATCCTTCCGCTGATATTATTCTATATCATATACACTGTGTGCCAAGCCTATATAGCATTGCTGTAACCAATAAGCAAGATGCTGCTAACACCATAGATCTGGGTTATAAGGCCATATTAAAATGTTTATACAGACATTTCTAATGAAACCATTAGTCCCCAATAACCTGCTTCAGTGTGTCTAGGTATTGTATCAGTCAATGTGGATAATATCTTACAATCTGCAAATATCCTTAGTGTTTACTGGTTTATAGATTTATATGACTCAGGGTTATAACTGGGGCCATGTAATAAGTTGTCCGTGTATTACTAGGCAACACTTAACATGCATTTTGTAAATATCCTTAGTATACCGCAAATGTTCATTAAGTTCTGCAAACATCTGTGTATTATTAGGCAGCATTTCACAAGCGTTCTGCAAATATCCCTTGTACTTATGGATTACAAGATCTATATGTCTCAGGGTCATAATTGTGGACATGTAGTGAGTTGTCTGTGCATTACTAGGTAACACTCTGTAAACGTTCCAGATCAGGCGCGGATCAGCCAGATCCGACGTCTGTGGCGTTCAGTGTGGGTCAGCGTGGCTAATTAGCATAGCAAGCTGACGTCAGCAAGGGGGTGTGAAATTAATTCAGTAACAATGGTTAAGGTAACTGGATGTATATATCCATGTATAACGTTGTGTATTTCAGGAATTACAATTAGACTCAAAGTGGTGGTCTAAATCCATTGGTGCATCAGTAGTGAATGCAAAATTATCAGTATATATTGGCTTTCTCAGGCATGTATGACTGTAGTTCTGTTGTATGTAGATCTGAATGGATTTATATAAATATATATCCTCAAACCCTCTCTAATTATCAAGACCATTGGTGCTTATCAATCTGCTTATACATCCATAGTTGTTATAGTAATTAGGCAATACAAAAAAACGAATTTATATCAAATTACATATCTTGCGCCTGAGAGGGAACACCCTCCTACAGTGAGACCTCAATTTGGTTATCATTGGTCCCCTGTTATAAATGGCAATCAAGGTTCTGGATATATAGAGGTATATCAGTATATGCTTCCCTGACCACCCAGAGATTAGTCAGTGGAGGCTATGTCCTGGATCCATAGTCATTCAAGTGTTGAGGTGGGGTACCCTATTCCATCACCGTGGTGTGTAGCCAATGTCCTCATATTGTTGTCATATCATAGTCTGGGTGTACCAAGTACCTTACACATGTCTATCAGTGTTTAGACTGACCCAGCCTAGTGTATGTACCACTGTAGTGTGACACCCACTGGTCAGGAATCACAGAGAATGACCATAAACTAACCTAACCAATTAGGCGTCCCACTTTCACATGTGACCCCCACTGGTCAAGATGTCTAGGCCCTGATGCGTCATATGGTATATCTTGGTTACTCACCCGTTCCACATTGACAAGAAGAAGCAGTGCCAATCATTAGACATATTCATGCCTCCTGGATGTAGGGTACCCAGTTGGTGTATCCATCTCGCCTCCATCTGGAGAAGTGTTCTGTCATGGTTGCCTCCCCGTTTTAGGGGTGGAACATGGTCAATAAGGATAAATCTAAGATCCGTTACCTTATGATTGGCCTGTAGAAAATGCCTAGCCACAGGTTGATCCGATACTCTCTTGTCGAGTGCATTCCAGATTGCTGAGCGGTGATTGGCCATCCTTAGCCGAGCATTGTCGGTCGTCTTATCAACGTAGTATTGTCCACAGCAGCAGCTGAGCAAGTATATCACGTGGCTTGTGGTGCATGTGATATAATGTCTTATGGAATATTTCTGGCCCCAATTATAACCCTGAGTCACATAAATCTATAAACCGGTAAACACTAAGGATATTTGCAGATTGTAAGATAGCAGCAATCTTGCTTATTGGTTACAGCAATGCTATATAGGCTTGGCACACAGTGTATATGATATAGAATAATATCAGGGGAAGGATTAGAATTGTCTTTTTTAAATAGATGCCGATAAAATGCTATTTTTTTTACCTTCAGTGATATGTATACAGAAAAAAATATATGCACATGTATTGTAAAGTTTATTGCACTTATGTCACTATTTATGGTTTGATTTTTATTTTAATTTTATGCATTGACAGATGTATGCATATATGAATATTAGTTGGAATGTTTTAAAACTGGTGTTTGTTTTTGTATTAACAACCAGGATGTTGCCATGACAACAATTTTTGGCGCAATTTTCACTAATTGATTGATGGGTGGGGCTTGGTTCCTTTATATTGCACATTGTTTGTTTGCACTGTTATCTGGTCTGAGGAAGGGGTCGGCGTGCCCCTGAACTGTCTCCACAATAAATATTTAAAACTTTATATCCTAAATCCAGAGAATGCAGTCCTTCATTGAAATAGACTATATATATATATATATATATATATATATATATATATATATATATATATTATAGTTTTATTTACAGTTACACATATGTATTTTTTTTACCATAAATCATGATATATCACTATAATCATCATGATATAACACTACTGATGTACCCAGCACTACAGATTATGGTGGTGCTTTATAAATAAAACCATAATAATATTACTAACACTTAGCATCAATGGAAACTGTTTTCTTTCTATTAAAGTGTCACATGTTTGTAAACAATTGTGGAAGGTGACAAGGATCAAAAACTGGAATCATTTTCAATTCTGCCCTTTGGCAAAGTTTTACCCCTTAACTACCTCTTTAAGCTGGTCTGAATCAATTGACAGAGGCAAAGCTTTCTATACTTAGTTGAGGATCAGGAATGTTTGATCTCCACTGAGAATCCACCCCTCTGTCTCCCCCAAGACTTACTCATCTGAAACTTTCTGTTAATTACATAGTACTGCAGTTGCTTTAACATCTGGACATATTTTCTCTGTTAATTTTTTTTTATATATATGTTGTAGTTTGAAAGCTACAATTTTCTGAAGACAGACACCAACCAGATCTTGACTTTAATGGCTTAAAGTATACTTCCATATTTATCTATCTGTTTTAAATAATATGTCGTTTAATGAACAGTAGAACTATGATGTAATTATTAAACCATTAAAAATATGTGGATTGTAGAATTCTATGGAAATAAAGCATATTACCAAAAAGGGATATTGTGTGACAAAAAAAACAAACACGATTCTAGACTGCACTGAAAAGTTAAAATTCTTACATGGAAAACAATTTATTCAGAAATAAATCAAATTTAGATTTCTTTTGCAGCTTAACTTTGTTTTACAAAACAGATGTCTATCCAGGCAGTCAAGATCTGTAATATAGTATTTTGTGTATTGTTTTCAATGGCATGGAAAAAAATCTTTATTTTTAAACTGACAAAAACCCGAGCAATTCTTGACAGACATGTCCTTGCTACTGTGTATAGTTTTCAGAGCACCCGTTTGTTTATGCAAAACACACAAAAAAGCATTGTATAATACTTAAAACGCTCTCTTTTCACTTCAGAATATATACTCCCTTATATATTTGAAGTAGACAACCCAAGGCACTGATCTAGGTCAATTTTTTAATATTTCATGCTACTATTTTGCTGCCAAATATGATTATATATATAAAAAAAATTAAAAAATAAACTTTGTATTTCTCACTGAAATTACACAAGTTCTGCAGTCATAGGACAAGTGGTTATAAAAGATTCTCTAAGATCCCCTTTTTTCAGAATAGCAGACGTTTATGACTTTGCCTTTGTTTTTTGGCAATTAGAATGCAGCTAATTGCAGCTGTACACCACACTTCTGAAATTGCTGGCAGTGAAGGGGATAATCAGTTGTAAGGTTAACATTTGCCCTAGTGTAGGAATTACCGTCCCACCTAACACATCCCACCACCTGATACCTTTCTGATCCCTCCCAAACACCTTTCTTCTCTCCCCCCTCACTGATCACCATCATCTTAGGTACTGGCAAGACAGTCTGACAGTATGCAGTTTATGGCTTTTATTTATTTATTACAATATTTATTTTTTAATATTTATGTGGAGTAGATCTCTCCTCACTCTCCCACCTCCCTGATCCTCCCAAGCAGCTATCTCCCTCCCACTGCTCCCCACCATATAAAATTAATACTTTTTTGTTATTTTCTTATTTTATATTTATATATTTTTTTCTGTTATGTTGGGGTGCTCCAAGATCACAATTTTCTGTAGTTTACAGTCCCTCTTACCCCACTAGCTGATATTGTTCCATAGTGTAGGGCCCCATTCCTCCCTCCACCCTACCTAAACCTTTTCTGTAGTGTAGGGAACCTCCCCCCTCCTTCAATGGGCTGCCCACACTTCCTATCCACTGCTCCCACAAGAACCAACAGAGGATTGTTACACAGAGTGACATAGCGTCACTCTCTGTAATGATCAGCGAGCTGGCTTCATATGGTAAGGGAGCAAAAACAAAGCTTCTATTTTGTTACATTAAATGAGTCTTTTTTAAATGTTAAAGGTCTGTGGGTAGTGTTGTATGCATCTCTTTTTAATTTTAAATCTATTTTAAAATATTTTTTCTTAGCATTTTTATATATATGTAAACTCATATATTTGTTTGTGTTTAAACTCCTTTTATATAAATAATATCATGTAAATACTCTATACAAAGAAATATACTTTTATACATTCTGTAACAGAAACTAATTACAGTAATTATATATATAAAAAAATCTTTGCTGAAGAGCTAGGCTTTTAAAAGTGAGCTCATTAAAACAAGTTTCTAGTATCTTTCGAGGAAGTTAAAAACCATAGGCACTGTTATATAATTGGACAAGTTATCCATCTGCAAAATTCCTTTGGGTAATCATTACATATTTTTCATGTTGACTTATCTCCTTTCAAACTACACAAAGCCTTCTACTCCATGACCTTATTTGTAAAAACTGTACTGACGTAGCTCTACTTAATAACATCCTGTTAATATATTTCATAATGAAGTTCACCAGCAGTATTTTAATGTAAACAACTAGCAAGGAAACAGATTTAGTCAGTGTTTTAAGAATGTCCCTATACAACTCAGTCTAATTCCTTAATGCTATTTATTCCGGTGTTATTCTGAGTTGAATTAAATTCCTTGCAACAAAGACAGGAGATGCTACATTTTAACCTATTTTTTAAGCAAATTTACTTTTTTATGATAGATATTTTTGTAGAAATTAACTTAAATGGCAATTAAACTCAACATTGATTTCCTAGAAATTTTTAACCATATGGATTAAGACATATTTGCATTGTTCTTTATTTTTAATAATAATTAATAATTTGAGTAATTAAATGTGTGTTTTTTTAACGGCCTCCATATAGGATCCTGCAGAATTCCGAACCCTCATCCAGCTACATAATACTTAGGGCCAGATAATCTAAAGATAACCACTTATTACAAGATCCTCTAAAAAAAAATACAATCCATCAGTGCTAACAAAGTCCTTCATGGTATTCTTTTAAAGGATAAAAGTTTTACTAGGCAACACGAATGATCCAAATGTGAAAAAAGGCACCCGCTTGTGGCATTCGTCTCTTTTCTGAGACAGATTCCTTCTTGTGAAAGTTCAACATGCTAAGATCTGGATTTACACATATCTTAGTGTGTTGCACTTTCACAAGAAGGATTCCGGCTCTGAAAAGAGTCTTCTTCCCCATATGGATCATCATGAATTATGCAAATGAACATGCCTACATTTTACCTTGATAGATCTGTATCTCACTAAGGTTCTGATGCTCATAAACTTGCCAGCATGGAGAGAAGTCACGCAAAATCTTTGGAGGCTTTTTTGAGTATTACAGTATATTGTAATGCATGTGTTTCTCCTTCACATTCAGAACCTTATAATATAATAATATATAATATATATAATAATAATTTGTGATTTATATAGCGCTTTTCTCCCTGTGAGACTCAAAGCACTTTACAAATATACTGTACCAACATAAGACATAAAAGTTAGGAGTTTCTGAAGGTCATATAAGCGGACTGAATGCCTGATGGAAGAGGTGGGTCTTTAGCTTTTTTTTAAAAGTCTGTAAGGACGGTGCCTCTCTGATTGTGCACGGTAAAGAGTTCCAGAAAGTAGGGGCAGCGTGGCAGAATGCTCTGGAGCCTGAGTTTGTCCTTATTCTTGGCACTGAGAGGAGGGATGTGTTGGCTGACCTAAGTGAACGGGATGGGATGTAGGGTATCAGGAGCTCTTTCAGGTACTGTGGGCCTTGGTTGTTTAAGGCTTTGAAGGTCAGCAGGCCAATTTTAAAATATGTTCGCCATTGTATAGCTAGATAAATAGTCACCTTGTATAGCTAGATAAATAGTTCTCAAGGTAAAATTTTCTTTTGTAACATTTTTTTAAATGGTACTGATGAGACTTCTTAGGAAATCTTACTAGAGCAGAGAACTAAGGGCCTGGTGAAGGTGATCAAAAACACATTGGCATATATCTTTGGGATTTCTTTTAAAACCTGCATATATATATATATATATATATATATATATATAATCCAATGCTCTTCACATGGGGAATATGTTTTATGTATTTATAAGTAGATAGTCATATATATATATATATATATATATATATACACACACACACACATCTATACCTACAGGCATGTATATATATATATATATATATATATATATATATATATATATACATATATATATATATAAAAGAAAAGGAGGGGTTGTCAGCAACACCAGTATTCCCCATCAAGGGCAAGTACAATTACCTGAGTTTAAATTTCTTCCAGGCAATCAGTGTAAGAGGAAAGTAGCCAAATCAATAAAAAAAAATATAGAAAAAAGAAAACTATCCTATTCAGCACTCACTAATCCCTATCAGATGTTTAGTAGATTTAACCCCTTAGAAGAAAAAGCAAATGGCACAGCAATAAATACCAGTAATATCAATCACAGCAATTGAAAAAATGTGAAACAAAGTAGCATTAATTTGATAACAGTCATGAAAACGGCTATACCTTAAATCAATGATACAACCCCACATTAATCCATAGTGCACTGATGGGAAAGAGAGCTCTCATAAAAATAAAAAATTATATATTAATGAGTAAAGTCTCAAAATCCTGTTACTGCAGAGGAAACAGCAGTTGAGAAAACAGTTCCCAAAACAGAAACACTGAAGTAAATAGATAGTGAGGTAAATATATGAAGTACTGGTAAGAAGATTTGACTGTGGAATGTGTCAGGAAACAGACTATATGGTCCGATACAGCATAGGCCCTTTACTATTGCAAAAAAACTCTCATGAAGGGAGCTCCGGGCAATCAAAGCTGTATATAATGCTTGTACAACAATCCCACAGTTAGGTTAGGTACTCACTCATACCCCCAAGGAAGCAATACTTCACCGCTGCTGTTATGATTTTCTCAGCCGTATCGGTCAGCGTTCAAGACTGTCGGGGATCGCACAGTCACGGTGCCACACCTCCTAGGTACACCAATCCGTTTTCTGGTAGCTTGGTTTTTTTCCACCTAGTGTGTTGTTCTCCCCAACAGGTGCCTCCTTCAGCGGTATGTGGTAAATTGTATCAACTGAAGTTGCAGACCTCCTGACACGTCCACTCCAGTCTCCAAGTAGTTTTAGCCTGCTTGACTGTTTCTCAAAATGCCAGCCAGCTACGCGCATTTTACCTCTATGGCTCTGGGGCTTCTTCCGGCTCCAATAACAATCATGTTTGTGTAGTTGTTAACACTATCCTTATAGGGAAAGACTGGAGGAAAACTCCTCCCTTAATGAAGCCTTTTAATCGTTTCATCTGGGGTGAAATAGTAACCTATTTCTTTAGTACTAAATGTATTGTTTTTACGTTAAAACATATTAGATACATTTATACAAAATATATATAACATTTTTGTTTGCAATTAAGTAACTCATTTTTACGCTGTGAATATTTCCAAATTAATTTCATATAAATACATTTTGGAATTATCATATGATTACAAATCATCATATGTTACATAAGGTGAAAATTTGTCATCGTCTTGCAGTTCAATAACATTCATAATCAAACTTGGTTGCATGGCAGCATTATATTATCCCTAAATTAATCAATAATATCTATAAATTGTAACGAAAATGATTTAATTTTAAAAACTATGTACATAATTTGATTGCCCGGAGCTCCATTCATGAGTGTTTTTTTGCAATAGTAAAGGGTCTATGCTGTATCGGACCATATAGTCTGTTTCCTGACACATTCCACAGTCAAATATTCTTACCAGTACTTCATATATTTACCTCACTGAACATACTATCTCTTTACTTCAGTGTTTCTGTTTTGGGAACTGTTTTCTCAACTGCTGTTTCCTGTGCAGTAACAGGATTTTGAGACTTTATTCATTTATATATAATTTTTTATTTTTATGCTGCTTGGTAAATGGAGCCATATGTCTTTTTTTACTTTATGTAATGACCTTGTCACTGCCAAGGACCTTTATGGAAACCTGTAAATATATGAAAGTATAAACCAATGGTATTCAATGGTATACTCCATTAAAAATATAGTATAATTGTTATGAAGGTATTTAAAATGTCTGTGTGCTGATAGTAAGTGGGCTGAAACATCTATTTGACTATAGCACCACAATACTTCCTATAATGGTTATGTTTCCCCTCCTATATTTAAATATCATTCTCCAGTCCTGATTGGCCAATCAGGTTAACTGATAAGGTTTGAGAATGAGCGAGCACAATGTTCTATTTGGGTAAAAGCACCAGCTTTTTCTTCTATTTGGTTAAAGGCACAGTAAACACCTGAAGGCTGTACTATAAATGTTTTCAAGTAACACAACTTTGCAACATACTTATTTGTTTAATCTAAAAAAGGAGATTTTACATTTATTGCAGTATTTAGTTTTTATGTAAAGCTGATGTTCTCGTATCAGCTAGTGACAAAGCTGTTCTACACACATTCATTTTTTAAGCAAAATTAAAAAAAAAGAAAAATCAACATATTTAAAGACGTCATTAACATATTTAATCAGTGCTTTTTAATATGCAAAATAAAAAGTTGTACTGTTGTTTAGAAATTAGTAGAAGGCATTAAAGTAGCTCACCTTATGGGAGTATGATGTTTTCATGACATTTTTAAAATCCATCAAAAATAAAATAATGAATAAAAGGCAGGGGACAATTAGTCAAAAACATTTTGGGCCCCATTTACCAAGCTGTGAAAGCAGCTTCGAGGCTCCGGCATTTCAGGCTCACTTGAAACAATAGTTAAAGGGACACTAAACCCAAATATTTTCTTTCACGATTCAGATAGAGCTTAGAGTTTTAAGCAACTTTCTAATTTACTCCTATTATCAAATTGTCTTTGCTCTCTTGCTATCTTTATTTAAAAAGCAGGAATGTAAAGCTTAAGAGCCGGCCCATTTTTGGTAGAGAACCTGGGTTATGCTTGCTTATTGGTTTCCTAAATGTAGCCACCAATAAGCAAGCACTATCCAGGGTGCGGAACCTAAAATATGATTGACTAATAGAGCAAAATCATTTGGAATGCTCCTGGCTATACTTATGTGAGTACCAGACACAAGTAACAGGACGTATAGAATATACAGTTATCATTTTGTTATAGATCTATCAAAGAAGGTGATTATTAACATAGAGTAAATTTATTGTATTTCAGAAAATGTTACTATAAAATGTGTGGTGTGACAAGAAGAAAGTGATCCCAGCGTTCTTGATCTTCCTTTAGTTGTCAATGTTCTTACATTTCAAACAGTTTTAATCTTTATTATGTTTGAAATTGTCAATATGTTATGGTTTTACTAATTGGCATCAGATGTATTATTGTTAATGTTTTAAATGTATAGTTGTCTTCTTGCAAAGCAGCAAATTATTAAAGGGATATGAATCCCCCCCCCCCAAAAAAAAAAGCTTCCAATTTACTTCTATTATTATCAAATTTCCTTTGTTTCCATGGTATTCTTTGTTGAAGAGATACCTAGGTAGGTGTCGGGAGCACTAAATGTCAGGAAATAGCGCTCTTGCAAATAATAAAAGTAAATTAGAATGTTTTGGTTTTTTTCAAATTGCATGCTCTATTTGAATCATGAAAGATTTTTTTTTACATTATGTCCCTTTAATATCAACCTCAAATCAATTTCAAATTGATTATTACTTCTGCAATGCTTAGAGGGGTGGCATTTTATGTCTATTATTTATTTTGCACTCTCTTCCTGTAATTTAAGAGTTCCATTTCTGACAGCTGGAAATGCATATAGTGGGCTTCACAAGCCTAACATTACCACATATCTGTCCCTAACTGGGTTCAGCAGAGATTTTCAGATAAACTGCAAAACAATTAACATTGTATTAACATAATGACCTCAGCTAGCCTTGTCTACGTATTGGTTCATACAAATAAGGCAGGTGGCGGGTGGAAATAAAGGGGCAGTTCACTCTAAAATTGTTTTCCCCTGAGTGTTCCCTGTGACTTGTTATACCAGCTGCAGTGTATAAAATGTACAAGAAATTGCTCATGTAAGCTTCTTTTTTCAAAATTAGCCCATCAAAATAGGCAAAGCTTACAGGCAGATCAGATCTCGTTATCTTATCACGCAAATGCTTCCATTTCTTATCTCTGTCTCTGTACAATACTTAGAAAGAACAATTGAAAATTAACACTTTAGAGCTTTATCTCTTCCACCTCCCACTGTCAGTGTAATTTCTTCTACTGGCTGTGTTTACATCATTTGTCAATAGCCTATACCACTGTTTTTCAAACTTGTCCTCAGGCCTCCCTAACAGTTATAGAAACTTTCAGTATAGGTAGGGATATAATACAGGCTAAATCAGCAATTTCAAATGCCAATATAAAGGCTAAGGAGCTATTTGTAAACAATTTAATTCACTCCAGCAGGTATAATGGATCAATGAGAACAAATTAAAAGATTTTTTTTTTGGGGGGGGGGGGTAAACTGTCCCTTTAACAATTGAAAAACCATTGCATTAAACAAGGAATTAATGCATTAACAAAAATATTCTAACACATATAATATGTTAATTTATTGCAATACAGCATTTAAAAAACTTGCAATTCCAAGGTATAACACAATTTCGTTTTTCCACATGCCTGAGATACGTTAGGTATTGTCAGGCACAAATAAATACACTTATCTGTTATATGAAATGTGAATTTGTGATCCAGCTGCTTTTGATAAGAGCAGATAATAATAGTATATTAGGACTTGAATGTTACACATTCCAAGATGTTCCTAGCACATACTTGGGGGTATATTCATCAAAGCCTGGTATTTATTGTGTGTGTGACCATTTATAACTGTTCATCAATCAATCCCAGAGATTAGCATAGTATGAGATAAATATCATTCTTTTGTGAATATACATCATATTCCATTAACATTGTCTAAATGATTCCATAAGGAAGCTTGCTTAGACATGTGTTACACAGAATATGATACCTCATATACCGAAATTGCACATCTCTCTTGCTGAAGCAAGAAAGGTATAAAATGGTATAAATTGAATCTCTGACTGTCAACATAAGTTAAAATGCATGACTAATGATGAGACCAAAGTAAACTGTCAGAGCAATTGGAATTTTAAAAATCCCATTGCTAATGCCATGTAAAATATAAGGTAAATGCTATAACAACTCAATAGGAAAACCCTATACTAAAAATCATAGCACGCTTGTACCAAGCTAAGCTTTCAAATAAAAGGAAGAAAAATGAATTATAAAACAAATTATTGGAGGGCAAATAATAAGAAAAGAGTTGGAGGTGCAATATAGAGCAGTGACAATTAAAGAGATAGGAAAGTCACAATTAAATTTTCATGATTCAAATAGAGCAATTCATTTTAAGACACTTTTAAATTCACTTCTGTTATTACATTTAGGGCTAGATTACAAGTGGAGCTCTAAATTATCGTGCACCCGCAATTGGGCAAATTTGCCCGTCTGTGGGCGCGTGATTATTAACCAGCCATTACAAGTGGCTTGTTATTGCCACCGCAAGCTCCCGGTAGCAATCAGCGCTCAGAAAATTAACCAGTGATCCGATCTCAAAATAGAGGGCATTTTGTTTGTTTTATATATATATATATATATATATATATATATATATATATATATATATATATATATATATATATATATATATATTTATATATATATATATATATATATATATATATATATATATATATATATATATATATATATATATATATATATATATATATAATTGTTGTTTTTTTTTTTAAAAAAAATACAACTACACTAGGCAGTTTTTGGGTTTTAAAATTGGTGGGAGTAGGTGTAAGAAAAAAAGGTACTGAAAAGTGCCTATACATTGTGGTCTATGGGAACTGTGTGTTACCAGTAAATATACATGTATATTACTATATACATACATATTTATGTGTTAATGTGTATATATACACATATTAACACATAAATATATATGTATATAGTCATATACATATATATATATATATTTGCTGCCATCACTGCTACTTCGCTACGTCTCTGACGACATCAGAACAAGGCTCCCATTGGGGCCTTTGGAAGCGAACTCTAGTGAGCCCAATGCTTCCCAGCAATGTGCACGCTAGCTCGCGTTTGCATTGCTGTTAACATTTCATGAAAGCGGTATTTAGCACTCCTCTTGTAATCTGGCTCTTACTTTGTTTTCTTGATATCCTTTGTTGAAAACAATAAGTACCTCTACTCAGCAGCAGCAATGCAGTACTAGGAGCTGGTGATTGGTGGCTACACACATTTGTCTATTGTCATCAGAACACTTTCTTTTTGAATTTTTATGAAACACACATGATACAACCTCAGAAAAGAGTGAAGTCCATGAGGTATACATTCAGCTAAATATTGGTGTATTACATATTCTTCTTCTTTCAGTAAGAGATATGATGTAATACAGCCATAATATTGCTTAAAGTGATTGTAAAGTTAAACGATTATCTCAACAAAATTTGTAATAAAAAAGTAATTGATGGGCACTTTCATTCATCAAAATCATTGTAAACGCTAAATTATCTAAAAAAATTACCCTTTCATTTTGTTGTACATTTCGCTGTTCCTCTGCCCACAACGCATAGTTTATTTCTGTGTAAAATGACGAATCATGCTGTAGCCAATCATATCACACTCCCTTTGGCATACAGAAAGTTAACAATATGATTGGCTACAGCATGTCACAAAACACATCAAAAATACATTACAAAGTACACTTACACTAACAATAACACCATCTAATAAAAAGGGCTTTAACATTGAGATACATACATAAACATCTCTAAAGATGTTAAATAGCACTCCACTCATAATCTGGCCCTTTATCTATATACAGTATCTCACAAAAGTGAGTACACCCCTCACATTGTTGTAAATATTTTATTTCATCTTTTCATGTGACAACACTGAAGAAATTACACTTTGCTACAATGTAAAGTAGTGAGTGTACAGCCTGTATAACAGTGTAAATTTGCTGTCCCCTCAAAATAACTCAACACACAGCCATTAATGTCTACCGTTGGCAACAAAAGTGAGTACAACCGTAAGTGGAAATGTCTAAATTCGGCCCAATTAGCCATTTCCCTTTCCCGGTGTCATGTGACTCGTTAGTGTTACAAGGTCTCAGGTGTGAATGGGGAGCAGGTGTGTTAAATTTTGTGTTATCGCTCTCACACTCTCTCATACTGGTCACTGGAAGTTCAACATGGCACCTCATGGCAAAGAACTCTCTGAGGATCTGAAAAAAAGAATTGTTGTTCTACATAAAGATGGCCTAGGCTATAAGAAGATTGCCAAGACCCTGAAACTGAGCTGCAGCACGGTGGGCAAGACCATACAGCAGTTTCTCAGGACAGGTTCCACTCAGAACAGACCTCGCCATGGACGACCAAAGAAGTTGAATGCATGTGCTCAGCGTCATATCCAGAGGTTGTCTTTGGGAAATAGACATATGAGTGCTGCCAGCATTGCTGCAGAGGTTGAAGGTCAGCCTGTCAGTGCTTACACCATACAATGCACACTGCATCAAATTGGTCTGCATGGCTGTCGTCCCAGAAGGAAGCCTCTTTTAAAGATGATGCACAAAAAAAGCCTGCAAACAGTTTGCTTAAGACAAGCAGACTAAGGACATGGATTACTGGAACCATGTCCTGTGGTCCGATGAGACCAAGATAAACTTATTTGGTTCAGATGGTGTCAAGCGTGTGTGGCGGCAACCAGGTGAGGAGTACAAAGACTAGTGTGTCTTGCCTACAGTCAAGCATGGCTGTGGGAGTGTCATGGTCTGGGCCTGCATGAGTGTTGCTGGCACTGGGGAGTTACAGTTTATTGAGGAAACCATGAATGCCAACATGTACTGTGACATACTGAAGTAGAGCATGATCCCTTCCCTTCGGAGACTGGGCTGCAGGGCAGTATTCCAACAATATAACAACCCCAAACAAACCTCCAAGACGACCACTGCCTTGCTAAAGAAGATGAGGGTAAAGGTGATGGACTGGCCAAGCATGTCTCCAGACCTAAAACCTATTGAGCATCTGTGGTGCATCCTCAAACAGAAGGTGGGGGGAGCGCAAGGTCTCTAACATCCTCCAGCTCCATGATGTTGTCATGGAGGAGTGGAAGAGGACTCCAGTGGCAACCTGTGAAGCTCTGGTAAACTCCATGCCCAAGAGGGTTAAGGCAGTGCTGAAAAATAATGGTGGCTAAATAAAATATTGACACTTTGGGCCCAATTTGGACATTTCCACTTACTCACTTTTGTTGCCAACGTTTTAGACATTAATGGCTGTGTGTTGAGTTATTTTGAGGGGACAGAAAATGTAAACTGTTATACAGGTTGTACACTCACTACTTTACATTGTAGCAAAGTGTCATTTCTGCAGTGTTGTCACGTGAAAAGATAAAATAAAATATTTACAAAAATGTGAGGGGTGTACTCACTTTTGTGAGATACTGTAAATGAAAATACATTTGAGTTGGGGAGATTTAATGTTTATTTGAAGTTGTCAAAGATTGAAAATCTCTACTATCGTAATCTAATAGATCCCTAAATCTGTGAAATTCTGTTAAAACCTTAAAGCAATACAGGTGTTATCAATTCCAGGTAAAAATCTAGGGATCTCATAAAGTGGAAGCAGAGGAGAATGACTATGATCCCAAATACAAATTTTGTTAGCTTTTCACCAAGCTAGAAGAACTCCTTTAAATATAATATTTATTTATTTGAACCAGGTTGCGTCCCAGCCAATCCCAATGACCCCTAAGGGATCATTCTCCAGAAAGCAAATGTTCTGTTTCTAATATCCACCTGATTTCTAAACTGGACAATGAAGCTATATTATTATAGGCAATATTGGGGAGTGCCAGACCACCTAGTTCGAAAGGCAAAGTCAATTATTCTAAACCAATTAGTGGCGTCTTACTGGACCACAAAAAAGGTTTATCTATGTTATCAATTTTCCAAATATCTGTTTTGGTTAACTTAAAAGGCAACCTATTTATAGGATAGAGTAGTTAAGGGAGAAGCATAATTTTAATTAAATGTACTTTACCAAAATTATATAACGGAAATATATTTTTTTTTAAAAATCAAACTAAGTTCCAATTGTTATATCAGCGGTTTAAAGTTTAAACCATACCAACATTTGGGATTTCTTGAGATTCTGTTTCCAAAATATGGAATACAGGCATTTTAGACAACTGGTTGCTTCCAACTTTGTGGCAAAAGTCTGTGGAACACCCTTTCTTGTTCTAGGATGACTGTACCCCTGTGCACAAAGAAAGGTCCACAAAGACATGATTTTATGAGTTTGGTGTGGAGGAACTTGAGTGTTCTGCACAAAGCCTTGACCTCAACAATATTGAACACGTTTAGGATAAACTGAAACGCTATTTGGAGAGCAAGATCTTCTTATCCAACATTGATGTCTGACCTCACAAATATTGTTTTGGATGAAAATATAGAATTTACTTCACACATAGAAGAGTTAAGGCTGTTACATTGGGGGTGTTCAACATGCTTATATAAGTGTGATGGTCGGGTGTCCACATTTTTTTGGCCATATAGTGTATGTATGTATATACCGTATATATATATATATATATATATATATATATATATATATATATATATATATATATATATATATATATATATATGTGTGTGTGTATATATTAGGATGTTATGTTATCTGCCAGATGGGTGGACTTCTAATTACCTTGAAATACAACATCTTCCATCAATGGTCATTACTACTATTCCTAAAGCTGTTACATGATTGAGCTGATCTTACTTTTATCTCAATACATTTTAATATGTCTTTTACACATCTTTAGTTAAGGTAATCATATGTAAAATATCCCCCATGATTCTATAGTGAAGTTTTGCATTTACACTCTACTGATCACACTGTTTGTTGTGCAGGTTCCATGGTAGTTGAGATCAATCTTGCACACGTCTGATAGTAGTCTCCTAGGCAGGTTTTCTTACCAAGCTTTGGCTGTGGTGTTTACTCTACGTGCACATTGTAATGTGATGTAACACACCTTTGGCACAATCTGTATCCATGATTGAGGGTACGTTTGTTTATTATTTCTAGTGTTAAACATTTGTTCTAACCAATAAAGAGGACAACATTCGGTGAAATCTGCATAAACAAAACTGACTGTTTTTTGCTAACTTTCCTATAAGTTTGGATTTCTTGGTCTGTGTGTGCACATATAGAAAAGGCTGTCTGGTAGTGCATCTGTAGTTTACATTTGACTGTTCAGAGTTAAACCCTGTCTTTCTATAAGCAAATATCTGAAACTTGTTTCACTAGCTAAAAAAAAATACTGAACATTTGAATTAAAGTGAAGGTAAAGTTTTCCGTTTTTTTTACCTGTATTATATTAGTCATATGCTATATAGTATGATCGCTAACTTTTTTTAAATTATTTTAATATATCTTATTGTATTATAAACTAGTTGTATTTACCTACTCGGCCATTCTTTACTCCTCCCTCCATGAATTTCCTGGTTTTTCTTACTCTTACGTACAGATCAGTCCAACCCGCTCTATACGTAGTTCAAAAGCTCGTTCTCGCTTGCCGGTCAATTTAATACTGTCGAAATTGCGTATGCGCTAAACTGGAGCGAGCTCGGCTTGGAAGGGAGAGGAAGTAATGCCAACGTATGCGCAGAACGTCAAGGAATGCTGTGACGTCAAATGACGGCCGCCTAACGGCCAGACTTACTATTGGCTGATGCAAGAATGTGACCGGACAGAAAAAACAAAACAAAAACTGGTTGTTTTTGAAACGATCAGAAATAGAGAGAAAACAGGTGTGATAACTAAATAAATATATCAAATTAAAAAAATTCATGAATTAAACTAACATAAATTTTTTAAGTATTTACATATACAATCATCTAATCGTGCAAACTTTACCTTCACTTTAAATTGGTTGAATGTTTTTTGGAGTTATTAAATGCTGGAAAAAAAAAATAATTAATTGTGGTACTATTTATAAAAGTTGTCATCCAGATAATTGCTTTGGTCCAGTCGACTTCTTTTTTTGACAAAATAAGCAGATGAAATGAGTTGGTGACATATAAAGTTGAAAAATAAGCTTAGGACATATACAATAACAACGGTTGGTACACACCATGTACACAGCACACACACATTACATACACACACACATTACATGCACACACACATTACATGCACACACACATTACATGCACACACACATTACATGCACACACACACACATTACATGCACACACACACACACACATTACATGCACACACACACATTACATGCACACACACACACACATATTACATGCACACACACACTTTACATGCACACACACACACATTACATGCACACACACACATTACATGCGCACACACACATTACATGCACACACACACACACATTACATGCACACACACATTACATTCACACACACACACATTAAATACACACACACACACACACATTACATGCACACACACACATTACATGCACACACACACACATTACTTGCACGCACACACACATTACATGCACACACACACACACATTACATGCACACACACACATTACATGCACACAAACACATTACATGCACACACACACACACACATATTACATGCACACACACATTACATGCACACACACATATTACATGCACACACACATATTACATACACATACACATTACATGCACACACACACATTACATGCACACACACACACACATTACATGCACACACACACACACACATTACATGCACACACACCCATTACATGCATGCACACACACATTACATGCACACACACACACACACACACATTATATGCACACACACACATTACATGCACACACACACACATTACATGCACACACACACATTACATGCACACACACACACATTACATGCACACACACACACACACATTACATGCACACACACATATTACATGCACACACACCCATATTACATACACACACACACACACATTACATGCACACACACATTACATGCGCACACACACATTACATGCACACACACACATTACATGCACACACACACATATTACATGCACACATACACATTACATGCACACACACATATTACCTGCACACACACATTACATGCACACACACATATTACATGCACACACACACACATATTACATGCACACACACACACATTACATGCACACACACATTACATGCACACACACACTACATGCACACACAGACATTACATGCACACACACACAATTACATGCACCCACACACATATTACATGCACACACACATTTTTCTTATAAAAACAAACAAAAAAAAGTAATGCCAAAAACCATATGTTCATGCCATAGTTTATGTTCCCAATAAAACATTAAAAAGCAGTGAAATCCAAAAATGCTCTACCCCAATATTTTCTAACATAATATTACAAGTTATTATTTGATTGGGAGTTTAATTTCAGAATTTCCAAGCCTATAACATTAGATTGGAAATGTGTTTGGTTCTGCAAGTAGAAAATGTCCTAGTTTTCAAGTAGTTAATAATTTGTATTGGGACATGAAACTTAAACTTTTTGATTCAGATAGAGTCTACAATTTTAAACAACTTTTTAATTCACTTCTATTATTCAATTTTCTTACAGCTAGATTTAGAGTTTGGCGTTAGCCGTCAAAACCAGCGTTAGAGGCTCCTAACGCTGGTTTTGGGCTACCGCTGGTATTTAGAGTCAGTCAGGAAAGGGTCTAACGCTCACTTTGCAGCCGCGACTTTTCCATTCCGCAGATCCCCTTACGTCAATTGCGTATCCTATCTTTTCAATGGGATCTTTCTAACGCTGGTATTTAGAGTCGTGGCTGAAGTGAGCGTTAGAAATCTAACGACAAAACTCCAGCCGCAAAAAAAAGTCAGTAGTTAAGAGCTTTCTGGGCTAACGCCGGTTCATAAAGCTCTTAACTACTGTGCTCTAAAGTACACTAACACCCATAAACTACCTATGTACCCCTAAACCGAGGCCCCCCCACATCGCCGCCACTCTATTAAAAATTTTTAACCCCTAATCTGCCGACCGCACACGGCTGCAACCTACGTTATCCCTATGTACCCCTAATCTGCTGCCCCTAATACCGCTGACACCTACATAATATTTATTAACCCCTAATCTGCCGCCCCCGCTATCGCTGACACCTGCATATTTTTTTTTAAACCCTAATCTGCCGCTCCGTACACCGCCGCAACCTACATTATACCTATGTACCCCTAATCTGCTGCCCCTAATACCGCCGACACCTACATAATATTTATTAACCCCTAATCTGCCGCCCCCGCTATCGCTGACACCTGCATATTTTTTTTAACCCCTAATCTGCCGCTCCGTACAACGCCGCAATTTACATTATACCTATGTACCCCTAATATGCTGCCCCTAACACAGCCGACCCCTATATTATATTTATTAACCCCTAATATGCCGCCCCCAATGTCGCCTCCACCTACCTACAATAATTAACCCCTAATCTGCCAACCGGACCACACCGCTACTATAATAAATGTATTAACCCCTAAAGCTAAATCTAACCCTAACACTAACACCCCCCTAACTTAAATATAATTTAAATCTAACTAAATAAATTAACTCTTATTAAATAAATTATTCCTATTTAAAGCTAAATACTTTCCTGTAAAATAAACCCTAATATAGCTACAATATAACGAATAATTATATTCTAGCTATTTTAGGATTAATATTTATTTTACAGGCAACTTTGTATTTATTTTAACCAGGTACAATAGCTAGAATTTTCCTACCTTAATTCCGATTGGCTGATAGAATCCTATCAGCCAATCGGAATTCGAGGGACGCCATCTTGGATGACGTCCCTTAAAGGAACCTTCATTCTTCAGTTGGACATCGAACGAAGAGGATGGATCCGCGCTGGAGGTCTTCAAGATGGAGCCGTTCGTCATCGGATGAAGATAGAAGATGCCGCTTGGATCAAGATGGTTGCCGGTCCGGATCTCCTCTTCTTCCCGGATAGGATGAAGACTTTGGAGCCTCTTCTGGACCTCTTCAGCCACCTCTTGATAGAAGACTTCAGCCGGATTATGGATCGCCAGCCCCCGCTTGGGCTTGGATGAAGACTTCGGAGGCTTGGATCAAGACTTCGGAGGACGGATCGGTGAACCTGGCATGGTGAAGATAAGGTAGGAAGATCTTCAGGGGCTTAGTGTTAGGTTTATTTAAGGGGGGTTTGGGTTAGATTAGGGGTATGTGGGTGGTGGGTTGTAATGTTGGGGGGGGTATTGTATTTTTTTTTTTACAGGCAAAAGAGCTGAATTATTTGGGGCATGCCCCGCAAATGGCCCTTTTCAGGGCTGGTAAGGTAAAAGAGCTTTGAACTTTTTTAATTTAGAATAGGGAAGGGCATTTTTTTTATTTTGGGGGTCTTTGTTATTTTATTAGGGGGCTTAGAGTAGGTGTAATTAGTTTAGAATTGTTGTAATATTTTTCTAATGTTTGTAAATATTTTTTTATTTTTTGTAACTTAGTTCTTTTTTATTTTTTGTACTTTAGTTAGTTTATTTAATTGTAGTTATTTGTAGGTATTGTATTTAATTAATTTATTGATAGTGTAGTGTTAGGTTTAATTGTAACTTAGGTTAGGATTTATTTTACAGGTAATTTTGTAATTATTTTAACTATTTTAGCTATTAAATAGTTCTTAACTATTTAATAGCTATTGTACCTGGTTAAAATAAATACAAAGTTGCCTGTAAAATAAATATAAATCCTAAAATAGCTACAATATAATTATTCGTTATATTGTAGCTATATTAGGGTTTATTTTACAGGTAAGTATTTAGCTTTAAATAGGAATAATTTATTTAATAAGAGTTAATTTATTTTGTTAGATTTAAATTATATTTAACTTAGGGGGGTGTTAGTGTTAGGGTTAGACTTAGCTTTAGGGGTTAATCCATTTATTAGTGTAGCTGCGAGATCCGGTCGGCAGATTAGGGATTAATAATTGAAGTTAGGTGTTGGCGATGTTAGGGAGGACAGATTAGGGGTTAATACTATTTCTTATAGGGTTATTGAGGCGGGAGTGAGGCGGATTAGAGGTTAATAACTTTATTATAGTAGCGGTGAGGTGCGGTCGGCAGATTAGGGGTTAATTATTGTAGGTAGCTGGCGGCGACGTTGTGGGGGGCAGATTAGGGGTTAATAAATATAATATAGGGGTGGGCGGTGTTAGGGGCAGCAGATTAGGGGTACATAGGTATAATGTAGGTTGCGGCGGTGTACGGAGCGGCAGATTAGGGGTTAATAATAAAATGCAGGGGTCAGCGATAGCGGCGGCGGCAGATTAGGGGTTAATAAGTGTAAGGTTAGGGGTGTTTAAACTCGGGGTACATGTTAGGGTGTTAGGTGCAGACTTAGGAAGTGTTTCCCCATAGGAAACAATGGGGCTGCGTTAGGAGCTGAACGCTGCTTTTTTGCAGGTGTTAGGTTTTTTTCAGCTCAAACAGCCCCATTGTTTCCTATGGGGGAATCGTGCACAAGCACGTTTTTGAAGCTGGCCGCGTCCGTAAGCACCGCTGGTATCGAGAGTTGCAGTTGCGGTAAATATGCCTGTACGCTCCTTTTTTGGAGCCTAACGCAGCCCTTTTGTGAACTCTAAATACCAGCGGTATTTAAAAGGTGCGGCCAGAAAAAAGCATGCATAGCTAACGCACACCTTCTAACGCAAAACTCCAAATCTAGGCGTTAGTTTTCTTGTTATGCTTTGTTGAAAAGCAGGAAGCTAAGCTCAGGAGTGTGCACGTACTATATGGCAGCAGTTTTGCAACAATGTTATACATTAGTAAGTGCAGTAGATGGCAGCACTATTTCCTGTTATGTAGTGCTCCAGACATGTGCACACTACCTACCTAGATATCTCTTCAACAAAGAATAACATGAGAACAATACATTTTTGATAAAAGAAGAAAATTGGAAACTTTTTTTTTTAAATTGTATTCTCTGGGGCTGCTCCATAACGTGTCCGCCTGCTCTGAGGCCGTGGACAGAAATTAACCTTATTGAATACGATCGGGTTGATTGATACCCCCTGATAGTGGCCGTGAATCTGCAGGGGGCGGCATTGCACCAGCAGTTCACAAGAACTGCTGGTGCAATGATAAATGCTGACAGCGTATGCTGTCTGCATTTATCGATGTGTAGCGGACATGATCCGCTACATCGTATCATGTCTGCTCGCACATTAATAAATAGGCCCCTCTATCTGAATCATGACAGAAAAAATTGTTTTTCACTAATTTAAAATTGTTTTATTTACTCTTATTATCAAATTAGCATTGTTCTCTTAGAATACCTGGGTAGGCTCAAAAAATTGGAAAGCTGTTTAAAATTGCATGCTGCATCTGAATCATGAAAGTTAAATTTTGACTTTACTGTTCCTTTAAGGAAGTTTAGACAGCAAATAGTGTGTGTGTATGTATGTATATATGTATGTATATATATATATATATATATATATATATATATATATATAGTATATATATATATATATGTATATATATATATATATATATATATATATATATATATATATATATATATATATATATATATATATATATATATATATATATATATATAGTTTCCTGGTTGTGGCTTGGTTTTATTCTTGTCTGATGATAGCTTATTAACATGCATGCAATAAAGCCTAGTTTATAAACTTTCAACACATCACCCCTCATCACAAGCAGATCATTATCCTGACCACACACCGGTAGATTCTATTCCAGCAGAAAAGTTTATCAAAGGATTTATGTAAAATATTCAAACAAAATTTAATAAAGAATTTTGCAGCAATTTAAGATTATCAGAGTAGAATTATATAACCCACGAGAAATACTAAGTTCTAAATTTATTGATCCCACTTTCTTGGACCCCATCCACAGAGCAAAAATACATCACATGATGCATCCAAACCTCCTGATGTACACAATTTGTTTCCTGACCTTCATATTCTGTACCTCTGTTAAGGCTTGCAGACAAATGCTTAGAACAGGAAATGATGGTTTGTTAATAAGCCAGGTAAATCATTTCCTAGACTTCTGGTGAGAAACTTGGCAGTTGTAAGGTTTTGACCTCAGTGGAAGGTAGCTTTCCAGAAGAAAGATACACTGAAAGCATATTATTTGTTTCAAGGAAGGAACATTAACATTCTGCCCAGCTTCATTGCAGTCTGCATTTCTCTTCACTCAGGCACTCACACTTTTAGAGTGTTTAACCAGACATAGTAAAAAGGAAACAAATTGTGAAAAAAATGAATATACTAAAATCATGCCAAATTTCTTATGATTATGTATGAAGTAGAGGAAGTGTCACATCCAGTAAACAATAATCACGTATTCTTACACAATGATTCTAACTTTTTTGCTCTCAGACACCCTTGGCTAGTTTTGAATTCCTTATCTAATATAAATGTTACATAATGTGAGGAAACCGTCAAAAAAACTATTTATTGACAACATAAAGATTATATAACTAAGGCTGCTGTACATATGAAAAATAAATGCTGCTTTTAGGGATAAAATTCTATAGTTTGTCCCAAAAAGTGGCATCTGTGGACACAAGCAGGAAAAATAGAACTATTATGTAAATAGTACAAAACAGAGCAGAGAGATAACCTCAGTGGCTCCAATTAACACACACAAAGTATTGTTTTAACACCCCCAGGACTACCAGTAACACGTAAGACATTTTTTTATCGTTTCTTGCTACCGGCAATATGAAAACCAGTATCTGCACAGGTCACTTCTTTCCGGGCCATGTCGTTTTTATGCATTGAGACAGAGGGGTAGATTTACCAAGCAGCAGCTGCTGCTATCTACCCCCGTACTTTTTGGCTCGCCGGAAATGTAAGTTAAGAAGCAGCGGTCATAAGCTCTGAGGCAGCGGACAGCAATCAACCTGATCAGATACGATCGTGTTGATTGACACCCCCTGCTAGCGGCAGATTGGTGCAGGGGGTGGCATTGAACAAGCAGTTCACTAATGCTTGATCAATGCCGACAGCTTATGCCGCCCACACATTGAAAAATCTACCTCCTTAGGAGGCATTTACAATTTAGTTATGTATTTTTGCTTACATTTTACTGGACAGCCTACTATAATACGGGACTGTCCGGTTGAATACTGGAGGCCTGGCAACCATAACAACTTTTTTTTTTTTTTTGCATGAAAAATACAAAGTAAAGGTTTAAGTATAAATGGATATAAATGGATATGTCAGCATTAGTGTACACTTTCCAATAATGAGCATTAGATGCTTCTATTTAATGTGGGGAGGGGGACATTTTGGAGTACAGTGTACTGATAAGTGGTACATGAAGAGTGAAATAAAAAGATGCATCCATTTACCAGTCTTTTAGCTAGATAACCTTCTAGAAGTTGCTTTAAGCTGGTAGATTAAAAAAAAAAAAAAAACAATACTGTACAAAAAAAAAAAAAACTTTTGTATTTATTTTTGCACAGAATGGACCACCTATAATAGGTGTGAAAAAGAAGAAATGTAGAATAAATCTAATTTACATAACACTGGGGAAGAATGTATGTAATTTGGTTTCTGGTACAACATAAAGGACTGTAAATAACTGTGAAAACAGTAGATCTGATGTGCATAAAGGAAGATGAAGAATGTTGGTTTTGACATAAAATGATTATCTTCCTTTCTAATATAATATGAGGCCGCACATAAATGTGCTTTTTTATCATATGGTGATGCAAGTGACATAATACTCATATGCTAAATCACTTGAAACTGATGCAGTATAACTGTAAAAAGCTGACAAGAAAATATCACCTGAACATCTCTATGTAAAAAAGGAAGATATTTTACATAAAAATGTATTCAGCTCACTATAGTAAGTGCTGTGCAAACAGTTATACTTCAGCTACTGTCCAGCTGCAAGTTTTAAAAAAAAAGAAGAAAAAAAGCCAATCAGCATCAGCAGCTTTGCCTTTGCTGGGATCTCATAAGATGTCATAGAACTTACTTAAACTGAATAGAAAAATAACATGACTGTGCCTGCAAATGGCACAAGCATCCTGACACTGGCTGCTTAAAGTCTCTTTACAGTGGGGTGTGAATACTTAGGAAATTTGAGGTAAAATATCTTCCTTTTTTACAGAGAAGTTCAGGTGATATTTTCTAGTCAGCTTTTTACATTACTTTCAAGTGCTTTAATATTTGGGTATCATGTCCCTTTAAGTTAAACAATTTTAAAGGGACATTAGCCTCAAAAGTTAATTCCCCATAAAAGGTTTCATTATGCATTGTTTAGATGGGGAAAAATGCAATGTAAAGACAAAATTAAAGGGACAGTCTACCCTATTTTTTTTCTCTCATTTAAATTGACAGTCAACACCAGAATTGTTGTTGTTTTAAAAGATAGATAATCCCTTAATTACCCTTTCCTAAATTTTAAGTTATAAGAATACACATTTTACCTCTGTAATTACCTTGTATATAAGCCTCTGCAGACTGCCCCCTAATTTCAGTTCTTTTGACAGACTTGCATTTTAGTCAAGCAGTGCTTACTCCTCAGTAAATTCACGTGCATGAGCTCAATGTTATCTATATGAAACACATGAACTAACGTCCTCTAGTGGTGAAAAACTGTCAAAATGCATTTAGATTAGAGGCGGCCTTCAAGGTCTAAGAAATTAGCATATGAACCTCCTAGGTTTAGCCTTCAACTAAGAATACCAAGAGAACAAAGCAAAATTGGTGATAAAAGTAAATTGGAAAGTTGTTTAAAATTACATGCCCTATTTGAAATCATGAAAGGTTTTTTTGGACTTGACTGTCCCTTTAATTTGTTCCCAATGATCCATTTTACCTGCTGAAGTGAAGGACATTTGCAATGGCTGATTTTGCCAGCGGTATTCCTACCTATACAGGAGTTTATATACTTAAAATAGATAGGTCAATAGATAGAAAGATTACAGGGTATGTTTAAATATGTTTGAAGGGATAGTCTACTTGAAAATTATAGTTTAAAATGAGATAATCCCTTTAAAACCCCACCCCCAGTTTTGTATAACCAACATTGTTATATTAATACCTCTGTGATTACCTTGTATCTAAGCCTCTGTAGACTGCCCCCTTATCTCAGTGCTAATTACACTTGCATTTTACCCCATAAATTCTGGCTCATTCGTAATTCCACACATTACCTATCACTGTCTTGCTGTAAAAAGCTAATAAAATGCACTGAGATAAAGGCGGCCTGCAGGGGCTTAGAAAAAGGCAGAGATTTAGACATTTTAAAGTATGTTAAAGGGACATTGTACACTATATTTTTCTTTGCATAAATGTTTTGTAGATGATCCATGTATACAGCCCATACAGGTATTTTTTTTTTGTTTTTTTTTTAAATGTATAGTTTTGCTTATTTTAAATTAACAAAGTACAGATTTTCAGATTTCCTAACAAAGCCCCAAAGTTTTAGATTTATACTGATGTCTACAGACTCCAGCTTGCTTGTGTTTGTGTAAAGGGTCTTTTCATATGCAGGGAAGGGTCAGCTTTTTTTGCTTTCCAGCCCATTTCTTGGCATATTCTTCTTCTTTATAGTAGTGTCTATTACATTCAGTCATATGACAATTGGTGTATACATCACTGGTTTTCAAACCTGTCCTCAGAACTCCCTAACAGGCCACATTTTGAGGATATCTGAACTAGAGCACAAGTGAAATAATCAGCTGATTAGTAAACCGTTATTTTATCTGCTCTCATCCAAGGTAATCCTAAAAAAAAACTGGCCTGTTGGGGAGGCCTGGGGACAGGTTTGAAAACCAGTGGTATATACTGTCCATTTAATATAAAAATGTTGTTGAACAAAGCTGGGGAATGGGTAGTAAAGATGTATCTTTTTAAACAATAATAAAAAAAAGTGTACTGTCCCTTTAAGTACATAAAACTAAATGTTGTTATATGTTTATATTTAGTCAGATAAAAAATACTATGCAAATTATCTGCATACAAAAATCCATTTTATTTTTAAAACATTTTGATTGGAATAAATGCACTGCTTTGAAACCATATTCCCTGGGAAAGCCTTTTTAGCTCTTCTTTTGCCAGTCAGGGTCATATATAAATAGACTACTATACTAATCAATCAATAATTGAGGAGATTGTTGTAGAGGCGTAATTCTGCACTGTCTTCTCTTTGTAAAACAGAAAACCACCATTTTTAAAGTTAAAGGGACAGTCAACACCAGAATTTTTGTTGTTTAAAAAGATAGATAATCCCTTTATTACCCATTCCCCAGTTTTGCATAAACAACACAGTAATATTAATACACTTTTTACTGCTGTGACTATCTTGTATCTCAGCATCTCCTGACCGCCCCTAATCACATGACTTTTAGTTATTATCTATTGACTTGCATTTTAGCCAATTAGTGCAGTGTCTGCCACAACCCACGGGCGTGATCACAATGCTATCTATATGGTTTACCTGAACTACTCTCCCCTGTTGTGAAAAGCAAATACAAAAGCATGTGATTAGAGGCGGCCTTCAAGGGCTTAGAAATTATCATATGAGCCTTCCTAGGTTTGCTCTCAACTAGAATACCAAGAGAACAAAGCAAAATTGTTGATAAAAGTAAATTGGAAAGTTGTTTAAAATTACATGCCCTATTTGAAAAATAAAAGTTTTTTTTGGCCTTGACTGTCCCTTTAAATTACAGGGAAAGAGAAAAAAATAAATAAACAATGAAAGTATATTTCACACTTTTTTTAATATGTTAATACTATATTTATGTTGGACTCAACTTGTATCCAAATGGATGTCCCTTTAAATGATGCTTGAAAGGCTGACCCATTAAAAAGTGGAGCACAATAGCCACTTGTATTTATATTGCGTGTTTGCAAGCAGTATACACACAACTAACTGGCTGCTGTGGGTGTAAGGTTGCCATCCAGCCGGTATTTTTAGGGTTTAGGTCAAAGACGAAAATAAAGATTAAATATAGAAATACAGATGTTATCAAGGTAAAACATCTAAGTATATTGGGATCTAATTATAAACAAAATTATAATTTAAAATCAGTCCTAGCCTTTTATTTTGTGATTTATGCTTTATAATTATTTTTGCAAATGTATGCGAATGAGTATGACCAATATTTTTCACAGAAAAGGTGACAACCCTATGTGCATGTAAAAATAAGTATGCTGTACTAAAGGTTTTATGAAAATTTTATAGCTTTAAAGGAACATTATACACTATTTTTTCTTTGCATAAATGTTTTGTAGATAATCTATTTATAAAGCCCATAAAGTTTTGTTTTTTTAACAAATGTATAGTTTTGCTTATTTTTAAATAACATTGCTCTGATTTTCAGACTCCTAACCAAGCCCCAAAGTTTTATGAGAATACCGTCAGCTATCTTCTCCAGCTCAACTTGGGGTCTTTTCATATGCAAAAGAAGGGGGAGGGGGTGTCTTATTTCCCATTTACAGTGGGCTTTCCAGCTACCTTTTCAACAGAGTTAAACTGAGAGCTACTAAGTAAGTTTATAAACAGTTTTATACTGGATTTTTATATCAGTATCTGTGCATCATATTCTTTACAGTAGTGTCTATTACATGCAGTTATATGAAAATGAGTGTATACTGTACTTTTAAAGGGACACTTCCACCAAAAATGGATGCATTTAAGGTTTGAATATAATCCTTTTTTGTAATATACATGTATTAGCAAAAAAGCTTCTAATAAAAGCTATAGCTGATTCTAAAGTGTATATAAGTGTGCACCCTTCAGCAACATTTTAAACACAGCACTTGCTCAGAGAGCCTAAGATGCTTGTATCATCTTGTATTGACCCAGTTTACACCATTGATGACATAATACAAGCCCCACTGGTGCTCTGAGCAGCTGCAGTATTTAAAATGCTGGTACACAGAATATTTAGCTATGCTTGACATGCACAGAAAAAAAAAATAACAACACTAAAACAGTGATAAGTTACTAAAAGCATTTTTGCCAATACATGTATATTGCAAATATATTTCTATTCAAAGATGTAATTCATCTATGCACATTTAAGTTTTGACCGGAATGTCCCTTTAACATCCAAATAATAATTACACACTGGCATTTTATCAGAAAAAAACAAAACACTACAGTTGTAGGGCTGTTTATTTTCTGCATATAGAGTTATTTTTTTTAATTCAGGAGTAAAGTCAAACAAGGAGTAAAAGTTCAAATGTACAGAAACTCTGCTGTGCTTCAAATGATGCAGTAACAAAACATTTTTATTTTGATATAATCTTTAGCTATATAATCAGAGTTGTGATAGATGGAAGTTGGTAGTGCTATAGCTAAACCACACCTGTTTGTGGTGCAAATATCTCAACATTAACAGGCAATAAACAGGTTTCCCCCAAGACAAGGGTCATAAATAAATACACACAAAATAAATAAAATAAACATAGGAGCTTGTATGTTAACTTTAAGGAAGTGTAAAATCTTAGATGTAAAGTGCCCTGGTTCAGCTTTCATTATTAGTTGTGCTTTAAGGACAAATTATGGCTTATTTACAGGTCTGGGAGACATGATGGAATTAAGGCCTGTAAGTGCCAATATTTCTCTGAGGCAGACATTTTAGTGCTCTGTAATGCCCTTATTGGGCTACACTAGGACTTTTGTCTAAAAGTAAATGTATGAAGCACACATACACAGTGTAATGGTTCATGGTTCTGAATATATGATCTGGATTAGGCCCAGGAGATAAATAACACCCCCTGCATGCTGCAAACAACCAATAATTATACCAGTAACTAGCACTGCAAAGCACTGGATTGGAGAAGTGTATATATATTTATTATTATTATTATTATTATTATTATTATTATTATGAAGTAAAACTCGATCCTATCTTGAAATTGTACAGCTATGCATGAGATTGTAATGCGTAGTGTCATAATATTTAAGGCTTCAGAACTTTCAGCCTCTGACTGGTGTGAACACTCATGAGAGTACCGGTAATTAAGACAGCATGTTGTGAGCATCAATCAGAGCCAGCCAATTTTGCAAGATGAGTACTGTGAGTGTGAAGTCAAATTTAAAAAGGTTTTAAATAAGGATATTTAAAGGGACAGTCAACACCGGACACAACTTAATCCCATACCTTAGATACAAAAAAGAAGATTAATCTGCACCGCATGCCATGTTCAACACCTCTAATGTTATGTGTAATCATCCAAAGCACATACAATTTTCTCCTGCAGATATGGCCGCCAAACTCCCCCCACCGTTACATAGTAAATCTCATTTTAAAACACAATCCTCAGTTGGATTCTTTACACGCGTTCACAGTGATTTGCAGCTGCACTTTCTATTTCTGCTGGCGAGCGGACATAAATTGTAATGCGCATGCGCATTAGTAAAGAGACAGCTTCACCGTGAACGAGCATGGAATTTAATAGAGAAGATGGAGGAGGAAAAACTGTATGTGCTTTGGATGATTACATATATAACGTTAGAAGTATTGAACATGGGATGCGGTGCAGGCGCATCTTCTTTTTTGGATCTAAGGTATGGGATTAAGTTGTGTCCGGTGTTGACTGTCCCTTTAAGGAATATTAGATTATGAAGGTGTTAAAAAGGTATGCTAGGCTGTATACTCACAGCTTACTTAAGAGACATAAAAGTTATTGTTTAAATATTTAAACCACCATTTCTTCACATAAATACCCTGTGGGAATATTAAAGAGAAGTTCTGCGATTTCACCTGGAATAGAATTTACCCCAATCTAAATAAACTTGCAGAATGTACACCATTGGATCAATTTGTGCATGCACACAGACTTAACCACCATAACATTCACATACTTCAAACATTTAAGAACGACAGCTTGTCAAGTTTAATTTCAAACATTAATATATTTTCTATTTTATAGTGAACATATGCATCAGTCGCCCTATTTGTAGAAACTGATATCATAAAAAAGGGGACCATTTGTAAGATGCCTCTTAAAATAAATATCTCTTTTATAAAATAATAAAACTTCAAATAAATATACTTTACACTAAACAATATGTTGAAAAATTAGAAAATAAAAGTTGAATCTTACTGTAACTGTACAATATACAGAAAGTCTGAAGAGTAAAAGTCTGGTAATATTAAAGTTCCATAAGGCAAAGTACAATCTAACCATACTGATTGATTCACATTCTGTCAAATGTACATTAGTAAAATTTGTGACTGTGCCGTACACATGGGCACTATTTTTCACAGTTGTAAATATTGTTTATGTACAAAAATATAGCACATTATCTCTGACAGAAAAACAATTTTTGAAAGTCATATGCTAATTTACAAATGTTGCAAGTACTATTCACAAAATACACAATTGCGTAGGAGTGTCTGTGTTGCTTTAGCTTATATAATAATATGTGGGTCACAGATCACTGGATCCTATTCTGAGCTTAATTAGCAATTCTCTAACAAGCCTTTCAGTTAAGATAGCATATGAAAAATATTTCACGGCAAACTGGAAAGCATCCCAAAGCTCTTTACTAATTATGCAAAGATGATAAAAACTTTAGCTGGTTGTATACATTTGCTAATAGTCAGTTCTGTTAATTTTCTTTAACGTTTTGCTGTGCTATGTTGGTTTTTCTAAGTTTCTAGGCTGAAGTTGTGGAACTTTACAATAAACTGTATTTGACCTCTTGCATCGACAACCGGGCCGATTTACCCGATCGTAACAGCCCTGGCATAATTTAAGGCATCCCTTGGCTGGAAGATAACACCACAGGCATGGCAAAAACATAGCCATGACACCAATGGCAGACCAGCGAGTACAGCAGTGTGGCTGACTGCATGAACAAGGGTTGTCTGCACAATTGTCCTCATCATCATTTAAAAAGTGATAAAAAAGGGACTTTACACAGCAAACACAAGTCCCATAGTCAACCACTTCCTGTGCTGAACAAAGGCACTGTTTGTCACAAATCCAACAAGAAGGAAGAGTTCTTGGATAAGTGCATTCTTGGCACTTACATTTGCCACAGTCTTCACACCTGCATGCATGCAAGCTTAAGTCTTCTTTGCTAGAGGGCTTTAACTCTTCTGATTTTAGCTCAGATTTGGGCTGTACACGAATTATTCTGTCTGTAACCAATCCAGAATTGGTTCCGAGCAGTCGCTGTTCTGACGGACTGCTACTTGCGCTTGTCCTTGTACTACCTCGAGATCCTGAACTAGCGGTGCTTATGGATCGAGACAAAGGTGCCCGTGATGATGAATGCATTTGTGAAGAAATAGGACTCCTGTTAAATTGTCTCTGATCAGTTACCACAAGTATTCTTTCATTTTTGTTTTGGGTAAGCTGACGTGGAGCAGGTTTAATTGCAGGCCGTGGTGCCACTGTTGGCCCTTCTGTATACTCATTAGTATTCCTTATGGCTCTTATCTCTTCCAAAGATAAAACATGAACTTGCTGCGTTAGAATATCCCTTGGGTCTGTATCACCATGCTGTCTCGTGTTGTCACGCCGAGCCTGAAGCAAAGGCTGGGATCCACTGCCATTTTGTACTCTTGCATCCATCAGTACTCTGAAGAGTGTTCACTCCAGTAGACTGAGAACACATCTGAAATCCTGGCACAAAACAAAAACAAAAGAGCATATATTAATAGGTAACCCATAATTAAAGTTGTTTTATTTTATTATTTTTTTACACTCGTCTACTCTTTTATCCAAACAAAAGATAACACAAATATATTTTCTGTTTTGATTGCAAACTTTGTAAAAGATGATTACACACAAATGTATAGATATACACACAAAAACCTAAGTCATAAAAGTTGACATTTTAAACATAGTTGCCTCAATATAATCTAAGTTGACTTTCTATCTGAAGATGCCACACACAACATGTCCAGTAGCCAGAAACAATTTCCGAACGAAGCAACCAAGCTTGTTCTGATACTTCCACAGATGACAATTTTTTTTTTTTAAATGTCCCTGTTACTAAGCATATTTCTTAATCATACTGTGTGCTTGCTATCCAAGCTTTACATTGTTGTCCATAATAATGTGTGTGTGCTCAATTATATAAATCTACTTGACAATGAGTAAAAATATAAGCAAAGGTGCAAATTGGCTGTATAGTTAAAACTTTTAAGTGCAACTTGACTCTACATTTGGTTGATCATAGACGGTGCATTGGGTTTTTGTAATGCCTAAATGTTCCTTTAAAGGGACACTGAACCCAAATTTTTTCTTTCATGATTCAGATAGAGCATGCAATTGTAAGCAACTTTCTAATTTACTCCTATTATCAATTGTTCTTCGTTCACTTGCTATCTTTAAAAAAGAAGGCATCTAAGCTTCTTTTTTGGTTCAAAACTATGGACACCACTTTTTTATTGGTAGATGAATTTATAGACCAATCAGCAAGAATAACCCAGGTTATTCACCAAAAATGGGCCGGCATCTAAACTTACATTCTTGCATTTCAAATAAAGATACCAAGAGAATGAGGAAAATTTGATAATAGGAGTAAATTAGAAAGTTGCTTAAAATTGCATGTTCTGTCTGAATTTTTTTTCACAAAAGAAAAAATTTGGGTTTAGTGTCCCTTTAAGTGCCTCTACTAGTTATGCAGACATACATTTAAAGCCATAAACATTTGCTAGCCTCTCTTGGCACTGCATTGGCACCTATTCCTTCAGTGCTTTCAATAAAATAAATAAATTCTGCATAACAAAGGGGCACTTTGGTCCCTATAAACTAAAATTCTCAGATACATCTGAATCAGTATTGCATTAATTTTTTTTTTTTTTTATGGAACATAAAAATGTTTATTGTAATATAAGTTGATCTTGCCCCACACTCCCTTGAGAGGTCGAAAACTGAATTCTGTAGCTTTCCTTCAATACTGTAACTTGCCAAAATCAACTACGTACTATACGGCGATTGCTTAGTTTAGTGGACACGCTTTTTATCTGCTAATCCTAATTGGCTACAATGTAAACATGGTTCTTCAGAAAGTAATAATATACCCTGTTATGATTAGGGATGTTCTCTGTCCACTAATACAAGCAGTGGAAATTATCCCTACAAGCCATTGAGCAATGTATATACTTCCCAATAGTAATAAACAACACATGCCCTGCACATTAAAAGGGGAATAAAAGAGAACATTAAACTTTCATGGTTCAGCATGCAATTCACTTCTATCAAATTTAATTTATCTTGGCATCTTTGCTGATAAGATATCTAGATAGGATCAGCAATGCACTACTGGGAGGTAGCTGCTGATTGGTTGCTACACATATATGCCTCTTGCCATTGGCTCATCAGGTGTGTTTAGCTAGGACACAGTAATATTTACAGTGAGTTACACTTATAAGCAAGCAATAGTGTAACACAAATAGATTAAAAAAGTAAAAAAAAAAAAAAAAAAACTATTTTCTAGCTTTCATATGATGTACCAGTTTAACATGTCAGTATATATTCTGGTGTATAAAAGGTTAAAAGTAAAACTTTTAACAAAAAGTTTGTGCCTAATAAATACTCTAGTTGCAGTTGTCAGACTGAAGACTAATATCCCCACAGCTCTACTGCCTCAACAAAAATGATAAAACTGCATAAAAATGTAAACTAATTCATTATAAAATATCACTTTGAGCCATATATATATATATATATATATATATATATATATATATATATATATATTTAAATGTAGCTTATTAAAAAAATGAATCACTGATTTTGCACTCATGATTTTATTTTTGCATTCATTTAAAAAACAAAAATGAACAAAACTATATTACAATAAATGAAGAAGCAAAACTTACATTTAAAAATTCTACATAAAAAGGGAACATTTGTAAAGCACTTTCAGGCTTAAAACACATGCTTATGTTAGACAAGCTAACTTTTATACGCAAGAACAAGTCCCAGCACGTGTATAAAAGCAAGGTTCCACTCAAGTGCACTGCATACGTAGCAATGTGAGCTACAAGAAAGCGAATGCAAGGAATACATTATTCGATGACTGCTCCCCTCATGCATTTCATTCTGCTTCCTACACTGTGAATGACAATGCCAACATCACACTGCATTAGCATAACAAGGAGTACCTGCATTTTTCTCTTCTGTCTTTTTGACCTGATGATAGATTTACCGGAGGACCTGCTGCTAACTGAACTAGTGGAAGATAGTCTGAATAATGCACATTACTTATTGAATACACCACAAGACTACCCAACAGGACACTTTCAACCCCACAACATTTTATGGATAAAGAGGGCTTTAATTTGAGAGATCTGTAGAAACAAGTCAACGGATCTGTAGTTCCACAAACTAAACTGTGTTTAGTTACTTGACAAGGTCGGGATTGAGATCGTTGCTGTGCAAACATTATCCAGGGCCTATCTGAAACCAAGGTGTACAAAACGTTCTCACCAGCTTTTCATTAAGGCACAAAAGTCATTCATAAGTACAGAATATGTATACCTCTACTATTTATTTAGTCCTTACTTTCCATATAACTGAATTCTTCTAAAACACCATAGAAACGTCACATGTGCACTTAAAACTTTATTATATATATATATATATATATATATATATATATATATATATAAAAATATATATTCTTTAGATAAACTAGATACATTGTGAAAATGTTGGCTTTTTTTTCTTTTTAGTCACCAAACATTTAGTGATAAAATGATAATGAGTGCACCAACTCCCTTATTACGTTATGTTTAATTTAATCTGTCGAAGATTTTACCAGCTTGTTATGTGAATTTCCTTTCCACAACCATATTGACCTCTTGTAATAACTTTATAACTTTAGATGGATGATGAGGAACTACAAATACAAACTATAAAAAAGTGTATATTATAATAAATATAAATGTGTATATATATATATATATATATATATATATATATATATATATTCTAGTTCTGCTGAGATGATTCTTCTCCACTGAACCTATATGGGCAAATCAACAGGTTCATATCACACTGAGCACATTTTTTTTTTAAGAGGCAGTAGTCAGAAACAAAAGTGCCCTTTTTAAATAAAGCATAATATGTAGGTACACTTTGCAATATACACCTATCCCACAGTTTGCAGAAAAAGCTCTTAAAGAAGAAAAACCTTATAATGATTTCACGGCTTATACAAAACTAGGTAATATACACTGATCAAACAGCTAGGGGCTTTCCCTAACTAGCCTGCGTAGAAGGTTGTCACTAGCTGACATGGCTGCTAGCTCTGTACTGTGCAGAGGGGAGAAACTAAGTTTTATGTGAAAAAAACCTGAAAAGCAGGGCAAAAAGAAACGACTTAGATTAAAATCAAACAGCCATGCTTGCCTCTGTGCTCCGGTTGTTACCACAGTAAAAAAAATAGCTCATATACACACACACCATAGCTACAAATATAACTTCTCCACACTGCTTTATGAAATATAATCCTAGCGGAGATGTTTCACAGAGCAGTGTGTGAGGAGATAGATTTTTAGCTCCGGTCTCTGTATAATTTATTACCGTGGTAACCACCGGTGTAGGAGGAAGTTATAGGAACACAGAGGAAGACAGGGCTGTGTGAGTTTAGCTCCTTAGTTTCTTTGTGTCCTGCCCTTCAGATTTAATCTCATAAATATGAGTTTTCCCCTCTTCAGAGGCAGCAGGCATGGCTCTAAGCAGGCTAGTTAGGGAGTGAGGGAAAAATCCTAGCTATGTAATCAATGTGCATTATGTAGTTATGCATAAACAGTGAAATCACTGCAAGGTTTGTCTTATTTAAGAGCTTTAGCTAGAAAAGGTGTAGATATAAAGTGCAAAGTTTATCTACATGTCATGCTTTATTTAAAAAGTAAACTTGTTTTTACTATACTGTCCCTTTAAGAAATATAGCAAACAATGTCCTTGTTCAATCAAGAAATCAAAATGAGCAATAAGTTAAAATGAGAAAAAAAAATGAATAACCAACTACTTTAGAGAACATGGATTTCACTGAAAAGCTTTAGCTTAAAGGGACAGTCTAGTCAAAATTAAACTTTCATGATACAGATAGGGCATGTCATTTTAAACAACTTCCAAATGTACTTATATCATCAAATTTGCTTTGCTCTTTTGGTATTCTTTGTTGAAAGCTAAACATAGCTAGGCTCATATGCTAATTTCTAAGCCCTTTTTATGCCACCCCTTATCTCAGTGCATTTGGACATTTTTTTACAGCTACAGTGCTAGTTCATGTATGCCATATTGATACCATTGTGCTCACTCCCGGAGTTACCTAGAGTCAGCACTGATCGGCTAAAATACAACTCTGTCAAAAGAACTGAAATAAGGGGCAGTCTGCAGAGGCTCATATACAAGCTAATCACAGTGGTAAAAAGTGTATTAATATAACAGTGTTGCTTATGCAAAACTGGGGAATAGGTGATAAAGGGATTATCTGTCTTTTTAAACAATAAAAAAAATCTGGAGTAGACTGTCCTTTGAACTATATTCTCAGAAAGTATGCACAGTCACTAAATATGTAAAAGTACATTAACAAAATGTGTATTGCTTTTAATCTTGTATTATAAATCATGCATAGGAAAGGGTTAGAATACAATCTTTACTAAAATAGGTATGAAATGAACACCCACAAAATTTACATGGAAAAAGTAATTCAAAATATACTTAAAGTAATTTTCCACTAAAAAAATGCCCTCTCAGCTTTATATAAAAACTTTAAAAAATGTTTTTGATAAAACTATCGATTTCAGAATATAATATATATATAAAAAAAAAATAAGGATACCATATAAAAAAACTAAACAATGCTTTATACAAATCATAAACGTACCGAGAGTCTGTGGCTGTAGAGACATAGCTTTAGTACGGTATGACTTTTTTTTTTTTTAAGTAAAACTTTTGCTCTAAAATGTTTTTTGTTTATTTTTGCTAAGTAAGTTTGTGTGTGTGTTTTGCAAAGGACTACAAACCTGTATCCATATTTTGGTTGAATTATTTTATGATTACAATGGTTTATTACATTTATTTGTAAACTTAATCATAAACATATGATTTCCTCTACAACAGAAAACCATAGTTTGTATGGTGTTTGTGTGTACAAAATAATTGAAAAGAAAGATCTGAGTATTACTTGTAAAAAATAAATAAATAAATAAAAAGTTATGGGTTTCTGTGCTTCCTCTTTGCCAGTCTCCCCTCCCCATTCGCCTCCCATATGAAAGTGCTCTGAAACCCCATTAATAGCAGTGTGTGTGATCAGACTGTGGATTAGTGAAGGGGGAGCAAGGATTTTACCTTGGGGATGGGGCAAAAAGACATAAATAGCTCTTCAAACAAGCCACAACATTTCCGAAGCTGCTAACAACCACAAGCTATATCCTCTTTAAAATTAAAAATATCACTATCTGCAAACCACAGAGTGGAAACTCTGAGTTATCTTCTCATGGAAGAACATTTAAATAAGTATCTAATAAGGCCACAAATCACATGGAACATGAAAAGTGAATTACATGACAGTTCTAATGCAGAATACCTAAAGCAATTCATAAAGTCTCTCTCCATTCATAAAAAGCAGCCAGTTTACAATAAGAAAACAAAGATCAGAGATACAGTTTAACCCTTCAGTTGTCAGAGGGCCTGTTTTTAAAATTATAGTCGCTTATAAAAAATAAATAAAGTTTCTAAAATAAGTAAATGTATTCCCTTTTTAACAACCCCTTTTACTGCACTGAGACTTACACTCTGCATAATCAACATAAAATATATATTTAACAAAAATTATAATAAAGTTTGATTAAATGCAAACTGATCCCAACCACTGGGCCCCACAAAGCTGGTGATTTTACGACCAATATAACTGGCTTCTTGTCTTTCCACAAACTTATTAAAAAATAAAACAAATTTTTTTTTATCATAAATATATGAAATAAAAAATATCAATATCCCTTGGAAAACTTACCGTATCCGTGGCCACTCAGAAACTCCTCGCCCCTAGATTGTTATTTTGTACTCGCACTTTAGCAAAAACAAATCCAATCCCGAGAGATACTTGTAGCCAAACTTGCAGAGTCCGATAGGAAATGTTCCAAATAAGGAAAACAAACAAAAACGCAAGATTCCAAAGTGTAAATAGACCCAATGCAGGCTTCTTTCTTCAACAACTTTTTTCTTTATTAAAATATGTACATGTGAAGTTCACCAACAATAAGTTGCAGAATCCTTGAATGCAAGAAAAAAAGTTGCAAAAGCAGTCGTGCAAAAAGTAAATTTAATACCCCCAAAAAACTTGTTTCCACCGAAGTTTAAAAGAAACCAGCTTGTAATGTGTTACAGATCTGCTCTCTGGAGTGCTGCATGAGACATAGGAGCTTGCAGTCGCTGCTTGTTTTGGGGGTTGGGTCCTAGTGCTTGTTGTTGTGTGTTTAGATGACTGTGATCTGAGCTGGGCTGGAGTTTCTCTGCTCTCTTTCTTTCCGGAGGTCTGGGATATGCAGCAGTAAATGGCGTCATGTGGAACTGAGGAGGAACAGAGCAGTTGTTGTCCCAGAGGATATATTGCATCCGGTCCCAGCTCATTGGCTCTGCGGGGCTACATTCACTCACACTCCCAGCTCTCAGAGCCGCAGGAGGGATTTCACAGAGCACTGGCCTGGGATTGCTGCTGCAAAAGCATTTGCTCACAGTGCAGTGGGTGGGGGAAGCCTCTAGTAGCTATAAAACCATGAGGGCAGCAATGGGAATCTATTTTATATATTGTTCCTGGGCAGGTTATCATTTTGTTATTGTGTGTAAAGTTGGACTTTTTTTTATTTTGTTTGAATGCATGCACCATTTTACAAGTTTTTTTGTGCAACTGCTACTTTTTAAACACTTTTTTTTGTGCTAAGAATAAATATGTTGAAAAAAAATAAAAATACTTTTATTGGGCCAAGCATGAATAAATAATACACAAACTTGTTAATACTGATTGCTGCGTTTCTGCTAGGCATATGACATATAATACTGGGGTTCATGATTTTTTCAAATATCTGCTGTGAATGTTTATGTTCAAATTTATTATAAGTAATTTCTAGGAATTAAAACTTTTTTTAAGGTTATAATAACTTACTTTTTAATATGTTTTGTCATAAACACTTTAGATTATTATTGTAAACATTATTATATTTTAATTGTTTTACAGCAGTTTATTTTAACGTCATATTTGCGTATTTTCATTTTTTTTAATTAACACAGAAATTGTTTAAAAGGTTGTTAAGCAAAATACAATCACTATATTGTCTCTGTGGCATATTGATCGGTTTCAGATTTAACATCTGCTTTGATAAAAGATCCTTGGCCAATAAAAACAATTTTTAAACAATTAAATTAAACATAGTTAATTACATCAACTGGCAAAGTTATATTGCAGTAATGTAATATTTATTATGCGATAATAAAATTAAAAATAAAACTATGGCGTGTACAATAAGCTATAATACATACAAGAGACGCTTTGTTTAGTGTCTGACCCTTTTTTAAAAAAACAATATTTTTGGTAATTTAACTGACCTTTAGTATTACTAACATACTAATTAAAAAAGCAAAACTAAAACAAAAGGTGACCACATATGCTCATTTACACATTCTTGTTTCCACCAGTCCCAAAGTATTACTATTATTTTAGCTGTTCTTTCTTTCCTTGCATCTACATAATAAAACAAACCACCCAACAGAAAACACAGGAAATCGTGTGAAGTTTAATATGCGCCCTCCCCCCACATTCTTAGGTGTCAATATAAGCAGCCGGATGCAATGTATCCCGGCTGTAAACTCAGGCTGACCGGAGTTATTCTGCCTTTGGCCACTAGAGGGAGTCTGTGAACATCCTCCATGATGGGATGTTGTGGTCATGTTGAATTTGCATTTTAAAGTAAAATCCATTAATGTGGAAGGAGAAAATCTCTTACCTCCATCCCTTTTGAAATGTTCCTCCTTTATGTCCCCTAACTTCTTTGCTTCTCTGTAGCTTGTGGATTTAATCAGGGAGAAGCATATGAAAATGGTTTATTTTGGAGAGAATTAACTCAGTCTTTTTAGAGTAGTGTCTTACTTATATGATACCACTAGTATGTCTGCTCAGATAGTATATATAAGTATAAGCAAATTTCATATTTAGATACTTAGAAGTGTTAATTAAAGTCCCCTGCTTTAAATCAACTAACCAAATATCACATTACCCCAAATGTTTCTTTCTTGTCAGTTTTTATATTACACTTAGTCAAGTTCTTCCGAGTATATTTGTGATTCATATAATCATTAATGTTCTCTGAGCTGTGCAATTTTAAGACTTGTATTGGCAGGTAGTATACACTGGAGTCGTGTCCTGGAAATCTGCCCAGTTGGTCTTATTTGTTATTAAAACAAAAGTATTGACAAAGAAAAATCAATCTACTATAGGAAGTAAAGGAAGTCATTAAAATGGTTTGTGATTTCCTGAAGTCCACAGAAAAGAATTAGTTAAGGCATTAATGTCATGATCAGAACAAGGAGAAAGGAACATATTTGTTTTTACATTGAGTCATTGGTTTTTATTCCATATTAAAATTACTACAAAGAAATACATTATTGTAATTTAGAACAAGTGCATAATACAAGTATCTGTGGACATAACAATAATTAAACTGCTTTTGTTTTTGACAAAACTGTCACCCAGTGAGAAGGTCAATGCAATCACTTTTTTCATCATAAAGACTTAGAAGTGTTTATTATAAATCTCCTGTTATAAAACAAGCAATCAAATAGCACACTCACAATCTACAATCTGTTTTTATTATAACATTTAAGGGACATTAATATCCACATTTAAATTAATAAAAAAAAATGTATAGTTATGTTTAGAACTAGAGTGCATCAGTACAATGTCATTCCTTGATCAGCTCAGGGGTTAATTGTATCTGTCCCTAATTGGCTGCAGCAAAGGAGCCAATACAAACACTACTGTGTCCCTGGACTGTAAAACAGTGCAACTTTTGCTAAATGACTTAAAGGGACAGTATAACAACATAGAATATATGGACTGTAATAGTCTATAGAATAACATATCAGCCAAGACTTTGAAACAAATTAACATTTTTTTTTTTACAGTTATTTATTAATAGCCAAACTCCACCCAACATTTGCCTGATTTGGAGAAGTCAATCTGTGCCACATACAGCAAGGTTAGCTCTGGCTATAATGTAAGTATAGAGTGTTTTGTTTTGATATAGATAATTATGGGCATGTATGTAGCAGGGTTAGCATTGAGAACTCAACAGGGTGCAGTTAAAGTTCTGGAAATTAGAAATTGCTCAAATGTCAGAGCTAAATTACATGAAAATAGGACAAAATAAATAATACAAGTATATTGCAGAGTTGTTTCATTATGCATAACTAAACCGTTTTGAAATCTGAAGCTGTTTACTGTCCCCTTTAATACTTAAAAAAAACTTTGTATGCAGTGCCTTGCATTACAGTGCATGTTTGCTTATATGTGCCATACATATATAAAAAATAATAACATATATATATAAAAAAATTTTTTTACTAAAGATGCATCAACTATATATAAAAATACATATTTAAAAATAAAAAGCCATTTCTTCTATGTGAAGAACATTGGAATGTAAAATATTTATAATTACCTTTGGGTTAGTGCTGTAGGTTTAACTCCTGTTGGATTAGTGAGCGAGTTATAAATGTTATTTTTTTTTCTTTTTTTTCTTTTAGTTTTCATACTCTATTAAAGTCTATTGGGAGAAGAAGAAAAGAAGTTAGCCAGGTCGTGAAGTCCTGAAGTTATCGCGCATCGGCTTTTGCGCGCATGCAAACAATTTACTTTCAATTTGTAATATGCATGCTAATCCACACACATTAAATGTTTACTACTGGTGGTGATTGCATGCGAGTGAAATTGATAAATATCGCGCCACTTGTAATCTGGCCCTATATGTAGACCCTTCTGCATAACAACATGGATACTTTCAGTCATAAGTTTGTTCTTTGCTCTCTGATTGCAGTATTGTGGGAGCCTTGGTGGGAGAGAGAAGGCTTTTTCTTCTATATTATTCTTACAGAGAATAAACAGGGTATTGCTTTTATATTACATTCTAGTACCTAAGCAGGTACATACTGTGGAAATTATGGGTCCCTAGAGCTAAATATAATGTAGTCTAATTTAATTGGTCACCGTGGCACCTATGATATAAAAGCAAAAGATTGATTCACCTGGCAGCTGATTTCAACAAGTCTAAAGTCACCAGTTCACATACAGGAAGGATCTTTTCAAATGATATAGCTGATTGGAAAGAACATATCCATTTAATAAATTGCAGAAATATATTACTTTGCAAAAAAAAATATTTTAAATCTGATTTCTATTGCGGTCTTGAAAGCGTGTTGAAAAGAATAATGTTGTTTAAAGGTTTAGCTGTGAAAAACTGTCAAAATGTACTGAAATAAGAGGCGGCCTTCAAGGGTTTAGAAATTATATGAGGCTACCTACGTTTAGCTTTCAACAAAGAATATCAAAAGAACAAAGCAAATTTGATTATAAAAGTAAACTGTAAAGTTGTTTCAAATTGAATGTCCTATCTGAATCATGAAAGTTTAGCAACAATTAACCTCTGGATTACCAGAGACAATTTTGACAAAGGTATCAAAATTATTTAAAAAAATAAAGAAAAAAAAAGTTGGTGAAGAAGAAAAATGGTGGTTATTTAGAGTCTTTTCTGTTTTTTTTGTCTTTATTATGAAATGCTCTGAAATTGTTCAAGATCACTGCTGGAGAGATGTTGGAATGTAGGCAAACGTGTAATGTGTGTTTCAATTGCTAGTTTCCTGTTTCACCTTTACAATGCAACTCCCTTCTGCCAACTTGTTCAAAATAGTGAGATGATTAATGGTGTTGGCTCTTTTCCAAAGTTCAACGTGTCCAAGTGTATGTTTTAACCACTTCAGTAGTACCATGGAATAGCTTTACAGTTATGCAATCAATATGTCAGTGCTGTATTTGCTTTTATTAAAAGGGGAACAAAATTGCATTTTTTTTCTGTCAAGCATATTAAAGCAAGAGCTTAAATATGAAAAAAAAAGTTTCATATTAAATAAAACTAGGTTAGGAGACGCACAATTATTCCTGGTCAGGTTGTTTCAAAGTTTTAGAAGGAAATTATTCCAATCTCACTAATTGTTCCTTGCCTAGCATCTTTCAAAAAGTGTTGCTAAAAACATGCAAGTTTCAGAGATTTTGTGTTGAAAAGGTAGACTCTGCAGCATTACTGGTATTCCTCTTGTCATTTGCTCATTAAATGTGTTCAGCTAGTCCCCCATTCAGGAGCTGATGTTAACCCCTTTAGAGGCATTAAAGGGACATTAAACCCATTGTTCTTATTTCATGATTCAGATAGAGAATGCAAATTTAAACAACATTCCAATTTACTTCTATAATCTAATTTACTTCATTCTTTAGATATCCTTTGTTGAAGAAATAGCAATGAATGAACAAAGGTGAGCGCATCACACAAGGTATCTATGAGCAGCCACCAATTAACATCTACTGAACCTATCTAGATATGCTTTTCAGCAAAGGATATCAAGAGAATGAAGCAAATTATATAATAGAAGTAAATTAGAAAGTTGTTTAAAATTGTTTGTTCTATCTGAATCATGAAAGAAAAAATGTGGGTTTTTATGTCCCTTTGAGTATATGCTTATATATATATATATATATATATATATATATATATATATATATATATACAGGTGGCCCTCGTTTTACAACGGTTCAATTTGCACCGTTTCAGAATAACAACGTTTTTTTTCAGTCATGTGACTGCTATTGAAAAGCATTGAGAAGCAGTGCATTGATTAAAATAGCCAGTAGGTGGAGCTGCCCGCTTGTGTTGCAGCAAAGATATGCAAGCCAAGCAAGCTGAAATTAATCAGTTTAACCAGACCTGAGCTATCGAGCAGCTTGCAAAGGAACAAGATCTTCCTGTCTATAAATCAGTCCAGATTGGAATGCATAGAAAGAACTGTTTGCAGAAAAATGCAAGTAAAATCTGTGTTGTGTGATTATTTTATTAGGTTTATAATGCTGTTTAGCAAATGTTTTTGTTCATTTAACTTAGTTTAATTATATATTCTGTGTTGTGTGATTATTGTATTAGGTTTATAATGCTGTTTAGCATTTAAAGTCTTTATTTTAAAGCTTTAAAAATAATGTATTAGGTGTTACTTATGCCAATTTTGAGAGGGGCCTGGAACCTAACTCCCTCACTTCCCATTGACTTACATTATAAACTGGGTTTCAATTTACAGCGGTTTCGATTTACAACCATTCCTTCTGGAACCTAACCCCGGCGTAAACTGAGGGCTACCTGTATATATATATATATATATATATATATATATATATATATTTATATATATAATATATATATATATATATATATAGAGAGAGAGAGAGAGAGAGAGAGAGAGAGAGTTAAAAAAAGCACTGAAAGAAATACCCAGTTAAAATTATTCTAAAATGTTTAACAATGTAATTTTGTGATTTTTTAAGGTTTTGCAAGTGTAGAGCAGACTAAGGATTCATCCCTTGATAAACCTCATGAACATTGTGTTCCCGATCTCTACTTGTTGCAGGAGTTTCAAGCTGGTGCTCTGATATAAGCAATCAATATCTATGTACAAATTTGTCATGTAAATGTAACCATACTTAGGTACAATAAAGGCACTTTAGCCTCTCTGGGGGATTTGAATAAGGTCATGTATGAAGGTATATTGCAAAGTTGTTTAATGACACCTGATGAATGTGTGTGACACAGAAACGCGTAGTGTGTATCAGTAAGAATTGTCTGGCCAGACCAGTAAGTTGCTGTTTGTTGTTATTTTGCTTTTAACTCTGTTTTTATTGCAGTTTGTTTATCGTATTTTACTTACCTGTATAGACCTATTTTTTTGCCATTCACATAATAGTGTGTAAGAGTAAGTTCCTTGTCTAATTAAGCTGGGATTTTTCACTCTGCCTAGAGCTTCCAAATTGTACACACCTCTCCATTTGTTTGGTATTTTTTAACGTCTTACAGTGTTCTCTGTAATTAATTACATTTTTACTATTTCACAACATCAATAAATATTTTATTATGGATATTATCTTTTGTTGAATTCTACTTTATTAGCATTGTTAGTGTTTGATATATATTTTTTGTGTTTCTTATATAACAGCAGCTCAGTAATACAATCTAATTATCACATATATTTACATATTTTATAAGTGGTGCTCTCACACATCCACACAACTTTCCAATTTACTTTTAGCATCAAATTTGATTTGTTCTCTTGGTATTCTTTGCTGAAATCTAAACCTAGGTAGGCTCATAATCAAATTTATTTGCCGTTGAAGGCCGCCTCTAATCTCAGTGCATTGTGACAATTTTTTACAGTTAAACAGTGCTAGTTCATGTTTATCAGTATACTTTTTATTTTATTGTTTAAAAAGATAGATAATGCCTGTACTACACATTCACCAGCTTTGCATAACCAACATTGTTATATTAATATACTTTATAACTTCTATGTTTACCTTTTTCTAAGCCCCTGCAGGCCACCCCTTATCTCAGTGGTTTTTTATTAGCTTTCTAAATCTTGCACAACAGCCAGACAGTGCTAATTCATATGTGCCATATAGATATCATTGTGGAAAATGATAATGTTTATACAAGAATATGCACTAATTGGCTAAAGCAGTATGCAGGGGGTGTAGATACAGGTAATCATACAGGTAAAGTATATTAGAGTAACAGTGTTCGTTATGCAAAATTGGGGAATGGGTAATTAAGGGATGATCTATCTTTTTAAACAATAATAATTTTCAATTAGACTGTGCCTTTAAATGTATGGAGAATTGCTATTTCTTGTTCATTGCTGTATTTGAGAGAGCTGTTTTTTTCTCATTAAAACCATCACATAGGAATGCCCATAGCAATGAGCTGAGCATGCAAGTATTTATTTTAGGTATTGAAATGCTAATTATGGCAGGGGGCGGGCAGTGTTCCCTCTAAGGCCATATCTTGTGAGCAGTCAAGCAGTGAAATAGTTATTTAGGGAACTGAAACCTGCAGTAAGCAAACACTACAGAATGCAGACATCAAGGTATGGTTCCCTTCAGGGCCAACCTTAGCATTTTCAGGGCCCTGGGTAAGATAAAATTGTGGGGGCCCTCAGCCCAGTGCCCTTATTCACCTCCCCTGTATGCAGTGACGTGCAGTGACGTCAGAGGCTGGTGAGGCAATGGCTAGGATACGCCTTCATTCTTTAGATATCCTTTGCTGAAGAAATAGCAATGCACATGGGTGAGCCAATCACATGAGGTATCTATGTGCAGCCACCAATCAGCAGCTACTGAGCATATTTAGATATGATTTTCAACAAAGGATATGAAAAGAATGAAGAAAATTAGATATTAGATGTAAATTGGAAAGTTATTTAAAATTGCATGCTCTTTCTAAATCATGAAAGAAAACATATGGGTTTCATGTCCCTTTAAATGGTTTCTTGGAAAACTGGTCAACTTAGTAAACATCTGCTTTTAGTCTAAAGGATTGTAACAGAAACACTTGCCAGATAACAAAATGCTAGCTCTGATTATGAGATATAGAAATCCATGCCCATTAACCCTTTGGCTGCTAAGCCATTTCCCACCTGGGTGCTAATATTTCATTTATTTATTTTTATTTTTGAAAACATTTTTTAAACTTTTTTATTTCTTTTTACAGACCCCCAATACTTACAATACTTACTTGGACAGGTTAGGCGATTACCTTTCCAACAATGGGTCTTGGGGGTCTGTAGCTGCTTAGATGCCTGAGATACAGGCTTCTAAGCAGCATGCCCCCTCCTCCTATACTTAACATTGATAAGGAAGGAGGCTGGGGGGAGTGTTTCCAGTGGGAGGAGCTATCGTGAGCAGAGCACACGCTGAGGTTGGCGTGTAGAGTGGTGTTCAGGCAGCCTTTTCCAGCTAAACCCCACCTGCGGTTTCTCTCGTTGCTGGTGTGCAGTACACCCTAGAGAGTGGGGCTTTGTCTTCTAAGCCCTCGCAGAATATCCCCCAGTGCTACAATATTGGCTCATATGACAGAGCCGCAATTTCGCTATAACTAGGTTATCAATCAAGTGCCCCGGTAAAGCCAAAAGGTGCCGGTGTTAAGGATAGTACCAAGTGACTTTCCATGGGAACGCTCTGGGGTTTTCTTACTGACCTTTAACGGCTGGAGTGCAGGTCGCCCAGCCCGGAGTGCTATCTAACGTGTGGAGGAAGAGGATCGCACTGCAGCTTGAGTCGCTTTGAGGGTGCGGTACAGGAGCTGTGTGCCCGTTGTGGGATTGTAAGATCTCCTAGGGCATGGTTACTCGCCTATCTATATTGTTGTCAAAGCAGACCGCACTGGGTTTCTAGACCCCTGCAGACGGCTGGGGTGGACGGACGCAGTGAAGAGCCATCGACCAATAGTGGTGGCCGGCCAAGACGAGCCCCTGGTTTAACAAATGAGATTCAGAGGTGTGGTGAATCACGTGGCTTTACGGTAGGAGCCTCTCTTCCCAGAGTGGGGACATGCAAGAGCTTAGGATTCCCGCATCATTAAGAGGAAAAGTGATCCGGTGAGAGATTGGGTCTTGATAGAGAAAGCAGAGCCAAAGTATCTTGCAGCTGCTGGAGCAATATGTGAGTGAAAAGTTTTACATTTGCACATATTGACACTGAACCCGCTAAATTGAAGCCTGTACTGATAACAAAACCCTACTACGCTGCACTTCTTATGACACTGCTATAAGTGCTGCTATGGAAGTCTGGTAAAGGTGATTAGGAAGATATTTTCCTGGAACTTTTTGCAGCCTATTTACCAATACAGTCAGGAGTCTGGAGAAACGGCTCTTATATGCTTCAGTGGGTAAAGCCTGAATCAGCTGTGTTCCTGGACAATTATTAACTGTAAACAAAGTTGATTCTAATTGTTTCTGTCTGGGTCCTGTCTGGTTAAAAAACACCTTTAGTCTTTAGTGTAACCCCTGTATTTCTATCTTATATAAAGAAGGAATTTGAGAGCAGGAGATATCTCTAGATTTGACCTTTTGGTTCTAGTGATAGGCAATATTTTGACCAGGACATGTGTATAAATTGCTTTCTCTCTATGTAAAACATCTTGGCAGAGTATGTTGATTGTTTAATCCTTTATCAAAATTGCTTGTATAGGTGTAAGGTAGAGGGGGAGGCCATATATTCTGTATGCATAAACTGAAATGATATATGGGGATTGTGTAGATAAGTGATATATATATAATCTTATCATTTTAGTTAGTTGACAGTGAAGCTAGCACCTTTGTGGTAGAAAGTATCACAAGGTAGTGATATCCTGGTTTTTGTATGCTACATATTTCAATATACTGATAAAAGGATTAGAAGGTTAGAGATCACTGACTTAGCTAGGACTGGTTACTAATATTTTCGCAGGCCTTTTTTTTTCTCACATATTTCTCACTTAATTAAATTGATGCATTTAAAGGGGGGGGGGGGACGACGCAGAAAGGAACAGGTTGAAATAAAAACAGGGAAAAAAAAAAAAATTTGTTTCACATAGGTCTACCTAATACACATAGGGTATACAGATTTACGTGTTGTTTTTCCAGGTCTACCTGGCACTATTAAGATTGTTGAGTTTTCTACACAATTTACACATTAATTTTTTATGGAAAAATATATCACTCAGGTGAAAGCCAATTCACCCATAATGCCTGCGAAAGTGAAAGAAAAGAAAAATAGCAATAAAACAACAGATTCCAGTCTGGATAGTTCAATAGAGCCTGGCAAGAGCTCTCTTGACCTACAAGAACTATTATCAAAAATCTCAGATATATTCTCCCCTCAATTTGAGGTAATTAAAAAAGAGCTAGGGGTTATCTCTTCAGAGTTAGTTACATTGTCATCTGAAGTGAGACAATTTTCAGTTCGACTAACAGAAGCAGAGACTAGAATCTCTGATGTAGAAGATCAAACCCATATACTCTCCGAAATAACTCAGAAACAGGAGTAAAAAATTAAAAATATGCAGTTGCGCCTGGAGGATCTTGAAGATCGCTCCAGGCGCAATAATATTAGATTAGTTGGCCTCCCGGAATTACCAGAATATGAAGATCTTTTAAATTTTACTTCCACTACTCTACCTCTTGCGTTGGGGATGTCTCCTCAACTACTACCCCTTATGATTGAACGGGCACACAGATTGGGTCCTAAGAAAACCTCTGTGGAGGGAGTCTCAAAAAATAGAGTATGCCTGTTTAAACTTTTAAAATACCAAGATAAAGTCGAATTGTTGAGGTTGTTTAAATCTTCGGACCCCCCGATATTTGGGAATTGCAGGGTCTTAATGTTTCAGGATTTCTCTTCTGAGACCTCCTCTAAGAGAAGAACAATGGCCCCATATTGTACGCAATTAATAAATAAAGGCTTGAAAGCTTGGATGATATACCCTGCACGAATTATAGTGGAGGATCAAGGTGTTAGACGCTCTTTTGAGGACAGCTCGGAGGTTAAAACTTATATAGAGACTCTATAGAGCTAGCTTACGATCTAGGTTAAGACAAGAATTAGGTTCTACACTGGTTGATATCTTTAATATTGGAGTAGTATGATGTCTGTATTAGTTACTGTTAGTGAAATTGTTATTTGGATATGGTGTTTGGTTGTTTTTTTTTTGTTTGTTTTTTTCTTCCTCCTCTCCTGTTCCCCGCTTATGTGTGGTAGCATATGAGTATCCCTTCATTGGTTCCCCCGGGCTGAGTCAGGTGGAGCTCCTCTTGTTAGATAGGCGAGGGAATTAAAATCTTATCATGGAATATTGGGGGAATAACTTCCCCCATTAAGCGTAAACTAATTATTAAAACACTAGCGGGTTATAAACCGGATGTGGTTCTCCTTCAGGAGATGCATCTTAACGAACAGGAAGCAGCGAAATTGAGGACAAAGTGGGTTGGTGAAGTTATCTCTACCACCGGAAGAGCTAGAAAATGTGGGTTAGCTATTTTGCTTCATAAAGAATTAAATTACAAAATAGTTAAAGCGGATATAGACCCAGCAGCCAGATATATTGTATTACAAATCCAACTAAACAATATAGAACTAGTCATATGTAACGTATATGCGCCAAATAAATTCTCCAGAGATTTTTGGGGAAAAATAGAATTGAAATTGTTTCCTTTTTCGATGGGGAACTTAATACTCGGGGGTGATTTTAATGCTACACTTTGTCCAGTGTTGGACAAATCTTCCAATAAAAACAGATCCATGCATGATAGAAATGCAAAAAATTTAAAACAATTGTGTATCAGGTTAAAGTTAGTAGATATATGGAGATTAAAAAATCCGGATAAGTTGGCATTCTCGTGTGAGTCAACAGCACATGTATCTCTCTCTAGAATAGATCTTTTTTTGATTTCTGAAAATCTATCTATACAGGAATTGGAGACAGAGATTGGGGATATTTTAGTGTCAGATCACGCTATTATCTCATTATTTTTTCCCTTAGGTAATAGAGAAAAAAGTAAAACTCCTGGATTTGTTTTCCCTCGATATCTATATACAAACCCCAAATTTGTTAGTTTTTTAAAATTATCTTGTCAGCAATATTTTGCGGAGAATATAAATTATCTGGATAAACCAGAGATTCTCTGAAAAGCTTTTAAAGCAGTATTACGGGGACAAATTCATTCATTTGTGAACATAGCAAAAAAAAAGAGGAGTGCACGAGAAACCCAAATTACAAATCAAGTTAGAAATTCATACAGGAAATTCTGTTCAAACCGCACGGCGGCTAATTGGGACAGATATAAAGATAATAGAAAGGAAAGAGATCTTTTCCTTAAACAGAAACTAGTTGAAGAAGAAGCAAAAATAAACTTGCATTTTAAAGGTGTTCATGGCTGCTCAGCCAAATATCTGGCTAGACTTTCCAAAGTCAGAAAAAAGAAAAATCTTATCCTAGCTATTCAAACGGATAAAGGTAGGTCTACGAAATCTAAAGATATCTTAGAAACATTTTATACTTATTACCATAAGCTCTATTCTGCAATTGAAATTGATAACGCGAATATGGATAGCTTTCTGAATTCGATAAAGATACCTAAACTTTCCAGGGAGGATCTAATAGCAATTAATGCTCCAATCTCTACGGAAGAAATTCGTAAAGCTATAGGTAATTTAAAGCTGAATAAAGCCGCAGGACCAGACGGATTCCCGGCAGAGTTTTATAGATGTATGGGTGAAGATATTCTATCTGTGTTAAAAAAACTTTTTAATTTTTATTATTACACAAAGAATCCTATTTCAAGCTATTTTTCAGCGGCAAACGTCTCACTTATTTTAAAGAAAGGTAGAAATTCCGAAGACCTGGCTTCATACAGACCGATTTCTGTTTTAAATATAGACTACAAGCTACTAATGTCTATTATTGCCTCGTGATTATCTATCTGTCTGTATAAAATTATTCATCCGGATCAAACAGGGTTTATGGTTAATAGAAACTCATCGAAAAATATCCGTAAATTAATTAATTTCCTAGATTATGCTTGGAATGTAGATCAGGGCAAAAAGAAGCCTCTATGGCAGGATGTAGCTATTCTCTCCCTGGACGCTGTTAAAGCTTTTGATTCTATTTTATGGGAATATCTATTTAGAACATTAGAGCTGTTTGGGTTCAACTGAGAATTTGCACAATTTATCCATAGGTTATATTCTAATCCAATTTCATTTTTACTTATCAACGGCTCGCGATCCGCTAAAATCATATTACAGAGAGGCACTAGACAAGGATGTCCATTGTCCCCCGTGCTGTTCAATTTAGCATTGGAACCATTAGCAATACGATTTAGAGAGGTATTAAGCGGAGTTCCGTTCGGTTCACACTATCTTAAAACTTTGTTGTATGCGGATGACGTCTTATTATTTTTAGTTAATACGCAAAAGGCTATCCCGTCTGTTTTACAAACTTTGAAAATCTTTAGCTCTTTCTCCGGGTATAAGATAAATCTTGAAAAAAGCGAACTAGTATGTTTTAACAACACACAGACAGTAGTCCCAAATGTACCATTTAAATGAGTTGATGCCATTAAATATTTAGGTTTAGTTTTACATAAAAACCCATCTTATTGGTATAAAGATAATTTTGAGTCGTTATTTAAAAAGATTGAAATTGACCTACAACTTTGGGCTACGTTCCCTTTATCTTTGACAGCTAGAGTCAACCTAATTAAAGCTATTATCTTCCCACGTTTGCTATATCCACTTCAGAATCTTCCGCTCTTTATATCAAATAAAGATGTGAAATTAATTAATACACTATTTTCTAAATTTATCTGGAATAACAAAAAAACAAGAATTGCTCTTATAAGATTAATGCAAAATACTGGTGTAGCTGGACTAGCTCTTCCTAATCTTAAAATGTATAACCTGGCCACATTGGTCAAAATAGCAATAGATTGGATCTCTGGAGCCAACACAGTTGCACCCGAAGAAATAGAATCTTTCCTAATTGCGCCGTTTTCTTTAAAAGCTATTTTACATGTCCAGGTACAGAAATTGCCCCAGAACGTGAGCTGCCTTATCTCCATGAAAAACATAGTACAGACATGGCAAAAGTTATGTGGGATGTTAGAAGTAGATTATACTGTTTCAGAATTTTTACCGATCGTAGGCAATCCAAGCTTTCTCCCAGGTATATACCAGAAAGTTTTTAAGGACTGGGATGGAAAAGGGCTATGCTATGTAAAACAACTATTGGATGAAAACTATCATCTCTTATCAGCGGAGGATATCTTTAGGAAATATGGATTACCTAGATTAAGTTTATTTCCCTATTTTCAAATCCGGCACTTTATTCTAGATCAGAACTGGCTGGCTTTCCCATCGATGGTCTGGTCGGATATTAAGCTTTGTATACAAAAATCTACATCAGGGGACTCTTCGATTTCCCTGATGTATGATATTATGTTGAATAAACAGAGCTTGTCAATTAGGGATATTATCTGCAAATCTTGGTTACCTCTAATTCCTTCTGTAGAACACGGGACAATTAATCAGAGTTTTGAGTTAATACATAAATGTAAAGTCCCGATGGCCTGGAAGGAATCGCATATACAATTTTTACTATACACCATGGAAATTATCTAAGTTTTATCCGTCGGTGGTTAATTCTTGTCCACGTTGTGCTCATACTAGAGCTGATATATTGCATATGTTTTAGTCTTGCCCTTTAGTTAGACAATTATGGTTAAAAATCATTTACTGGTTTAATAAATTATATAAAGTTACAATAGCCTTATCTGCAGACGATATTATTTTTCTATCTCCTTTAAAAGATGCTTTCAATAGTAGTACGATAAATAGTCTAAATATAATAATACTGGCAGTTAGATATTGTATACTTAAAAATTGGAAAGCTAGAGCGGTACCAGGCTTAGCCTCAGTCTTTAAAATACTTCAAGACCAAATTCTTTTTGAATCATATCATCTCCATGATGCTTCTGAGAATAGAATCAAGAAGTTCCTCTGGAGATGGTCTCCGGTAATTTTATCCTACCCAACTACGCTTCAAAAAATGATCCTCTCCCCCTTTCTTTCATCAGTGAGTTTTGCAGAACTGACTCTATTAAATATTTTCCCTCATAATTGGATTGAGTAGCCCAGTTGGGGACTTTATGAGCGATAGCTGAGGTGGGGGCGGAGAGGAGAGGGGGAATACAATATTTTTTTTTTTATTTTTTTTATAGGTTTGCTTGTCTCTTCGTTTGTTTGTTTTGGTTGTTTCTTTGTTCGTTTGTTTTGTGTTTGTTGTTTTGTTTAAAATTACAGAAAACCCAATAATGTGAATACATAGGTTGTATACAAGGATGTATCATTCTATTTTTTCCCCCCGCATTTTGTGAATTAGGGTACTGAAATATGTATGCTATGTTTTTTGGGTGTATTTAGCTTGATATTATATGTTCATACCATATTGTAAAATTATGGTGCTGCAGAAGTTCTGCATGCTTGCCCTGCATGGTAAAACGAATTGTACATGATTTTTGTCACACATTATTGGTTATAAATAAATAATAAAAAAAACCAAAAAAAAACATTGATAAGTATAAATAAAGTTGCGCGGTGACGTCATCACGTAATTGCGTGTGACGTCACCGCGCATCACGTGAAGCCCCGTCGATGCCTGTCACTCTACAGGCACGATCGCTGGGGTAGGATCAGTAAGGAGCCCCCAGATCTCACTCAAGGTGGGAGAGTGCTCATGACGGCTCTGAGCTGTCATTAGCACCAGAGTGAGAAACTCTGTGATGGCTCAGAGCCGTCATTAGCACTCAAAGGGTTAAAATATGTTTAAAACATTCTTTTTACTTTAATGCTGCAAACTATGCTTATAAATTCTTTCATTATTCAGTAAATATAAAAATGTCTTGATCCAGTGGCGGCTGGTGAAATTTAAAGATGGTGGGGTGCTTGACCCCACCCCTTTAAATAAAGCCACACCATCAGATGGCACTACAAATTCATTAATTAAATAAATAAAAGGTAGACAGAAACACAGAAAAGCACTCAGGGGGAGAGGGAGAGAGAGATGGGGGAGAGACACACAGAGGGTTAGAGAGAGAGAGACACAATCACACACAGAGGGTGTGAGAGAGAGAGACACACAATCGCACACAGAGGGCGAGAGAGAGAGAGACAGACAATCAAACACAGAGGGTTAGAGAGACACATAAGGGAATAGAGAGTCAGAGGGGGAGGAAGAGAGACAGAGAGAGAAAGAGACCATGGGAGAGAACAACACATAAGAAGAGAGATGGATAGATAGAGACACACACACACACAAGGGTGGGGGGGGAGAGGGACCATTGCATTTTTAAGTAATAAAACAGCAGAGCTACAGAGAGTTCAGAAAGTAAGACTATACATTAGTACAGAGGCAAGCTGCTAAGTTAGTGGGTGTGAAGTTTGAGGAAACAAAATACAAAAACGATCCTTTGTTGTAAAACAGTAAAAAAAACAACACAAAACACTAAACCACATTCATTAAATTATAATTTTCACTAACAGAATCCCTTTCAGTGAAATCTAAGGTTGAAGAACTTACTAAAATGTGGCTAAAACAATGCTCATTGACTGCATCTCTCTTCCTGCTCTGCCTCTGTCTGTATTCAGGAAGTGACAGTGGCACATTCCACTGCACTTAGAGGGGGAATGCAGAACTCTCTTTTTCACTTTAGCAAAAGCTGGCAGCTTCACATGACAGCAACAAAATAAATGAAAGTTGTTTTTTTCTGTTTTTGTTTTGTTTTATATGATTTAACATCCAGCCCCAACCCTAAGTTCCACTTACTAATGCCTCTCGCTGGATTGGTTCAGCCCAAATAGGACTGCCTCAAATAAAGCACTTATGGGCCATGCAATGATCTTAACCACTTTCATCCAGTAGATGGCGCAGCATGTTGTGCAATGGTGGGCAGACCTGATTGTGCCTCTCCATTGCACAACATGTAGCTGTGAAAAAAAAATGCTGGGGGAAAAAAATTGCAAGTTTTATTTTTTTTATTTTTTAAAGCCAATAAAAAAAAATATATTTTTGCCCATATGAGAGGTGAAGCACTGCCTCACCTGCCTCTAGTGACTGCACATCACTGCCTGTATGCCATGTCCCTTGTATGGCTCGCCCCTTTGCCAACATTCAGTGATACCTATATAAATAATAACACAAAATATTAGACATCCTGATTCCATGAACACTTCTAATAAACTAAATCCAACATATAAATTGCACCATCTCATAACCTCACTGCTGTCATTGCGGGAGCCCCCAAAGAGCGGGGCTCTGGGCAGGTGCCCCTCTCACCCTGTCAAAAGGGCAGACCTGGTTTCCTTATTAACTGTTTCACTGCTGAGCCACTCAAAACATAGAGGTAACACTGCTAGTGGGCCGGTTTGAATAAACATAAACAGCTATTTCACATACAAAATCTAAATCTTCCTCATACCCCCATTTGGAGTATAATTAATGCTGTTGTTTACATAGCTTTTCTACAGAGAAAATGTATCTTACTAATATTTTCAGTGTATGTGAGGATACAATCAGCAAAAGTAGCTATTTTAAATAAAAAACAAAGGTAAAGTACACTCCAGCATGTAAAATTACTAATGGGAACACATCAAAGGGGGGGGGGGAGGACATTTTAGAGTACAGTGTCCTTTAAACTTGAATTTGTTTATCTCTTTTTCTTTAGATTGTGAGCTTTTCAAGGTAGGCCCTTCACCCTCATTCTGTCGCTATGTTATAGTTATTTTATCACTACCCCAAAAATAAATGTTGAATTAGGCATAATAAAATATTAATTGTATTATATTTTATTTTTGTTAGCTTGTCCACTTCTCTTCTACTAATTTGTTAACCTGTTCCTACAATTCTTAGATCAGTGCAAAGGCTAATTTGGCCACAGTAAGGAGACTATGTAAAGGATTTTAAATGATTATAAAATATTTTTTTACAAAGATTGTTTTACAATATAGTGCATGATTGCTGAAATGTATATGATATCCTAGTACGTTATATGGTCCCAGTTTCACAGAAGAATGTTATTGTTATCCATATTTATGTTAAAATTGCAAATGGGTTACTATTAGTTATAACCTTGAACTTTTTTTTTCTGGTATTTTGACAGCACAATAATTCAATATTTACACAAAGGTTTATAGAACATATACCTAATAAATATGCAATGATGTTTGAATTAGAAAATAAAAGTAAATCAAATCAAAGCAACACGATTCCTATTGAAAAGCAAAATTTTTAGCTCCTATTTGCCTGGGAAGCATGAACAATTTATACTTCCCAGACAATAAGGAATCATTGATTTGCAATAAAATTATTTACAAAAAACATTTAGTGTGATGAAGTAGGAATTTATCATCATACAATCTACTTCTCACAATGTACTGCCTAGTTGGCCTAGGCCAAAATATGCCCTGTGCACATTATATTTTGAAACAAAAAAGGGTAAATATCCTAAATGATTGGAAATTCAATGATACAATGGTTCATCAAATCAATTAGATAAGACTCACTCATCTAGGAAGTGAATGTTTTCTACCCTTTGATCATAACCAGTTTCAGATGTTGCCGGTAAACTTTAATTTCCAAGTAAATAAAATGCTTTTAAAAAAATGTATTCTTTTAATCACATTGTGTATGTGTATTTAAGCTTTTAAAGACTTATTTATATGTACATCAAAGTATTTAATGATAGACAAATAGCTTTGATACGTAAACCTAATATAATGAGACATTGTTAATTTTCTCTCATTTACCAAATCAAGCTAACATGATCAATTATGAAACAAATGTATGATCTAAATGTCATTATCATAATTGATGAGGTAATGAGTGCCAGCATTTTAAGTGTCTCTTTGAAAAACTTATCTTTAGTATAAAGTAGATTTTTTTTTTAAATATAATTAAGAAAATCTACAATCACATACAATGTTGAGCCACAATAATTGTGCAGATTTAGAGAACACAATCAAGCTATAATTAAATAATCTCAGGAAAACCCAATCAAGGCATATTTATTGTTTTTTTTTTGTGTCCTGTTTTTCCCCTCTCTACAAATATGGAAAAATTAACAATCTATTTCTACAATCTTATATTACACTGCGTTAGCTTCCATTAGATAGCTCTACCCCTTTTAATTACATTGTTTTTCTGTTTGAATAAAATTGTTGAACTTTTTTTTTTTAATTAGATGCATCTGTTAACATAGTAACGCTTTTCTTATGTGCATTGGGTGCCACCTCGGTTTTTAAATTTGATTCTAAATGTAAAAAAACTGCATTTCATTTTGTTAAGATGCACATTTTACAGTGGAAAATATACAGTTTTTTGTAAACATATGTTATACATCACTGGAAGTCAGAAAACAAAAGTAAATCTACTCACCTGTGGTCTCCTTAAGGATCAGCTCTTTGGAACCTAGAGGAACATAGAATCTCTGATTTTTGTAAAAATAGAATATGTTATTTTTTACATTTTGGGTCCAGTGATCCTCTGTATATTGTGTTATATATCATTTGGCACTTGGTTTAGAGGAATAAATGTAAACATATATTAATATGTGCCTACATTGGCTAAAGTAAAATTCATAGTGTCATCAGACTCAACATTGGAAAGAGAATATCTTCTTTAAAAATGAATCCCTTGACCCCTTAGATCAGGGATGGCCAACTTGTGACCAATGGCTACATGTGGCTCTTTGCGCTACTTTTTGCAGCCCCACAACAATGTGTGCCATAGTTTTTGTGGCCCCAAGAAAAAGTAACAGTAACAATGTGTGCTTGGGGGTGACCATAACTCAAAAATTTCTTCTAGAGCTAAGAAAAGTAGATGGAGGGTACCCTGCAAGCTTACCTAAAGCTGGACTTTTTTTTTAGGAAATATATTACTTGTTTGTTTAATAGCCACACTTTTATATGCAGCCCTTAAAGCTTTTAAAATATTGTTTTAAGACCCCAATGTGTTAGAAACTTGGTTATCTGTGCTCAAGATATCAGTTGTTTAAAGTTATATATTAACTTTTAAATGATTTAATGGGGGGGGGGGCACCCATAAAACCCTTTATTTGACGCCCCTTTCAGATGAAGGGTATCAATCATGGTCTACTAGATGTCACTAGGTCCTATGGTTATCACATGATTAAATAAATAGAACATATTGCGCAAGGAACCTATGCAACACTTACTATCAAAAATACAAAAGGAAGAAACAAGTTTCCATATAGCGCGAATATAGGACTGATGCATCTTTGAAATGGCATTACCTTGTCCTCTGCATTGTAATCTGTGTAAGAGTTTCACTTACTTTCCCTGATGCCTCTGTATTTGTGCTGTGATACTCACTGTTACTGAGATATAGGCATAGGACATGTTCACATTATTTTTCTAATGAGAATGTTGATTTGTATATCAGGAATATAGCAGAAGTGGATTTTGATTTGTATGTATATTTGTGCTTTTTTTTTTTAAATAATAACTGTAGAAGGCAAATATTGTGAAGCATATTTAAACTGTGGACTTTTGTTTCTTTAGCACAATTTTAATCTGAAAATGTTGTACATGTAATAACCATGCAAACATACACAAACATATTTACCAAAGTTTTTAATGCTATTTGTAATGCCAATACCACTACTTATCTGTGAATCACAATAAATGATATAAAATAGCCTATATATGTCTATATATCTATATTATGAAATGTAACTTTATGTTATGAGAAAGAGAACAATTCATATTTGCAAAGTAAACAGCATCAGCCATAAAAGAAATGTGCTTTGTAACAGGAGAGAGGTCTTACTAGAATCGGATCAGCAGAGTTTCCAGCTGTGAGATCAAAGTGTAGAGTTGAAGACCTCCTCTGCCTAATCTACCCCAATTGCTGACTGATCCTATATCCCCCTTTAAACCACTTTGAAGGATTGGCCAAAGCACTGGATGAGAATGCCTCCCAGGCTGAAATTAGTCAGTTCTTTCTAGTACCAAGTGATAGAGGGTCATCAAAAGGCTATGCTAATCTGTTTTTTTTTAAACACAACATATGAAAGGAGGTTAAAGATCTTTGTCTGAGGATAGTGCTAACATACCTGTTACATCAGCTATTCATTTACATTCTAGCAAAAAAGCTTCCTAAATGATTCTTGTTTTGTTGGTATGACCTTGCTCAATAACACTAAGGGGTAGATTTAACAAGGTTCCCCTTGTTTCCGCACAAGCCTTCAGGCTTTAAAGACCGCCTCTCCATAACTTGTCCGCTGCCAATCCTTCAGATCCTATACGATCAGGCTAATTGACACCCCCTGCAAGCAGCCGCGAATCTGCAGGGGGCGGCATTGTAAAAGCAGTTCTGGTGAACTGCTTGTGCAATGATAAATGCCGACAGCGTATGGTGTCGACATTCTGCAATGTCTGTCGGATATATATATATATAAAGGGTCAGTCTACTTTAAAATGTGTTTTGTTTAAAAAAGATCGACAATTCCCTAGTTTTGCATAATCAAAACCAAAATTATTAAACTAATTCACTTTTTGCCTTTGCGATTACCTTGCATCTAAGCCTCTGCAGACTGCCTCCGCATCTCAGTGCTATTTACAAACTTGCATTTTAGCCAGTCAGTGCTGACTCCTGCATAACTCCATGGGAGTGGGCACAATGTTATCTAGGTGGCACACATGAACTAGTACTGTCTAGCTGTGAAAGGCTAATAAAATGCACTGATATAAGAGGCGGCCTTCAAGGTCTTAAAAATCAGACTATGAGCCTACCTTGTTTTAGCTTTCAACAAAGAATAAAGAGAGAACAAAGCAAATGTGATATAAAAAGTAAATTGGCAAGTTGTTTAAAATTGCATGCCCTATCTGAATCATGAAACTTTGATTTTGACTAGACTGTCCTTTTAAGCGTGCACATACTGGTAATCTCTACACTTTCAGTATTACATATGAAACAATTTTCAATAAGTTGTGCTATCAATTCCTTATAATAAGAGTTAAAAAGATTAACACAATTGATATTGTTTTGTAGAAAAGTCAGTTATTTTGCTACCTACCTTATCTACTATGGAATGTAGTTTGTTTTGATATTTAATTTGATTTATTTGAATTTGTTAAACTGTCTGATATAAATATGACATTTCATAGTGACAAATATCCATAATGTGTTTGTTCATGAACTATGCAGGAAAACATCAGCAGCTATACAGAGATGTCAAACAGACATATTTGTTACTAGATAATGAATGGCTTATGTGTGTATATAGTATTTTGTATTTCCATGTAAGTCAAACATGAAACAAAATACCAGCTGGAGAAAAATAACAGAAACCTATGAAACTTAAAAGGACAATTTTTATCTTTTGTGATTTAGATAGGACATATACGGTAATTGTGAACAACTTTCCAATGTACTTCTATAATCTAATTTGCTTAGTTAAAATGCTATCCTTTGTTGAAAAGAATACCTAGGTAGGCTCAAGAGTTGGGATTTATCTGCCGATTGGTGGCTGCACATATATACCTCTTGTCATTAGCTTAAAGATGTGTAGTGCATTGTTGCTACTTCAATAAAGGATACCCAAGAGAATAAAACTAAATTGATAATAGAAGTAATTGAAAAGTTGTATAAAATTGTCTGAATCATGAAAGAAACATTTTAGGTCCCTTTAAGCCACAAATATCTCATTCAGGAAATTGCTCTATAGGATGTTGCTGCAACATTTACTTGTAAAATAATTAATGAATCAAATTAAGATTGATGGTTGAAAACTATTTAATGTAAACTCAATCATTAAGTTACTTTTTATATGAAATAGGCAGTCACGTGTACACTGTTTATGAAGAGATGTTAACCCAATAATAACATGGTAAGAGTTGCCCATATGGACATTTGATTTTCCCTTAAAGAGTTTAATTCTGCATGGTAAAATAAATGTGCATTGTAGTTTCATTCTTTATTTAGCATGCTTTTTTTTACAATATGCCTCAAAAATGGTGCTTTTCCCCGGAGATGCAAGAATCCTGAAAACTTCTGACCTTTGATCTACCTGCATGCTACACAGTGATTGCTTGATCAGTACAGAAGTCCATTTATAT